>NC_090941.1:736018431-736621537 GCF_040938575.1 Ambystoma mexicanum | reverse complement strand
CTGTTTTACTGGGAAAGGAGATAAGTAAGGGTTGAAGGAGTGTTCCTTATGGGGGGCGTGGCGGTTGTCTGTTCCTACAGTCTTTCTAACCCCTCTACAACTCTGGAAGAGGCAGCTACACACAAAAGAGATCCCCGGGTGGGGGAGCGTCACGGGAGTGTTGAAGGAGTGTTCTTTGTGTGGTGTACGGCGGCAGTCTGTTCCTACAGTCTTTCTACCACCTCTACAACTTTGGAGGAGGTGGCTACAAGCAAAAGAGAACCCCAGATGCGGAGGCATCACAGGAGTGTTGAAGGAGTGTTCTTTGTGTGGTGTACAGCGGTGATCTGTTCTTACAGTCTTTCTACCACCTCTACAACTTTGGATGAGGCGGTTGCACAGAAAAGAGAACCCCGGATGCGGCAGCATCGCAGACGTGTTGAACAAGTGTTTGTTGTGTTCCTTGTGGAGCATGAGGAGCGAAGTTCTGGTTGGGACTTGACACAAAAAAATGCAGACCCGGACACTCCAGATACCAGGTAATACCCTATCAACGTTTTACCCTCTGCCATGTTTGTTTTGCAGCATGCTTCATTAGAGGTTAATATCACATATCATAAGTCATAAGCAGACAAATTACAACTGTGGAATCATTGTAGTGCGGTTGTTGTCACCGTAACAGCACCTACTTTTAATTGGACTGTGTAATTGTGTCATAAGAGATCATTTAGGATCACTTGATCATCCATTCGAAAGGGTTGGGGTTTGGTACCTCAAGGAGACATATGCCCAACTGCTATAATTTGAGAAGCAGTATTGGCACTCATAGATGAAGGGACAATTTAAAAGCTCCCGAAATTGATAACATGCCACGTGAAAACGCAAATGATCTGGGCTATATGCTTATAACTTCATCTATGAAGCGTATTATAACTAAGGGGATGACACATAAGAGGAGAAGTTTGAGTGGTAGCCAGAAATGGATGTTAGGATAGTGGTAGTGGATATGCGAGAAGCATGTACCCTGCTGAACCCCGAGAAAGGCACAAGAAAGCTGGTGGAGCAAGGGGCTCTACCTTCCACCTCTATGGGCCCGCAATTTTCTAGGCCCTCCAGCGATGATTGGCCCAAGTCAACAATCGCCACCAACCCAAACAGCTCACTTCCCAATCAAACTCTGTCAGCCCTGAGTTTTGTTCTAAACTCCCTGGTCAGTGTTTTTAAGCTATTAAGACTGAAGTTCAAACACATTCAGGAACTCTTCTTGAATTAACCAGGGAGGTGGGACATGTGAGTCCTCAATGGTGGGTCTGGGTTATTTAATAAACTCATCTGTCTCTAAGGACATGGGACTTTTAAAGGAAGCAAGCAGCAATCAATCTATGTTATGCAAGGAAATTAAGTCCCACTTGGCAGACCTCGGACAGGAATTTCATGAAATGATAGCTGAGCTCAAAAGTATGAGTATGATAACAAGATGGCGGATCACCAACCTGTGGCAGATGCTTTTGAAAATGTCTCCCCTGATGAGGCTCCCCTTTCGCAGTCAACTCTGAAGGAATTTATAAGTCTTGCCCAGTCTGGGGAGGCCATCCTGGAAACACAGAAAAAGGGGTCCAAAGAAATTGGACCTCCGCAAGAGAAAGAGCCTGATCAAGATACCAATATGGCCCAACATACCATGGCTCCACTTAGGATTGAGGCTGCAAGATCTGTGCCCACATCCAATGTGGAATATGATTATGTGGAAGGAGCAAAGAAAAAAATGGAACGGAAGAATCAGAGGGATGCCCAACAAATAAAATTCAGGGAAAAGACAATTCTTCAATGCCCTAAATAAAGTGATCAGTATGGACTCACCAAATGCTTCAAATTCTTTGGCTGCTCATCAAATGAACACAAATGAAGATCAGGGTGGTACCGGCATAGGTATGGGAAGTGAAACCCGCAATTGTCACAAAACCTGGACAGAGCCACTATCACCAAAATCAGCGTGGGCCTACATACGGATTAACCTAAATGAAGTGAACAAGGTACCTCTACACCTGGCCGCAATGTTTCTCAAGGAAATTGCAAAGTTGGGCCAGGAGCTTAAAACCAGTGATACTATCAGTTTGAGCACCACAGCTGTGAACCAAACGATCGCAATTAATTTGCAAGGGCAAAGGATGGTGGTATTATAAACATTGTGAATGAAGATCCACCGACTCATGGCCCGAATTGCTTGCCACATTTGAGGCTCATACAGAAGCGAGAGATCAATCAGGCCAGAAGGAAGCAAGTCCCTTTACCTTACCCAGAATATGGCTGAAGAGACTGGATCCAATCCCGGATAAAGCTAGCCTGATTAGAGGAACTATCTTGGCCTTAACAAGACAAATTCCGGACCTATTTGTATTATCATCCCACAACATTGACCGTATAAGTTTCCCGTACGATCAGAATACTAGCATAGTGGAGGTGGTGAGGAAATCTCAATTGGGTGCCAGGGTGATTCTTGAATCAGGGCAGGAATTTAAGGATTTAGGGTTAGAAGTGTCCCCACCCTGCCCTTAATGTCACAAAATGTAAGGTCTGGGTCTTCCCTAATTCCCTAATTAAAATGAAAGGAAGAGGTGGATCTCAAGATAGAGAGTAATGTGGGTAGCCAAGGAGTCATAAAGGGGGAGGAGGGTGGACGGCTAAGGATCAGCGTGGTGACAACAGGATCTGGTCATTGCTCCCAGGTATCCTGAGTGAGGTATTCCAAAGGTTGAATGCTGTGGAAGAGCTACTTTAGCTGAGGGGAGTCTGAGACTTCTCCGCTGGAATACGCGGGGCTCTAGCTCTTTCAAAAATGCATAAATGAGGAAATATATCTTTCAAGGACATGGCTTAATTCTCCTACTGGAACATGGGCTGAGGGTGTCCTTTAACTTTGACGGTTTTACTACCTTTAACCAGTCAGCCACAATGTGGACGGGGGAAGGCCCTGGGGGGGGGGAGGTTGGTGGTTGCTGTTCGTAACAGCTGGGCAAGTAGTATCGAACAACTTCCCGCTAAAATATTGGGCTACTGATTAGGATCTGCTTTTCTCCCCAGTACATTTGTAATTCACTGTTATTGATCAACATATATTGGAGCCCTGCTCATTCCACCTTAGAACATTTTCTGGACGATTTAGCAGAAATACTTCTTAATGTGGGGATTGCCTTCCCAAAAGATAATTGGCCTCATTACGACCCCAGCGGTAGTAGTGCCGGTAAAAATGGCAGGCTGCTGCCAGAGTCGTGGTTTTTTTCTGGCATCTGACAATGGGGAATCACCGGGACATTACAGCCCTGGCAGTCCCTGAAGAGAAAATGTTCCTCCCCATTCCCATTGAGTGCCATAGGACTCAATGGGAATGGGGAGGATGGATGCAGCGGCACTGTGTGCACCAGTGCTGGTGCATCCGTCACAGTCTGGGGGCGGGTGCCATTCTGCCCGCCAGGTCAGACCTGGTGGGAGGGAGGGCACAAGCCTGCAAAACTGTCCGGTAACAACGGTGCCGGTAGCTTAACGGCACTGTTGTTACCGGAACCGACACACTCCTAATGAGGCCCAATGACTTAGTAGCAGGCGCTTTGAACTCCAATTGCCTGGGTGGATCATCAGGAGGTCTCATAGAGGGACTTCATGTGTGAATGGTGGGACATGGTTAAGTTTCTTCAAGCAATGGAACGTGTATATTGCAAATAGTACAATCTCCAGGGATATTCCCCGGCTAACACTTGGAGAAGTAGTGGCTCTGCTTCCACCATTGACTATGTGGTCATGTCGAATCTTTCTTCAGGGACTAGAGGGAGTTTAAGGTTGTCGACATAGGTACGAGTCATCATATACCACTGTCAGTCATCTTTGAACCTTCTAAACTGTGTCCCCAGAAAGCAGTTTATTCCACAGCACTCATGTAACCAAGGGTGGGAATCGACTGGTCATGTTGAAGTGTAGAGGGGGAATCTCAATTCCAAACTGTAAGATCTATTGGGGGCTGCAACCCCAAGGGCATCAAATGACCTATATGATCCCAGGTGTTTTGTTGACCTTTTATGCGACTTAGACACACCAGGTACCAAACGAGGCCCCTCGGGTGGAACCCACGCTCATAGTTATGATTCAGAGACCATGGAGCGCAAAAGATCATTGCGCTGCAACATCCAATTGCTGGCAAGAGAGGGGCTGAAATTAGAAGTATTCCTTACGGAAAAGAGGTCCCTCTGTAATCAATATAGAAATTGGTCAAGGAACAAAAACTTCGAGAGAAACCGCTTGCATGGACTGTCTATGCTTAAAGCAGTGACAGAAAGCAACTCTTAGACTTTTTGAGATCTTATTAATCCACAGTCACAACAACAAGCCTCAGTCCAGTCTAATTGCATTACTGAATTAACATGGATTAAGTATTTTTCGGGGGTATTCGAGGAAACGAACCCATGGAGCTGCAGGTTGAATGCAAAAGCGAAGTGGGATCTCGATTTTGAGGAAAAAGAGATTGAAGGACTACTACGTAGTTCATCGAGATCTAGGGCTGTGGTGCCAAACGGCCTTACAAACGAAATACTACGGCCTGCAATAGGCTTATGGACCTCCATTCTATTTAATCTCTTTAACAACATCATAAAAACTTGTAAAATCCCAGATTCATGAAACAGCCATAATAATACCCATTTAAAAGAAATGTGATTGTGGGAATCCAGGTAATTTTTGCCCTATTGCCTTGATGGATATAGAGAGCAAAATTATTGCCCGCATAGTCTTGAAAGATCTGGAAGCATGGCAGAGCAGGCAAATATTATCTCTAAATCCCAAACATGTTTTCAAAAGGGTATGTCTACAACCTTAAATGGCTTGGTGCTTAACATGTTAAATACAAAGCAAAATAAAGATCGAAGACTCTATGGGGTTTGGATAGACCTATCCAGGGCATTTGATACCATCAACAGAGATAAACTCTGGTGAAAATTAAAAGATTGGGGCATTCCTGAGGGTCTCTTGGCAATCTTAATACATCTGCACGATAAAACCATGATACCAGTGAGACTCAACCCTGAGGGACATTTGTCCTCACCCATTTCAACTGAGAAAGGGTTAAGACAGGGATGCATACTTGCATCCTGTCTTTTTAACCTTTTCTTGGCTGATCTTTGGAATAATCGTGCACTCCTTTCATTGGCTGCCCCATCAATTGGCAGACTTAAATTTACCGGTCTGGCATTTGCAGAGGACGTGGTACTATTGGATAACACCCCATAGGTTTGCATTGCCTGATCACAGTTTTTGAAAATTATGCATGTTCAAACGGCCTCATCATTAACTCTAGCAAAACCTTCATTATGACCTTTAACTGTTCAGCTAATAAAAAGACCAGAAGTTTCAAATGGAAGATGGCAAAACAGAACGTACCCGTGGTAAACAAAATCAAGTACTTGGGCTTTCAGATTAGATCGACTCCTTCAATGGTAGCCCTAGAGACAGATTTAGGAAAAAGTTGACACAACATATTTGCCAAATGAAAAAAATCCTCCAGGGCAAGGTGATTCCAATGTTACTGTATGGAATCGAAATGGATAAAATGGCCTTAAAGATTAATTGGGTTCGAATTGAGGGTCTGATTTGGAAAAAAGTTCTCAATTTATGACGCTCACCCCCCCCCAAGCCCAGGCGACATTATGAACTAGGTCTACAATCTCTAAAATCTCATGTAGAATGGAGAAGGGTCATGTTATATAGATCAATTTTATGTCTCTAAAAAATTCTCTTTATGTAGATATCTGTAGCCTGATGGAAAATAATACAAATGAGTGTCTCGGTGAACTCAAACAAGACGCTATAGTGACGCTATCAATGCCAGTCCACAGAAAAAGAGCTGATGGAAAATCCACTTAGGATCAAAAAAAGTTGATACGTCTGAATGACTGGATTGCAACTAGGGCATTGTTTGTAAATATGAAAGGTTTTGAGGATTTCCCTGTTACCGACAAATCCCTGCGTTATCTGTCACCTTACCTCAGGAAGTTTCCAAATCCAAAGTGAAGGATGAACTTCCTATGGTTTTGCATGAACCTATATGTCACTCCTGACCTGCTCAGAATCGGGAATAAAGGCTCACAGGCAGATGCCATGTGCAATCTTTGCGACTTGGGTGCCCGACAAAACGTGAAACATCAATTAATATCATGTATGGGCACTAGACAGCAGAGGGTTGCCCACTTCTCCTGCATTGGCCAACACATAGACTGGCTAGATTCTGAGGAATTCTGGAATTGAATGTCAGCAGGAAGAGAAACTTTCTTATCCTTGGAAGTTAAGCGGTTTTTGGAAAAAATTCAATACATTATTAGGGTATGACGATTGTCTTATTGGAAAAGTGAAAACATTTTACACTTTAAAATGTTGTGGTAGATGCATACTTTTATTTTATTTTCTTTGTGTTCTTTTTTTATGAATTAAGTGAATGTAAATGTGATGTTCATGTTGCATTCATGAATTGATTTTTTATCTTGTTTCTTTTTGTATGTTTTGTGAAAAGTCAAATGTTGACTAACCACAAATAAAAAATAAAAAAAATAAGACAAAAAAAGATAAGTAATCAAAAGATCAACTGAAGGGACCTTACACCAGCATTTCATTATTTGCCTTTCCTTTTGTGTCTGCTAATAGATGTTAGCACATGGAGATCGTTATTGACCTCCTCTGAGCCAATCAGACTCTTTATAATGCAGTCAATAACTACTGGTATTGATTGCGTTCTGAACATTCGGTCTTCAAATGCATACAGGGAGACAACAATGCAACTTCTAGGGATATTATTTCAACAAGATAATTCCTCTCTGGAATGACCTTTATTTTCAGCAACATGTTATTTAACACACGAAAGAGAAAGAGAAAAAAGAAGAAAATGTTCTTTATTATAAAGAAACCATTTTGACACCTAAGTGCAAAGGTTTTCCGAGCAGTTGTTTTCAGGGTGCAGATGAGAGGTGTAATACAGGGCTGTGGAGGGGAGGATTTATATATATATTTATTTATTTATTTATTTAACATTTGTATGTTGCCCAAACAGCAAAAAGTGTTTCCAGGCGCCACAAGACAAAAGGGGAGTGGGGGGTTGGCAGAGGAGAAAAACAACAATAACGGTCCAACTAGGCCTTGTGATATTTGGATTGTGCAAGTGCAGTATCAAGGAGTGGGGAGATCAGGGTGAAGGGGTGGGATAGGGAGATGGTGGCGATAAGTGCAAGAGGGAGGGGGCCCAGGGGATGGGCATGTGCTGAGGGGAGCCGGGAGGGAAAGTGCAAGGGGAAACAGGGGTAGGGGTAGGCTAATGCAAGGAAGGAGGTGGACCAACATCAGTAGGTTAGTCAGGGAAGGGTAATGAAGAGCAAGTGCTGGTAAGAAAGGGTGCGGTGGAGGACTGGTCGAAGGAGGGTCTGAATCCAGTTAGACTCATAAGGGAACAGGCAACCAGTCCCAGCAGCAGGAGGGGGGTAGAAAGGGAGGGGGAGAGAGAAGGAGGTGGAGGAGAAAAGGAAGGTCTTGAGTGAGTGTAGTAAGAGGGTAGTGAGGGGGAAAAGGGAGCATAAAGAGTAGTGTTAAAGTTAGTGAAGGCTTCTTCAGCGGATGGAAAGGTGAGATCAGTGTAGGTGGAGAGAGAGTGGTATAGGTCAGAGAGGTAGTCAGGGAGTTTGGAGGAGGGAAACTTGCACTTAGTAATAGTTGTAGTATATTGAGAGAGTGAGGAAGAAACAGGAGGGGGGGTTGAGGCAAACACCATAGGGTGATCATAGGGAGAAGGCACAGTGGAGATATTAGAGGCAGAGAGTTAAGAAGAAATGAGAATAAGGTCAAGGGAGTTTCCATTTGAATGAGTGGGCCGAGAGTGGATAGAAGTGAGTGAGTGGTTAAGTAGAAGAGAGTTAAAGGCAGTGGATAGAGCAGCAGAGATAGAGAGGGGTGGTTGAAGTCACCAATGAGGTGGTGATCGGGAGGGAGAGAGTTAATTAGTTGGGAGATGTGGTTGAAGAACTGACCTACCGGACCAGGTGGCTGGTAGAGAGAGCTGTTATGATGCCTACCCCCGGGGCACCAGACCAGGTCCAGCAACCCCGGAAGCAGGTATCAAGTTATTTTGAGCAAGCCCAAAAACCCCTGCTAGGGGCTGTTTGGGTGTGGTCCTCCTGGTGCCTATGGCGCCAGGCTCATATGGAGAGTCAGTCCTGGCGCCATAGGTGCCAGGCTCATAGAGTAGAACTTACCTGATGCAGACCATGCTGCAGAGCTCCAAGCCAAATGAGGCTTGGAAGGGACTATTTTACCTTGGGACTATTTTTTACTCGGGTGGGGCTGGGAAGGAATACTTACCAGGGACTACTTTGGAGGCTATTTAAACCCCGCCCGAAGAGCAGCACACGCTTTGCGTTATTCTGCATCCAGCAGCATAACGCTCACCGTGTCTGCAAGCCTGCATCCAGTCTTCTGCCACGCCCGCCTCGAGTCTGCAGCTCCTAGAAAAAGGGAGGAACAGAAGGAGAAGAAGTTAGAATAAGAGCAAAACCTTCGATCCTTACCTGAATTCCGGATCCACTGCACCTTCGAGCTGGAAGAAAGAAGCATTTTACGCGCGCCGCCTCGCCTCCTGCAGCGCCACGCTGAACTCACCGGCCTTCGCAGCATCCTCACGATCCACCGCATCCTTCTGCACGTTCCCGCCGCATTCTGGCACCTAAGGGGAACACAAGAACAGCAAAGGTGAGCAAAGGGAAGAAACAGAGGCAATAGTAACTACCGCCCATAGACTTACCTGATTACCACTGGGGGTACTATTCCTCTTCACGGGTCGGCGCAGTCTCCAATGCATCCTCGCCGTACCCCGGCCCCTAAGGGGAACAAAAGGACAACAAGGTGAGATGAAGGGACATACAAGGGGAACTCTTCTCACCACAATAGACTTACCTAACTTTACCGCCGGAGGCATTATTCCCCGAACTTCATATTTTCTCTCCACACCTCAATAAGGGAGCAAGCAACAGGTTACATTCTGGCCATATTTTATTGAACTGTGTAGGCTAAGCCAAATCCTTACCTGAACTTCGTCAGCTACCACGAGGAACTCTTCGCTGGGGTTAAGCTGCAAACTGCAAGGAATCAGACAAGAGTGAAAGTCAGACATGTGAACTCTTACGAACTACATACTTTTCAGAGTCAGTATTGTTCTGGAACTCACCAATTCCTTCGAGCCAATGAAGCAACTGGTTATCAAGGCGCCCCTGCGCTCAATGCAGGATGGAGAGCTCATTTTTTCAAACCATCAGGTGAGACTATAAGAGGGGACATCAAAGGTAATCTGTGGGGAGAACAGCAGGGGTGGGGGGATTTACGCTCAACCCCACGGGTGGTTAATTCCCTTTCTCCATTTACAGAAGAATATTCCTACGGGCCAAGCAAACGAAGCTAGGTGGGCCAGTCCGGTCCGTCATCTCGGCCCTACGCGTCACACTGGTGGAGACCGCACCTGTCCAGTTCATATCGACGCCTCTGTGGGAGCCAGGTGAGCATAACAGAGATAACATGTATGCCATAGGGGCAGTGATTGGGGAGATTGTGTATTCGAATGAGGGACAATTAGCAGGAGGTAGGGGAGTAGGAGAGATACAGTCCTACACCAACACCCCTGCCAGTGGGGCCGGAAGAGTGAGTGAAGGTGTAGCCAGGGTCATGATGGGCTGCAAGGGTTGCACAGTCAGAGGCAGAGGTCCAGGTTTCTGTAAAGGTAATGATGTCAAGAGAAGGAGAATGAGAAAGGAAGATGTCAGAAGTAAATGATGTTTTATTGCAGACAGACTGTGCATTCCAAAGAGCAATAGAAAGAGAGTGAGATATAGAAGCATAGCCATGTTGAGTCTGAGAAATAGAGAGGCGCTGAGGGTAGATACGAGAAGAGAATGTTTAATGGAAGTTAGGGTTGGAGCAGGTTTTGCAATAGAAAGAGTAGTGCAGCGAGAAGAGAAGTGGCATTAGGAGAAGAGATGATAGGGATGGGGAAAGAGTTGAGATGGTTCTGACCGGCTGAGAGTGAAGAGACATGTAAATGGGAAAGGAAGAGATAGCATGAGAAGTGTATGGCAAGGGTGAAGCTGAGAAGAAGCAATTAAGGGTACTTACAGACAAGTAGCAGGACACAGCAAAGCAAAGGCTCAGAAGCTAAGTGGCAAAGAGACTGGTCAATGGCTGGTCTTCATCCTTTACTGTTTCACCCTTAACTGGGATGCCCCTAGCTGGATGCCGCTAAGGGGTTAAGAAGGGATGACACACTCTCCTGTCACGTGATTGCTTAGTCCATCAGTGGTTGGTCTCTCTGATATTGTCCTTGATGTTGCTGGGATGAGGCGATTTCTTCCTGATTGGTGTTCCCAGAGGAGCCTTTTGTTGCCTTCAGCTGGAGATGGCTGATCAAAGATGACTGCAGGAAGTGATGTCATCGATCCAAGATGGCTGCTGGAAGTGAAGTCCTAGATAGAAAGGAAAGCCAAAAACCAGAAGGGATGAAACACGCTCTTGTCACCTGATCGCTTAGTCCATCAGTGGTTGGTCTCTCTGATCTTGTCTCTGGTGTTGCTGGGATGAGGTGATTTCTTCCTGTTTGGTGTTCCCAGAGGAGCCTCTTGTGTTATTCAGCTAGAGATGGGGCTGATCCAAGACGGCCACAGGAAGTGATGAAGATCAGAAGGGTAGAAGCAGAGTGAAACCAACCATTTTTTTTCGGGAGCTCAAAGGACACAATTTAGAAGGGCATTGTGACTAATCACGCAGTGCCCCTTAGGAGTCTGCACAAACAGCGGCTTAATATTTTAATTAAGCACATTAATTTATTCATTTCCGATATTCTCACGTACCATCATATATCACGAGGACACCCTAATATGCCCATTCAACATATATTACAGGAACACTTCATATGCCCATTTTAAGTCTTCCTTTCCACAGACAACCATCAATAACAATGATACCAATGATAAGTTGTTTGTGCTTACTGGTCACTCCCGCAGTTTAATTGCTTCTCAGAATTGTAAATAATAGGCATCACAAATAACCATATCGGGGACACTAACTTTATCAATTAGAGAAGGATCAATAACTTCTGAGCATTTTGTTTTCATCTAAGCTGTAATTCACACGTATACTTACAGGCACATTGGAGAGCTAAGTACATAAACCATATCCTATAGAATGAACCCACTACATCGTCAGTAGTAAAAGCCAACAAATGATAGTAGTGCCGACAAACCACTGCCTTTCTTTCTCAACCTGCATTTCTAGTGAGACTCAGTAGTGAGGATGCAGCAAACAACCAAGTTTGCAAGTTACTTTTCACTGATCTTGCTTTTTTGACCACATCATTTTGCATTTTCATGCCTCCCAAATTCTTACAAATCACAGTAGATCAGCAGGCCGAGTGCCTTAGTTTACAGAGTTGACTTAAGATAAATTCACTCGCCCCGTGGTGACCACATATGTACCACTGCTTCCTGTAAAATGGTGCTGTCTCGGGAGGTTAGCTCAGGGGTAACGTGCTCGCTTTGGAAGCAAGACGCCACGGAGCACCACGGGTTCAATCCGCGGGTCTGCACTTAGAAACCTCTGGGTATTAAGCACATTATAAATATCATATCATAAGCACACATCATATTAAGTGCGATGTTGCCACCCAACGGCCAGCCATGTACAGTGAAATTTTTATTTGCTGTTTACTGCAAACGTAATTTCTTTGCATTAAATGTCAAATTAAAGTTTCAAACATTCCCATACTCACCAGCAAGGTCCAGTACCAGGCAAATGGTACTTGCCCTTCATAGAATCTCCTCGCCAATGTGAGTGGGCCACCCAGGCTAGTAGATTTTACAAGCTCTGATTCTTGTACTTAACTTGTAGTTTTTATATATTATGAATTAAAAACTCCACAAATCAGAACGCAATATCAAAGTAGCCAAAAAGCTGTGACTGATTATTTCACACCTGATATGGAACAATGTGATACTGCTGGTAACTGCCATATGCATTATTCTATTTTTAAGATCTAAAGATAGAGCCCAGAAAATGATGGTGATAAAATCACCTGCTTTTATGAATTGTGTGACACAGGGTAGCAGCTTACATTAACGTGGCCGCATTCAGAAAAGCCAACTCAGAGCCTTGAAATGCACAACGTGCTTTTTCAGCGCTAGTTACCGAACATTCACGCTTGACAGAATCAGCATCTGATCAGTGAATAGGGTCTCTCCTATACTTCATTAATCACTATCTGTGGTGTCTGCTTCAGCCCAGTATCACAAAATCACTTTTTTAAATAAAGCTACTGTATGAAAAGACAGCAAAACACATTGGCTGCCTCACAAGGCCAGGATACTGTTGAAGACTGTGTGAATCATCTTCAAAGCAGTTACGAGTAGCACACCAGCCTCTAGGGCAGCTAAGATCCATATATCTGGTGACGCACGCTCCTTGCGCAGCAAATTTACCAGCCGGCTCGAATCACAACTAGTCCGCAAAGAGAGGACCCACAAATAATCCTTCTCATGTCATTAACCCACCCACTGGAGTTCGATCCCAGTATCAACTTGGAATGCCCCCACAATTCTCCAATTTAGCAAATCTCTCAAAACGTGGCCTTTTCACCAGCGCCTGATCATGGACTAATCCCAATAGAGGCACAGAACACACTCACAGTGCTGCGCTATTGTTAAAAGCTGCCAGCCCAAACGCTGGCTACCCAAACCGTGTGCAGTGCTAAGTCAGCGCTTTCAACATAAAATAATAAATACAATGGTAATTATTGCCAGAGTGAGAAATGCTACTTTTGTCGTCATTTTTGGAGAGCTTCAGCTCCCCTAAACCAGTGGTCACTGCTGCGCCTGGATAGGAGTACACCCGCCACAGAGGGGCCAGAAAAACATAGTCACTAGTAGCCCATTTCTTGAGTTCATTTCATGCTCATGTTTGAGTGACAGTGTACCTGGGTACAGCTGCTGTTGCTCATTGTCCGTTTTTATTGGCTAAAGGGATAAATGCTTTTGCAGCAGAAAAATCTTGGAGAGTTTGCAAATAGACAATGTACTTATAAATGACATGATGAAATAATTATTTTGTGAAATGTTTTTATCTAATTTGGGTTTTCGTGCCGTTTTTTCCTAATTGTTTTATTACAAAACAAATAGTTGTTGATAATATTGCAATGACTTTATGGTTTTGGGGGCTCATTTGCAATACATGTTTTTTCATGGGCGGCACCTTCTAGCATTTCGCTCTGGGTGCCACATTCTCTTGAAACTGCCCCGTGGACCGAGGAATTGTATTATACACATGTTATGCTTTACTCTTATGAAATACTATTTGGAATGACTCAAAATCAGGCTTCCTGGTGATGTTAGATAGCACCATAATTTCCTAGAACTTTAAGTTTACTTTTCTTATCCGCCGGTAGGGGGCAATAGAGCCATTGAAATCGTAGAACATTGGAATCAATTATTCTTCAATAAGTATAGGCAATGAGTGCTTGGCGGGAAGAGATTTTGGTGAAAATAACGCAGAAGGAGGGGGCCGCGGAGATTATGGTGGCTTCCCCGGCTGGATAATTACAGCCCCATTTTTCCCCCTCATAGCCACCCCCACCCAGGACTGTGTTTAAGTTCACACCCAGGAAACCGTCTGTGACTGCCTGGTCCAATGAGTTAATCCGGCGAAAGTGGGTCGGTCGAGCAACAGATTATGCGCACTGTATATATAGCACGTATTGTGTAAAGCTTTGGGGGCCGGCTGGCCGAGAACAGAAGGCAGTGGTCGTTCCTGTTATTTATTTGTGTTTTGGTGGATCTGGGAAGAGCCCCATCGAAACAGGACTGTGAACGCCGGACAAAGGCAGCCACCCAGCGCTCCTCACGGGGAGTCGTCCAGTGTTTGCGGTGCTGTGTGTGAGGTGGTCTGAAAGACAGTGCGCATGGGGGTATTTATGACGTTCTCTCTCTCCCAGCAGCAGGCACCGCCGTTTTTGGCCAACAGCGCTCATGCACGGCCCTGTGTTGTCTCGGCTGCTGGGTTTCTTGGCTCCAGCCGTCTCTCCAGTTAATAGTGCTTTTGGAAGGCAGAGCCTCGACTTGACTCGGCTTGCGCTCCTCAGTCCTGGGCAGTCTTCTGGCCCTCTGCAAAGCAGTGGCGTCGCTAGGGGGAGGGGGAGGCGAGCATTGACCATGTTCGCCCCTTACCTTTGTCTGTGCCCCCCCTACTTTTGTCTTTGGCCCCCTCTGTGCCCCTCCTAAATTTGATTCCTGGCGACGCCACCACTGCTGCAAAGTAGCTGCAGTACCTTTTAGGGAGAGCCTCGGTAATGGCGCAGCGGTTTTCTTTGCAGGCTGTAGCACGGCCGACGACGGCTCTTGTTCATTTGTTGCGTGTTATAAGAACCCTAAATAAGTTATACAGAAATAAATAAGAATGTTTTTTTTCAATTAGAACAGCAGAAAGGGCAAAAGAGATGTGGAACGCTACATGTTTAAACGTTAAATACACCTATTAATGTACCCTTGAGTCCCACAAAAATCACTAGTGTACAACCATATTTTGGAGGTTTCAACATCCTTATGAGAACAGGGAGATTAGCAAGGATATTTTGGTGTAAATTGCTGACTTCACGGGCGATCAGAAAGCCACTCAGACATGATCTAGTCTTCCTTTTAAAGCCCAACACATTTAGGGAACACGTAGGTTGCTTTTTTCCATGCGTGAACGGTTCCAGTGGAATTACATAAGGGGTACAAAGCCCAGATGAACAAACACCGCCTGCTGTCACCGCCTCCTGATCACGACAGCTAAGTCACCAGGCCACACATACAAGCCACGCACAATAAGGATGGAGGGAGGGGTGAGCAGGTCACTGACATGGTAGCCATAAGCCAAAGGGGGATTACCACTGGGCCCGCTGCTTTTACTGAATTTAGGACATCGGAGCTGCTTTTAAAGACAAGGGGTGGTTTTGTTTTGGGCAGAGTCAGAGTGCCCACTAAAAAGCCACAGAAAGCTGAACGGCAAGGGAATGGGGTGGGGGAGGAGTGTAAGGTCTCTCTGTTCGTTGCCTCGATGTGAGCATACAAGTAAAGGGGAGCTGGCCACAAGTAGCCCCAAAGGAAACAGCACTTTTGTGTCTGCGGAAGGAATACGAGTTGCTGCTCAATCAGAAGTGAATATTACAACTGATATCTAGACTATTGCCCAGGGAAGTGAAAGGACTGTGTCTGTGCCCAAACGCCTGGACCTGCCAAAACAGTCCTCGAACCTCATGCTTAGGATAAAAAGGGGGGTGCCCCGAGGGCACACTCAGAAAATGCAAACGAGCATGCAGATGTACACCCCTCAAATTGGAGGGCTTAGTTAGCATGCACTTGTGAGTTAATGTTGTGCTTGTCATATACGTATGGTTGGGATTAGGGTGTTTGCCATGTTCATTGGAATGTAAGGACGCACGTTATTTGGTAAGTGGTGTGCCCTCTGGCATCACAACATGGAGCCTTAGAAGCTGTAAGTTGTATACGGTGTCACAGGCCAAGGGGTGGGTGTTGCATAAGATCTGACAGATGGGCACCTTGTATTGTTATCGGATGCCCATCGTGGAATGCTTCGGGGGCAAATTGATGTTCGAATATCCAGGGTACATTCCAATTGATGGGTATATCAGGGCTCAGGGCTTATATCTAGCTAACTATTCTGCTGTGGGTACTCTTTGAGGGGGCATCTGAGGCATCTGGGAAGGTCCCCCTGGAGGTGGAACCCCTGTCACACGAGCTGGAGAGAGGTCTGTGCAGGGCCATGGGCCCCTGGCATGCAGAGCTTTACCTAGGCCAAGAGGTCCGGGCATTCCATGTAATGGTGAGTGGCACTGTGCAAGTATCCAGAGGGCGTTGTTTAGGATGATATAACATGCTCATCACCTACTAATCAGCGCAGGGTCCTCTGCATGGTAGACTGTCAGGCAAATTTGGGCAGACTTTTGGGGAGCAGAAAATCCCAACGTAGGGCCATCAATAATGTCCCATTCACACAGTGGACACCTAAGATGCCCACGGCCCTAGGTAAGGGTGAAGCCGGCATGGTAGCAGATTCTGAGAGCTCTCTGTGCACTGAAAAGGAAGGGGTTTATCAGCCTTTCTGCTCTACGTATAGAGGTAAGGGGTTAGAAGGTGAGCTTTGGCCTGTTTTACAGCACAGTAGTTATACCATCCAGATACACGGCTCAGTATCACCAGGCTGGGAATACAAAGGCGCCAAGGCTTTCCCGATCTAGTGTCCAATTATCTAAAACACAACCTGACCCCACACATTAGGCTGCCCCCAGCAATTCCACCCTCCTGCAATTCTGAGTGAAACGGATGACTTCCCTCTTCAAGAAACACCCCCTTAAGCCACATCACAGAACACCCTAAAAGCATGCACCTACCTTTCTACCCCTCTTATTCTTCCCTCTCCAATCTTTCTGCTCTCTCAACACCTCCTCCCATGCTCACCCTGCAATTCACATCCCCCTGTATCTTGTGCACTCTTTCGGTTCGGTCCCCCCTACTGTACAGTCCTGTGTGCTTTACAGCTAGGTTTGCATTTTATAACACCCAATTTGCATACATATTTGCATACACACAAGGAGTCCCCTATCTTGGATTAACAGCGGACGGCCATCATGGTACATAATTCATGTTCTCATTTTCGGAAAAGCTAACATCAAGAAAGTATTATTTTACACAGTCATTAAATACAGACATATATACATTTGTAATGCAGGCCTCTCTGAGCAAACTACACACCAGGTACATAGACAGGCACAGATAAGGAAAGTCTGCAGCAGTCTTGGAGGAGTGAGGAGCTGCTGCTACTGCTACTGGAGCGTGAATTTGCTTGCTTTTGTGCCTTTGAGCGAGTATCTCTTTAAGAAAAACAACATCTATTGCCCTTAAAAACTCCAGGTGAGCGCGGAGCTCGCGCGGAGTTCGGGCACAGAGTTCAGTCTGCAGCAATCCGCAGCAGCCGGAAGCAGAGGTAAGACCCAGTATATGGCCGAATCCGTCCCACAGACACGCTCTAAGTTAAAACAATCCCTCCATTTGCGAGACTGCGCTGTAAACCAAAACATGTTGCGACATCAAGGAAATGGGGATGGGGTAGAACTAACCGAGTCTTTGGGTGGCTATGACTGGTCAAGGAGGGGGCTAGCAGAGCATGGGGACGTGCTATCTAGGCTTCAAAATCCTCAAAACCTTCTTCAACCTCAAAGCTCTGAACCCCGCACCTCACCTTCAAGAACCTCTATACATGTGCCCACAAGTGTATACCCTCCATCCCTAGTGCAAATCGTGACAGAGCACTTGCATACCGCATGTCAGCACACGATGGTAGCACACGGAGCCACAAACGTGACAAAGTACACCAACGAGGCACCCGACATCTGCGACGATGCCCATGGAGACGGCCATGGCGACGACGCCCTTGTCAACGCTGCCAAAAGCGCACCGTGGGCTGAGGCGGAGGTCCTGCCCAGCGAGGCTGCTGAGGTAGCTGAGGCCGACGGCGACACGAAGGGCGACGGATATACGAAGATGCCTGTTGATACAAACACGGAAGCAATTTCAAATGTGATCGAAGTCAACATTACGGCCTTTCAGTCTCCATTCGATGTACTGACATCGAATTGTTGGAGATGGAAGTGCCAACGATCGATACTGATACAAGAAATTTCACCTTTCCTGAAAAAACAAAGGTGGCCAGTATAAATCTTGCAAACATCACAAATAGTGCTGCTCTTGAGCCAGTTGCCACAGGGAAACAGTCCAAAATGGCGCCGCAAACAAACTTTGACAAAACAAATACTGCGCTCACAGAGAGAGGCACGAAAGGAACACTGGAGAAATTAATTACCAATGCACAGAACGATTTATACAAAATTACTCCACAATCGCACACAAAAATGACAACAGTGCATACAAGAGAAGCAACTGTATACCCCATCGGGCTTGATCTTGCTGGGCGGGAAGCCCGGCTCACCGAGCGTCTTAGAGCAGACTTCGTAACAATGAAGGAGCGTCTTGCTGAGAGCTTTGAAAACACCAACAAAAAAAAAACACAGGGCTCGGCATCCGAAAAATCGCAGATGGCAGAAGGACACAGTCTGCTCCAAAACTCACAGCAAACCTATGCGGACCAAATCCAACATGCTGAGTCGCCCCAGTGCAAGGAATTGGGGTCCAGCCGATATCGCGCTCAAGGTTCGAACATTAACACAGCAAATAAGCGAGTTAATGGGCCCCTTCAAAACATCAAAGACAAAATCTTACCGGCAAGACCCCCGTCTCACTGCTCTACTCCGAAAATACAGCACGATGTGAATGGTTCCAACCAGCGGTCGCAGGGAACTGTGGGACCTGGGGTCCAAAACGACCACGAACTGTGTAACATAAGCAACGAAAATGATTACACGTACGTTCCAAAAGAGGCATCTTCTGCAATCAAATCCAATTTGTCGGCAGCCGCTGCCATACAGATACATAACAATGTATTAGCAGCGACATCGCTGGCGCTTATCCCATTTACCAAGCTTTATGAAAACTTACATGAAGCGGTACAAAACAACGGGGCAATTGTAGGGCAATTAAATTAAAAGTTAATAAAAATGGAAAGTTTGAATACAATGCTTCAAGGACGTTTGGATAACAAAGCCGCAACCTCAACAATGTGGCACAATAGACTGAATGAAATAGCTGTGAAAGACATGTTGGAAAAAAAAGCACTGATCGAGTGCATGAACCAATTGACTAAAATCATGAGGCAGAATCCTACAATGGGCTCTGGGTTGAGCTGCAGTGTCACAAACGCGATTACATAGGCAATCGCGCCAATTGAGGCTCCCACGATGAACACGCAAGAAAATGCTGTCCTAAATGCTGATATTCTGCGAGATTCTTGGGACTTAATGCCTGAAGAAGCTGTGATCCCATCATCAATGATGCCAAATAAGACACTGGCTATTCAGAGTGTGATTCCACATGCGACAGATGATACCCATGTTGGAAATAGTGAGCCTGTAACTAGACTGCCAGTGATTGCTGATAAGGCCGAGAAAATGATAAATAATGAGCTGGCAGAAAAAGTCCCCCTACAACAATCGCCTGTCAATGCACACTGCTCAACATCAAAAATGTCTTTCGGCATATTTAGTGGAGCAGCAAAAACAGTGAAGATCGCAAACCCAAAGCAGAAAGTGCAAGAGACAGGTGCTGGTCAAACTAAAAAAAAAACAGAGAAAAAGAAAAATTGTGCACCAAACAAAATGACCAGTAATTCAAGAAAGTTCATAAGAAACCTAACAACACCAGCCAAACCAAGCCTTTTTGAAAGAGAAAAAAAGGGGGAGATGGTCAACTCACATGCCCCGTGGAGGCGCAGAACATTGTAGAGGTATCAACGGCGACACTGATCACATCAAATCCCAAAAAAAGACAAAGATTGGACTCGGAAGCAGAGTCAATCTATTCAGTGACTTCATCTGAAGAATTATGTAACCTCTCCACTTACTCAGAAGATTATGAGGAAGAAAACAGCCACGAACGACACGAGGAAAGCTCATCTCGCCCCGATGTCTTGGACAAGCAGGCTAGCGAGGCTGAGATGCTAAATCGAAATCCTTGAATTGCAAAAATAAACCCTGGCTCAAATTCCGATCATGAGGGTGCATGAAAGGAAAGACAAAGACAAATCGGAAGCAGGAAAGATAAGGTCACACCAGCACCCTTTCAAAGAGGTGTCAAAGAAAGTCAACAAACTGCTAATCAAAACTTAAAATCGAAAATGACAGTGAAATTGAATCCCAAATTAACCACAGCCCAGCGTCAGAAGGAGCTAAGTCAGATTGGACAAAAAACTATTGTAGACCTTAAACCACTGACTTTGAAAATTCTGGTTGTGAATATATTTGAAGATGACAACGATGTGAATCTAAATAGAGGAAATGTAATTCGACTCCTGCATTCAGTACCGGCCTTAAGAACTGTGTCCTCTCGTGATATTTCAATTGTTGAATACATCTCTGAAGAACAAGCTGACAGAGTATATCTACACATAGAATCTCAGGCTGTACGTAAGAGCATATTATCTGCAAAAGAAGAACTTCTGGTGTTAGGTTTTGAGGTGTCAGAAGTGCTGCATGAAACACAAACAAATCAACATAAAACAGCGACAAGTGCCAGAATGAGATTACTAGCGAGCAGCGCAGAGATGAGATAAGACAACATCTGACCACAGCGCCAAACATCTGGAAAATGGAAGACTGGCGGGAGAAACCATTAGCTAACACAGACCCGTGGAGAAACATCCTCGACTCTGCTATCATGGAACACACGTGGATTTCGCCATCTATACGAAGATTTTCCTGTAGACCTGGGTAACAACTTTGCAATATGTCTGCAGGAAACATGGTGGAGGAGAACTTCAGTGAAAGACGGCTATCTCACCTTGTTAAATCCTGCAGGGAAAAACTCCCAAGGCCGTCCATTCTCAGGATTAATAACGATGATAAAGATTGGGACAAATTGGGAGGTGCTCGAAGTTGAAAATCCAAATATATTTGTGCAAAGCACACTGATGCAACACGTTACTACAAAAACATCAAAAGCGCTGCAGTTACTGCTAATCAATGTGTACTGGAATCCGGCCCAGATAACATCAGAAAAGTTTGTGTCATCAGTAACGGCGATTATAGATAAACAACAACAAATCTATCGTGACTTGCTCAATATTATTTGCAGCGACATGAATACCACTTGGTTCAATATAAATGGAGATCGAATGAAAGAGACTACAAAGGAAAGGCAAATTCATCACCCAATAAGCGCCAAGTGGGAAACAGAAATGGAGGCACGTGACTGTGATATGGCAAATGGGCAGGTAGAGGGCGATATACCGCCCCATACCACCTGGCATAATATGGGCTACGAGAAGACCTTGGACTATATATGGTTGTCAAAACATTTTTGGCACAAAATCGTGAGATTGAGAACAATCCAGACAACAAATAGCGATCACAATGTTTTTGCTTTGGATATGATCTTGCCCGTAAAAACAGACATTCTGAGAATGGACCAAAACTTGGAGGTAACTAACGGCCAAAACAGGCTAAGAATAACTAATAAACAAATAACCTCGATGACCAACAAATTCCAAAAGCTGGCCAAGTCTTATAGAGTTACAGTAAATTACCTCGCACTGCTTCCTCGCCAAAAAGAAAGCTCCTTATTGAAAAAACAAACAATCAAAACACACACTCATGAATGGAGCACAAAAGTAAAAGAGGAAAAAAAGAAGGCTTACAAAGAAATACGTAAACTGAAAAGGCAAGGTGGACTGGATGTCCTGGTTTGATTAAACAATGGAAGCAAAAATATCGCAATTGGGTTAAAGCCTTTGCCTTTTTGCACGACCAAGAACGAGGTGTTGGGCTAATCGAATAATTGTAGAGATATTTGGCGCACCCTGAATAATTGTACCAGAAATCAAGCTGATACGATGGCCAGTGGGGTGGCCGAAAGTGATTGGAAAAAACATTACAACAAAGTATTCTTGAAAGACAAGGTAACATCATCCCCTCTAAAAGAGGAAGTGGTAGCGCGATGGGATTGTAATGAAACGGCCAAAGATATAAGTGCCATAATTGTAAAGTTGAAAATCTCACGTGCAGCTGGACCGGACGGCATCACTAACGTCATGTTGAAAGCAAATAAACATGAATGGTCGATTTTCATTGCAAAACTATTCGCAAGAATCGCAGAGCACAAAAAAACACCACTCTCATGGACAACAGCAATAATAGTTCCTATCTTTAAGAAGGGCAATCGGGCTGATCCAGCCAACTATCGCCCGATTGCCCTACTTCATACAATCGGCAAGATTTTTGCTAATTTCCTACAGCAGAAATTAACAGCATGGGCAACCAAGAAGAAAATCACTGATTGTCGTCAAACAGGTTTCACCGAAGGAGTAGGGACTGAAATCAATCTGACACTGGTAAACATACTAAAATTGGAAGCCCTAGAAAAAAGAACAAAGCTTTTCATAGTATATATTGACATGCATCAAGCATTCGATACCATGAACCGCAAATTGATGTGGCAGCAACAAAAAAATTGGGATTGCCCGGAAAATCTCTTACAACCCATAAAAGCCCTACATACAATGACAACAATCCAAATAAGAATAAACGAAAAAGGCCAACTATCAGAAGCAATAATAACGCAAAAGGGCGTAAAACAGGGCTGCCCGATTGCTGCATATCTGTTTAAATTATTTATTGCCGACGTGCCTGTTGCATTGAGTGTTGTGAAATGTTTCCCTCCCAAAATAAATGGTCAACACATCAACTGCATAACCGACGCTGACGACTTAGTCTTGGTGGACACTACACAGCTAGGACTACAAAGACTGCTGACAAATCTCCAGCACTACATGAACCATAATGAGCTAAAAATAAATGTCAGCAAAACAAAAACCATGCAAATTGGATCAGTAAAAGGTGGCAGAAATAAAAACTTCAGTTGCAGGATCGAAAACATACCTATCGCAGAAATAGCGGAAATCAGATACTTGGGTGTCACGGTTAACAAATCAATATGCGAATGGAGTTGGGTACAGGACATTGTGCGACGAACCAAAACTTTAGCCATACAAGGTGCACAAATCCATAGTTTATATGGAAAATTCACCTTAACACCAGTACGGTCGTTCTACCGCCAAAAGGTAATACCAGCCATCACCTTCGGCTCCGAAGCTGGGTGGAACATAGACCACAGAATTTGGGCAAAACTCGAAAGGATATTTTGGAGGCGAGTATTAAAACTGCCAAAATATATATCGATCACAGTCATCAGACACGAGTTGGCATTAGAAGATCTATACATGAATGTGATCTGGAAGTCACTGGCCCTTCTAAGGAAAATGATAATCTCAAATCCAGAACCAGCGTACGAAATACTCGCCCCCAACCACAGTCGATCATATGTGGGAATACTCTCAAAATGGGTAAAAGGAATAGAGGCGATCATGCAAGCCGCCGATATAACCAGTGAGACGCTGACGGCCCAACCACAGATTGCAAAGAGACAACTACAAGAATGGGCGTGGATATCAAATTTGGCTAAGTTTGAAGAACTACCAACTGCCCCAAAACTTGGCCCCACTAAGAACAAATTGAACTTAATGCCGAAGTATCTGTTGCAGTTTCCGTCACGACATCATCGCAATGGATTTATTCGCTTGAGACTGAATGCAATTAAAACTAAAGAAATGTTACTAATGAGACACAATCCACTACGAAGGACAACACATGCAGATACTGTGGGATTGAAACAGAATCGATAAGGCATCTAATCACAGACTGTCATATGCTCAAAGACTTGAGAACTCTGCATTTGGGAAAGAAACTCCCAGAAACATGAATATGGACGACTGGTGGTTCTGAATATTAAGTGGGAGCTGTGTGCACTTGTCATGCTCAGTCGTAAATTTCATAGACACATTCAGGTGCTGAAATTGTGGAACTCAGAAAATTGGCAAAAAAAAAATGAAATGAGAGGATTTCTTTTCTTTTATTTTGTAACAAAAGTTTGTAATAAACTATATGTTGCAATAAAAATAAAAAATTAAAATAAAAAAATAAGGAAAGAAGTAATCACAGGACTGGCTACTTAAGCTGTAGTGTAATGTATTTCAGAAGGCTCAATTTCATTCCTTCCAGAGGAAGTGGTCAAGAGCACGAAAACTCACAAATAAAGGACTTTGTTAGCCTAACTAAGGTAACGACTTGTTGTGGGTTCAGCAGGGAGGCAGTGGCAGTCAGCGGAAGAAACAATACAGACACCTTCCTTTTTGGAAATATATGGCCACATTTAATTTTACATTTCTAAAGAATGAACCCATCAAAGTATTAATGTGACCCTAAAAAGGTTAAGAATGCACAATCATAACAGATGCATAACAAATGATATATACATATTTGCTGTGGTTCCCCCTTGTTACAGGTGGTCCAGGTGGAACTGTTAACTCCGCCCCCCCTGGGTGTTGCATAACGGTGAGGTCTCCCCTACGTTGCTGAGGACCTCCCCTCAATACACTATGTTGGGGGTGATCCCAGGAGGCACCTTTCTCTTATCTGACACTTTCTGCCTCGTGGCCCCACCCCACCCCCTTAGCCACCTCCCATCGAACCCCTGATGGGCCAAATCCACTCAGTGTGAGGCAGACTATTCTCTCGCCACTGCACCCTACCAGCCTCAGGGTCACCCGGGGAGGGGTAAATCACTGACCACATGGTCCACCCCCACCTGCCACAGGACCTTCGAACAACCAGTCGGGGTTACTGCCCCAGCTTGCAGTGTGCACATTACTGCCATAAACTTCCCGAATAATACGTCTGCTCCTTGGTCTGACAAGTGAACGCCATCGTGATGCAAATTCTCTGTCCCTCTCATCGGTCCATTCGCTACTACTCGCAGCCGGTCCTGGGCCCCTGCCAACCAGACCAGTTCATTGTTCAGTTTCCTCGCCAAAATGTTAAGGGGTCTTGCTGAGCCAGAACTTCCCATCTTATCCTTGGGATGATTTGTGACCAAGCGATCACCACCCATGGGCAAAACCTGCCCATCGAACCGAACAGCGAGACCAGTGCTACTCGTGGTTCCTTCCACCCCATGGGCACCATGTAATTTCACTCTACGTGTAGGATAACCAAATCCGCTTGGGCAGTTGATGTACAGCCCTGTGTTTTTTCATGATGATGCGCACTTCGCTTATCCTCATTTCCCCTTTCGCAATCCAGTCTATTGCTACCTTCATGTGCATGTGCACTCAATGGTATTCCCTCACTCTTTTTTCCATCCGCCTTATAAAGGAGTGACCAATCACCCAGACCTCTCGCATCAGCGGCATTCTCTACAGATAATAGAAGCGAATGATAAGTTATGCATGGTAAAGACAATCCTTTCATCTTTCGTCATGACATAGGTCAACCAATTGCATTCCCCCTCACCCCCCCTTTTGTTAATGCTACCCTCCTGACCCTAGCAGGCCAGGTGTGGCCTTATGTAACCCGTGTAGACCCCTGACTTCCATCTTCCCAGTTTCATGATTGCATCCACCTGGAGCCCATGTTTTGCCCACGTTGTAGCTACTCCCATTCTGAATGAATGAGGGGTGAACTCCAGCACCCCCCAGCCTGGCTACTTGGATGGATTTCTGAACAAGCACCTTGAACTGGAATTTTGAGGCCACTCACCCGTCATGGTGCCTGAATGGCGGACCCTCTGTGTCCCCCCTCAGAGTAATAAAATCCCCCAGGGCAGCCACCAGACAAATTATTCTGATTGTGTTACTCAAAGCAGAGATGTGAGATGTTCCCAGTATTGTACAATTTGCATGTCGCAGATTAAAATAGGGGATGTTGGCATCTTATGCTGATGACACTGTCATAATGGACAAGACTGCAGTTGGCCTCCAGAGATTGTTGGATGCAGTGGGTATGTATGCCAGTGATAATGACCATGTTATTAATCCTCTTAAATCGAAAGTAATGGTAATTGGTGCTCAAGTTAAGAAAAAGAAAAAAAGATCATATGTTTGGAAAATGAATAACGAAGCACTACAGATTGTGTATGTGTATCCATACCTAGGGTCGCCCTTTGGTAGCAACCCCTGAATCTCAATTTTTGAAAACCTGTTGTCAAGTGGGATGATTTATCGGTGGAATGTCATCAGAAAATATCTGGGAGCAAATAGTGGGCATTTGATTGAGGGGTTTATAGAAATGTATAAAGGCAGTATTGTCCCTGGAGTTCTGTATGCAGTGGAGGCACTGGAGGAGAAATGCGTACTGCGGTTGGACACATTAGAGGGCATGTTTTGGAAAGCTGTGCTCAGGCTTCCTGGTGCAGTTCTGATCGAAGCAATTAGACGCGAGCTGGGTACGGTTTCTCTTTCTACACTGAGGAAAACTCGATGTGTTAAATTAAATAACTAGATCATGAGACATGAAGAAGAAGCTAGCCTTTTTGGACTCATAGCTAAAACTGCTAGATCTGGATACATTAACACTTGTTTTAACATATTAAAATTATATGTGAATTCTTTTCTTCTCGACATCAATCTAAATAATATTGACCATGACAGTGAGGATCCCCGTTTTAACTCACTACTGAGGAAGAAGATATAAGAAGGGGATATGATAAAATCCTTAAAGCATCTGCACCTGCTTATTACATTTTGCAAGGTTTTAAAATTGGTAAACCGAGTGGCTATTTTTAAAATATGGTAAACTTGATTTTAAAAGATTCATGATGTTCTCACGTTTTAACATACTCCCCTGTAAAGAATAGATGGCTGGAACTCAGTTCCCTATGAGTTTAGGAAATGCAGTTTCTGTGGAAGGGAAGTAGAAACAGCGAGACACTTACTCACGGGGTGTTTAAATTTAAGGGGTTTCTACTCCAGGGGTTATATGGAATTAGTAAGTGATTTGGTCTCGATAACCTGAGGCCAATTTTGGGATGCAATTTATGCAGCCACATCTCAGGTATATGTTTGGGCTGCATTTTATATATGGAAGAACAACTTTATGTAATATTGTTTGATGAAGATTTTTTTTTGTATGATGAATTAATAACAGTTAAGAAAATAAAAAAAAACATGTTAACAGTGATAATAAACTGTGTGTATAAGGTTTTAATGAACCAATTTTGCACAATAAAGAACATAAAAAAGGATTCCGTTATTAGCTAGGTCGAGGATTGCCCTCTTTCCCTCCTGATCCATTTTTGATTTGCTCACATTTATTTGCAGCAAGTTATGCCCTAGAAAACGGACGTCGGACAGGGCTAACCCCCAAACCCCCAGATATGTCTTTCCTAGTGGCTCACACTACTTCCCCCAACCTTAAAGCCCCAAAGAAAGCTGTGATGAAGATGGCAGCATCTTGTAAGCATCCCTGCAAATTCTTTCCAGTGACCGCACCATTTTCTCCAGTTTTTGAAGATAGGGGGATGCCTAGAGTCCTTTTTTCCTGACCCCTGGCCTTCGCCACCCTGCCAGTGCCTTTTTGACATCAAAGTCATTGGTTGTCCTTGTTACCCTATGTAGAGCCGCTACAACACTCATGGCGGCCACTTTCCCTTTAGCCATTCCTACTGATGCCCCTGTCATACAAATGCCCCAGGAAAGCAATCAAGGTGTCCCGGTGAAATATATCACCCTTTCCCTTATCCCATCAGAATTCCCTGCATTCCTGAAATGCTTTTTCATATGCTTTATTTGTCGTCTTGGTCAGGGAACCAGTGATCAAGGGTGCTATGCTGGGTCACCAAAGCTCCAGAGAGTGTCCTGCATCTTAAAACGAGACAATGCGTCAGCAGCGTTATTGAACAGCCCTGGGATGTGCTTTGATTGACAGTGAAATGCATCAGTAGTCTAACCAGTACCATGGAGCTAGACGCCCTTTGATTCTTTATTGCCCTTACTACTGACATGCTGTCTGACCAAAGAACACATGCTTCCCCTGCAGGCCCTCACCACATATTGTTTGGGCTACCACGATGTGGAACGATTCTAAAAATGTTACCTTCCTAGTAAGCCCTCTACTGAACCATGCCTCTGGACACCTCTGTCCGCACCCCCATATGGCCTCACACCCCACAATCCCTCCGGCATCTGTGTATAGCCCAATCTCTTCGTTAGGGAGTTCTTTTTCAGGCCACACTTGAATCCCATTGCAATCAGACAGAAAATTGTCCCAGACCCTGAGATCCCCTTTGACAGTCTTCTATGATGATACTCTTCCGTGAGACCGGACCTTTCCTCAGCTATGGCCTGCGAGAAGGGGCGCCCCATCTGGATGATTCTAAGTGTGAAGTTTAGTTGCCCTACCTGACACCACTGAAATTGAGCCAAGGACACTTTGTTACACTGCAAGCGTATGTACACGGAGTCCCGGAATTCCACCACCTTCATGGCCGGGAGGCAGCATGTCCCCTGTACTGAGTCAATCTCGATACCCAGGAATGTTATTGTGGTTACGGGACCCTCTGTTTTTTCCTGGGCCAACGGTACCTCCAATTGTTTTGCCATTTTTTTAAATGCTATCAAGGTGCCCGAACACTGTCCGGAACGAGGTGGACCCAAAAACAAGACATCATCTAGGTAGTGCACCACTCTAGCCCCCTTCCATTGCCACTTCATGACTCATTCCAAAGAGGATCTGAATGCCTCGAAATAGCTACATGATATGGGGCTCCCCATTTGCATGCATTTATCAAAGTAAAACTTTCCTCCCGCCTGAAAACCCAGTAGTTGGCAATCGTCCGGGTGGACGGGTAATAATCTAAAAGCTTACTCCATATCGGCTTGCACTAGCAGGGCCCCTGTTCCTAGCCCCTTTAATTGACAAAGAGCAACGTCAAAGGATGCATATCTTACTAAGCATACATACTCATTGATAGCGCCATTAACTGATGCCCCTTTTGGGAATGACAAATTGTGGATTATTCTGAACTCCCCCTCCTCTTTTTTGGGCACAATGCCCACTGGGGCGCAAACAAAAGAAGGGAATGTAGGGGTGTAAATGCCCCCCTTATTCTCCCCAACCTCTTCTCCTTCACAAAAGACTGGTTTCTTTGTACTGCCGGAGTTACAAACCCCTGCACCGGAATGTGAAAGCCTTCTGAGAAACCTTTTAACAATAACTGCGCCTCCACTTTCCTAGGGTAACTATTCTCCCATAAGCGGAGTACAACCACCTTGCTTGGTGAGGGCAATGGGGCTTGTTGTGATGGGAAGCTATACATTCTTTCTGTGGTCCCTGTCTTTTGCTCTCTTATTGCATCCCTTTTTGGGGTGACCTGACTACACGCAGATGGAGCACGCATGTTTAAACCTGCATATTCTTCTGGTACATGACTTGATGTTGAATGCCCAGCATGTTCCTTTTTTATCCCCCCTTTGGGGGGTCTGTAAAGACTGGAGGGGGGTATCTGTACTCCTGCTCTCTATATATGGCAGAGTCGAAGCACAGAGCACCCAAGCCAAGATTCTCTCTTTGGTAAAACGTGGATGAGCAATCAAGGCTTTAGCACTCGGAAGGTGATGCGGGCTGGTTCCTAAGTACAGCATAGTCCCCAAGCCCCCACGAAGGAATGTCTATACACTATGTTAGTGATAACACAGTTCTTTATATAAATAAGGTTCAAGTTATATACACATACAATAACACACGTTGTACTCTGGCAATACTATAATGGTAAATATATACAGGTTTACGTGGTACCACTCTTTTTTTTTCATAAAACATTTTATTGATTTTTCAATAACATATACAAACACGCCCACGCTCTACGGGGCAACAATGCCTTTTCGTACTCACAGTCATCGGCCTCACACTAAAGGTGCAGCATATTATGGTTATTTACCACACATGATTACATTCCACTACAACAGTGTTATGTAAACCTAATTCCCTCATCACATCCCTGGATGTCAATTCAATTTGCTAATACAATCATCCCCTCAGTGGGAGTCTTCCCATTTCTGCCATATTCTCTGGGCCTTCTCGGGCAACTTCTAGCTGTGTAAACTCTTTTTTGCATTGCAATACAGATATCCACATCTGTGGCCCATTGTGCATAGTTCGGCGTCAGCTCAGATCCCCAAAGCTGTGCTATGTTCCTTTTGATCAGTGCGCTAGTGGTGGATATAAACAATTTTTCGTATCGTGACAGTTCACCATCGTCTTCCATCCCTAGCAACAATTGTTTCGCGTTTCTGTGAATCACTTTGCCCAGTACCCTTGACAATTCATTGGAGCACTTCTGCCAATATCGCTGAATATGAGTACATTCCCAGAGGTTGTGGAAGAAAGTGCCTTCCTCCCTTTTGCATCGCAGACAAGATGGATTGGTGATTTCTCCCCACTTGAATAATGTTACCCTTGGGTAATATATCGTATGCAGTATTTTCAATTGAATTAGCCTGAGCCTGGATGAGATGGCGGATTCCCTGGGAAACATCAGTGCAGTTACCCATTCCTCCGGAAGTATGACACCCACATCCCTCTCCCATTTGGTTTTCAGACCCACCAGTTCAGTGGTGGCAAAGGAGGTTATGGCGCTGTACATAGTTGACGTGACTTTGTGTTTGATCATTTCTGGAAATAAGTTGCGTTCTAGTGGGGTATAGTCAGGCATGTCAATCATGTCAGGGAGGTGGGTTTGTAGTGCATGCTTAAGTTGCGTGTAGTGATATTGCTCATTCAGGGGGAGTTTAAAGCTGGATACAAGATTTGCAAGTGGTATTATCGCGTTCTCCTTCATGAAATCTCCGATCTTTAATATGCCGAGTTTTGACCAAGAGGGCCATTTGGGTAGTTTGTTCACTTTTGGGAGGTGTTTATTGCCCCATAGTGGTTGTACCAGAGTTAGCTTTTTGTCCCAGCCTAGATATTTATGTGTGTCCGTCCATATTTGTGTTGTGTGTGTTAGCATGTATGGGGTGGCTGATTGGTTCTTCTCGTGATAGAGGTATTTCATGATGGGTCTTTCTTGTGCATTTGGGTTTAATATTCTATTGTGCGGTAGTGTAGGGTCTCCATGAAGTTTGTCGTTCACTACTGCCATTTGACTGGTCCAGTAGTAGGTTTGAAGATGGGGTAGTCCAATCCCACTCTCCCATATTGATCTTTGAAAGGTAGTGAATGCTAAACGTGGGTGACCTCCGCTCCATAGTAGTTTCCTAAGTGTTTGATCGATTTTATGAAATTCACTTGTCGCTATGGGTAGTGGGGTATTTGTAGTATGTAGAGAAAGCAGAGAGGGCCATCATTTTGAAGAGTGCTGCTCGTCCTAACAGAGTCAGTGGTAGGGACATCCAATGTCGGACATCTTCTTTGAACCTCACCGTCAGTGGATGTTAGGGAGAATTCTCTGTTTAGGCTGAATTTCCTAACCTAGTGAGTCCCCCAGCAACTTTGCTGGATTTCTGGAGTTTGTTTTTTTTCCATCCTGCCAAGAGTGAGACTCTTTTTCTCCCACTCTTGGACATGAATGTGTGTAATTCCTTTGAATGTCAATGTGTTCTATGGGCGATGGGGTCTTTTACTCCATAGGGTCTCATATGTTTTTCTATGTGTGTTACACCGCACCTTCCGTGCCGTAGCACTGGGGCATCCTAGCAGACCTCCATCATAGACTCCATACCCGAGGACTGATTACTGTCTCCCCGGGCATGTAAAGTCACCATTGGCTTTACTAGACCTAAATTTACTAACAGAACTAGTACACACCATCCTATTGTGGACGTACTAGTAGGGGTAATTCGATTATTCCTGAGTCTGTTATTCGAGGGGGCACTGTCCCGTCCCTCCTCGTCGAGTTTTGGCTGGTGGCAGTGGAAAATACTTGTTATATTCGACCCCGAATATAACTGTATGGGATTCTTCCCATTGTTGGAGGTTAATACTTTTCCTCGTTAATCTCTAACATACCACCGGTTTATTTATCTTAAATAAATCTATCGGTTGGTATTTTCTGCCAGAACTCGGTTTTTAAAATGGCGTCTGTGTTCGTCTTTGTGACTCCTAAACCAAAGGTTGAGCCCTTTGTTCCACTTTTGGCGGGCTTCTGTACAGAGACCATCCAAAGTGGTGCCATTCTGTCTGGGTAACCACAGGGGGTATGGGAGGGGGTTTAGGCACCCTGGACTGAGTTGCCTTGCCAACTCCGGTCGCACTCTGGTGTCATTGGCCCAAGTGGTGAGCCACTCCGCTCACCACTTAGCGTGTTTTGATTGACAGCTAGGCTGAATGAATGGGGGTTTTCTGCATAAAAGCAGGGCTTTTGGGACTGGATCTTTAGAAGTCGCCACAGGACCTAAGAATCTGACGAGGGTAAAGCTGAGCCGACCTGCAATGACGACACCTCTGGTGGAGCCCTGCTGAACCGACTCACCACTTCCCGACGACAGAGGAGATCTCCCTGCCGGAGAGTCTCTTCCCCTGACTGGTGGGAACAACCAGTCCCCTTTGCTTTTTCTTCGCTCCAGGACGCAGTGGTCGAATTGCCCCTGCATAGCACCTCGGCAACCGGATAGCCAATACCCCTGTACCGCGACCAAAAGGTGGTGCCTTGTGACGGAGCACTCCGCGGCTGGTCTCTTCCCTGGTGGTGCACCAGACTTCACTTTTCTTCGACGACGAGATCATCTCTACTCTTGGCAAAGACCCGACGTGCATCCACCACCAGGAACAACTGCCCCCGCCGGAGCTGTCTCTCCACAAACAAGGTACTGTGTCCGCCTGGCCTCCCTTTCTGCTGGATAGAGTGAGGTGTCTTAATCCTCGCCTTTCTATTGGGTCGCCTCCAAGCTTTCTTAACTTTCTGTTCTGAACTGGTCCAAACTTTCGATAACAATTTGCGATAAAGACTCGAAGAGCATTTCCACTGAGACACTTTTAGGACATATCGCCTTGCCTCTCTCCGAGTGGGCCTGGCCTCTGAACTTTGTGATCTGCAGTAGACCCTGCCTTATTTGCCATGTATTTGTCCGTAAAGTATTGGTACTGAGTTGATTTCATAACCTGCCTTGTTTTTCTCTCCCGTCCTAACGAATACTAGAGTGCCATCTAGGTTAAAGCATACACCTCTGTCTGCAAATAAGTGATGCCGGTAAACCTAGACTTGTCGAAATATTGTTAGGGGGATTGATCTGTTTCTTCGTATAAGTAATTGTGATTGAAGTTGTTTACCGTTTTAGTGCCAGAGTGTTTTCCAAAGATGTGCTGTTATAAATAAATACCTTTATATCTTTACAACAAAGCCTTGTTCCGTGTTTGCTTGTTCTACTGTGTAAATTGCCCTATTTTGTATACTTCACATACTGCCTAATTCTTCTTGAGGGAAGTCTGACTGCTCAGCCACAGCTACCAAGTGAATCTGTGTAGTACAGACTGCTACCAAGTGGGTTTACTGCCAAACACCTGTAGTCCTAAATCTTTTGCAGTGACCCAGAGAGAACTGCACAGGTTTCCGCCTAACACTGGTGTACAGCGGTGGGATTTGTATCGAGTATACAGTTTAGAGTGCTTTTCGACACTTTAGGATAACTAACCACAAAGCTTAGCACTAAAAAGCAACTTTCAAAAACATGTCTACTATGGAATTTTACAGTCAAGAATCCTTGTCAGGTGAAAATACTGAGAGTTTACGAGCTCTCTGTAGGCAAGAGAATCTTTCTGTAAGAGGCAAGAAGTTAGAACTGATAGCGAGATTGCTGGAAAACCAAAGTCTGGGTACTGGTTCAGAGGAACCAACTTCTCCAGAAAATGTAGATAACAGTAATGGTGTTGATCTAAATCAAAGTAATGATAGTGATGAAGAGGCTGAAGAGGAAGGAGAGGCTAACAAAACTGTCTCCCCTGCTCCTCTACCTGCCCTACCAGCTGTACCTACGGGGCCCATACCAGGTCCCACATGTAACCCTGCTTATTTTGAACTTGAAAAAATGAAGCTCGAATTAGAATACAAACAGTTCTTGGCTCAATCTGAAAGAAACCAAGAGCTCGAGTTCAGACGGATGAATGCCCAGGCTGAGCAGAAGCAAGCTGAGTTAAGACTCAGAGAAATAGAACTTAATCACGAGTTAGAGATGAAAAAGTTGTCTGTGGAAAATGCTTCTCTCTCCTCTGGTTCCTCTAGGAGCTCCAGTCCCAAAAGACCCTGGATGCCAAAGGAATTAGTGGGTATGTATGAACCGAGATTGGATGTGTTGGATTGGTTAAAACTGTTTGAGTACAATCATGGGCTCCAGGACATCACCAGGAATGATTTACTTCCCTGGTTGTTCTCTAGGCTCCCCCCTGTTGCGACTGATGTGGTAATGGAGTTGGGGGAGGCGGATAAGACGGATTACGAAAGTGTGACACTAGCTTTGATAGCTAGATTCGGGAAGACCCCTTCCCAGAATCATAAAGGTTTAGAACCCTCAAAAAGCATGATGGTACCCCTTGGGCTACCTGGGTGAGTGAAGGGTTGAAAAACTTAGAGGGATGGATTAAGGGTTACAAAGTGAACACTTATGAGGGTATGAAGAATCTTTTTATGTTGGAGTCTATTTATGATGCCTGTTCTCCTGAGCTCAGACAGCATTTGGCTGATTCGAAGGAACTGGATTCCAGGAAACTAGCTAAGGCTGCTAACTTGTGGGTTGTCAACAGGGCTACTCATAAGTATTCTGGGGCAACTCAGAAAAAGGATGAGGGAAAGCGGCCTAAGAAAGACTCAAAAGAGAATTCAAATAACTCAAATTCCAAAGAGGGCCCCAAACAAAACCAGAAGGGTAAGCCACAAGGAAAACCGCAGCAGAATAGTGTGTCTTCTGGTGCCAAACCGGAAGGGGGCCAGAACCAGCCACCATTCCAAAAAGCATTCGGTAAATGCTTTGTGTGTGGCTCGACTGACCACTTGAAAGGAGATCCCAGATGTAAGGGTAAACCTTCAGGGGTCCAGCTTGTCTCCTTAGTCTTCGCTCCAGAGGAGGAAGTCCAAATGGCAAGTGGAAACTTTCTACTGCTAGCTGATGAACCCATTGGAGTCTCAGCCAGCATTTCTTTAGTATCTCTGGGGTTGTGGGAACAACACAATTTAGACATCTATAATTCTATCCCCGATAATACTAAAGAGTATTATAAGGACAGTGTCCAGGTGAATGGTCAGGAGACTCATGTCATTAGGGACACTGGGGCCAGCATAACTGTGGTGGATAAATCGTTTTTTCAGGCTGAGGATGTTGCTAAGGCACCCAAATGCCTCACCAAGTTAGCTGGAAGGCCTGTGCAGATGCTTCCCCAATTACCAGTTCTCATCCAGTGTAACGACATGACTGTGAAGATTCCTGTCAGCATACAGAGTGAGGTACCAGGACGCGTGCTGTTGGGTAACGATTTGAAAACTCTCGGAGTTGTATCGCATACTCCCAGACCTCCTAGTAAACGGTTACAGGAGCTAACCAGACCTGCAAGAGAGAGGACCATGCGCGGTACTCTCCAGGAGATGATGAAGAAAGAAATCACTCCTGCTCCACTGGAATTTTCGGCCGCTGTCTCGAAGAAACCAGCAGCGAAAGGGAAACCTAAGACTCCTACCCCGAAACCAGCAGCCAGCATTTCAGTGCAGCCAACAAGGACTTCCCCGCGGTTGTCCAAAGTTACACCCGTAACTCCACCTCCAGCTGAGGCTGAGAGGGAGGTACAACCCTGTGTGGTAGAATTAGACTCTGAAGAGGAGCTAATGGAAGGCCAGGAACTCATTGGAGATCTGGATCCTGTTGACCATCCTGAGCTGCAGTCTTTACTGGCAGAAGGTGGACCCAGCAGGGCAGACTTCAGTAAGGGACAGAGAGAATGTCCAACTCTGGAAGGTCTTCGGCACTAGGCAGAAGCTCAGGCTGAAGGGCAAGAGCCTGGGAAATACAGGTTGCACTGGGAAGATGGCCTCTTCTACAGTGAACCGACCGAGTCTGCACCTGGAGACTACAAGCGACTTGTAGTACCCCAAGAGAACAGACCACAGTTCTTGCAGTTAGTCCACGAGATTCCTTTGGCTGGTCACTTCAGTTTCAAGAAGACTAAGGAAAGGCTCTCTCTCTACTTTTATTGGCCAAAGATGGGGGCCGAAGTAGAAAAACAATGCAGGAGCTGCCACACCTGCCAGACCTCTGGTAAGGTTGGCTCCAAGAATGTGGCACCTTTAGTGCCTCTCCCAGTTGTGGGAGTCCCATTTGAGAGAGTAGGGATTGACATTGTTGGTCCCCTTGATCCTCCAACCTCCTCAGGCAACAGGTTTATACTTGTTGTAGTAGACCATGCTACTAGGTATCCTGAGGCAATTCCTATGAGGACTGTTACAGCTCCGGCTGTGGCTAAGGCCCTCCTTGGTATTTTTACTAGGGTCGGGTTTCCTAAGGAAGTCATCTCTGACAGGGGGTCAAACCTTATGTCCCACTACATGAAAGCCATGTGGAAAACCTGTGGAGTTACTTACAAGTTCTCAACAGCTTATCACCCACAAACAAATGGGTGGGTAGACCGGTTCAACCGAACCATGAAGAGCATGATAGGTGCTTTAGAGGAACCCCTTAAGCATAAGTGGGACCTTCTACTGCCATGCCTTTTATTTGCTTATAGAGAAGTCCCTCAGGAGGGAGTAGGTTACTCTACCTTCGAACTACTCTATGGTCATCCCGTCAGAGGTCCATTGGCCCTGATTAAGGAGGGGTTGGAGAGTGCTCCTTCCCCCAAGCCAGTCAGAGTGACTGACTACGTGATAGGTCTCCAGAGGAGAATATCGCACATGATGACAGAAGCAAGCGATAACTTGAAAGCTGGACAAGCATTGGTCAAGCACTGGCACGATCAAAAGGCTAACATGGTTGAGTTCGCTCAAGACCAGCTCGTTCTCGTTATGATCCCAACAAGGCAGAGGGCCTTGCAAGACAAATGGATGGGACCCTTCAGAGTTGTGGGTAAACTCGGAGAGGTCAACTATCTGGTGGACTTGGGCAATCCCAAGGAGGCTCCGACAGTCTTCCACACCAACCGACTCAAAGCGTATGTCTCACGACCTGATGTAGGAGCGTTGCTTCTAGCATCATTCGAGGAAGAAGAAGAGAGTGAAGCTCTTCTGGATCTCCTCAGAGGCTTACCTTTAGAAAAAAAATTGAAGGAGTAAATCTCTCTTCAAATCTGACTCCCGAGCAACAAGAAGAGTGCAAATCTATGTTGAATCAGTTTGTCTCCCTGTTCTCGCTTTCGCCAGGCTTGACCCCTTGGGGCCAGCATGACATACTCACTGGTGACTGTCTACCAGTCAAAAGCAGAGTATACCGAATGTCAGAAAATGTACGAACCCACATCAAAGGTGAGGTCAGCAAGATGCTCGATCTCGGGGTAATAGAGCCCTCTACTAGTCCATGGTCTAGCCCAGTTGTGTTAGTACCAAAGGCCGGATCTAAAGAACTTAGATTCTGGTGGATTATAGAGCTCTTAATGCAGTCACCAAGACTGATGCCCACCCTTTGCCAAGAACAGATGAGTTGGTGGGCAAACTTGGAGCAGCCAAGTTCCTCAGCACATTTGACTTGACGTCAGGCTATTGGCAAATAGCCCTGACAGACCATGCCAAGGAGAAAACTGCATTTTCGACCCCCGTTGGCTTATACCAGTTTAAGGTAATGCCTTTCGGATTGAAGAATGCACCTGCTACATTTCAACGGATGGTAAACCAGGTTCTGAATGGGATGGAGGACTTCTGCATGGCATACTTGGATGACATAGCAGTGTTCAGCAATTCCTGGGAAGAACATGTAACCCACCTGAGAGATGTTTTGCAGGCTCTTGGACGAGCCAATCTGACCATAAAGGCGAGTAAATGCCAAATTGGACAGAGTAAGGTAGTCTATCTTGGACATGAGGTAGGAGGTGGAGAAATAAGGCCTTTGCTCAGTAAAATTGAAACTGTGCAAAATTGGACAACACCTACTACTCAAACCCAAGTGAGAGCCTTCCTAGGCCTCACTGGGTATTACAGGAATTTCATCGAGAACTATGGGACCATAGCTTCTCCACTGAATGTCATCTCCTCGCCCAAATTTCCTAAAAAGGTTAGATGGAACGAGGAGTGCAATCAGGCTTTTGAAAACCTGAAAAAGGCTCTTTGCCAAGCCCCAGTACTCAGAGCTCCGGATTACCGCCAACACTTCATTGTGCAGACAGATGTTTCAAATGTAGGAGTAGGTGGCGTACTCAGTCAACTGGATGGGAAAGGTAGGGAGCAACCCGTTTGCTTCATCAGCCGCAAGCTGAAGGATCCTGAAACAAGGTGGGAAACAATTGAAAGAGAGTGCTTTGCTATCGTGTGGGCTCTGAAGAAGTTTAGGCCATACTTGTATGGTTCTACTTTTGTCATTCAGACTGACCACCAACCCTTGAGATGGTTAATGCAGATGAAAGGGGAAAACCCAAAACTACTGAGATGGTCGATCTGCCTGCAAGGGTTTGATTTCACCATTGAGCACAGGTCAGGGTGTCACCACCAAAATGCTGATGGTCTCTCTAGGATGTATCTCATCGACTAGAGGTATGAGATTCATCCAGGAGTGGATTAAATCCTCCTGTCCCTTAGTCTGGGGGGGGCGAGTGTTAGGGAGAATTCTCTGTTTAGGCTGAATTTCCTAACCTAGTGAGTCCCCCAGCAGCTTTGCTGGATTTCTGGAGTTTGTTTTTTTTCCATCCTGCCAAGAGTGAGACTCTTTTTCTCCCACTCCTGGACATGAATGTGTGTAATTCCTTTGAATGTCAATGTGTTCTATGGGCGATGGGGTCTTTTACTCCATAGGGTCTCATATGTTTTTCTATGTGTGTTACACCGGACCTTCCGTGCCGTAGCACTGGGGCATCCTAGCGGACCTCCATCATAGACTCCATACCCGGGGACTCACTACTGTCTCCCCGGGCATGTAAAGTCACCATTGGCTTTACTAGACCTAAATTTACTAACAGAACTAGTACACACCATCCTATTGTGGACGTACTAGTAGGGGTAATTCGATTACTCCTGGGTCTGTTATTCGAGGGGGCCACCCCGCTCACCACTTAGCGTGTTTTGATTGACAGCTAGGCTGAATGAATGGGGGTTTTCTGCATAAAAGCAGGGCTTTTGGGACTGGATCTTCAGAAGTCGCCACAGGACCTAAGAATCCGACGAGGGTAAAGCTGAGCCGACCTGCAACAACGACACCTCCGGTGGAGCCATGCTGAACCGACTCACCACTTCCGACGACAAGAGGAGATCTCCCTGCCGGAGAGTCTCTTCCCCTGACTGGTGGGAACAACCAGTCCCCTTTGCTTTTTCTTCGCTCCAGGACGCAGTGGTCGAATTGCCCGTGCATAGCACCTCGGCAACCGGATAGCCACTACCTCTGTACCGCGACCAAAAGGTGGTGCCTTGTGACGGAGCACTCCACGGCTGGTCTCTTCCCTGGTGGTGCACCGGACTTCACTTTTCTTCGACGACGAGATCATCTCTACTCTTGGCAAAGACCCTACGTGCATCCACCACCAGGAACAACTGCCCCCGCCAGAGCTGTCTCTCCACAAACAAGGTACCGTGTCCGCCTGGCTTCCCTTTCTGCCGGATAGAGTGAGGTGCCTTAATCCTCGCCTTTCCATTGGGTCGCCTCCAAGCTTTCTTAACTTTCTGTTCTGAACTGGTCCAAACTTTCGATAACAATTTGCGATAAAGACTCGAAGAGCATTTCCACTGAGACAACTTTAGGACATATCGCCTTGCCTCTCTCCGAGTGGGCCTTGCCTCTGAACTTTGTGATCTGCAGTAGACCCTGCCTTATTTGCCTTGCATTTGTCCGTAAAGTATTGGTACTGAGTTGATTTCATAACCTGCCTTGTTTTTCTTCCCGTCCTAACGAATACTAGAGTGCCATCTAGGTTAAAGCATACACCTCTGTCTGCAAATAAGTGATGCCGGTAAACCTAGACTTGTCGTAATATTGTTAGGGGGATTGATCTGTTTCTTCGTATAAGTAATTGTGATTGAAGTTGTTTACCGTTTTAGTGCCAGAGTGTTTTCCATAGATGTGCTGTTATAAATAAATACCTTTATATCTTTACACCAAAGCCTTGTTCTGTGTTTGCTTGTTCTACTGTGTAAATTGCCCTATTTTGTATACTCCACATACTGCCTAACGCTTCTTGAGGGAGGTCTGACTGCTCAGCCACAGCTACCAAGTGAATCTGTGTGGTACAGACTGCTACCAAGTGGGTTTACTGCCAAACACCTGTAGTCCTAAATCTTTTGCAGTTGTCCCAGAGGGAACTGCACAGGTTTCCGCCTAACACTGGATGTAGATTTTTAGGCACATAGTCTGTTAAGTTGTTCGTTATCTGTATGCCTAGGTATCTAAATTGTTCGCTTTCCACGCGGTAGGGGCAGTCGGCTGGTGCTATGTTTTCTGCTTGCCCTAATGGAAACAATATGGACTTAGACCAGTTGACTCGGAGACCACTGAATGTACTGTATCTATTCAATAAATGCGTCACGGCGGGGCAGGATTTTCGTGGGTCTTTTAAATATATCAGCAGGTAATCCACATACAAGGACACCTTGTCTTCCCAGCCCTCCGACCAGTTAAAGCCATTCCATGTTTGTGTGGTTCTCAATAGCACTGCTAGGGGTTCGATTGCTAATGCGAAGATTAAGGCTGACAAGGGAAAAGCCTTGTCTTGTTGCTTTTCCTATTTTAAAAGGGTTCGATACGTGCCCATTCACCTTTGTCACTGCCTCTGGGGAGTTATATAGCAGTTTGACCCAGCTTATAAAGTTCGGGCCGATGCCCATGCGATGCATAATTTCCCAGATTGCCTCCCAATAGACCGAGTCAAAGGCCTTTTCGAAGTCTGTGGCAAGCAAGGCCAGGGGACCTCAAAGCTCGGGTAGTTTTTCTAATGTTGTGTGTAACCTGTGTATATTGTCTGGTGGATCTTTGCGGCATAAATCCGCACTGATCCGGATGTACCAATGAGTGTATAACCTGTTGTAGCCGATTGGCCTGCACTTTTTCTAATAATTTAGTTTCCGTGTTTATAAGGGAGATGGGTCTGTAGGAGCTGCATTTATCAGATGGTTTGTCTGCTTTTGGCAGTACTATTATGGTAGCTCTCCTTAGATCTGGGGGCAAGCATCCCTGTGAGTGTGATTCCTGGAAAAGTCCTAATAAGTGTGGAGTCGTCACATTTGCCCCTATCTTCTTCCATACTTCGATGGGGAAGCCGTTTGGACCTGGGGTTTTACCGGGTTGGAGCTCTTTCATGGCTAGGGTTATTTCCTTTCCATGATTTCCCGTTCTAGTAGATCGAACGGTTGCTCATTTTGGGTGGGTAGGGTAACTTCCGCCAGGATGTCAGTATTAAGCCGTGAGGATGGTGCTCTATACAACTCAGCGTAATACGCTGCAAAGCCTTCTGCTATATCTCGGTCTGCCACCAATGGCTCAGAGTCTGCTATTGTCAGCTTCCTAACTTGGGTAAGGCCGACATCTCTGTGTTCTAGCCATGCCAGTAGCTTCCCTGCCTTATCTCCCGTTTCGTACACCTTTGCCCGCATCGCTGTGTGTGCCTGTTTTGCATTATCTAAAGCTATGTGTTGTAGTTGTTTCTGTGCTAGTTGTAGTGCGCAATGTGTTTCTGGTTGATCAACGATCAGGTGGGCAGCCTCAGCGTTTTGTACTTTTGCTTCGGCTTCGTGTAATGCTTTTAGATGCTTTTTTTTGTGGGCTGTGATCCAGGATACGATTTCGCCTCTGAGCACTATTTTGAGTGCTTCCCAAAGCGTCCCGGGGCTGTCTACAGAGCCAGTGTTTGACTCAAAGTATGTTATTGTGACATTTTTAATGTGTTCTACCAGTTCTGGAAATCCTAAGTAGTAGCTGTTTAGTCGCCAACTGGGCGGAGGGACCGGTCTGTTGGTTCTGATCCCTATTATAAGGGGGGAGTGATCTGATATGCCCCTGGGAAGCAGTTGTGCTTCACGTGCTTCGTGTATGTTTACTAATGGCATGAAGAAATAATCTAGTCTTGGTAGTGAGCCGTGTGCTCCGGAGTGGTATGAGTATTCCTTTGTGTCGGGATGCAATTTTCTCCACACATCCTGTAGCCCTAAAGCATCAGTGAATGTGGCATGTTTGGTGCGTATGTCCGGGTTCCTGGTACGTACATGTGTTCGGTCAAGGTCTACATTGATCACTTTGTTAAAGTCTCCTCCAATTATCATGAGATCTGTAGCGTCACTGGTGATCAAGGGCGTAATGTCGTTGGTCAGGGGGGGCTAGTAAATTTGGTGGTGCGTAAATTGCGAGCATAGCTATGCTGCGTTCCCATAGGGTCCCCGTTAAGTATACAAATCTTCCTCCTGTATCTTGTATAACAGTTGAGAGAGTAAAGGGGAGTCTTTTGTGTATTAGAATTAGTACCCCACGTGAACCCATGGTGAACCCAGCATGTATTGCTAGTTGGTAATTGGTGCATTTAAATAGTGTACAATTTGTACCCGTTAGGTGTGTTTCGGTAAGGAACACCACGTCTGGAGAGTGACGATTCAGTAATTGTAGGACTAAGCGCCTCTTGATGCTATTGCCAACCCCATTCACATTCCATGTCATAGCTCGGATGGTCCTATTTTTTTTCTCGTTGGGAGCTCCCGCCATTTGGCATATACATAAGTTGTATCAATGTGTATTGAGTATCTAGGGTTACGGAGTGCTCTGACAGTGTGACTAGGGACTTGTCACGTCCACGTGAGGAGTGGCTTTTTGAAAGGACATGTTTACTAGTTGCTATGATTTGACTTGTTAGTAGAGAGATTAGTGTGCCATACGTGTTGAAGCTGGTGTGATTCATGACTATAAAACTTTGTTCCCCCGTCCCCATACTCCACCCTACTTGAAGCATCTGTCGCTCAATACAACAAAACTAAAAAGAAAACACTGTCAGAATGGCTTTTTGAAGGGACATGTTTACTAGTTGCTATGATTTGACTTGTTAGTAGAGAGATTAGTGTGCCATACGTGTTGAAGCTGGTGTGATTCATGACTATAAAACTTTGTTCCCCCGTCCCCATACTCCACCCAACTTGAAGCATCTGTCGCTCAATACAACAAAACTAAAAAGAAAACACTGTCAGAATTAGACAGTTAACTCGGTAACCATTAACTAACTCTTTCTTCTCCCCCCAGGTACCTGAAGTTCACGTCCGGAGAGAGTGAGCTATTGTTTTGCCCCATTAAGGGGGGGGGGAAGGGAAAGGGAGGAAGTAAGGCTTTAAGGGGGGACTTTCTTGTAGCTATCCAGGGCTTCCCAGTGTTGGGGACTCTTCATTGGGCTAGACTACTTGTGCGTTGTGCTGGCCGTGGTGTTCGTTTAGCAAGGCAATCCCACGTGGCTCATTCATCTATATCTGTGCGGATACCACAGGCTCTATTCTTGTTCTTCTTCCAGGCGTCCTGGATCCGGTGGTTCTGGTCATATTGGGTTTATAGTCAAAAAGTCGAAATACAAAAAGTCGAAAGTCATAATGTTGAAAACAAAAAGTCGAAAAAAAAATCAAATGTATATTTTGGTATGTTTTTTGTTCGAAATGGGGGGGTTCCCCCCAACCCCTCTTTTTTGTATTTTTTTTTTGTTTTACCCCTTTATTTTATTAACGAAACCCAAAAAAACCATATAAATAAAAAAATAAAACATTCAACTTTTTTTTTTCGACATTTTGTTTTCGACATTTTTGTTATTCGACTTTTTTTTTGTTGACTTTTTGACTTCCCAACGTCGTTTTGGGGGCATTCTCCTGTCCATTCGGGGTTGGGGTTCTCTGTTTCTGCTGTTCCGGGGAGTTCACCAGTCGCCGTCGATATGTTGCTCTGCCCATCGCCATGCTTCTTTGGGGTCGCTGAAATGGACCATGGTGCCCTAATGGTATATTTTGAGTTGAGCCGGGAATAGTAGCCCATATTTGACATCCAGCGTTTGTAGTTGCCTCTTTAGTTGGTCAAAGGACTGTCTGGCTTTCGGTACCTCTCTCATGTAATCAGGGAAGAAGGCGATTTTGGATCCATTGTGCGTTATTGTGCCCTTGGCATGCGCTCGTTGGAGCAGTGCATCCCGATCCCTGTAATTCAGGAGCTTGGCTATTATTGTGCGTGGGGGGGCACCCTGCACTGGTCTGCCAGTTGGTACTCGATGGGCTCTTTCAATGGAAAAGAACTTAGAAAAGGTTTCTGGTTCAAATGAGTCTGTGAGCCATTTTTCTGGAAAGAGCTCCGTGCTGGGGCCCTCGGCCTTTTCCGGTAGTCCGATTATTCAAACGTTGTTTCTTCTTGATCTCCCCTCTCCTTCATCAACCCTCTCTTCCATTAATTTTAGTCTGGCGCTGACACCGGATAGATGTTGCATGCTGCGCATTCCATCCTCTGTGTCGGAGATTCATTGCTCTTCTTCTCCGGGGCATGAGGTTAGTTTTTGTAGGTCATGTCGGAGTAGGGGTACATCTGTGCTGATGCCATCCATTTTCTGTTCCATGGATGCTCGAGAGACTGAAATTGCCGCCATGACATCCTTTAGAGAGAGTGTATTTTCAACCCCTTCCATTGCTACCGGTAGGTTGTGTCCCTCTTGTGTTTGTACGATTGGTGTTGTGTACTGGTCGATCCTGTTTTGTACCAGTTGTTTCTTCAGTTTGTCTTTGCTCATGCTGGACTCCGGGTCCACGATGTTGTCGTGTAGCTTAAGTCGTGGGTAGCACCGATGCGCGTAACTTTATGGTCTCTGCTCTTGGGTACAACAGATCAAGCATGGCAGATCACGAGTATTGTCTGGTACTGTTGTAATCGTGTTCTGTTTTAGTTTGTTCTCCTACGCCAGTGTAGTGGCTTTCCCTTTGAGCTGTGGTGAGTAGGACTGTGTGGTAGGGTGGTGCATACTGGCACACGACCAGTCCCTTATTTACGTTGTTCCTACTGAGCAGTATGAGGAGTGTTTGCAATACAACGTTGTTCTTTTATTGACTCATGTGTGCCTTTGTGATTGGTGGGGAGTAATCCGGAGTGTTTAATAGTTGTAGTATGCTTGCCTGCAGTAATCCAGGGGTGTTGCTGCTATCAGAGTAAACGTTGTGTTGTTTCCCTGGACTTCAGGTCGGTAGTGCGGTGTGGAGTGGCTGGAGTATCACCCTCTCTGGTGACAGGGAGTGGCGCGTGTCCTGCCGCAATCCCTATGACGGGAGCAACTCACACAGTAGCCGGTTCCGGCAATCGGACAGGGCAATCCATTTCTTTCCTTCTCCACTCAATGGTTTTGGGGAGGAGACAAGTATAGGGTCTGTGTGCCTTATGTGCTGCTTTGTCTCCGTTGAGGCTGGGCTCTGATGTCAGCCAGTGCAGCAGTGCTCGGGTCGTGATGGCGCCCAGGGGTCAGCACAATTGCTGTGTGTTGTCGTTTTACGGCCATACCGCGCCTTGGTGTCCGTTAGTTATGGTCATCCAGGAGGGCTCAGGGGAGCAGTGTTATTTTTGGGGCCAAGCAGGTGTTGTCGGAGTTGTGGTGACGCTTACAACTCTAGTGGGGATTCCCCTTCCCCGCACTCCGGTAGACCGTGACTGCTTATCTGGGCAGGAGTCTCCGCCGGCGGGCAAAGCAAGGTGCGGCCACTGCAATTGGGCCGACGCATCCATGGGCAGAGGTGCCAGTCACTGTCTCTCTGTGTCCGCGTATAATGCGGCTCTGCGACCCTCTGCACTTCCACGAGCAATCCAGCAGCTCTCCTCCGTCATACGCTTCACTCGCTGTTTATCCCAGGCTTACAATGGTTGTGGGTGGGCGAGTTGTGTCTGGTCTGCGGGGTCCCACAGGATCGAGGGTGTGATCCAGGTTGGTGCCAGCGTTGCGTGGGGGCAGCGGGCTCATGTGTTGTCTCTGAGTCTCCGTTGCACACTGTATCGTTGTTCGGTGTGATAAAACTGATATAATATTGTTTCGTCCTCATTGTATATGTTGGCCTATGCCCAGTCACTCTGCGAGAAAATCCACATTGCAAGGTCGTAACCTTAAGTTAATCGAGCCTCCATTTCAGGTCAAAGCCGCCATTTTTAGTTATTAGTGCAAAGTCACCCCGTGGCCTAAAATGGCCGACCTGTGTAGGCGAGTTAATGTCCAACCTGCCTGCAGGCTACATGTTAGGGTCATGTAGACCTTGTCCTTTGTTGACCCTGGGATCAGGGGATTACTTGAATCGGCGATGTTAACCTACAAGTATACAAGAACAATGACGCTGTTTAAACATGTCATACGAAACATCTGTTTGACCTGCATTAAAGAAAATGTGTAAAGAGTGTAAAGTTAAACCCAGAGAATAATAGTGTTTGTTAGTAAATGCATTAAGAAATAAACCGCATGCACGAGATATGTAAATTAGGAATGAACCTGGCGCGACCCTAGCCCAGTACATGATTAACTTGTAGGAGGCTGGACATCGTTATGAAGAAATTGTATAAATATGCTGATGTCCAGCTAGCAATTCCTGTTCATTGCTCACATTGAACCTGCTGGTGGTCTCTGTGATGTACTGACGGCCAAATAGCTATTTGTATACTTTGTTTTGTAAACTGTACAGTATTGCAATAAAGATTCTGGGAATCTTTACAAGCCTGTGTTGGTGTATTTCTCTTTGCATGGTGTAAAATCCTTAATATTGTATTTTCTGATTCCACAGATGGCGCCCGAATAGGGACCCTCAAGATTGACTTTGTCTCGTTGAAGGTTGGCTCGGCTATCGGACCGGGATCGGACGGTGTGAACAAACCAGCCCCTCTAGATGAGAAGTGAATTCCTCGGCGGAATAGCACGATCCGATTCCTGAACGGTGAGCTGTAGCCCAAGACGACGTCTTGACGAGGGTCCATATATCGAGGTGGGTAAATTTGCCGAAATCACCAGACACGTGGGTCCTTAGAACTGTTCTTAGTAACCCGATCGGGCCTCCCAGTCCTTTGGTCAGGTGAATCATGACCCGATTCTTAAATTAACCCTGACAATTTGAATTTGGCGCATTGTACTCGCGAGCACAATTATTTGACCAGGTAACACCAGAACTCTGATATGCCTGGTAAATTGTCTGCCTGCTTCAGGGCATTATTCCGCAGTGACAGACAATCTTTGGAAGATAGCCATCCCGCACCACAGGAGGGGTCGCCGGCATGTACTATGTACTGTAAGAAAGGCTTTGGTAGTATCGCATTTAATGACATTTGGCACAGACAGACCAGACATAATTCGAATCTTCGGTGGCCAACCAATGGTAGCTTTGAAATCCCTTGTATAGAATATTTAGAGTCTGTATTGGTAAAGAAAAAGGCTAGACCTGCAGCATTTGACGCATTGTACAGTTGGAAAACAGAAGCTTTGCAATAACAAAAGAGTAGAGAGAAGCACATGCGTCGACATATGACGAGTGTCGAAAAGGCACGGTTATATGATCAAAATTCACAATTGGAATCAGTTAGGAACACGGACAGAGCGTTTCAATTAGGCATTCAGAAAATCTACCCTTCGAAAGATTTTCATACATCCAATGAATCGATTAACAAACTTTTGCATGAACAAAGGCCTGATGCCTCTGCACCACCCCCGTACGTCCCTCCTCCTGGTGCTTTGCCCCTTCCTGTTGTTATTCCTCCTCCTATAGTTCCTCCGGTCCTCCCTGTTGTTGTTCCTGTTGTCCCTCCAGCTGCCGCTCCTTTGCCTGCCCCCTTGCCTACACCTGTTGACATTCAGAATGTGCCGACTCTTCCTCTTCCAAGTGATTCTGTATCCCTTGTAGTAGAGGGAGCGGGATCAAGGGTTGTGACTCGTAGTACTGTGTCCCCAGAGAAAAAGAATGAATTAATTGCTTGGGCTAAACACTGTATGGAGAAGGGTGAACAAGCTGATGTTTTTCCATACTCGAAAATGTGAAAAGTATTCCGGAAAAGAATGTTTTTATTGAAGGGTTAGGAATTCATTTGAGTATAATGTGGAATAGATTAAACGATGTAGATATCCAACAAGTGTTACGGGATTTGAACGCCTTAGCGTTGGCTAGAGATACTGCGGAGAAAGTATATGAGCACGTCAAGAGGATTTTCGTGTATAGAAAGGAGTTGGAAGAGTTACAGAATGAAGAAGTAGATGATGATAGTTTAGGTGCTATGTTCTTACAGAAACGGTTTTCTCCTCGCTGTGAATTGATAGGTGAGGAAGCACGAATTTGTACAAAGGATGCGATAAGATGGATTTCGGATATGTCGATAACTCCAGATGAAGTATATGACACGTATGGTCAGTATACGTTAGAAATGCAAAAGAAAGTGATTCAGGTTATGGTAAAATACCTGCAGAATGAGTGTGTAAAAAGAAAGATTTGTTGTCCCGCAAAATTGTTGAGTGTTTATGAGAGAGCTTTTTCGATGGATACCTCTTTGACTGCCTTAGCGCTTGATTTGGCCCTGTTGCTTAGTAAGCGTTCGGAGCTGCCTACTTCTCAGTTGCCTATGAGAGAGGTCCCTCCGACATTTGTCCCAAAAGTTGTGATTGCGGCCGATGCTGCTCGAGGTATACTCGCTGTGGACATTCCTGCACATTATGTATCGCAGTTTGTTCACGTCCCGTTCTCAAGACAGGAAGTGAACACCATAAAACAATCTATTCCTGATATAAGAAAGAATCTGACGGGGTTCTATAAAGAAATAGAGTCGGTCTTACAATCATCGGTATTCACCTTAAGTGATATTGATTTATTATTTCCTGTACTCCTGCCAGTTGATTTATGGAAACAGATTAGGACTGTAGATGATGTACCTGGGTTAGGAGATACATGTGATAACATGGTTAGGCTCGACAGAGAAAGACCAGCTGGCGAGCGACCGCCTCAAGTGATATTAACTTTGCCTGATAGGATTATTGTAAAATTAAAAACTATAGTTCCTGAAAAAAGGATAATTTGAGACAAGCTTACGGCCTGTGTCCAAGGAAAGTCTGAGGGTGCCACCGAGTTCTTCAATCGATATGAACAGGTATTTTCAGATTTCAGTGGACAAGACTTAGGCACAGAGTCAGGGAAAAGGCTGTTTGTCGACAAATTTGTACGAGGATTGCTGCCTGACATCCAGTTACAGATTATGTCCTCCGAAAGCGCTTGGCAGGCGAAGTCTCAATCAGAAGTACTGCACATGGCTCAGTACTATGAAAATCATGTAAACAATGAAAAGGAAAAACTTGAGAAAAAAAAGGGTGTCCTAAAAACAAAAGTACTATTGCAACAGATTGTTAGAAACCCTAGAGGAGGAAATCAATTTAGAGGTCAATACATTCAACAGGGAAGTACGCCCCTAGCGCCGGTAACCATTAACCAGTGTGCCTATTGTCGACAGGAAGGTCACTGGCGTGCACAATGTCTGACCTTGCAACAAAGGTCATTTGGGAACATGGGTAGATGATCCAGAGGTCGCCTAGGTGTAGGGGGTCCTGGTAGAGGTCAGTTTGCGCCAGAATCACAGCAACCCTCTTCACAGGATAAACAAGTATCGAGTGTGGATAATAGTAACATTTTTGATCACCCTTCTGCCGTGTACCTCTCTGAAGAGCTTCCTTTTGATGACATTCTATTTCATTAGGATTGCCCGAAACAGGATTTGGAACCAACGCCTATTCCCGTTCATCAGAAAGGCCCCTACGTTGGCGGTGGGAAATAGGAAGCATCTATTTTTAGTAGATACAGGAGCACAAAAGTGTTCAATTGACCATTCACGGGTTCCAAACAATCCCCTGTCAGGACAGCCCAAAGTTTCTGTGGGGGTTTCAGGCACACCTGTAGTTTGTCCGGTCTCTTTGCCGGTACCGATAACACTGGGTCCCTTTATGGAGCAGTGTCCATTTCTATGTACTACAAACTGTGGGGAGAATTTGCTGGGGTTGAATTTGTTGAAGGAATTGAACGCAGTAATACATTGCTCCCCGGACGGAGTTCGGTTAACAATTTCACCTCAGCAATCACTCGCCTCTCAGTTTTTGACTCGACCTTTACCTCCAGAATTCAGTAACATTCCGGAATGCTTATGGGCAATTGATGATATGATGTGGGCATTCTTCAAATTGAACCTGTTAAAATTATTCTGAAACATGGAGTAAAATCGCCTCGCATCCCGCAATATAAGATCTCAGTTAAAGTCGAACAGGCTTTGAAATGTATAGTTTCTGATTTTGTACATCGTGGAGTAATTGAGGAAATTACAGGTAGTGTGTGTAATAGCCCGATTTTGCTAGTATATAAAAAAAGGTGATAATGCGATTCCCTTTTGATTTATAATTGATTTGCGTGCTATTAACAAAATTGTGGCTCCTCAATTTCCCATTGTACCTGATGTTACGACGATACTAACTATGATTCCGGCTTCTGCCACTCACTTTAGCGTTGTTGCCCTTAAAAACGCATTTTTCAGTATTCCTATACATAAGGATAGTAGGTATTTGTTTGCGTTTAAGCTAGGTGGACGCTCGTTCACATTCACTTGTGCACCAGAAGGGTACACTGAGAGTCCAAGTATTTATAGTAGAGCATTGAAAGAGCAACTCGATACTCTCGAGTTGCCTACTACTTGCACATTACTACAGTATGTAGATGATCTCCTCTTGGCTGCTGATTCTGAGAGTGCCTGTAAAGAAGGCACCGTGTTGCTGCTTTGTCATCTAGCAAAACATGGCCACAAAGCTTCACTCAAGAAATTCCAATATTGTTGTCAGGAGGTCGCCTATTTAGGCTATCTCCTGTCAAAGGAGAGAAGAAGGTTGACACCTGAACGGAAAAAAACTATTTCTGGCATGTCTGTCCCAAATACGCAAAAGGAAGTTAGAGCCCTGATAGGTATGGCTTCTTACTGCAGATTGTGGATCCCTAACTTTTCGTTAACGATTAAACCAATGCTGGCTTTGCAAAAGAAGGGCATTTCTTTGCCATTGCCATGGACTTTGGAACACCAGACAGCATTTGATTTGCTCAAAACTGCGCTGTGATCGGCACCGGTTTTAGGGACTCCAAATTATGAAAAGGCCTTTGTGTTGTATGTGCATGAACGTGATGGATGTGCTTTGGCTGTGTTAACACAGGAACATGGAGGGAAGAATAGGCCGTGCGGCTATTTCTCATCCATCCTTGATCCTGTTGCATGCGCTTTGCCGAGATGTTTGAGAGCTGTCGCTGCTGCTGCTGCATCTGTAAAACAGAGCGAGGGAATGGCCCTGGGTCATGCGTTAACCCTAATGGTACCCCACTCTGTAGATATTTTATTGAATAGAACTCAAACGCAGCACCTCACTTCCGCACTATTGACAAGATACAAATTGATCTTGTTTGCTCCCCACATTCAAATTCAGAGGTGTTGTGTATTAAATCCGGCTCAACTTTTACCTGTCCCGCAAGATACTGTTGATGGTGACGAAATGTCACACGATTGCCTTTACACTACAGAACAAGAGACTAAAGGTAGAATCGATTTGAAAGACACGCCTTTGAATAACCCACAAGGAGAGCTATTTTGTGATGGCTCTTGTTTCAAACTTCCGAATGGTACATCCACGGCTGCTTATGCCGTCACTACTTTAAGCACGATTGAGGAAGCCAAAAGAATTATGCATAATTCCGCGCAGGCCGCAGAAACTATAGCATTAACTCGAGCTTGTGAACTTTCTGAAGGGCTTACGGTAAATATATATACCGAAAGTCAGTATGCCTGGGGTAGTTCACAACTTCGGTAGACTGTGGAAAGAACGAGGTTTCTTGACCTCACATGGCACGAAAATACAGCATGGCACGGAAATAGTGCAATTGCTTTCTGCGTTCGCACTCCCTGTTCAGCTAGCCATTGTAAAATGTACAGCACATCAAAAGGTTACAGATGATATAGGAAAAGGGAATGCTTTCGCTGATCAGATAGCTAAACATACTGCCACTGATTTTAGTTCAGAAATGTATACTGTAAGAGAAATTGTAAATGTTTGCACTTCTGGTGATAGTATCGATTCTGTAAAAGACATTCAAGCAGATGCTACTGTAGAGGAGACCAAGAAATGGTTCGAGGGTGCAGGGAGATTGGATGGTGATGGGTGTTGGGTGGACAATGTTGAAGGAAAATGGTTACTCCCTGACACCTATATTACAATGATGGTCATTATGGCTCATGGTCCGACCCATGTCTGCGCGCGTAAATTGACTAAAATGTTACACAGTGTATGGGCCAATGATAACATTTTCAAAATTGCAGAGCGCTTTGTCCAAGGGTGCATGGTCTGCTTGCAGCACAATGTAGGAAAAGGTACCTCGACTCCTAGAGGAAGTTTTGCTCCACCTTCTGTTCCGTTTGAAGTTATCCACTTTGATTTTATTGAGATGGAACGTTGCAACAATCTTAAATACGTGTTGGTTGTCATTTGTGCATTTAGCAAGTGGGTTGAGGCCTTCCCTGTTAGAGATGCAACAGCCATAACCACGGCAAAAACTCTGTTGAAAGAGTTCTTTCCTAGGTTCGGGCTGCCGAGAGTCATCTGGTCAGATAATGGGCCACACTTTATTGCTGCCGTAATCCTCCAAATATGCGAAGGATTGCAGATTGATAAACGGTTCCATTCGGCCAGACATGCCCAAAGTGCCGGATTAGTGGAAAGGCATAACAGCATTATAAAGAACAAGCTCGCTAAGACGTGTGCTGGCACCAAGTTAAAAAGGCCGGACGCCTTACCGATCATGTTGCTGTCGATGAGAACAACCCCTCAAACTAAGACTGGGCTCTCTCCCTTTGAGGTGGTAATGGGGAGGCTTGCTAATATTTCGGGTATGCCAAAAAGTCGCTTGTTGGGGATATAGAGAATGTGCTTCTTTCAGATTACTGTAACCAGTTGACTAAAAATCTATTTTCAATTTATCACCAGGTGCGAGAGGCAATACCTGTACGGTACGAGGGTCCTGGTCACAGTCTAAGACCGGGGGACTGGATCCTCGTGAAAGTTTTCGAGAGGTCGTCTTGCCTTGCACCTCGGTGGAGGGGTCCCTACCAGGTCCTGCTAGTCACCCAGACTGCTTTGCGGGTAGCAGGGCGAAAGAACTGGATCCACGCGACACACACCAAACCGATCCCGCAGCCCGTGCCATATGATACGGAAGACACAGAATCCCTTTCCAATGCTGTAACCAACGTGCCTGAAACAGCAACAATCGACAAGAGAGTATCGGAGACCGTTCCAGAGTTCGTAAGGCCGGACAAAACAGCCATCTTGTCTCTGCACTCTCCAACAGTGGTACTTCCGGATCAATCATTTTCTGATCCCATTTCCATTCACTCGGCACCTCCAGTGGGAAGTGACAACATACTTTTTTCTGATCCTTCAGCATCGGAAATTGTGAAATATAATTTACGTCCATGAAGATAGATGTACGGCATTGTTTGACTGTGCGATCGAGGAAATCATTTGAGGGCTTGCCTTTCTGGCCCGACTGTACGAAAGGATTTTGTTGGCTAAGGGTTGTGGGAAAGTCATTAAAGGAATGGTTCGCCCAAACATTTTTATTTCAAAAATAGATAGGCAACATAAAAAAAAACGATTGTCGTTTTTTTTTTCTCAAAGTCCCTATGTAAAGTTTTGAGCAATTCAAGCTCAAAAATTGAAAAAGCAAGCACATGGGTGCATCCATTTTGTGAAATGGCTGCCCGCCTGTGCTGGCTTTTGCGGCACTAATGAAGGAAAAGCCAGCCAGCTGTAGTAAACAAAAGCTACCACTGGGTGGCTTTTCCTTCATTGGTGCCGGGACTCGGAGGACACGGACCGGAGACTACAGGCAGAAAAGCTGCAGCTGCATCTCGGTAAGTGCTATTTATTTTTTTTAAAAAATAAGCACTAGCTGCGTTTTTTTTTCTAAGTTTTCTGGGCTGGAGGAGCCCGGAAAACTTAGAAATAAAACTGCAGCTTTAAAAAGGGTTGTATTAATGTTTGCGGTCGCTTTTGAAGTGACCGCAAACATAAATACAACGTTATTGTGTTTGAAAATGCTGCGGTTTTTCTTTCTAAGTTCCTCAGGCTCCTCCGAGCCTGAGAAACCTAGAAAGAAAAACCGCAGCGTTTTCAAACACAACCGCGTTGTGTTTCTGCCTAAATCTGCTTTCCCATTTGGGGCTTTAGGGTTCCCCACAGGGAGCCCTAGAGCCCCAAATGGGAAAGCAGATTTAGGCAGAAACACTGCGGCATGTAAACACAACCGCGTTGTGTTTCTGCCTGCCTTGGCTTTCACTTTGGGTCTCCGGTGCTCCCATTGGGGAGCACCGGAGACCCAAATTGATAGCCATGGCAGGCAGAAACACAACGCGGTTGTGTTTGAAAATGCTGCGGTTTTTCTTTCTGAGTTTCTCAGGCTCCTCCGAGCCGGTGGAGCCTGAGAAACTTAGAAAGAAAAAACGCAGCGTTTTCAAACACAATAACGTTGTATTTATGTTTGCGGTCACTTCAAAAGCTACCGCAAACATAAATACAACGTTTTTAAAGCTGCGGTTTTATTTCTAAGTTTTCCGGGCTCCTCCAGCAGCTAGTGTTTATTTTTATTAAAATAATAGCACTTACCGAGATGCAGCTGCAGCTTTTCTGCCTGTAGTCTCCGGTCCCCGTCCTCCGCGTACAGCACCAATGAAGGAAAAGCCACCCAGTGGTAGCTTTTGTTTACTACAGCTGGCTGGCTTTTCCTTCATTAGTGCCGCAAAAGCCAAAGCGAGCACAGCGACGGGCATCCATTTCACAAAATGGATGCCCCCATGTGCTATCTTTGAGCTTGAATTGCTCAAAATTTTACATAGGGACTTCGAAAAAAAAAAACGCCAATCGTTTTTTTTTCTATGTTGCCTATCTATTTTTGAAATAAAAATTTTTGGGCGAACCATTCCTTTAAGAAGACGCGCGACTGGACTCGCCAGCAAACGAACAATTGGTGTTTTTCGATTGAAGATGACGATGCCTGCACCTGCTACCGGTCGCACTGAACTTTTAGATCAATATGTGACTAGCAGGGACAATGATCAAGCGTGTAAGGGGACCCTGTAAATGTATTGTTGCCTTTTAGTAATAATAACTGGGTTTGTAGTAACTATTGGTTTTGGGTTATGGTATCTGGAGGAAGCATATCTGCTAGAGGACTTTTTACCTGTTGAAAATGTATCTGTTTTCCCCACTCCTTCCATGCAATTGCATACCTTGTTGCCTAGAGATTCTTCGCATAGACGGAATTATCAGAATAATACTCTTTTGTTAATAATGAATGCCACTCATGGAATATTGAATAGGACCAACTGCTGGATCTGCTCACATCGACCGCAACATGGGGATAAGGGGCTAGGTTGGTACATTCATCCTTTACCTTTGACAACTGCTTGTTATGCTTCTCTTAGAGCACTATTCTTTGGCCGATGGAATGACAGCATCTCAGGGAACTTTGATGGTACAAATTTGAATAGTTTTGAAAAACGTGTTTTGATGCCCCTGGGATGCTCGCTTTTTGCAAATAGGAGTAAGCCAAACATTGCTTCTGTTAGGCCCTCTGATAGATTGTCTCGTCCTTTTCAGTCTTTCATTTCTTTCAAAATGGCTCCTATAGGCAATAAGGATGCCACGCCTCCATCTTGTTCTGTTAACCATAGCCCTGATTCAGTTTCCTTCTGCATACAGAGGAATGGAACACGGTCAATGGGTAATTTTAGAAAATGCGCCAACGTTGCGAATTTGACTAGTGAGAACAGACCTCTGTACGTAGGTGAACCTGTCTATTTCGTTTGCGGTAATGTGGCATTTCCATGGTTGCCCAGGGATTGGCAAGGAACCTGTTATTTAGGGATTCTATTACCTGGGCTATTTATTGCCAGTACTGCAGAAATTTCGAAGATGTGAAAGGGGATACTCCAGCGCAAACTCTAGGCGACACCATGAAATCCTTTGTGCCATTTTTTGGGCAAATTTTGAATTCAGAAGATATCAGGGGACTAGCGAGAGTACTGGAGAGAACCATCAACCGGACCACTGACATACTCTATAATATGACGTTAGAACAGAAAGTGATAAGATTAGTAGCTCTTCAGAACCGGATGGCATTAGATGTCATTTTGGCAGAGTGTGGAGGAGTATGTAAATTAGTGGGGTCCGCTTGCTGCGTTTTTATGTACCAGACTCCTCTGCAACAATCTTTAGGGCGATCCAAAATCTACATGTTCTTAGTTCGGAAGTACATGTTCCTGTGGTAAACTGGGAACTTAGTACATGGTTTTGGGACCTCCTACGGTCGAGGGGATGGAAGTTGTTTTCAGCCCTGCTGATTATCTTGGGTAGTTTTCTATTCCTTTGTTGTTGTACACAGTGTCTCCCCGGTATATGTCCGGTAATAGGGGGGTGTTGCGTGCAAGCAACAAGTGTATTAGGGCATAAAATATACGCCCCAGATAAGGTTTCCAAGGAGTATGTGTTGAAAGAAACTCTAGTGTCTGATCTGATGGCAATAGATATGTCTGATAATGATTCAGGTGTATAGATGTTGAAATGTGGAGTTAGTCGTAAAGGGACTGGAAGTAGTTTAGCGCTTGGCATAGGCCAAAAGGAGGGTTTGTTAAAACTGATATAATATTGTTTCGTCCTCATTGTATATGTTGGCCTATGCCCCGTCGCTCTGCGAGAAAATCCGCATTGCAAGGTTGTAACCTTAAGTTAATCGAGCCTCCATTTTAGTTCAAAGCCCCCATTTTTAGTTATTCGTGCAAAGTCACCCCATGGCCTAAAATGGCCGACATGTGTTCTCTTGTTCTTACTTAACCTCTTCAACCTCTGTAGGCGAGTTAATGTCCAACCTGCCTGCAGGCTACATGTTAGGTTCATGTAGACCTTGTCCTTTGTTGACCTCGGGATCAGGGGATTACTTGAATCGGCGATGTTAACCTACAAGTATACAAGAGCAATGACGCTGTTTAAACATGTCATACGAAACATCTGTTTGACCTGCATTAAAGCAAATGTGTAAAGAGTGTAAAGTTAAACCCAGAGAATAATAGTGTTTGTTAGTAAATGTATTAAGAAATAAACCGCATGCACGAGATATGTAAATTAGGAATGAACGTGGCGCGACCCTAGCCCAGTACATGATTAACTTGTAGGAGGCTGGACATCGTTATGAAGAAATTGTATAAATACGCTGATGTCCAGCTAGCAATTCCTGTTCACTGCTCACATTGAACCTGCTGGTGGTCTCTGTGATGTACTGACGGCCAAATAGATATTTGTATACTTTGTTTTGTAAACTGTACAGTATTGCAATAAAGATTCTGGGAATCTTTACAAGCCTGTGTTGGTGCATTTCTTTTTGCATGGTGTAAAAGCCTTAATATTGTATTTTCTGATTCCACAGATGGGCCGCGGTCACTGGGCTCTCTCATCGGCCACTTTGTCTCGCCTTTCCTGTTCATTTGTGTGAGGTTCAGCGGTCGTTTTCTCCGGTCGGGCACAAGCGAATCTTCTAATTATTGCAGCTGCTGATGCCACAGGGTGTACGGTGCTCCCGGTGCATGTTTTGGGAGTCAGTATCAAGCCTTTTCAGGCTGGAAGGCAGGATGTTTGCAGGCAGTCACGGAACCGAAGAAGGCTCACGTCTGCATCGCTTCGTTGCCGGCCATGCCCCCTACGTGGTACCACTGCTAACAGTTCAAATGGCATACAAATCAGATCATAAAATGAATCAACGATAGACCACAGAAAGAAAGCAAGTTAAAGTGAGAAATGGCAGAACACGGACTCCTGTTACCTAGAGACCGTTCTGTGTGAGGATCCCCCTACCTCAGCCTCCGTATTCGTAGTGCACCTTGCTGGACCTGGTGGAGGTGTGTTATGTCCTGCTGTGCTGCTTACTGCTGCCTGCACTATTGTTGGTTGCCTGTTTGTGATAGATACCAACACATCCATCGTTGTCCCCTCTGTCCCTTTCCTCTTTTTTGTGGTTGGGAATGCAGCACTTGGGGCCACATTCTTTCTCCTGTGTCTTCCCTCTCTCTCTTCAGCTGCACCCACTACCTGTTGGTAAACCTAGATTACCCAGCCCTCTCCCCACCAAGCTGTGCCACCACATTATCTATTCCCCTATCCTGTAATAAGGCAAATAATGCTGCCACCTTGCTTGGGTCCATAATACCCAGCTACTGTGACTTAACACGCTCTGTAGTGTTTCCAATCCTTCCTAAACACTGTTCCAAATCTTTTGCATACAGCTGACTGCTAAGTTCTCCGTTACCCTTAACATGCCTTCTATTTCGTAATACTGCTGCAGGCCACGTTCTCTTTTGTGCCGCCTTGCCCTTTCACCTGTGTAGGTTCCTCGTGAAAATTCCTTATGCATGGTTCCTTTATTGTATATATATATGAATTGCCCCCAATATGCCATCAAGAACATGTGCAGAATTCAAGTTACAAAAACACAATCAGTAATGTCATTTGTAAATACAGTTGCTACGTCTCCTAAGCACTCCTGCAATTGCTGCTCCATGCCAGAAATGTTCTATGCGTCCTCCGAAAAGGTACACAGTCAACTTTTGCTCCCTCCGCCTGCTCCCACCACCGGAAACAACGCCTCTTATAAACGGCGCGCAGGGATCGCACTGCGCTGCTCTACTACACAGCCCTACAACTCTCCGGCATGCGTGCAACCATCCTCCCGACCGTTCCCAGAGTCAGCGCTACCCGCAGAGAGAGCCCACAACCACCTCCCCTCTCCTTACCTGCTCCACGAAATTAGTCAAACCCGGGGCCGCAACTTGTCCCAGGAACACAGCCAACGGCTTGCAGGAGTCCCAAAGCAGCGGTGGCTGCAGGCTCTCCCCGGCAACCTTCCTCCAGCAACGATCGGCAACCCAGCACAGGATACACTGGAAAACAGCAGTCATAACTGGATCTTAAGCATGGCAGTGCATTTCCTGCCAGGGCGGACGGTAGTGGGGGGTCCAGAGCAGAGGCGTTGCTAGGGTGGGGCTAAGGGGGCTATAGCCCCTGGTCTTTTGGTTGTAGCCCCGGATAGAATCTCAGGAGGTACAACCAAAAGGCTAGCTAGCCCCCAGTCCCAACATGAGCATAGCCCGTGTCTTTTCCAGACCTAGCAACACCCCTGGTCTAGAGGATCTTGATGGCGTTGGCAAGGTCACTTTGCAGGAGTGGAAGAGCTGCTGCTGGCACTCAATCCTCCGACCCTTTTAACAGCTGCCATTGGCGCAGTAGCCGAGGACTATGCATACACACAAGGACATCATTCATGTTCTCATTTTCTGGAAAAGCTAACATCAAGAAAGTACTATTTTACACAGTCACTAAATACAGACATATATTCATCTGTAAAGCATGCCTCTTTGAACAAACTACACACCAGGTACATAGATAGGCATGGATAAGGAAAGAAGGAATCACAGGAGGGGCTATTTAAGCCGTAGCGTAATATATTTCAGAAGGCTCCATTTCATTCCTTTCTGAGGCCTTGGTCAAGAACACGAAAGCTACTAAATAAAGGACTTTTAGCCAAAATAAGGTAACGACTTGTTTTCTTTTGGATCAACACGCTTTTGTACCCTTAACTGACACAGTGCAAGCAAACTGTCATTTTTGATTTTACAGTGTTGCCCAAAGGATAACATAACAAGTTTTAAGCTGTTGATCGAAAAAAGACAACAGGGGGATTAATATCTTAATTAGGCTAAAAAAATTATTTATTTGCAAGCTTGTGTAATCTTGAGATGACTGTAGCTTTTTGAATAGCTGGACAGCTTAAGAATTCACCCCTGGAATGCCTTATCTGTTCAAGTCTGTGTTTCAGATTTGTGGTTCCTTCACAAAGAGCCAGACATTTTTAAAGTTATCCTCACACATTCCAGTCTGAAAAATTCAAATGTGGCAATGCAAACTATATGCAAGCAGGCAAGAGGAAGGAACGCTGCTTGGGTGTTTTCAGAAAGACGTGCAGTGATGGGGTAGTGTCAGACATAGCATGTGCAAACCCACCGAAGGTCGGTATGTTTTAGACCGAGCAAATGGGTGTCCATCTTGACTGACCCCCACCATGACATCTATGTTTATGCACAGTCAGTCGCATGTTGGTCAATCGTATTTAGAAAATTAAGGAGGCTATTGATCACTTTTGCAACATTTCCTCTAAAAGGCTGGCAAGACTGAATAAAGCAAGACATTTCTCAAGCTGATCTGTTAGTGGGATTTGGTGTGGCAAAGACCTCCACATGTTGGGCTTGTGCTTCTAGAAAGCCAATTGGGAGGGAGAGCAGTCAGTCACGTTTTGGGCCTCTGACTTGTGAAGGCTGGTGTGAAAAGAATAATGCCATATTGAGAGTGCGCTTCTCTGCATCTTAGTGAAAAAGAGACAGATTCGGACATGGACCAGGAGCCCTAAGTAGTCCCTGGGAAGCTTGTGGGGCAGGACCTTTGAAGCACCAAGAGGGCTTGGGCTGGAATGAGTCCAGCAACAGGCCATTGCCTCATAGAGGCAGTTGGGGATGGGGATGTGTTAGTCAGGTGTCAATGAATAGCAATAGAAAATATTATGGGGAATAACAGGTCTATCTTTTATGACCTTTGGTTCCCTACGGTTGTAAAGTGTTGGAATTTGTCAATTGGGATAGTGACTAATAAAACCTCAATGTCTGTTCAAACCATCTTGGTCATTTGCATGCATTTGAATGTATATGCTTTTAGTGCATTTTCTGTGATGACTTTACAAAGTAACATCTCTAACTGGTTCCCATTGTTACAGACTATTCTTGTACCGATTGCTCCAAGTCACTTGAGAAAAAACAGTTGAAGGTGCCTTTTCATTTTTTACTCAGGTCATTATTGGGCATTTCTGTTTTTCCAAAAATATATTTACTTATGTTCATGCCAAACAAGGGCATGCTTTATTTTCTCTTAGGGGTGTTCAGTAGAGATATTTTTCTACAATTGACAAGTATTAATTATTTAATTGTTCAGGACATCTCACAGTTTTTAGCTTGTACATATGTGAGTAGATCATAGATTCTTCTGTTTCTGTATTGTTTATAGAATGAGCACTGATGATGGACTAAGTGTCCGAAATGCATTGGCTAGCGATTCTGCCACTCAAGCAATGGCGAAAGGACAGCAACAATAAAAGATGTCATTAAGAAAATGAAGCAATCAGGTTTCTACTTATTCATTAATGTATTGAACTGCTATACTATATACAACAAAGCTATCACCAATTCAGGTGGGGCTTCATCACTTATTATATCACCATAGACTTGCTGATCTCTGCATCTTCTCTTTTCAGGCTCGATTTTTCTAAGCAACTACCTTAACAATCACTGCTTTTGAGCTACTCTCTGGGTTACTAAACTATGCAGCATATTGTATTTCTTGTTACTTAAGTTTCACAAATTGTAACTAGGGAATGTTAACATATAAGTCACATGAAGTAGGGTCTTTGTTCAGTAACTATCTAACTAGTAACTCATCATTGGACCATATCTTCCTCCACTGTTTAAGTGGTGCCAACCTAATTTGATATGATGCATGGTTAATCCAAGTACTTCATGCAGAATGAAACTTGGAGCCAGGGAAGAAAGCCTCAAGAATGAATCGTCTTATAAGACTGCTCTCCACTACTTGTACAGATGATAAATAATTGTGGCCCAAGATTTCAGCACTACATTTTGCTATTTCCAGTTTGGCTTTAACATGTGTACTCATTGTCTCAAATGGTTGGCAATCAAAGTGCTCTTCAATTTCAATACAGCAGCAGTTGCTTATGAAAATATAGTCCTTAACCAGTAACATGACATGCAAAGGATGAGATGCAGAGTAACTCTTACACCAAATAATCAGACCGACTCAGGAAGTTGGCAAAGTCCCATTCAACTGTTTTAATGTCAGTTATCTAAAACAGGGAGTTACAACGGACATCGATGGACGTTCACTCAAGCTCTAAATACATTTTGCATGAAATCACACTTATATATTGAAAATTCATCATAAGTGACATCATACTACATGGCAAATGAGAAAAACCTTTGAGGGATGGTGGTTGGCTCAAGGGGAACATCTAAGTATACTTTCTATACAGGGTTGGGTTGTGATAGGACATCTACTGTCAGGTGGACAATTTAAGCCTGCCTCTAGTGCAAGTCATCCTCAACACTTATTAAGTACACCGAATACTATTGGCTCTTAAGGTATAAGGCCCTCTGTTATACGGCCCTTTATAACTGGTTGGCACGCTCTTGGCATGTCTGGGACTTTCGGCTCCTAAACAGCAGGTAAGCTAATACCCAGGTGCCGGGAGGTGGACTTGACTTTGCTTTCCCACCCAATTAGCCCAACATCTCTCATCGTCCATGCCTTCTGCCATGAGGATTGCCTTTGAACTTGGCCTTGCAATGTATTCTCGTCTCTGGGAATATAAGGGAGTACAGGCACATGCTTATCACAGTTCTGGTTGGCATGCCCAACTCTTATTTTCATCCTTAGTCCACGTGACAGGAGACCGTAATTCGGTAAATTGTTGAGTAATTATTTGTCTTGAATTAATAAACTTGGCACTCATGGTGTACTTTCTTTGCACTTTAACAAGGGATGATTCAGCGTCTCACGGTTTCTGTTCTTCAAGGATAGATAACCGGCCTTGGCTTTCTCCAGCTTTGATACCAGGCCAAACAGCTTCACCCTTCAAGTCTGTGATCTCCAGCTACTTCTTTGCTGTGACACACCGCTCTTGATCCTTCTCCCTCCATGGGTTTGAACTTACTAAAATGTGTGACTCCGATGTCCAGACACTATACAATGGTGGCTTTGCCTGCTGTCTATTCACTATGTATAGCTAGCTTCTATGGTTACTTAGTCTACTTGCGTTGCTGCGTCTGTACATTAATTGAATGGCTTGCATTTTCTGCAGTGTGTCCCACACACTTTTGCAATCTTCTTTTTCGCTTAGGAACGTTCACTCAATTCCTTATTTCATCATCAGTTTCTATAAGGTCCATACATCTTGTTCTTCAGCTAGTCTTCTCTGTGTGTCACATTTGTTTCTTGTGACATCACCAGCTTCTCTTTCTCTCATTTTCATATTCCTTCGGGGACCTCTTGCAAGAGATTATCATCTCTTCGGGCATTCATCTGGTATGGCTTTCTAAATAGATATCTTTTCTCGAACACTCGTCGCGGTATGGTCATAACTACTGGTGTCAAGCATCATGCAGTTTCAGGTTTCCAACATACAGGCAGTAGGGGGTGGGACTTCCTGCAGTAGCATTTGGCTGCTCCTCTACACTCCCCCCTCTGGTTGAGTCATCAACCACACCTTCATCAGTCTCCACATCTTGATATCTTTTCTTGAAGAAGTGCTTCTTTGGAGTCCAGATCTTCATCGCTCCCTTCAGAGAACCGGCTGATTTGGAATGTTCATCCACACTCCAGGTCATGTAACCGGACTGTCCATTTGGATTACAATAGACCCATCGTCCCATGTACTTCTTATGATTCTTTGGATATAGTAACTTCGTTCCCTCAGGCGCTACGATGCTGGCCTTTATGTATCCTCTAATTTCTTCATCAGTCAATTCCTTGGGTCCAAATTCTCATCAACATCAATCATGATTCTCATTCCCACTGCTTTCTTGGCTGTATTCTTGCACTGTGTAGTTATTATCCTGATCACACAGAATGCAAACATCACCATCACCAATATTTCTCCAAGCAGATTGAAGATGTTTGACATCCACTGTGGAACCCATGAGAATATAGACGCAAACCAACTGTCATCTGCAATGTCCTCTGTCTCATCTTTAATCTTGTTATGCAGGTTCGCCAGCAACTTTATGGCCTCTGTCAAGGTCCCATTCTTGTCATCGTGAGAAGGTATGAATGTGCAAAATGATGGCCCGATTTTGGCACAAACTCCTCCTTCCATCGCTGTGATCACGTCAAGGACATATCTGTTCTGCAGGGTCATTAGTTGTATTGCCATCAATTCTTCTTTGATGGCATTGAATCCTTTTATGGTAGTATTGATTGTCTGCAGAAGCTCCCTTCTGGTAATCTGCAACCATTTGGCATTGGATCCCAGGAATAAAGCTAGTCATGAAGATTGAATCAGTTTTGCTAAACAGCCTATGCTCATATGGGATAGCCTGGTATGCATCTATTGTTTTTACTGAGAAGTAATTCTCTCTCTTGGTTCGATTGAGAAATTCGAGCAATCTTCTCCCTCCGAAATGGGCATCTGCTTTTGGAAAATTCTCCAATGTTCAGGTCACTCTGAGGCATCACTAATGCTGGAACATGGATAAGCACTAAGGAACAGGTTCCTCCCCAATCTTTGGGCAGCTTCATGTAAGCTCTGGACCCACAAGCCCAATATCGATCCATCAGGGCCGCTGTTCTTGCTCCCATTCTGGAGACATTAATTGTAGTTTTGCAACCTATGTTATCGACAGCATGCCTCTTGCCTTCTCTTCAGAAGCATTGTGTCACATTCGCCAGTGGAATTACAAACATTGGACCTGATTCATCTTCTACCCATGTCAGCAGCTTGGCATGTTCGGGCCATGGCTTCAAACACCGATCATTTACTCTTTGCAATTCTCACACGTATTCTGGCTTCAACAGATGAGCTACACAGGACATCAATCCTTCTTCCTATCCTTTCTTGGACTTCACTCGTCCATAGACTAGCAGCTGAGATCGTTCTCAGCATCCAGGTGTCCAAGCTATTTCCGCTCTATCAGGACAGTCCATTATCTTCATTTCTTTTATGACTACTTCATCAGGTCCTGCCCTAGGATACGTGAGCATCTTGCTCTTCCTTGCAGACTCCTTTTCCATCTGTCAGTCTTGATATAATCATCCTGGAATGGAAATTACCATTTTGATCTCCATCGCAGAGTGGCTCAATTTCCTTGGAACTGTCCTAGAGTCATGCATGCTGCGAGATGAACAAGACTTCTGGCATTGTGTTCTGCAATTTCTCTGGAAATTAAAGTTCGGCCAGCATTCATGGCATAAGGTATGAGAGCACAAATGTAACAACTCTCTTTAGACGTTCTTTCCCCTACACTTCTCTTGTGCTGATACCACATGTTGTGTCCCAAGTGTGCTGTTTTATCCAAGTATGAATTTATCCCCTCATTATCTTCCTCCACACTTCTCCTATGTCTCCCTAACAGAATGGTTGCAGCCCATGGAAACAACTCTAAAGCAGCTTTACTACGGGGCGACAACACAGGGGGTTTTGGCTCATCTGTAATGGGCAAGTCAACATTAGTTCCTGGAGTGGGGAGGATCAAACTGGCCTCTATCTCAACAGGAGCAGCAATATAATAGGGAATGCTAACTAGGAGAAACAGAAAGACACAGAGTCTAGTTTCACAAATGTATATCAAGAATCAACATATTAACCCGCACCATTCATGTCATTCTGTAATTGGTTGGATTTGTTTGTTCCCTAAAACCGTGTTTAGCTCATCATTTCTCATTTCTACTGTAATTCATTTAAGGAAAAAAGAAACACTTTATTCCTGAAGTTGTAATACTTGTTCAATAATTGCAATTAGCAATCTTCTAATCACTGGACCATTTTTAGGATTCTGTAAAAAAGTTTGAATATCAAAATCTCTCCTGACAAGAGCAGGATAAGCTTGAAGGATAAATACAAAAGCAGCAAGCAAAAGACGATGAGCATCCCGCCTGTTAAAACCATAGAGCTAGCCAAATAGATACTCAGTGAGAAACGAGCCAGGATATTGCTCTCGTTTCCAGTCTTCAAATTCAAAGTCGAGCTCAGGCATATTTGTGATACATCAATACTTTGCTAAAGTTAATTTTTCAAGATTCCTGTGACTCTCGTGAAAGAGTTGCATGCCTGCTATAATATCTATAAGGAGTGTTCAAGGTGAGTCACAGTCCAAATGCTAATCTGCATTTTTCAGCTAGTAGCTTTATTGTCCTTCTTCCTTGTCATCGATCGAGTCTGCACACGCTGAACTACTTCTTTGTGTCTTGCTTCCGGATCGGCAATGGTTTGAGGTACGGTCTCACCTCTGTACAGTTTAGTGTCACTTAAATGAAGCCAAACTCACCTGCCTTGAACTTTTACTGCTGATGGGGTTATGTTTTCAACAATAAAAGAACCATGGAAGCGTGGCTCCTGCCACTTACTAGTGACATTTCTAATTAACGTGACGTTGCCAATAAACAATGTAGGTGTCGATAATAGTTGAGTTGATTTGGTTTTTGCATGGTTTTCATCTGTGTTCTGAGCCCGACCCCCTTGGCGCTTGAGTTGATCTGCAATGAGAGAAATGCTACACGTCATACATGTCAAATATTCATTTAATTCATGTTCTAACATTTTTGCTGTGCTCTGGGCATCATTCTACTCCTTCATGGAGGTGTAAGAGCCGTTCTCATTTGCCTCCCTGTTACTAGTTCATGGGGCGTGAGGTAATGGTTCAAACCAGGCTTGTTACATATGGCATATAAAGCTATAGGCAGGCAATATAGCCATCCCCTTTTCAGTGTCAGTTTTATCTTGGCTATCCTTTCCTTAAGGAGTCCATTGAGTCTCTCACATATCCTGTTCACTTGCGGGTGATAAGCAAAAGAAAACCTATGCTTAATGTTCAATAAAAGCCCCATCGGTTCAAATACTTAATTGACAAAATATGGCCCATTATCGAATCTTAGCACTTCACACACTCCCCATCTTGGAATGACTTTGCACACTAGAAACTTTGCTTCGCAAGTTGCATCAGGGTGTGTAGACAGACCTGCCTCGATCCACCTGGAGAAGGGACACACCACCACTATCAGATACCTGTATCCACAACACACCTGCATCATATCATGTCATGGGTTTTGACCCATGTTGAATCAATAGACTGGGTAGATGTGGGGATGAGCTGTCGCCGCCCATTATTCTATCCCAGAACAAACTAAATCAATAGACTGGGTGGATGTGGGGAGGAGCTTTCGCCGCCCACATTCACGCCAGAATAGGAGAACTGCGCAGTTGGCACAAGACCACTCCAAAGATACAACCTTCTTGTGGGGAATTAATTTTCTTAATCCCAAAAATGGTTGCATTACCAGTACTCACCACTATCAGAAAGCTAGCGTTTTAAAACCACCAGACTTTTGTGTAAAACTGAACAAATGAAACAAAACCAGACCTAGGAAAGACTTGCTAAGAGGTGGATACAATGTAAAACTATATTCTGAAATGACTTGAAGGAAGTAATTATTTAATGTATATGTAAAAATTGTCAGTTTGATTTGAATGTAGAAAACTGGGAACAAAAAGTGACATTTAGCTGAAACCTGGCTTAATGAAACTGAATTCTGCCTGACAACTACCCCCGACAGGAGTTGATACTGGATCAACAGCTGTGTTCCCAGGCCTGGCTGCCAGGCCTGGCTGCATCCTGAGGTCACATGGCCCTGTTGATTAGATTAGGGGTGGAGCACCTGGGGACTACAGGGAGTTGAACAAAGGCCTGTCCTGGACTCAGGCAAATGTTATATTGGGGGGCCGCAAAGTGGCTTACTCTTAGGGGAAACTGGGAGGGGCAGTGCCTCTGCTAGCAGCTGAGCTTGGGGGAAGTGGATAAACCAGTTATTTCACCCTGTGATGTGGGAAGCCACACCCCTTTTTGACCAGGGCATAATTTTAAAAAGATAGATAACTCAAAGTGCGGACTTGTCAGAATTATATAAGTAATATCATTATTTTTGTGATTTTTCTGTGAACATTTTGAGATGCGTTAGGACCCTGTGGTGTATTCTGGGGGGTTGCTAGTGGAAAATAGGGCCTCACTCCAAATGTCTGCATGTTAAAAATCTGACACTTCATCAATTAATGTCCATACTCCTTGCGCACATGTGTGTAAATTTGGGTAAATGTCCGATATTGCAAAACCAGTTAAAAAGCGCAAAATGTTGTCATTTTTGAATGCAAGCCCCCAGGAAGATCAGAGGCGGACAAGCATGGACCATAAGGAATATATAATGTGCACATGTAATTTCAACAAATTGTATATCTGGGAAGGATGTATTTGAATCAAATATAGATTTGTGGGCAAACTGACCAGGGGAGGATCCTCTGACCCATAAAACCTACAGCATCACTCTGACTCACATTTCCTTCCCCCAATCATGGGAGAGGGGAGAATTGGGCCAATGACAAGTAGAGAGGGGCAGGCTTAGCTAGGCCCAGGCACACACCCATTTTCAAAAGACATAAAAAGAGCCACTGGAAGCTAGAGAGGGGATTCAAATCCAGTTGCTGCGGAGCGTTTTGCCGGACCACACAACATCCAGAAGATCCCAGTTCCAGACTGACTACAGCTACATACTCCAGAACCTAGAACTTATACTTTAGAACCTAAATAATAGGCCTAAAACCACAAGCTGAGTTCTCTGCAGCAGGCCTCAAATCATTGCACGCTACTCACAGCCGGGCGAGCTGCTTGAATCCCTTGCCAAGAATTTTTGCCAGGACCAGTGCAGAGATCCAGGAGCCGTGCAGAGACCGCTGTATCCGGACAGACCAGACCAGAGATCCAGAGTGACCCAGACCGCTGTGAGCAGAACCAGAGAGCTGACCCAGATCACTGTGAAGTGCCGAGACCAGAACCGGAGTCCAGTCCAAAACCTGACCAGATCCGTGACGAGGCCTATTTCAAATTTATATTGTGAGTACCTAGCAGAACTGTGCAGAACCAATCTCTTAGATAAAATAATCTAATCCAAACTATTTTAACCTAAGTAGAACAGCCTCCTAGAAATCGTGTCATCTGTCATTTGTAAAGCTGCACAACTGTCACCTGTCAATTCTGAAGCTGCAAGCTGTCACCTGTCATTTTGAGTTTACTTTAAATCCGAAAAACAACCTTTATTTAATCGTCCGTAGCTCTGGAACCGTTTGGGATAGGAACGAAATTTAACTTTCCTCTGAAAGCTGTAATCACGATTCACGCACTCGCGAATTTTACCGCGATTTGCGATTTGGTTAAAAATCCAGCCACGTGTAACCATCAGCAGTCATTTCTTTCCTTGCTAAAAATTTGTTTGCCTCTAAATCACCATCTCTGAATCATTGCTAAAGTGAGCCTGAACTCATCCCAAGTATCTCTCACTCACCCTGAACCTCCTAAAGGGAATTAAAAGCATTTTCAGCATGTTTCTCACTTCATTGCCACCACATTCAAAGCACTTGGGCCGGTGTTTTAAAACTCATACCTGATTTCTCTAAGTTGCTGGGGGGGGAATTGAACTGAATTATATTTGATTGCATTTCTAAGAACTGTGTGCTCTCCTCTTCATCTCCTTACATTGCATAAAGGGGGGGTGAACTGTCAAAGAAAAGTGATTGCTTGTTTTGTTGAAATCATCTCAAGTATTTCTGTACTGCATTTTATTCCTCATTGCTTTTCCCTTGAAATCATAAAAGTATTTTTGCTACTTGATCCATCCTATACTAACTCCTCATTGATTATAAAGAAGTGTGCTAGTGTCAGATTACCCATTGTTGATTAACATTATATTTATAAGGGCGATATCGATTATTAATTTATTATAAAAGCGTGGTATCTATATTTTGTCTTATTTCTCAAATAAACCTTTTAACCTTGCAAAACAGAACTACTTCTTGGCTCAGTGGGGTCAGGGGGATTCTAAGAGAGGGGTGTTATATAGGGGTAGTCATCCAGAACTCATGAACTGGACATAAAGATATATCAATAAGGGTTTCCATTCAGTATCCCAGACTAGGCATTGACTTAGCTGTAGTGTTGAATTGAATCTTCTTACAATCAACATAGTCAATATGTAAATGCTCAATAGGACCATTTGGTTTCGGAATTACTCCTCTAATCATTCTCAGTGTGTGCCCAGTGGTAAACAATTGACATACGATGCAGTTTACTACATAAAATGCAATGTGTTCTAACAAATATGGAATGAACCTGTCTTCCGCAATCGTTGCTGCAAGACTTTCCCTAGTTACATGTGCGGGGTAATGCAGCTGTTCAAATACAACTTTTAATAATGCTACTGGCATCACCAGCTTTCTAGTGCTGTCCTGTCACCATAATGCTTCCGTGGGGGATAAAGAACACTCCCTTTGCTTCTGTATATTCCTGTTTTTCCTGTGGTGCACTTCCTTGAACTTCCATTAATTGGATCATCAATAATTTATTAAACCCTTCTTGCATCACCTACTTTTTCTTTGATATTTGGTGTATCAAAACTTGAAATGTCTAGAGAATATGCAACCGTCTTGGCTGCCACATCTGCAGCTTTGTTTCCGCAAGAACTAAAGTCTGTTTGCTTAGTGTGAGCTGCGCATTTAACGACTGCCTGGGAGTTGTAGTGCTCTAACAAGCCAGTCCAATAAAGATGCGTGCTGCACTGGAGTGCCATCCGCACAGAGGTAGAGGTAGCCCCCCTTTTCCAATGCGCTAACCCTGTATGTACGGTTGACATCACATAGGCAGAGTCACTGTAAACCATCACTTCCTGCCCTTCGTGAGTCTCAAGCGTGACAATGAGTGCTATTAATTCTGCTGCTTGCGCCGGAAAGTGAGACAGTATTCTTGCACTTGCTACCACTTCAAATTCCCCATTCAGTCTATGCCTTATCACAGCTGCGCCAGAATGCCTTTCTACACTAGTTTGATCAATATTCGAAGAACCATCAATAAAGAGAATTTCCCCTCCTGGCAAAGCATTTTCTTTTATACAAGGTATATCATCATAATATTCAACATAATTTGCACAGTCATGCACATGATCGCTCTCTGCCACTGGCCAGCTACACATGTGGCAGGATTCACTATTTTACATCTGACAATTTTGATCGTTGGATTTGAAATTATTACTTCATGAACAGAAGCTCTCTGGGATGTCAATGTACCCTTGGGTTTCTGTAAAATCAAAAAGAAAGCATGTTCCACAAAAAGTTTCATAGAGCAGCTATTAGAATACTCGAAGACTTCTCAATTGCGAACGTGGCGGCTGCCAATGACTGTTCACAAGGAAAATGTCCTTTCATAACTGGGATAATATCCCACTGTAATATGCTAAAGGTTTACACCTCAATGTGGACCTCTGTTTAAGCACTGCAGTCATGACTGTCCCATTCGCAAGCAAGAATAAGAAAAACTTCTCAGTTTAATTGGGAATCCCCAAAACAGGAGCTGTACAAATTGCTTTTTCAACTCCTCAAATCCTTCCTCTATCTCCTCAGTTCATTCTATTTTATTTTTGTCCACTTGTGCGTTTTTTAAAGCCTGCAAAAGGGGTCTTGTGTATGAACTGTAATCGAACACCCAGGCTCTAAAGTAATTACATAGTCCTAAAAACGTTTGCACCTTTTTTAACGTGTGCGGTTTTCATAATTGCCTCAGCCCTTTCAGGTGTCACCTTCTTTCCCTCATGTGAGATCAACTGTCCTATGTATAACACCTCTTCTTGGCAATATGCAATTTGTCCTTGTCTACGTTTTATCCCTTATCTGCTAGGATAGTCATCAGATGAATCTAGACTTGTTTGCACTCATCTTCTGTAGTACTACAAATTAAAATGCCACCTATGTACTGCATTACCATACTTTTCAAATCAACATTTCCTAGGTCCATCTATAGGACTCTGTTATAGATAGATGGAGACTCACAGTAACCAGTAACCTTGAGGCAAACAAGTGTGTTTCAGATGATTTTGGCAGAACGTAAATGAGTCCTTGTGCAACGGGATTGGGAAAAATGCATTTTTCAAATCAATCACTGTGAAATATTGAGCTTCCACTGGGATACTGCATAGTATTGTTGTCCGGTTAGGAACTAAAGGAAACTTTGCCTCTACAACCTGGATAATCGGTCTCATGTCCTGTCTGAATCTCCACGACCCTCCCTTTGATTTTTTCACAGGGTAAACCACAGTGTTCCACTGTGATTCTGATGGTACCAGATGCCTTGTTTCTGTGCTGAAATGGTCTTAAATATGCCCTCATCAGCCTCTCAAGACACGGGATACTGTCTTACTCGAGGTAAAATCACCCCTGGCTTCAAATCTATTTTGACTTCCCCTATCCCTTTTAATAATTCTACGTCATAAGGGCCTGTGGTCCAAAGGATGCTTGGCACCTTGTCCAGGTCTTCTTCAAAAAAGTCTGGATGCTTTCGCATTATTGTCATTCGCTGTGGGATTTCCCTTTTCTCTATTTTTATCCAGTATCTGATGCTAATAAAGAACACTACTTCATTTTCTGTTGGGCCATCTCTAAAAATATCATTCTCAGTAATATCGGTCAACCTGTACCCTTATTCAAGAGCTATTACTGTTCTCCATGGTCTACCCTCATCATCTGCTCCTTTCGAGCATTGCCATTTCCCCTCCTACTGTGGCAGCTTCTAGCTATATAGGGATAGTCTGTCCTCCCTCTTCGTCCATGGGTATCTGTGGTTTGAACAAGAATTTGTCAGGTATCCTCACAGTCTTCCCCATCAAGCAAGGTAACCATGTTAATAGAATGCTCATCCCATAAAGAAAAACCTCAGGCTCTACTGGAAGGCTTTGCAGAGCCACTTGCCCTGTGAACACCAGTACACATTCCCCCACATTTAAATATTGTAATCCAGGAGTGGAACATACTATTCCTTCGTCAGTAAATGAAATCATCATGTTAGGTTTTGTCATCAAATCTCTTCCCAAAATGTTAACCAGTGTCTGTCGTGAATACAATAATGGAACAGACATGTCACACACTCCTATAGAGACTGGTAATTCATCAGTAAAAGAAAATCAACTCATAGCTCCAGAGAACCCTCGAGCATTCATTGCAATTCCCGACATTAGATATTTTACTACAAAAGAAAAAGATTTGCCTCCTATCATCACATCGTCCCTTGGTTCCTCTTGGGGGTCTGGTGTCACAGATAGTACTGAACACATCAAGGCACTCTGTGAGCTGTCCTATTGTGGGTATACGCATACCCCTGTACCTATGAAAGGATTCCTCCCACTACAGTGGTACCTCCTATTCTAGGTGTCAATAGTTGTCCTGTATCTGCATACCTCTGTGTCTGCACAGGGGCATGTTGCGACTACCCTTGCGGTGGATTCATTCATACTTGCTCTGGTTGTGGTGTCTGTGGCATTCGTAGTGCTTGCATCTGATACACTGTCTGCCCTTGGGCATACCCTTCCCTAGTTTGTGTGCTATATGGTGGAGGATTAGCTGTCCCCCCTCTTGTGAATTGTCCATTCTGTATATACCCTTGGCTCCCACATAAGCGTGCAATGTCACCTGTCATCCCACAAGTCCAACATACAGAAGGAGACCGCCTGCCTAATCCCCCTTGGTTGAATCCTCCTTGCACATTCTGATTCTCATTTTGCACATTTTGAAACCCACCTTGATTGTTTTGAAATCCACCCCTTGCTCTATATCCCATACCTCTGCCTTGTGACATGAACCCATTCGCTCCTTGATCCATCGGGTGCTAATTATTTGCCTGCGATGTATCCACTGCTTGCTGCATTCCCTGCCCTTCTCCACTTGTCAATACCGCCGCTTCTATGGCATACTTTGACAATTTCTTCTGAACTAATTTAGCTTGCTTCATTTTCCTTGCCTCATCTGTCTTTTTATTTTTCTCCTGCAATAGCCGACAGTTATGCATTATCGTCAGCTGTATTTCTGCCCATGGATTTGCTTCCATCACCACTTACTTCTTAATTTGCCTCTGTACTTTCTCGGGCAACCCTTGTCATAAAATGTGGTAAAATAATGCCACCGATTTTTCCAATTGCTCCCTCGTTTCAAGAGTCCAACGCTCTTGAATGTCCTGAATGTAAGCAATATGGTCTTCATCTTCCTTCATCTTAAGTGTCATAATTGCACCCATATCTGATGTGTCAGGATACTGCACCCTGAAACCCCTCCAAACATCTGCTCTGCAATCTTAAACAACTCTCCATCATGTGCTGTGATCTGTGCTGTCACACTTGCATATCCTGCTCTCTTCAATATGTCACCAGCTCTCTCTCCAATAATGGCTGCAACAAGACGCTTAATGTCCGCTATGGCCAATGCGTATCCTCCTGTCATCTTTTCTAACTCATGTATACATTTCCCAGCACCCGATGTCATACTCGGGTGCTTGCACCTTAAATTATCCTTGACCATCTGCGACCATGTAATCTTGTGGGGTACATTTATCCGCCCAGTAGATCCCCCCTACATCACCAAGTTGCATTTTCAGCAGTACCAGCAGAAGGGCTGCACTGGCTCTGTTGAGCACTCTTCCCTTGCATCAAAACTGTGTTTTGCAGCTACAACAATGATGGCTGCGCTGTCTTTGCCAAGCACATATGGGACGAGACGGAATATGGAACACCCCGAGAATGGCTGCCAGTGTTTTCCTTATGTGCACCAAAGAAAAGAATTGAAAAGCAGCGCTGCGAGGCTGCTAGCTCAAAATCTCCCATGGAAAAAGGAAATATTTTGCATTTAGAATGACTGCGCCCTGATGACCGCTTCAACAGTACACCATTGGTTTCAGTGAGACCCAGCTATGTTTATCCACCTTCAGGTTGTGCTCCAGCAAAAAGGGGCATTTCTCATTGAATGACAGGCTGTGTCAGGCAAGATCTGTAAAATAACAAAAAACTTCACTCCAAGCCGTACAGAAAAATGCTTGACTCTGCAACAAAATATCACAGCTAAACTCTTCTCAAGAAGCCCTTCTCTCTGTGCTTATGTCAGTTTCAGTGGACCTTTGCTTTGAACGATTTCTGTGTATGAGAAAGTGAATAGGGCTACAAATAATGTTTAGAATCAAGATGTAAGAGAAAACCGCATTCTGAAGTGAGAGCAAAGGAAAATTAACCACGTTTAAAATTGTGCTTTTTATAAATAAGGAATTGTTGGTTGAAAGGGAAATTGTTGAATTAAGGCCCTGTCCTTGCATAGAAATGCGAGGGGGGTTTGTTTTAAAACCTATGTAGGATATTTAATTCCAACAGTCTTGTTTTCTGGTTCAGATTTTTTTTTAAAATGCTAGCAAGAAACAGGTTTTTCCTGGCCTGGCTTCAAAGGACTTTGCTTCCTGGGAAAAGGAACTGCCTCCCTTCAAGTGGACCAGCCCCCGGGGCATATGAATAGGCAAGGGTGGTGGATCTCGTACCCTCGCCAGACTCTGTGGCAGTGCTACAGGCTGGTACAATGGATTTCTGGGACACATAGATGTGACTTTTAGCAGCACCTCCCCTCCACTCAAACTGGGGAGCTTCAAAGGGTACTCCAGAGCAACATTGGGAAGTATGCCCTTATTTGGAAGACAATGCTGGGCATTTGGGGCAAAAGACTGTTCTTAATTAATAAACGTTAAGACTTTTATTTCTGCAACCGGAACACATACTAATGCGACAGTTTAAATGTAATTGTTGTGGCATTAAAACAAGACATTGCAGCTTTCTCTAGCATGTGGGGGACGCAAATGGCAGAAAAATGTAAATCATGGTAAAAGTATACATGGTATAACTTTGAAATTTGATGCAAACATGCTCTGTGATAATAGGTACACATATATAAAATTGTATAATTTTAAGTGAAATGTTTCACATCAAAACTTGTGAAACATTATTAGAACAACTAAACAACATCGTACAGATGTAGGAATGGTAATGACAGGTTCAGTGTAAAATATGTAATCTGGTTATGTGATGTTCCAAAGTGCTACAACTGTAAAAATGTGTAATTTATTTCATAACTGATTTTGGATAAAATGACTGTGGGATGGCCATGGGCGTTGTAAGCACACACCATGAAAACTGATGTCATGTCCCTGAAGTCCAACTGGCTGACATGAAGGCGGTGACTGCCACCCCTGACCAATCCAGTTGTTAGAGGCATGCCCAGCCAAAGCCTGCCCAAATAGTATAATCCTGTGATGTCATCCTCCTTCTATAAGGTGGAAGATCACAGAGACAAAGGACACTCTCTTCTGAATTTTCCAGCTCCTGCGCATCCAGAAATTTCATATTCACTCTGCAAGATTCCAGATTCCACTGCCAGGCAAGAGCATAGCTGACCCTATCCAGGCAGGACCACTGATCCAGAAAAAAACCACTAAAAATCCCAATAACTCAGGGAGGAAGGGGAAAGTTGGCTGAATCTCATTGGGATTAACCAGTACTACCTGCTTGCCTTGCTCCCTGCTTTATCCAGCTCAGGTGCTGCTGTGCCATGACCAGACCTTTGCTCAGCTGTTTTCTTCTAGGAGAGCATGCCGCTGTGAGCAGTGAACAGATATTGCCTCGCTGTCCAGAAACCAAGGTCTGCTGCCCAAACTACCCCATTCAAGTGAGTATTTCCCTTCCCCAACAACCACAAACTGCATCCCTTGCTTTGTTACCTTGTATGAAGTCCCATCCCATAGAAATCGCATAACTGCCTTAGCAGAAATCCTTAAAACTAAATCCTCTGTGCATCCTGTTTTTGATCTCCATGTGTTAGCACCATTCTTCCCTATCCTTTTAGTCCACTGCATAAGTCCTTAGTAATATTTCGAATAAACTAATTAATTCCCACATAAAGAGCCACACAGCACCATGGGGTTACATTTGCAAAGTAACCTGTGTCACGGGCAGCATCTCTCTTTTCTAGCCACTAAAATATAGTTTCTGTAAACTTCTCATTTCCTTTTTAAACCGATTTTTCCCTGTCCACTGCTTTCACTTTTAAAACCGAATGTCCTTTCCTGTTAAGAATCTCATCCAGTCATTCATTAAGAGTTCCCTTTTCACTTTTATATTATCCATGTAATGTGCATTGTCCCTCAGCATAAAAATCGCATTCCAATTTTGTGTTTCACCCATTTTAAAGCTGTTTTGACATTTAAACCCGTGAAAATTAGCAAATGTAATTTCTTCAGGTGTGATTTGTTGCACTGAATGTTCCTTCCAAAGTTGATTTTCTGAATTGTATGCCCATTGTTAGGACGTTGCTTGTAGTGTTCTTAAATCCCTGATACTGTTATAAATCATATTTACCTCATTCATTCAACCGCACATGTAAATGAAATATTTACTAATTCCGAGTGCTATTTTGTGCAATTGCAAAGGTTTTTAAATCCCATCCCAGTCCTTGGTGTAAGGTCGGATTTTAATTCTGTTTGCTGCCTAGTATACCTGACTCCTTGCTACTCCTTTCTATCCACCCACAATCTGATTAATCAGGGTTTGAGGGAGCATTGCAGGGGGTAATCTTAACTGGGGTGCTATCTACTCAAAAAGTAATATTGCTCTCATTCATTTGTACTTTGTATATGTTATTTTAGGAGGTCAAACTAAGTGTATTATATCATTTTACAGTGTTATTATCAGCCCACTGGTGATTCCTGCCCAATATTAAACTTGTCTGATTTCATTTGGATTTTCAAAATAAATAAATATTGTATTACCACCCACCGGCCTGGTTCACGGTCCATTGTGGCCCGGGGTATTTGTGGTTAGGGTTGGGTGCCATCTCAATCTGAATCCTTAGTACAATAAAGTAAAAGTGTTTTAATTGTGCGCTGCAGCCTCGGCCAGTATCAAAAGTCCTAGTCTGGTGTGTGACGCCCCATTAAAATCCTTAACAATATACTGTGGTCTTGCTCCCTCTTTTTCCAGTAAGGGAAACTCTGTAAACCCTAACTTGCAGTCGGCTCCCATCGTCGGTCTATCCATGGTGGGGACAATCATTCCTGAACGTCTCCTCGCTGGTAACGATCTTAACCTATTCATATATGGGAGTGATTCTCCCTTCTCACTATACGATTGTCCTTTCGGACGTGAAGTCCTGCTCTCAAATCATGACACTAACACTCCCTCTGTCCTCATTCTCCTTTATCTCTCCTCTGCCTTTGACATGGTTAACCACAACATCCTGATCTCACATCTTCGTGACACCCTGGGAATCACAGGTCAGGCTCTGGCCTGGTTAACCTCTTTTCTCTCCAACCGCCTATCCCAGGTCGAACTTGGTGCCTTTCTCTCGACTATCACCCTCTCAACCTGCAGAGTTCCCCAGGGTTCTAACCTATCCCCCTGGTTTTTCAATGTCTACATGGCCACCCTGACATGTATAATTGCCACTTTCACCTCTAATTTCCAGTTTTACGCAGATGACACGCAACTATCCTTCAGCCTATCCTCGGCTGCCTCCTCCTCCTCACTCATACCTGACTGTCTGCTATTCAGGCTTGGTGTACTACAAACGACCTCTGTCTCAATGCCAGTAAAACTGAGATTGTTTGCATTGGGACCTCTGCTCCCGCTTTCCCCTTCTCACTCTGTCTGGCCTCACTTGGCCCTGCGCCCACCCCCACCTGCGAGGCCAAAAACCTTGGGTTCATCTTTGACTCCACTCTCTCCTTCTCCTCACACATTTCTGACATCTCAAAAAAGTCTAACTATCAACTATACCTCCTCAGAGGTACTCTACCTTTACTCACTTTCCCCTAGTGGCTCCAGAGCCCTGGTTCTCTCCAGCCTGGACTAATGCAACAACCTCTTCCTCAACCTCCCTGCTTCTGCCCTGCACCTTCTGCAACCCGTCCAGAACAGAACCGCAAGACACATCCTTGGCCTCAAACACAGGGACAGCATCTCTCCAGCACTGAAATCCCTCCATTGGCTCCTCGTGGCTGCAAGGATAAAATTCAAGACCCTCTTCATTGTCCACAAGGCTTTCTGGGGCCTGGGACCGACTTACCTTCGATGCTGCCTTCCTAAATACTGTCCCTCCTGAGCCCTCCGCTCATCTACCTCCAACCTTCTGTGACTGAGCAGGTTCTCCAAGCAGAGATTTGGAGGGAGATCCCTTTCCTCAGCAGGCGCCTCCCTCCTGATATTCTTAAGTTCCAGAAACTCCTCAATGCCTTCCTCTTCTCCTCTTCCTTCTCTCTCACTCTGCTATCCTAGCTCTCTGATCTTCCCTCTCTCCCTCCTTCCATACAGCTCACTGACTGGCCGCCTGGTGTACCCCAGAGTCTCACAGGTCCCAGGCACCCCTACCAGTCCTACTGCATTTGCCTCGGGGCCCTGCACCCCACCCACTCACTGCACTTGCGATACATCCTGAGAGCTTCTCTCTCCGCACTTCCACTGTCTCCACTGACTGGGTGCACTTGATCCCCTGCCCCTCCCTCGTCCTGCTGCACTTGCTCTACAGCTCTGCCTATAGATCTTTATCCTTCCTTGTCTTACCCCTTAATGTGCACTTGAAAAAACTGCAGAATCGCCGTCAGGCCTATTTGTTGTATCCTAACTGTTAAATGTACCATATCCACTTAATCTGCCTGCCCAGACCGTTATCGCTTCAGAAATTCAAGGGCTCTGAGCGACTGCTGTTTTTACCACGTGTTGCCACCCTCCTTGAGCAGTTTGAAACACTTACCTGTGTATAGGCGCTTTATAAATAAACAATACCATATGGTATGGGATCTGGCATCCTGTCCTTAGGTTTTTCCAGATCTGACCATTTTACTACCTTATTTGTCTGCAGGCTGCTTTCGGGGGCGCATTCACTTCCTTCCTCTCCTCCAAGGAAAGGTTCCCTTTCTTCGTCTGACATGTCTTGTCCCCAAAAAGTTTGACTACCGTCCCCTTCACCCTGGTCTAGGTTCAGTTTACTTAAGGACAAGGCTCTATGCTCAAGACGAAACAGATTTTCTTCTTCGTTTCGTGGTTTAAATGCTGGGGACGCATCCCCTTTCCCTCAACTCTCATAGCTGCTACATCCCTTTAATTCCTGATAGGCCTTATCAATCCTATCTCTGATGCTTCCTATGTCAAAGTTTTCCTCTTCTAATGCTACTCTAGATGCCCCTAGCGTTACTTCCTTCATTGGAAGAAAATCTATTCTGTCTCATCATATAGCTGGTCTCGGCCATACTGACTCCCTTTGAGCAAGGCTAGATTCAAAATGCTGCTGTCTCCTTTTTCGTTCTAATTCTTCATCTAATTCCCTTTGTTGTCTCGCCTCCTTTCTGATTCTCTCCTCCTCTTGTCTTATCTCTTCTCTCCTTACTCCTGCTCTCTTTTCTTTCTCTTCTCTTCATCTCTATATCCTTTTGTCCCTTAATTTCTGAGCCTTTTCCTCTTCTTTCTTCCTTTCTCTTCTTTCCTTATCTCCCATTGCTCACTGTATACTATCAGATTTTCTTTGCTCTTCTGCCCTTTCTTCTTTCTTTTGTTGCTCCTCCTGATATATCTGTTCTCGCCGCTCTCTGCTCTTTCTTTTGTGTTCGTCTTCCTTCAATCTTTCTTCACGTTCCCTGTCTTTTCTATCCTATTGATCTTTGTCCTCTCTTTGCCGTACTTCCTCGATGCTTTTCCCATCTAGCTTGAGTAATATCTGTCCTCCCATCCATTAGTTCTGCACAAGCGTTATCTCGTCTTTTTCTCCTTTCCATCTCTTAATCTCTTTCTATTTCTGTTGACACATTCCATGGCTGACTCTTCTTTTCTTTATCTTGTATGATTCTAAAGATTTCCTCTTTTTTCTTACTCTCCTCTGGACTATCGTCACTGCTATACGCAGGCGGTTCATATATCGGATTACTATACCCTGCCACCATCTTCAGTTCCTTTAATGGATACAACCCTACATTTCCATATCAACGACTTTCACTTCAGGAGAGGTAAGGGGAGCCAAAGGCTTGACGCCTTCCTCTTTACGCTGGCTAAGCATCCACTCCTCGGGTGGTGGATCTTCCCTCTCTTCCTGGTACATTTTCCAAAGCTCTAAAATAGCTAATCTTTTCTTTAATTCGTTTCCCCTTGTAGGCAGCATGCAAGTATGTGGTCATGTGTTGCAATACTGCTTTTGACAGTGATCCCCACATGGCATGAACATTTTATCTGCTATGCCTTTCACCCATTACGCACTATACTGTTTGAGCTTGGGCATGTGCTTTGGGAATGTCTTACATAAATGCATCAGGGTAGTGATATCTCCCATTGTGACAAGTCTCAATTGACTGTCGATACTTAACAGATTTTAAAAAATGGCTTTCACTGCTTTTTAATACTTTTAAAAAAACAAACATGAGTGCACTCCAACAATCGCTGCTCAAACCTCTACCCTCAATTATCTCTGTCTGTGGATTGGTACCAATCTCTCCACTAAATTATCTACTTATAGCTTCTAGATTCTTCTCAACAATAATTTCACGGCTTCTACTGCTGCCTCAATATTTCTACTTCAACAGACAAACTAGTCGACTTTACACATATACTAAAAATATCCCATGATCACCATTTTTTCTCTTTGCCTCTAATCAATTACTCTGTCACAGAGTTTAACTTGTCTTCTTTCGAAAACCTGTTTAGACGTAGCCTAAAGACTCAGACTAGAGTGTGAGATGGCTTCTTCTGAAACTCCCTTGAGCCAGGACTCGTTAGTCGCTATCTCTATCTCTTTACACAATATTTCCCATTACTTTTAAAATTACCACAAACCTGTCCCCTTAATTTCCCATTCCCCTCAATCTACTCACCATTCGGTCGTTTGACTCAAGGCCCTCGGTAGCGTCTCCTCCTCGAACCGACCACTTTTGCATTCTGTCTGCAAAGCACCTGTGCAAACCAGGTAGGGATTTCGTCAAAGAGGGACCCTGCCCACCGTCTCGATTTTCTTGCAAGATTTCTATTTGACCTCTCTCCACAAGAAACCATGTGATCTTCCAGCTAAATGGCAGAGGATGCCCAATTGTCCAAACATTTTAAGTTGACAGGTCAATGGGTCAGAACCATCAAACATTGCTACCAAGTGAACATATGGTCCTTAATCAGTAACATGTCATGCAAAGGATGGGATTCAGAGTAACTCTTACATCAAATAATCAGACCGACTCAGGAAGTTGGCAAAGTCCCATTCAACTGTTTTAATATCAACTATCTAAAACAGGGAGTTACAACGGGCATCGACAGACGTTCACTCTAGCTCGCAATACATTTTACATAAAAACACACTTGTATACTAAAGATTTATCACAAGTGACGTCATATTATGTGGCAAATGAGAAAAACCTACGAGGGATTGTGGTTGGCTCAAGGGGAACATCTAAGTATACTTTCTATGCAGGGTCCGGTTGTGATAGGCATCTACGGTTAGGTGGAAAACTGAAGCCTCCCTCTAGTGCAAGTCATCCTCAACACTTATAAAGTACACAGAATACTATTTGCTCTTAAACTATAAGCCCCTCCATTATACGGCCCTCACTAACTAGTTGGCATGTTTGTGCCATGTTTGAACATTCAGCTCCTTAGCAGCGGGTAAGCTCATACCCAGGTGCCAGGAGGTGAACTTGACTTTGCTTTCCACCCAATTAGTCCAACGTCTCTCATTGTCCATGCCTTCTGCCATGCAGATTGTCTTTGAACTTGGCCTTGCAATGTATTCTCATCTCTGGGAACATAAGGGAGTACAGGCACATGCTTATCAAGTTCTGGTCTGCATGCCCAACTCCTATTTTCATCCTTAGTCAAAGTGACAGGAGACCGCAATTAGTCCATTTTTCAGTAATTAAGTGTCTTGAATTAATAAACTTGCACTCATGGTGTTCTTTCTTTGCACTTTAACAAGGGATGATTCAGTGTCTCACGGTTTCTGTTCTTCAAGGATAGATAACCGTCCTTGGCTTGCTCCAACTTTGATACCAGGCCAAACAGCTTCACCCTTCAAGTCCGCTATCTCCAGCTAATTCTTTGCTGTGACACACAGCTCTCGATCCTTCTTTCTCTGTCGGTTTGAACTTACTAAACTGTGTGACTCTGATGTCCAGACACTATACAATGGCGGCTTTGCCTGCAGTCTCTTCACTATGTACAGCTAGCTTCTATGATTATTTAGTCTACTTGTGTTGCTGTGTCTGTACATTCATTGAACGGCTTGCATTTTCTGCAGTGTGTCTCACACACATGCAATCTATCTTCTTTTTCGCATAGGAACGTTCACTTGATTCCTTATTTCGCCATCAGTTTCTATAAGGTCCATACATCTTCTTCTTGTGCAAGTCTTCTCTGTGCATCAAGTTAATTTCTTGTGAAGTCATCAGCTTCTCTTTCTCTTTTTTTCATATCCTTCGGTGACCTCTTCCAAGAGATTATCATCTTTCTGGGCATACATCTGGTATGGCTTTCTTAATGGATACCTTTTCTCAAACACTTGTCGCAGTAGCTCAGCGGCAATGTGCTCGCCTTGGAAGCAAGACGATACAGAGCAACACAGGTTCGATCCCTGGGTCTGCTCTTAGAAACCTCTGGGTATTAAGCATGTTGTAAATAACCTTTCATATCATATCATATGGTCACAACTACTGGTGTCAAGAATGGTGCAGTTTCAGGTTTCCTACATATAAATATAGGCACTGGGGGGGGTGGGACTTCCTGTAGAGGCATTCAGCTTCTCCTCTACCCTTGTATCATTCTAATGGGGTGTATATGTGCCCACATTGAAGAATATCTGAATGCTTAATAACCCCAAAATAATTAAATGTATGAACTTGGTCTAATTCTTTCCCATTTAAGTAAAATGCATGTTTCAAATTACTCTTAAACCATTATTTTACCTTTCCCAATATTGACTTGTAGTCCACTTTCTTTCATATAATTATAGTAGCCACTTAATGTCTGGATCGCTTTGGGCATTTTTGCTAAAAGCAAAGAATCATCTGCATAAGACAAAATTGGAAAATGCCTCCTACTTGCTCTTGGTGTATCCTTTGTAAGGTTGTCCAGTTCCTTACTTAATGAAGTAATATACAAATTAAAAAGGAACCCTAAATTACATTAAAAGTAAATGTGCATACCCCTGCTTCCCACATCGCAATATTATTTAATTATCCTTAGCAACTGTGCTGATATGGCAAATACTCTAGACTTAACCACAACTTGTCCCTTTCCACAAAGTCAAATGCCTTGCTTAAATCAATAAAAGCCATCAAAAGTGACAATGTAATTCCTATAGCATACTTAGATAATAGCAAATATAAATTAAAAATATGATCATTGGTTTCTAACCCCTACTTAAAAACATATTGAGTCTCATTTCAAATTTTCTGTGTTGTGAGCTACTCCAGATTCCATTCTTCAAAAAACATTTCAAATAAGGCTGCCAAAACATCTATAAAAATGGATGATGGGAATCTTGGTGACACGTGACACTTGTGCCCTTTTTTAAATATAGGGACAATAACGACTTCTCTTCAAGATTGTGTAATAGATCCTGCGGTCACAACAGAATTCACAACCTTTAAAAACAGTGGTGCCCACTCCTTAAAAACAGGATTTGAACAGGTCTCCAGTAAATCCATCCTGGCATGGGCTTTTTATGAGATTTTAGGGTTATCTACTATCTTCTCTAATTCTTCAAGTACGAATATTTTAGCGACTTTCCATATTACATGGAAGCTCAGAAACATAAATAGGCTGACTTTGTCCTGTATGACTATAACCTACTGTAAAACAATGTATCCAGTATTCCTCGAAAAAACTTTTTTCTGGTTCCTTATTGGCTCGATTATTTGAATATGAATTAGCAGACAACTTCCAAAATTCCTCATCTTGTTGATTACCAAATGTGCAGAGGCAATTAACAATTGGTCATCTGTCTTTATATTATTTTGCATCAGAACAGAAAATAACAAAGGGAAATTAGCACTTTTAATCTTGTACGTGTCCCCAATCATTACCACTAAACAGAAAATAATGTTTTGTGGAGTCTCCCCTCTGTGTACATAGATTGGCTTCCCTGGTCCAATATCTTAGCATTGCCCCATTCACGCCATGTAGATAACATTCCACCATTGTATCCAGAAGTCATACCATAAACATGAGGGCGGTCCCTCCTTCTAAATCTTTCTCGTCCTGTTCTATCCCCTCTGCATGGCCATTCCCTAAACTTAAATTAAAATTGACATCAACAATAGAAGAGTGGGGCCTCTCCCCAATATCTACAATTACATCTTTCAGCTGGATGGGGTGGTTCATTCTAGACTTTTATTTAGGTGATGAGTCGCAATCTCTCTTTTTCTTCCCCAATGATGATTAAGCCAAACTATTACTTTACTTAAAATCTGACCTTTCTTTTAACCTGGAAATATATGTAAGGGGATATACACATGCCTCCCAAATTGTCACCGTTTTTTCTTTTACTTGCGTTTTTAAAAAATGCAGGTAAATCCATATGTTTAGGCGGCATATAAAGCCCAGCTCTCTTGCAACATAATATCCTGGTGAAATACAAAACCTATGCCTATGTTTCATCTACAATTTTAGATGCTTGACCTGCGGTATTCCAGGATAAAATGGCAAGTTTCTTCACACACCGCAAAGCATTTTGTCTGGGGGTCTATCACAGTAATGGGAAGAACGCCAATCATAAGAATAAAACGTCCTGAAGAGTATAGCCTGCCCTCGGCCCACCTTAATTAAAGAGGTGAAGGTGATATACTTGCCACGCTGTGACTCTTTCACCTTTACGATTGGGAGGGATTGCTGCTGATTTAGTGCTAGTGTGGGGCTAGGTAGGTACTTTAGCCAGTACACATCCCTGTACTGTGCTGCGTAGTAGTAATTTTGTCACACTCCTTCTCTGTCTCCACCTAATTTCTCCAGCAAAACCCAACTGCAAGGGGGAGAAGTCCAACCAATGAATACAAACCATACCCCTAAAGCAGAGCAGATGTTAAATCTTGGTGTAGTGAGTGCTCCAGCCCAGCGGGGGAATGGGAATGGAAGTGCGCTGGGCAAAGAGGTTGAGCTTGGAGGGTCACACACCCCTACAACCCCCACTGACTCTACCACTGTTGCCCAGCTATTTTGATGGAAATCTGGAAATAAATTAGAGAAAAGGCGTATTTGTGTGAATTGGATTGAAAGGTGATAAGGAACCTCCCATTATCGAGTTGTATGGATCACAGAGTGGTTTTGCTGTGGTATCAGTGAAGGGTGAATGCGATGAGCATGAAAGTTGCTGAAGGTGTGGTAATACTTGGGTTGTCAATTGTTTTTAGTAGGAGGGTACAGAAAATAATATTTAGTGTTCGGAGTAGTTAGTCAAGCATTCAGCTAGCGACGAATATGAGGTGGAATAGTTGCATTTATTTGATAAAGATTGTTCAAAACTTAAAAAGCCAACTATTTTTTAGGGGAAAAAGAAATTAAGGCCCCATTTTAAATGTGCTCCCACGTTTTTAGTTCTCTTCATTTTAATCAAAACATCCTCCTTTTTTAAGACAGAATAGAATAGATTAACAAAAAACAGGGACCTGATGTACGAAAGTATGTTGCATATGTAAAGCCCATGTTACTCACAGTTTTAGGCTTTGCACATGCAAACTGGCAGGTTTCATTGAACAATATGAACCATTTCCAATTACCCTTGAGTATTGTACACATGGCAATCGCTTGCAATTGTCCTATGTGAGGGGTCAGAAATGTAAGTCTGACACATTTTAGAGTGTTTTTCAAACAATGCCATTTTATTAAACCCAGATTGTAAATCCAACACCTTTCTTGCCGTACTCTAATGGGGATTTCCCTGCCTAAATAAACTAAGGAAAAGCACTCTAACATAACATGTTTGGCCCTCACACTTATACAATAACATAAACAAGAAAGTATATGGCAATTTGTAAATCAAACACGTTTATGTGTAACACCTTTGTGTTTGACGTTCATAACCGTAGAGAAATCCCCTCCCCCAGGTTTTTAGTCAAAGTCAGGTCCAACACAAAAGAACAAGGAAATCCAAGGTTGAAACACAGTCCCAACAAAGTTCCTGATAAAGTCTGTTTGGATTGCATGATATGTCCAACACTTCATAGTTCAAGATCCTTCTCCTCCAGAGTATACAGTTCAAGAAGTTCTTTAAACAGAAATGTACTGCTTCTCTTGCAGTGCCACGTAACACAATAACACCTTGACTAAATATCACAGTGCTTTCTTCTTGACACCGTGAAGCACCAGCTGTACCTCACAGTGCTTTTCTCTTGGTACCATGAAACACAAGGTTCGCGTCACAGTGCAATCCTCTTGGCACCGTGAAACCAGAGGCGTTTCTCGGGGGGTTGAGGGGGCTATAGCCCCTGATCCTTTGGGTGTACCCCAGATAGAAGTTTGGGTGTTGCAACCAAAAGGCTAGCTAGCCCCTGTTCCCATCAATCCTGACATTAGCCTAGCCCCGGATCTTGTTCAGACCTAGCAACACCCCTGCATGAAACACAAGGTTCGCTTCACAGTGCTTTCCTCTTGGCACCATGAAACGCAACAGCTTCACCTTTCACCGGGAGATCCACTCCCAATCTTCTATCTCTGCTTCTGTCTGGTCCACCCTCGTGCAAGACCTAATTACTTCAATGGTATGCCACAAGGCGTTCACTTGTCTGCGTTTAAACATAACTTCTTCCACTTCAAACAGCTTTTAACATTTCTGTACAACATTATAGCAAAGACAAGATTTTTATCAATGCCCCTTTAACTCTGATAGACAAGCAATGTCTTTGTCTCCTTTTTAACACCACTTTCCTTCTAGGGCCACCTTTTAACCATTCTTTTCTTTTAAGCCACCAACGTAGTACTTTCAATTCAACTACAATTGGCTTCACCAGACGTCCTTTGCAGGACCCGCAAGCAGACCTCATAATGAGGCGGTAGAGGGATAACTAAGCCGACAGCTCTACCGGCGCCTTTAACCCTCTACCGCCTTCCTCGTAGTGAGGCCCAATGAGTTCATGTTCTGTGTTGCGGCCTTGGTTCACACATCTATATTTACAGATGAGTTTATCTTTTCTTTATCGGCGTCTGAGTCCCCAGTCCCCTCCGCTTGTGTCACATTTGACAGTTTCCAGGCCCACAAATTGGATATCCTGTTTATTGTCAAATTGGTGGTTCTCTTGCCAGTGGGTATCTTGCATCCTGGGTGTTGAGGAGGTTCAGGTGTTCCTGTATCCTTGTTCTCAGTTCCCTGATCGTGCTCCCAATGTACTTCAGGTTGCAGACACATATGATCACATAGACAACGTATTTGGATTTGCAGTTTATACATTGGTTGATATTGTGACAATGGAAATACTGGGTCATTTGAACCATGGCGTCAATGACCCCTCTGACCATCCCGCCACCACAATAGCCAAATCCCTCTCCACACTAGGTTTCAAACAACATATCACCAACCCCACACACAATAAAGGCTGCATGCTTGATTGGCTGGCCAATACTAACTGTGATATCTCACTCAAATCCAACCTGCCTTGCCTGTGGATGGATCACCACATCATCACCTTCTCAGTCTCTACTATCCCTCACATTAGACCTGTGACCACCCCTCTACCACCTGCCTGGGCCTGTCGCTCTTGCAAGCTCACTAGAGAGAACATCTCCCCCTTCCTTGACTCACTCAATTCTGAAAGTCTAGATTCCTTGGACCTGACCCACCTGGCAGAACTGTACACAGCTACACTAATGCATGCGATTGACTCCATTGCCCCTCTGGCCCTAGAAAAAGTCAAATCAATTAACCACACCAACGCCTGGTACACCAAGGATCTCAAAGTCCTCAAAATACAAAAAACACAAGCCATGACTTGCTGGAAAGATAACCCCTCCGAGGCCTCCAAACTACAAGTCGCTAACCTAGCCAAACAATACAAAGAAGCCATTATCCATTCTAAAGCAGACTAGCCTTCTGCAAAGCCCTCAAGACCTGGCTATTCAACTAAGCCTAGACACTCGCTGTATTACTTCCGGTCTGACTCGACCAGTAGCAGCTGTATAACTGTTCTATTACTCTGTAACTATGATTTATGCATCCTGCTCTCTCATCGGAGGTTCATGTAACTGGTTTCTGAGCGCCCTGATGCCTGAGGGATTGCGTGCACTTTACAAATGTAAAAAACAAAAAACTAATTTATAAAAATTAAACGTGACAATCTTTGCATTAAGTGTGTGGGAGCATATGAAGAATGTTCCATATTTGTGGAAACCGGAAACCAGTTTAGGCTTGGGTGCCATGTATGATGGGCTGAGCATGCTCTTGAGTGTTGGTGCTTTTATGAACGAGAGTTGGGGACTAGGGGGTATATATTTCTAAATGTCTGCATCAATATTAAGTATTTTGCAGTGTCTATTGATGATTGATTGTACCTTATAGCTGTCCTGGTGAAACTGGGGGACATATTACAGCACCTTGATGCCCTTGAGCTGTGCGCTCTACAAATCTAAATAAATGAAAATAAATAAAATATCTGACTTTTTCTTCTTCCTTGTCATTGGCCTTTATTTTTGCGGTCAGTAGGGTGTCAGTAGTGTGTCCCTGGCACTTGTCTTGGCCATTGTTGTTGCTGTTTCAACTGTCTTTTGTTGGTATCCCCTGTTGGTAAATCTTTCTCTAAGGAGATGGCATTCAGTTTGGTATGCTTGGTCGTTGCTACAATTCCTTTTTTTCCAAATGAATTCACCCTTGGGAATGTTTTCTATGACTGACTTCCTGTGGCAACTAGTGGCAAATAAAACAGAGTTGACCTCGGTAAGTTTCCTGAAGGTTTTGGTATGTAGGTCCAATCCGTCAACAGTGATTTTGATATCAAGAAAATCAATGGTGTTGGTTTGTCTGTAGTATGCAGTAGTATGTAGTATGAGCGCTTTGAACCACTTGCCTGTGTATAGGTGCTATATATATTGCTCCCATGGCAATGCCTTTGGTTTGTCTGTAGTATGCAGTAGTATGTAGTATGAGCGCTTTGAAACACTTGCCTGTGTATAGGCGCTATATAAATAAACAATACCAACAATGGGTCCCTTTTAAAAAGGAACACTTTGTTGCATAGTGAGAATTCAAGAAATTCCTTGGTCATTACCAAATGTAAGTAAAAAAGAAGCTGAGGCCTTCGTGTATGTGTGGCCGATGGCTTTGAGAGCCAAAGCATGGTCTATTGAGGTGTACAGTGCCCTGACATCTAGGGTCACAAGGATGTATCCTGGGTTCCAAATCACATCTTGCAGAATTAGTAGGGTATGCATTGTGTCTCGAAGATAGGTTGGGATTTTTGGTACTTCTCTGTCAATTACACTGTTGATATAATTTGCAATTGGTTCTGTTACCCATCCAATGCCGCTCAGAATAGGTCTTCCTTCTGGGATAAGGGTGAAGGTCTTGAGTACTTTGGACCAGAAGTAAATCCTGGGCATTTGTGCCTGATCCGTTTTCAGAAATGTGGCTTCATCATTGGTTAGGAGCCCACATTTATGCCACTTAGTGATACGTTCCTTAAATTGCCTAACAACTGTGGTGGTGGGGTTTGAAGCCAGGATCTCGTAGCAATTCGGGGTTTCCAGGTGCATTGTGCCATTTTGATGTAGTCAAGGCACCTTCTCTCGGTCCTCCCCTCATTGGGTGGCCTCTCTGCCCCCCTGCTCCCACACCTCATTAATCATTTCTTCTCAGGGACCCCCTCACACTCACTTTTCAACCACCATGCCCTTAACACTCCCACAGCGATGTGGATCCTACACACACCACTTACTTACCAGTAGTACACCACCTCTCAATTAAAACAAAATCCTCCCACCCCTTCCTTTGGGAACACCCCACCTCAATCTGACACTTCTAATCTGGATCTGGGGGCACGTCTCCCTCCAACCAATCAGGGTACCACTAACATACCACCCAATCACACAACCCTTTTCAAACTATATAATCAGCAATTCGAGATGGTGGGTGGAATCAAAAAATCACTGCGACCGCCCATCTTGAATGCAGAGGCCTCGCTGGCCCCATCGGTAAGTGTGTGCTTCAACGTGTGCAACCCTAGCACACACCCTGCAACCCACCGGTTCCCCCTTGCAGTTTGCCCTCCACGCGCCCAGGTCTGGACCCTGCTCTCACGCCCGAACTACGGGCAACCTCTGACATCGCCTCCGTGGGCCCATGATCCCAAATGACCCTACCCTTTCTCCTTACCCTTTTCGACCCTGGTAAACACTCTAACGGCCACCACACAATACGCATAGATTCACAGGTCTCTCAGCAGCACTTGAACATCAGGAGATCGCAGATGCCCAATTCTTGGCGGTTAGGCACCTCATCCTCTTTTGGGCTGGTCTGTGTCCCTCCACACAGCCACGATCCTGCAAAATTTGCCCAGGCCCCGTACATGGGGTCTCACCAGCCCGGGGCACCTACAATAACATGCTTAGAATGATCATGTGCCCGCTCCCTGCACCCGAAACTTCCCAACACGGAGTTCCGGCGCACCGCCATTATTAACCACACCCATTGAACGTCTCACACACCCCCATGGGCACCACAATCAACATGATTAACTCAAGACGACTACTCAACCCCTTAATGACACACAATTTTCATCATTGGCCTGGCTCCCACCCCAGATGCCTGGGCAACATATTATTAGGACCCTCACGCAGAATCCTAATTCCCCTGGGCACCACCCAAGACCCTACCACTGGATATTTAATTCTCCAGGGCAATACCGATGACCTCTCTCTGCCCAACGTTCTGATCACTGGACCTTACAATAACTCCTCAAACATATATAACTCCTATCCCTTCTTCTCCTACAGCTTGCTAAACAGCATGTACACCAATTTTGGACCTCCATGCACAACCCAAATGCCTAGATCATCATCCAACCTGGTAAGATACAACCCACTGCCCCCCTCATAGTGAGCCTCCAGCAGCCCTACTTCTCATCCATGTGCAAAACACCAGTAATTAGCCTCACTCTGCTTTTACAAAAACCAATGCGATTGTGCCAAACAGAATGTGCTAAATGCATACCCTCAAAACGTATGTATACTGAACGAAACACCACTGAATACTGTGCTTACTCTGTAACAATGCTGTCTTCACCATCTGTACCACCTAAATGTCACCATGATATGTTGATTATCACTGCACCCATGTCACGTCACACTTGTTTCTACATCACAATGACAGCATCTGTCATTATTCACCACAAAAAACACCATGTTATTTCATGCACCATGCAACAATGCACACTTCACTACGTCCGAATCGGCACAGCCCTGATAAAGACCCCTGTGGGTCGGAAAACGTGCCAGCACCTTGTATGCTGATAAGTCACATTGTCTGCTAATAAAGCATCACTTAAACCAAACCTGAGTGAAAAGACTTCTTATTTTGTGCTCTACCACGACCAATCGAATAGGATAGCAACCCCTAAAATATGTTCTAAATATCCAGCGCCTGAGTGTATGTGGGTCTTACAAACCTTCTTCATTTATTTATTTATTTATAATTATATAGCGCGCAAGCAGCCCAAGGGCATTGAGGCGCTGTTACTTGCAAGAACTTAGTTACACAGGTACAGGCATGGTAGCGGTCGTTGATACATTATGAATACTACAGAACATCATACTGTTGTTACAGACATTGCACTTGGTCATTGTGTTACAACGTATGCAGTGGGTCATGTGGTGAGTATTCATGCTAAAGTGCGGGGCCTTATGTGAAGAGGATAGTTTTCATAGCTTTGCGGAAGGTGGTGAGGGAGGCCTCACCTCGGATCATGGGAGGTAGGGCATTCCAGTGAGTGGGTGCAAGATAAGGGAAACTGGATCCACCCACTCTGGGTTTTTTTCTAGTGGCACTGAGAGCATGTTGGTATATGGTGATCTAGTTGGCCTGGTAGTGGAGACGGGGTGGATTCTTTTTGAGAGGTACGCAGGAGCGATGAGGTGAATGCACTTGTGGGTCAGTGTCAGAGCTTTGAAGACGATCCTTTCCTTTTTTGGGAGCCAGTTGGCTAGTTTCCTGGCCTCAGAAATGTGTTCTCTTTTGGCAATGCCTTGGGCTGCCTGGAGAGCATTGTTCTGTATGACTTGTAGTCTCTCTAGGTTTTTATTGGAGGTTCCTAGAAAGAGTACATTGCAATAGTCTAGCCTAGAGATGGTGATGGCTCTGGCTATGTTGATGCAGTTCTCTGATTAGTTTAGCAGGATATGCAGCTGCAGAGGCTATTGCATTGACTTCTCTGTCCATGGATAGTCTGGAATCCAGGTAGACTCCAAGAGTTTTGACAGAATCTGAGACAGGAATTTTAATGGTGTCGATGGTGAAGTGACTGAATTGTGAATCTAGGTTTTTTAGCATGTCGGGGGAACCTACCAGGAGGAGTTCAGTCTTGTCAGAGTTGAGGCATAGTCCATTGTCTGCCATCCAGGCTTGGATGGTGTTGTAGAGGTTGTTGAGGGTCAGGGAGTCGGTGTCATAGTTACCAGTGAGGGTGAGGAGGATCTGTGTATCGTCGGCGTAGTTGGTGTAGGAGATGCCCATAGCGTCGAGTATGAGGAAGAGGGGTCATGTGAAGATGTTGTAGAGGGTGGGGAAGAGGCAAGAGCCTTGGGGCACACCACAGAGTATGATGGTTGGTGAGGCGGAGGCTAGGTCGGAGAATACTTGCATGGTTCTGTCTTGTAAGAAGGAAGTGATCCATGCTGTGGCCTCTGGGCAGAATTTGGCAGTGGAGGAAAGGTGGTTGCATAGGACGTCATGATCTACGAGGTCGAAGGCCGCGGATAAGTCAAGGAGAAGGAGAAGTGCTTGTTTACCCATGTCTCTAGCATCGTCCATCTGGTTTTTCAGGTCAAGTAGGGCGGTTTCAGTCCCGTGTCTGGGGCGGAAACCCGATTGGCAGAGTCCAAGAAGTTTGTTTTCTTCAATGAAGTGCTGAATCTGCAGGTAGGCTGCTGTGTCCAGTATTTTAAGGAGGAATGGGACAGTGGTCATAGGTCTGTAGTTGTTGGGGGAGGTGGGGTCGAGAGTTGGTTTTTTAAGAGTGGGCGGACCCAAGCTTCCTTGAGGGAGGCCAGAACTTTCCCTGTGGCAAAGGAGGCATTAACGAAGGCTGTCAGGAAGGGAGCTAGCGCTTCAGAACAGTCTTTGATAATGGGGGCTGTGCATGTATCCCCTTTGCAGTTTGATGGTTTGATGTTCCTCATTATGTTGATGATGTCTTTTTCCTGAATGGGTTTGAAGGAGAAAGGTTGGGGGGGTCCGGGGCAGGTTGTGGGAGAGGGATGTGTTTATTAGGTAGGGCTTGTTTAGTGGCTATTATTTTGTTTTTGAGGAGGTTCAATTTGGTTTGCATGGCTGTTTGTATGTCATCACACCAGGTTTTGTCTTTGGTGAAATTCTGGGGGGCGGCAGTGGGTGTCTCGAGCTCCCTAAAAATGGCGAAGATTTCTTTTGTGCTAGATTGAGCTTCCGAGATTCTGGATTCAAAAGAATTGGCCTTTGCTTGGGTGATTGCTTTTTTGTATTTAGTGGATTGGGCTTTAAAGATCATCTTATCTTTGTCAGTGTGGGACGTTTGCCATTGTGTGAGTGCCGCCTTTTTCTCTTTGCGGAGAGTGAGGAGGTCCGGGATGAACCATGAGTTGGAGTGGGTAGTGGGTTTGGATTTGCGGTGTTTGAGAGGGGCCATGGAGTTGATAGCTGCTTTGATGGCAGCATCATAGGCTGTTGCAAGTGTTTCTGGGTCTGAGGAGAAAGGTGGTCTGAAGGCTGGGCCTTGGAGGAAGGGCAGTAGCCTTTCCTTTGTGAGCTGGCAGGAGCTTCTGGCGAGGCAGGGTGGGAGGGGCTGGGGTGAGGGGTAGCGGGGGAGCTAGTGGTGAGGATGCTAAAGGTGATGATGTGGTGGTCAGACTATGGGGTGGGAGTTTTTCCGGTGATGATGAGTGGGCAGTTATGTTGTGCGATCCAGTCCAGAGTTCTGCCCTGGGTGTGAGTTGGGCTAAAGTTGGTGTTCTTGTAGCACAGAGCCGTGAGGGCTGAGTCAAGGGATTTGGCTGCTAGGTCTTTACTATCCAGGAGCCCTGGGTTGACATCCCTAAGGAGAATGGCTTTAGACTGTTTTTTGAGGTTGTCAGAGAGGAGGTGGATGAGAGAGGATTGAAAGTCTCCTGTTGGGCCTGGAGGGCGGTAGACGGTGTACACAGTAATGGTGCAATGGGGAGAGATGGTTATTTTGACTTGGAGGTAGTCGCTGTTGTTGTGCAAGGATTTCGCTACCTTTCTGATAGAGAGGCAGTCTCTGGCAATAATTGCTACACCTCCACCTTTAGGGAGGCGATCTTGCCTAGTGATGGAATAGCCAGGGGGTAGAACGAGGGAGAGCGCAGGGCCGGAGGCCTCATGTAACCTGGTTTCTGAGATCATGAGCAAGTCGAGGTCATGGGTGGTTAGGAGGTTATGGATGTCATTTTTGTACAAGTGCAACCTTTAAAGATGTTATATCAGCCCCTTTACATCTGGTAGTAATGGTTATTTTCAAAGGAACCATTATTTCACTCACTTTTGGCTGAGGGTAATGCTTGTTCACCTCTTGTTCTTTCTTTCCTTTTCAATGTTAATACTTGGTATTTACAAGATACAATGTGGTCAGGCCTTTACCGAGGCTTGGTCTTTGTTTTAAAGTCACTTTTAAGCACACACAACCACTATTAATGTTGTAAAAGCTGATTTGAGAATGTAAAAGCTTTAAACTTCCTTCCACAGCTTATTTTGCTTATACGCGTGTGCTACATTTGGTACACTCCATTGGCTGACACGCTCCGGTTAGCTTTATTCACTTTCACTCCTTTACGAGTGAAAGGTAACTGATTACAGTTACCCACCTGCACTCTCCTAAGGCCTTGGAAACGTGCAGCAACACTCACTGGCTCTGCAGCCTCTGTCACAGGCTGCAAGGCTTCTACCACAGGTATATTCTTGACCAGGCATGCTCCTCTCTGCAAGCGGTCTACGGATCCACCCCAGAGGCATAGAGTTCAGCTCAGCACGACCCCCCTGGAGCAAGCCAGCCTCCAGGCCTGGTCTGCTGCGCGCTTGTCGTTGCTAAAACTCTGCAATCAGGTTCACATGGGGGAAAGTTTTCAGACTTCACGCTTCCTGCTGCTCAACCTCTGCATTTCAGACTTTGGAGGAAAAGGACCAACTCAGGATTGGAAATTGGAATAAGTGGATGGTAAATCTCGGCATCCCTTTTTCCTCCCACTTCTGTGGATATCGCCAACAATGTGTTTTCTTACAAGCATCTAGGGTCATGGGCAAAACAATACCGAAAGAACCAAAGCAGCTAGTGTTGGGGGTGGATGACGAGAGCGATATGACAAGATACGAAAAGTTATTCCTGTGAACTGCCACGGCAATACTCAGAAGGAACATTGCACAGTTATGGGGCTCAGAACTCACCCCCAGCTTCGATCAATGGGTTACGGACTCAGACATGTGCGCCGCAATGGAACACAGGGTGTACACTGCAAGAGGCTGCCCTGATAAAGCAAACAAAATATGTCAAAAATGGGAAGACTCACACTGACCAGGAAAAGACCTAGGGCCTCATCACGACTTGGGCGGTAACGCCGACGGTATTACCGCCGGTGGTATTAGCCCTACCGCCGAACTCCCCGGTGCTAATAGTGCCAGATCATGAGTTCGGCGGTAACGTTAATCCCCATTCCCCATTGGGCTCAATGGGGAAATTTTGTGCTAATGAGCGCAAATTTTCGGCGGATTTCGCCCCAGCTAAGAGCTGGGGCGAAATCCGCCGAAGTCCTGATTTGGCGGACCCTTAAATCCAGCGGTAATAGCGCTACCGCCGGATTTAAGGGTTACAGCCAAAGTCGTGATGAGGCCCCTAGTCAGGTAGATACAGACAGGTGTATATTGCGAAACAGGAAAACGCCAAAAGAACATTGCCCAATACTGACAGTGACTCCGTGCTCTAATCTGCGCTGTTGTTCCCCGAGATTCAAAGGGAGTTGGGGGGGGGTTTACGTAGAGACTTTAAATAAATGTACGTTTATTAATGTATGTGAAAATTAATAAAATTGTTTGATTAAAAAAACAATGTGTTTTCTCCTGCCACCTTCTCCTGCCCCAGCAAGTACTTCTGCTGCTTTAACTGCTACTAATTCTTCAACCACGACTACTTCTCCTAGCCTGCACCTGAGGAAGTATTTTAAGCCTCTCGGTCTCCCTCCGTTGAGGGCTGTTAAGCCAAATGGCCGACCTTCAGGTCTGCACTGCTATTCAGCCCTCTTCTTCGTCCCAGTTTTTTTGGGATTATGGGACTTGGAGTCCCAAGCAACAAGATCAGTTCTAACTACAGTTCACTATTCTTGACTTTAGAACTGTTTTGGTTATAGATTTTTAAAAGTACTTCATCATGTTTCATTGCAGTAGGGAAAGGCAGTTCTCTTATGCCACCATTTACCGATTTCCTCTTTCCATACCTTTAGGAGTAAGGGGGAAGTTTAACCACATCAAATATAACGGGTTCCTCCTTAAGTGGGATATTTAAAGATGTGGCATTCCATTTACCCATATTTCTAAACTTAAATTTAATATGGGGGTCATACATATTAACATGGCAATAGGCCATTGTATGTTTTTGTATATACGAAAAGGTTATTTCCTTTCAAAGGAGAATACTGTGTCTCATCCCATGGGATCCCTTCACCTCCCTGGGCCCTTTCTCCTCCCATGTGATCCTTCCGTGGTACACCACCCCCAGGGTCAGGATCAGGAAGCGTCTGCCTTTCCTCTGCCACCTGGGAGGAGACTTTAGGAAGGCGTACAGTGAGGGATCCATAGGATTCATCACACAAGCAAGATTGGGCAAAAAGTGATTTACACCCTTTCATTGCAACTCACATGGAAAGGTTTTGATGGTTTCTGGCTGCTGGGGCACCCTCAAAGCCTTCAATCATAACTCTCTCTCCCAGGCAGAAGTACTGGTTTGCTCGCACCGCCGCCATCATGTCAGTCAATGCATCTGGTCCCAGACATTGGGCTTTCTGACAACACAGACAGAGCACACTGGTGAACAGTGAGAAACAGTGAGAAATATACTTCTGAACAGGAAGGTTCCTCAAAGAGGCCAATATGTTTGGAGAAGGGCCAATCAAACATTACAAAGCTTGACATGTGACTAACTCTTCCGTAAGGCCTGTGTGCTATAAGAAGACACCCACTTGTTAGAAAGTCTCTCAGTTTGCAACTCCTTAACTCGCCTCCTTCCCACCACACTAGGGTATCATGGCCCTATGGCTTTCTCTATGCTTGTCAATTTTTAACACTCCAACCTGGAACACCAACAGATACAGGGCTCTCTGTCCACACAGAAGAGTGCTCTCATCTGTCACACCTTGTGCATTCAGGAAAAATGGCCTGTGGTACAAGCTGTTTGCTTGTATATCTCTTGCTGTCAAATTGTCTGCCGCCCCTCCATTGCGCCCTGATTTCTCTGCTTCCCTCACTGTGATCTTCTCCATATGAGTGTAAAGTACGCTGTTGCTTCCTAAAGCTAGGTCGACACTCAATAACTAGCCTATTAATAATGTATGTATTTTTTTATTTATATACAGGAGGAACAATGCTCCTTTGATCACAAAAGAACTAAATTAGTACCCGGCAAGGGGGTTGTGTCGGCCTTCTAGTCAATGGGGAGGCTCAAAATGTGGGCATTACCGCATGGTAATCCCGCTGTCCTGAGCCTCCTCGCCGGAGAATCAGGTAAGTCTTCTCCCACCTCCATCCTTCTTCCCCCATCCACAGAATTCCCTTCCCCTACTTACCTTCTTTTTTGTCCATTTCGAGAGCGGACGAGCTGGGAACACTTCAGTCCCCAGCGTGTTCGCTCCTGATCTGCAACAGGTTGTCATGGAAAGGAAGAAGGGACTATGTGTATTTTGTTTGTTTACTTTTTTTCCTATCTTTTTAATGGCCATCATGGAAAGGAAGAAGGGACTATGTGTATTTTGTTTGTTTACTTTTTTTCCTATCTTTTTAATGGCCGCCATGGAAAGGGTGAAGGGACTTTGGTTTCCCTTCCCCAGCAGCCACTTTTTTCAAAATGTTTATTTTCTGTTCAGAAACGCCAGAGCGTTTCGGAACAGAAAATGAAATGCCTTTAGTACACTGGTCTAACGGGCCAGGGCACTAATGGCAACAAGCCCCTTGACTGCGCTATTACTGCATACGTTAATGCCGCCGGGGTCCTGTAACTATGGGTCCTTATGCAGTAATGGCCCGCAGTCTCGGGGCTTATTGCCTAAATAGATGCGATTTGACAGGAAGCAGTGAGTTTCTTACAATGGGGTGAGTTTTGGGGACATTCTACCAGGTTGGGTAGAGGTGTATATCAAACAGTCACTGGGGACAATATATAAGTGGACATACATAAATTAAGGATAACACACATTGGACAGTTTTAAGTGGGGATAGGCAGTACGGCCAGCTGTGCTCGGGATGTGACAATAATAATAATAATAATAATAATAATAAGTGTGATTTCACAATAAGCAAGCTCTGCTTAGGGGCCAATATGGGTGGGCAATGTTGACTACATCCTGAAATGGTCAAAATGTAACTTGAGTCCACCTTTCGTCACCTTTCCTACAAGTCACACTAACAGAGCATGACTGTCAATCTACTATACAGAGTCCTCACACCAATCCCTCCATAGCCCTGAGGAAGACTGGCATTCAGGGAAACTGGAGAGATTTCACAAACGATGAAATCCCCCCGAGATGGCTTTTGGGTACGGGCATTTCACTCTGCTTGACATATAACTGTCTTTAACCCAGCCTGAACCAGTCTCCACTAGAGACCTGTTGTGAATTCAAGTTTCCTAACGGACCCTTCCCATACTTGAAGGCAGAGTTTGTTACAGCCCCTAATTTTTGGGAAAACTCATTTGCAACTGGGTTTCTGGCACATAATACAGGAATATGTGAGTTGGCTGGAGCGTATAATATATCTGAGAGTGCTCCTCAGTTATAATAACAGCCAGTCCACTGGAGCCTTGAGTAAGGCATGGGTGTGCATTAATGAAACTAATGCCGGTTAGCTGAAATGTGTGGGGACTTCTCCTTGCTCTCCTAATTCTTTACAACTTATCGAGAATAGTTCTTTGGATTTGCAGTGCAGGTTTGTGCCATATTTGCCTGTGGAGTTTGGAAAAGCCAGAAACAAAAAGCTTAAAAGGATTGGTGGTTATCTATACTGGAGAGATTTATTGTATCATTTGTATTGTGCTACCTTGTACCTTAGGGCCACTTACATCAAAAATTATTATAAATAATTTAAAATTGGCTTGGCCTTGGAATGGGGTTTGGGGAGATGGGCTCAAGCAGCCCCTTTATGCCAGCCGGGCGTGCCTAGCCAAGCCATATTAAGGCTAGTGGTTTATTTTCGCCTCACAGGAGTGAACACGCTTGCTTATCATTGCCATTATCTATGTGTCCCTCTACACTTCAGTGGGTACTGGAGCCTTCTGGGCTGTACACGTGTAAGAAAAGAGGAAACGCCAACGAACCGAACTCTCCCGCAAAGACCTCTGCACCCCTTCAAAACTGCACCCAACTCACTTTGACTCATGCAAAGAATGCAGGTGAATTGAATGAATACATCTCAAAGGTTAAGAGCAGATTAAGAAAGGAGGTTGGTGACGTTCTGATTCTTTCTCCTAGCATCTACAAGCACGTGGTTCCAAGAGAGGAATCCAAGCACCCGCTCCTGCTCAGGTTAAGCACCAAACGTTCGTTTGACCAAGGTCACACTTGCATCAGTCCATCTTGGCCGAGGGCTGGAGTGCAGGACGCTACGTGTGGGAATGGGCAATAGTGGCAAACATACAGAGCATAAAGTGTAAGGGAACAATGCACTACAGAAACCCTGACAATTAAGTTGGTACTAACAATGATGGTGAACAGGAGCAACATCATCATAGTGAACCAGACAACTGTTTGGTTCATCTGGTTCCTCTTGCGTGTGTCAATAAGCCCACTTTACTCCACCCTCCCTCGTTATTATATTTCAATTTCGAGTTTAAAACAAACAATTAGGTTAATTCAGCAACTAAATTAGAAACAATGTTTGCACGGGGCTTATTTGCCGCGAGCTGCAGTTTGCTGGCCTAGCCCCCATTGTGTACATGCTGCGTCTTCTTTCACTGGCGTGGGGCTTTTGTTTGGGTCGGCAGGTGTTACTGTTCACTTAGGCATTCATCAGATAGGGTCCGGTCCCCCGGGGCTCATGAAAGAAGGTCTGCCAGTGACGTGCTTAAATACAGCAGGTGGGAAGGCATTTTCCTATTTAGCAGGTGGAGGCTCCTGGGACAGCGCAAGAGAGAGTAATCTAAAGACAGGGGCCTAAGAGACTGCGACCAGCCCTATGAATTATACATACTTCAACAGAAGAGGTGCACCTCATATCTGCCACACACTAAAAACTAAACACTCACCAATTGTTTCTACGTTGAGCTTTGGTTACAGCTTTCCTCGTGAAAAAAAAAACTAAGGCCATGCCGCTGTGCACCTGACATTAGGAACTAAGGGGTGGGGCAAAAGTAGGAGAGGGACAGGAAGTAGCTGTCACAGGAAGTCGCCTTCGTGTTACTGAGAGGCTTTTTTTCGATGTGGGATCGAATGATATTGGACGGCAGAGCCCATTAGAAGGAGGAAAGGAAGCCAGGAGTTCTTAAAACCAAAATATGTCAATCTGTCAGATGTCCACCAGATGGTATACCAGAGGTGAAAGTGGGAGGGAACTAAAGGGTACGACGTCACGTTCCCTTACTTCTCTGGGAAATCAGTTATAGTTCCCTTACTTTATGTGACCTGGAGTACCTTTCCAGGACAGAAGGAAAGGCAAGAAAATAACAGTAAATGGCATTGTGCTATTTCACAAGTGCTGGCTAAGTGTAGGCTCAGGGGGCTTGTTTAGGCACAAGTCTTTTCAGGTAAAGGGAGGGGCGGGCCTGTCAATGTCTTTTGTCATGTACATGCCCCTTAAGAGGTGTGAATGGTGGGTGAAGGGAAAGGGAGGCTGCATAAAGCTGCATGCTGAGGGGGCAATGACACACTAATGGTGGTCATTGAAATGTGTATTCTTTCTTTGCGTTTTCTTTAGCAAGAACTTTTCTAAATCAGCTTTTTGGGGTGGAGGGAAGGACTGAAAGGACCCATATGAGTGTTTGAATTGTGGGGGGGGGGAATGGCTGTATTGGGGATTTAATGGAGCAGAAAATGGGCGGGGCATAAAAAAGGGTGGGGCACGGAACACGTTCCTCTTTTTTTTTTACACTTCGACCACTGTGGTATACAGATATTGCAAGTCACCAAGAAGTTAGGTGACAATTCAGAGGAACAAGGCAGAAGGTATATATTCCTTTCTTAGGTCACGGAACACACAACACACTAAGATGTAGGGCAGGAACTTCATTCCGTATAAAATCTGTAATCAGCCAATGGTATCATTTTGTTACCCAACTTTGATTTATTTTCTAAAGTTTTGTTTCTGTTTCCATTTCTCGCCTTTGCCTCCCGTCTTCTTCTAGCACTATGAGATTTTAATAATTTTATCATTCTTTCAATTTTACACAAATTTTTACTTTGCCTTTTTTAATGCATGTTTCTTTCTCCATTCAGTAACTCCCGCATGTCTTTAATTTCTTTCTTTCTTTTTTTCCCTCCTCTCATTTTGCTCTCCTTTTGACTATTACTTCCTAAACTTTTCCCTCACCATTTTTGTTTTGTCCCTTTTCTATCACACTTTCTCGTTCTTGAATTTTCCTTTTATTTATTCTCTGTGTGCCCCGTATTTACATTCTACCTCCCTTTTTTGAAAACAGAATCTTAGCCCTCCTCAGCCCCCAAAAGCAGAGCAACGTCTTCTGCAAATCTCTGTTTTCCTTGTCTGTCAGTGAGAGGCAGCTGCACAGTGGCGTAACACAAAATTTGGGGCCCCCCTGCGAGCCATGCTGAGGGTCCCAACCCCCATCCCCAAACATGGCAACAAATCACGGGTCGCGCCACACTCTGGTCCGGCCTAGAGTACCACACTTGTGCAATACGCACACGCGTGCTGCTGCGGTGGTACACTGCACACTGCACTAGGAGAAAGATATAAATAAATGTTTTAATGCATTATACAGCACACTTTCTGAGAAAAATTGGCTAAAAGGCCAGAGAGCTTGCAATTATTTTGTATGGTAACACCAATCTAAAAATCCAATACATGCAAGTCATCAACAGTGCACAGAAACATTAATGCTTTAAATAATATAATGCTTTGCCTTTACAAATGACATTCCACAATGAAAACATGTCCAACTGGCTGCACAATGTAGGCCAGTCTAGACACATAATCACATATTAAAGTAAAACATGCCAGGCCACATTTAGACATACCTAGACTGGTTGCATCAAAATGCCAGTCGAAGCAAACACACTTATTGTGGTTACTTTATCACAGATGCCCAGAAAAATATACAATGTCACAGAAAGAAACGTCTAGACTGGCAGCACCAAAATGCCAGTTTAGCCAGGCAATTAAACTTAGCAGGATATGCCCAGTTAAAGAAAAGTCAAGCCAACTGAGAAATGACTAGACTGGCTGCACCAAAAGTCCTATTTAGCCACTAATACCACATTTCATGCCTGCTTAGTTTGGACATTGATGACCGTTATGATTTATCGCACAATCCCTGTCCCACACATCCCCTCTCCCTCCCATCCCCTGCCCCAACATCCAAAAACATCTACTCAGCCAGAATTACCTCCACACTCCTTTTCCGTGTCCCAGTGCTTATGTATGAGGCTCCTTGCCTCATATCTAAGTATAGGGATGAGGAAGAGTGGGATTAGGAGTAATGAAGATTACAGGTACTTAAGCCAGGCATTACCTCCATGTCCCTCTTCCTGATCTCAGTACTTGTCTATGAGGCAAAGTGCCTCATACACTAGTACTGCGACGAGGAAGAATAGGGCTATGAGTAAGGAAGATTATCAATAAGTAACCAAGGGATTAAACACAAGTAGTGTCGCAACACCATTCAGCTGACTGGGCTTCAGCCCTCCCTGCATCCCGCTCTGAAATTGTGAGCTATATTGACTCGACCTGGCTGACCTACAAAGCCGTTGCCGAGCAGAACAGGACACAGATGTTAAACGGCACCTGGGTTTCGCTGTTAACAAAGGCCCGGCAATTTCACTGTTACTACCTGCATTCAAATGCATAATTTTTTAGGTAATTGAAATATTGATGTGGGTTTAGTACTTGCATGCCAAGGAAGTGATTGAAAGGGTAGAGAGGGGACAGGAGACTGGTTATTCTCACAGCAGTCCATAAGTGGGTGATTTCAGACGTAAAGGAGAAATGTAACTTCTTGTAACATTGAAACTGCACTAGAATAGTCTCATTAGAATGCATACAGAAGTTAGCTGCCCCCACACAAATAGGTTTACCCCTCCCCCACCGCCCGTGAAGTTAGCACCTCTTCCAACATTTAAAGGGTTAGCACCGCCCCGAAATGTAGGTTGTGTTGCGCCCCTGAACACAAGCACACACACCATTCACCATACACACACACACACACACACACACACACACCCAGTCACCCCACAAAGGCACACCCAGGCATTCACCCACACATTTAAGTATGCACTCTTTCACCATACAGGCACACACAACCAGGCAAGTGTGCACCCTTTCACCATACACTCACACAGGCAGCCACCTATACATTTGAGTGTGCACCCTTTCAACATACACTCACACAGGCAGCCAAATATACATTTAAGTGAGCACCCATTCACTGATCACTCGACAGGCACACACAGCCACCCACACATTTAATTGTGCACCCTTTCGCCATACACTCACATGGGCAGCCACCTATACATTTAAGTGTGCACCCTTTCACCATACAGGCACACCCAGGCAGAAACCCATACATTTAAGTGTGCACCCTTTCACCAAGCACTCGACATGCACACCCATCCACCCATAAATTTAATTGTGCACCCTTTCACCATACACTCACACAGGCACCCACCAATACATTTAAGTGTGCACCCTTTCACCATACACTCACACACGCACATGTCATGGGGTTGGGGGGAGCCCTATTACTTAAAAAGGAAATGGTCTCTTTTTTGAAGTCACTCCGACTTCATAAAGAAATGATTTCCGTTAAGGACCAAACCATAACGGGACACATTTATTTATGAAGGCAGAGTGACCTCAAAAAGAAATTATATCTTTTTGAAGTCATAGAGCTCCCCCCACCCGGTGACATGGAGGTCATGGGGTGGGAGGAGCCCTCTGACTTCTTTTGTAGTGACTCACCCTTCATAAGGAAATTATTTCAGTTACGCATAGGGGGGGGGGGGTGGTGGCTGCGGGGGCCCCCGTTACGCCAGTGCAGCAGCATCAACTAGAGCAGGGCCTGGGAAACTGCCACACCACCATCGCAGCTGTACAAAGTTACTACAGTCCAATGGTCGTTTTGATTTTATTGTTACAAACTTGATGAGATGTCACATTGCATATAATAGAAAGTACGTTTGGGAGTTTATAGGGAGATAATCTCCCATATAGTACATACAGAATAACGTACCACCAGCCATACATTAGAAAGATGTTAACAGTAAAGCGTGAGGCAGCAAGTCAAGTACTGTTTAAAAGACCCAGACTCTGATGCGACTTTTGATATCTTTACAATGCATTTGTCCTATATATATTCTATATACTAAATTGGATATACTATATATCAAATTAAACACAGCCTATTTGTTAATGTGTGCAATTTTTAGGGATATTTTTGTTGTATGATTAACAAATTACTTTTTTCTCAAATGTTATTTTTAAAAATAGGAGCTAGTAGGAAGTAAGGAAGGGCTGTGCATGTATTTTCTGTACGGAAGCAGCTGGTGAGAGGCTTGATGTTTTCAGTGGCACGGTGGAATGACGGGTGCCTTCCAGGGGAATGTGGCTGGTGTCTGGGAACAGTGCTCCACTCGGCTCCAGTACTCGGTGTCGGGTGTTTTGCGGTCGAGGAAGCAGGGCGCATTTGTTTTTTCGATTTCTTTCCGTCTTGTGCTTAATGTGAGGGAGGCGGCGTGTTTGCTATGTGGCTGTTCCTGTGTTGTTTTTTTGACACTGAGTTGAAAGAATGTCCTGGACGCCAGCGTGGGATGTTGTTTATTTCGCCAGAAGTTACTTCAAACAGGACAACAGAGCTATTGACCTCTGGTGAGACAGGGTGAATTTTAATACGTTGCTGGATGCTTTCACAACAACTCACACTTTATATTGCAACTGTGAAGGATGATATCATTAGCAGGCGATTAAAAGATTACTCTGAGCTGTGAATTTGTGGATATCATGTTGAAGGTGGTATTATGAAATGAACTGACCATTCCCTCCTCCCCCCCCACCACCCCTGGCGTTGCCTGGGTCTGTAGCTGACATGCGCATGTTGGCCTGTTGTAGCCTTGTGTATGTTATAGTGTGTCCTAACTGCCCATTTTTGAAAAATCGCAAAATCTGCAATCTTATGGAATCGCCTACACTGATAGCACAGAGCCGGATCCCCCTCCACCCCTGCTCAGGGCAAATGGGTGGGGTTGGTCAAATGTCACTGTCGCCAGTACACCCCAGACTGGTATGCCTACCTAAGGCCGAAATTTCAGCCCACCAACTGTTGTGGGACTGGAGCCAAGAATCGCAAAACTGGCAATCTCCCGAAATCGGCTATACTGATGGCACAGGGCTGGACCCTGCCCAGCGCAGGGCGAATGCATAGGGTTGGGCAAATTTCACTATCGCCAGAACACCCCAGACTGGTATGCTGACCATTTGAGCCCACCAACTGTTATGGGGCTGGAGCCATCCCCCGAACATACAAACACACTTTCACAAATATATATATAGATTATTTTGCTTCCTGTGCCCTACGGTCAGCTCCCCTTGGTTATTGGTATCTGCACTGTCCCCTTTGTACTATGTTAAGGATTTGCTCCTTTTTAGTTTGGCCTATTTGGTGGTTCTTGCGTGCCACTAATAATTCACTATTGCACTGGAGCACATATAGGAGGGAAGGCGAGGGACTATGAGGAGGGACACACAGCTTGCACATTTTTGGATTTTTACCCACCCATTGACCCTCTATTGCCATGCAAATCCCTATGGTCATTCCCATCAACTACCTGCCCCTACCTGCCCAAAATACACTCTCCTGGAATCTCTTTCAGCGATATTTTATCATGCAGTAACATCAAACCCTATGTTGTATAGGTCCTGCCAGTATTTTTCGAAAGCAGTCTTCTGAGAGTCAATGGCTTAATTGCCAGCTGCACATTAGCACGTGGTGTAATAAACATGCCTTCAACCTCTTGATTTATTAGAAATAAGTGTGCTTTGGTACATATTCCTTGCACTGAAATCCCTCACCGGCAAAGCCCATAGTTATGGTTCATGTATAGGTATTAGCTAACACCATCAGAGTTATGGTGGGTTTAAAAAAATGCATGAAAAACCCTTGTATCTTAAATGAGAGAGTGTAATCTGCCAAGCCATACACCTCACAGCATCACCTAGTAGCAGGGCTATAAGTGGGGTAAGAAATTGAGGGGGCCCCTCATTTGGGGGTGTGGTTTGTGGGATGGGCGTGGCCTAAAAAAGTGCACAAACTGTAGTAAGGTACGCAAACAAATATGTAAATGCTAGTAAGCATTTATATATTTGTATGTGTACCTTACTATGGTTTGTGTATTATGCAAGACATATTTTAAAAACATGGAAATATATAACATATTTCCATGTTTATAAAATATGGCTTTGAAAGTACACAAACCATAGTAAGGTGGGCACACAAATATATAACATTTATATATTTGTGTGCATACCTTATGGTTTGCTTACTTTTCAAGCCATATTTTATAAACCTCGAACTATTTCAAGGAATCCCCAGGTTCGCCGAGGGTTAAAGACGCCTCAGGGACCTGGGGAAACAAAGGCACAGTAACTTCTTCTGGTGACCCCTCGCGTAAGGGGACACACAGAGGAATTTACAGTGACTGACAGAAGTGCCAGCCAGTCACAGCGTCGCTGTGGCTGGCTGGCTGGCACTTCTGTCATCTTGCCTTATTTAAGGTGGGCGCATCTCCTGCCGCGGCTGCGGTAGGATAATGTGTCTTGCCAACGCTATGGTGGGACCGAGGGCCCCAGCAGGGCCCAGGCTCAGCCCCACTTTTTGGAGACTGCTGGAGACCAGCCCTGGGTGGCCCCGGCCCACTTCAAGCACTGCCTAGTAGCCATCCCTGGAAATTTCCAGTTCATAGCCATTGATCAATGCATTTGTGGGTATGCAAATTACCTGCAAAGCATACATTTCGACTCCATTAAAAAGACAGACAGCTTTCAAGAGTGCAGACAACCATATATGTTTTTTGCCCTTGTTAGGGATCATTAGTGTGGTACATTCTGGCATCCTTGTGATGGGAGTATTGGGGTATGTTTAGCAAACACCCTCAATCTTATGGTGAGTTTAAAAATGAATGAAAAAAAATCTGCCTGAAATGTGAGTGTATAACGGTGTTTCAGCTAACAAGCCACAAATACCACAGCACTACCTAGTAGTCATCCACGGACGCACTTAGATATGCATTAGCCTGATATTGACCACAAATGCCCAGGTACTGACACCATTTTCTAGCTGTTTCCATCTTATGGCCTGGTAGTAACATGTTGCAGTGCCTGGAAAATCTCTATACCTTACCTACTGAAAAGCCAAAACTGTTTTGTTTTCCAACACTTGTTTCCTTTGGCACCCAACACTGTCCTTATGCTGGGCCCCTTCTCTCTTCATTTAAAAATCTCACCTTCAAAACTATCTTCTTTCCAGATAGTTTTGTCATCATCCCTCACTTTGACTTTTTGAATGTTTAAGTTCTTTTGTCATTTTGTAATGTTGTACTGTCTACAGCGGTTTAGATAAAAGCTGAGCCCTGTCTCACACACCATTACAATTGTCCCCATAACATTTCTAGCAGGCTTCAAGAATTTTCAAGAATCCCTGTCCAGAGTTTTGCTCCCAGAAGAGCCACAGTTCTACACCTACCTCCCAGCTTTCCTGTCTATAGAACCTAGCCGTTCATGGCCGTTCTTGGCCTAGGGGAGTAAGTTGTATGGCTTTGCTCTCCTGTTTTCTTGTGGCTGGTTTGAACATACCCCGGCTTACAATGACACCCTTGAAATGTGGCCGGCATAAAAGTCCGACCACTGCTGAGCCAAAGACATGCCCAGGTCCTTAAACATTGTTTACAAAAGGGTGCCTGATTTGTCAAAAAGGGTGCCTGACTCACTGAGTACTGAATAACAGGCATCGCTCCCTGTCTACACTGTTCTTGGACATCCACATTCACCTTGCACACAGTCTACTCTTGTTTTTGCTACGCTTGGTCGATATGGTTGGTAGTTCCAAAATGAATACTCTGGAGTTTGCTATATGGGAGAAATACCTATATACTCCATGATAATAAAGGCCTAAATGCTTCACAAGGTCATTTTAGCACATCTCAAATCGATCACTCAGCCATACAGTTTGTTATATCCTATATTAAAGCTTAAGCGAGATTCATTCTTCTTTATGTACAGTCACCTTGGAAATTACACTGAACTTTCTGCACTATTTGTTTCTATTATTATTATTATTATTATTATTATTATTATTATTAGTTTTTGTTCCTCTGTTCGTCCTCTATTTGTTGTCCCCTTCTTCTCTTCCTCCACTCCCTCGCCTGCTCGTGTTCCTTACAGACTAGGGTCTGGAAATCCCGGGTAGGGGCCAAATGCAACCCTTTTCAGACAAACCTAAGTGCTCGGCAGAGTTTTGGCGCAGTACAATAACTTTGTAGCATAACAAAGAAAAAAGGGAGCAGTTTGCCAAAATATATTTAGAAATAGTTGCACATTTTTCAGTGAGTTGCTCAAATGTCAAATCCACATTTCTGAAACACAACCAAATGCAGTTATTCAAAGGGTCTCCAGGTGTACTCAGTGCCCAGATCACAATTTCTCTTGCCTGGGCGTCTGTATGAAGCACATTAACTTCGGCTTCTTGACCATTCTCTCAGCCTTGGCGGGCAGCGAAGGTAAGGGGCCCTTCGGTGTAACCTTCTTGGGGCACTGGTGTACAGGTTGTTGGATTGTAGCCTGAACGATTCCCTCCCTGCCCCTCAGTCAGATGAGCGAGCCTTACTATGGCATAAAGCACTTTACAACCAGCAAAGTTTGTCGTGGCCTTATGAGAAAGGCCATGTAACACGCAGCTCCTTGCAGCTCCCTGTACAGGAACCCTGAGCTGTGCAGTGACTGCACTCTTAGACAATATATCATCAGAATATTGAACGATTCCCCCCTCTTTCAGAGTGCCAGGCTGTCAACATATCCTAGGGTATGGCCACATGACCCATAGCAGCCGCCCTACCTTTTGGCTCTTCAGCTGCATTCACCTTTCACACAGTCAATCGTAGATTGGGCCACATCGGGCCTCCTGGCTTAGCAGCCCGACATTACTGTTCAGGAGTTTGCCCCTTGGAATAATGTAAAAGTAAAAACCCAGGTCAAAAAGTCACCACAATTAAACTGAGCAGCTGGAGCGCATCTTGAGCCCATCAAAAAGCTAAAAAGTGCAAGTAATTAACTTTCGCATGCCCCAAAAACGTTCTCACATAGACAATCACTCCGTATCAATCTCTATAGGAGATTGATATATCCAATGGTGGGGGTCTATGTTTCAGACTGAATTCAGACATTCCTTTCAGTGTGCACACTGCCATGGTGTCTGAGTCTCACACCTACAAACACAACAGCCAGCAAATCAGGACAGACTGTGAGGAATTGCCTGCCCATTTTTTAGAATTGGACCAAGGAACTAGATTGCCCAGGATACAGCTTTCCATTTTCCACCTATCGCTGGAAGGACATCCAATGCTTCTAGTTAGTAAATAAACAGATAATGATGTCAAAAAGGAACATTGAAAATCATTCGATACTCTTGAGAGTTAGTTCCCTTACGTTTCTTTATTATATATCCATATCTCTAGAGCTTAAGCAGTATGCAAGCCAGAGCCTGCACACCCTTTCCAAATCCCACTGACATTTGGCCTTCTGAATTCAGGCATTACCTTATAAGTCAACTGTGAAGAACAAGGAACACACACACAGCATTTACCCTTACAAGTAGGGTCCAGGAATAATCAAGTTTTTAAACTTTATTAATTCACTCCATCCCACCGCTCCCTGCCTTTTGATACCAACAACGTTCACTTTCTCACATGTCCTAATCTTGGACTAGGCCGCTTCATGGAGTCGGCTCGACAGTCCGGACTGAATTTACCTGCAGTATAATAATAGACACTGCAGGTATTGTAAGCCTATATATCTTCCAAGATTGCAGAACATGCCCTCTTGCCCCTCATGCTCCCCATACTGCTCGTCTGACTGGACCTGGCTCAGCCGGACACTGCGTCTCGGCTTAGGGGTTGCTTGGCAGCGGTGGGGAGATGGATGGGCAGCAATTGGCTGAGACTAAACACAGACAAGGCAGAGATAACGGAGGCATCCACTAACCAACATATAAGAAGTGTTGACACTGTGGGCGAAGTCAGATTTTGCACAGTGATGGTCCTGTCAGCTGCATATCACCAAGTGCTGCTGTTACATGAGAGTCAACACTTAACTTCCTTCATAACACCTGCAGGGCCATTCAAATTGTGTAGTGTGCCTTTTGGGCTGGTGTCGTCCACAGTCGTTTTCCAAAGAGTGATGGAGAAGGTGACAGAAGGATTGTCAAACACTGTTGTATTCCAAAATGACTTGTTGGTGTGTGCAGCCACTAAATAAGAGCTTGACTAAGTATTGAGGAATGTGTTAGAAATGCGTAAACCGGCTGGATTAATGGTACAAGGAGCAAGTGTAAAATATGTACAGAACAGGTTTAATACCTTGGCCACATAGTGACTACGATGGGGATTAGTCCCAAAATCACTCTAGTAGTCTAGTAGATGGCATCAATAAAGCACCTGCCCGTGAAAACTATGAACAGTTAAGGACATGCCTAAGATTAGCAGAGTACTACCACAAGTTTGGGAGCGGATTTTCAGTCTGGAGGTCGCACCACGTTGACAGTTGATGAGTTGCGATTTGGATTAGGAGCCACTTTGTCCCAGCATACGAAAGAAGGAGGAGAGCATGTGGTGGCGTTTGCATCAAGGCCATTGAGATGGGCTGAGTTGATCTACTAGGTTGTTGTGAGGTAGGCACTAGCTGTATGTTGGTCTATACTGCATTTCAAGTTTTATTTGTGAGGGACATCATTTCATTGTGAGGTCGGATCCAAGGCCTGTTATACAAACGTTTTCTAACACAGGGTGGAGTAATGTGTTGCCTAGGATATCCAAATGGCTACTGGGATTACGGTCATATACTTTTCAAGTGATATATTTACCAGGTGGGAAGAATGCTGCGGGGGATTGCTTGTCACATCTTCCTATAGATCCAGGAACACATAGTGATGAAATGTTGACGCTGAGGTGATGGTGGCGAGTTTGAATGTGAAAGCTGCCAGTTTCCAAGAGTGGAAAGGGGCAGAGGAGAATGATGAAGTCATGTGTTTTGTCAAGGAGTGGGCAGTCACAGGATGGCCTGAGAAAGTAACTCTGAGCAGGTAGTTTGACAATTGATTTGAAGTGAAGGAAGAATAACTCTACTTGGTTGTATGACATAACTTGACTATTTGCCTTGTAACCTGCAAAAGCTCCTCACTGCCCCAGGGTTGTATGTGTACTATATAAATGAAATAAATAAACAAATAAATTGACCATCATTGAAAAGGAATTGAGGAAGGGTGCCAAGATCATACATCATACATCCAGAAAGTTTGAAGCGCAAGTTGGTGGAGTTAGATCACCAAGGGTAATTAGATATAAGTGGTACCAAGAGAAGATTGAGACAGAGTTATTGGTGGCTCAATATGGATGACAGTGTAGAAAGTCAAGTTAGGGAGTGTGGAACAAGTGCAAATAGTGATAAGAGCAAAGAAGGTAGAGAGACACCTTGATTCCTGTAGAAGTTCTGTCACAACCATGGATCAAGGTGCTGGTAGATGTGATGGGGCTCATTCAAGGATTAGGTTGGAGTTGTAAGTACATATTTGTATTATTAGACTATCATTGAAAGTGGGTAGAATGGAGGCAACCCCAGTTGAGATGTTTAAGATTTTTCAAAGAAGTGTTTTTCAAGGATGATTTCCCAAGTAAATAATAACTGACAATAGAGTTCAGGTTTGTTCAGAATTGACGCAGACATTTTTAACAAGGTATTGTATTAAGCATATGCGCATTGCCTCATACCAACCAGGGCCAACAGGTTGGTGGAGTGGATGAATCACTTCATCAAAGAGGGGATGCAGTTAGCTATCAGGGCCAGAGCACCATGGAGAGAGGTTCTCAGGTACATGATGTGGAGATATTGTACCACTCCCCATTCAATGACCTTTTGTGTCCTTAAGGACGAGGGAAGACCGGGCACCAGGTTGTGCTCGGGGTGGTTGAGGTTGGCAGTTGCTCCTTAGTAGATAGGCAGAGGATCATGAGAGTAATAAAGGAAGGACAGGGATCCTACAAGCAAGTGTTTGATTGTGAGAAGAAAACCAAACAGAGAGAGTAGACAGTGGGAGAATCTGTGTTGATATTAAATCCCTAAAGGGGCCACAAATTCCAAGGGATATATATTTGGGTCCTAAGAAAATGATGGCGATACACATTTTTGTGGTGATCGTGAAAGCTGGTGAAGTGTGCTCCATGGGAAGACTAGTACCCTGAAAAGATGAGGGAGAAGGAAGTTGTCTGAGTAAGACATAAGATAATTTGAGTGACAGTCGTGAAGGCCAAGGCATCAATAAGTGTGATGAGGGTGTGGGAGATTGAGTGCTACGGCGAGGTCTCAACCAAAATGGCAACAAGAACAAAAATGTAAGGGATCTCTTAAGATCATAAACATTAGCTTTCACCAAATGTATTGTAAATAGTGTCTGTAATCTGGGTTGACTCACAGATGCAGTTACAATAGAATGCTGGTTTTGGTATTAAAAGTTAGGAATTAAGATAAATTAATCCGTGATAGGAGCCGGAGAAAGTTACCAGTTTAAAGACTTGTTTATTTGTCAATTTGCTGGGTGCACTGTTGTAACCATGTTGTTTATATAGATTGCAAGTTAAGCGAAGTTCAAAAGAATTGTGTGAGGTGGGAGAAATGTTAAAATGATGTCACCAGTTCCAGTTGGTAAAGTGGGAGAGGCCTGCCGGGAATGTATCGTTGTCATGGCCAGCTCCCTGCAGGTGAATAAATAAAACATAAACAAATAAAGAACCCACTTACCCCATTTGTGGAGCACCTCGTTTTAATACTTGGCAAGGCAGCAAAAGATCTCAAGGAAGCCACTGATGTGCCTGTTTCTGAAAAAAAATCTGCGGACCCCAACATTTTGGCCCAATTCTGGTCAATCACAATCATCCACTTCATGGTATAAATACTGGAGAAAATGGCAACAAAATAGCTCATAGAATATTATAAAAAAAGGAAATGTTTTACATCACTTCCAATCAGCGTTCTGCCCTGCACGCAGCACAGGATCTGCCCAGTTGCATGTCAAGGAGGCTCTTCGGTCTATGTGAGATGAAAGCTGCCCATCGGTTCTCTTCCTATTTGACTTATTCGCAGCTTTCAACACAGTCAATGATTGGACCCTGCTGCAAAGTCTTCGGCACCGTCTGGGCATTAAGAGCACTAAATGAAAATTGATCTTGTCATTCATTCTAGACAGAGTATCATGCATAAAATTCCCACGAAGAAGGGGGGGAGGGAGGACCCACGTAAGGACACCGGGGGTACAGTGTTTGAAAAAGCCATACCTGCTCACTTGCAAACCTGTACCGAAGAAAAACCTCTAATAAGCCATTTACGGGCGGGGCTCCAGGAGGAAGCACAACCGATTAATGTCTGCGGCTGCAACTCCTTAGGGAGAAATATGTGGCTCGAAGAAAGATGAACCTTTATAGCATGTTTATTGACTTACAGACCGCCTTCGACTGGGTCCCTCGTACCGGACAATGGTCCACTCTTAGCAATTTAGGCATCCCTGTTGCACTTCCCTAGGCTATCCAACTTGCCTATTTATCCAAGAAGGAGGTAGTTCCTTACCTTGGTGTGTGTGCATCAAGGAATAGCTTAACAGAATTGCTTGCAGTGAAGCATGGAGCAAACCAGATAATATGAATAATTTAACTAAGTTCCTGGTAAAAAAGAGAATTTAACTATAAGGAACAAGAGCAAATTATGTTGAAACTTAGTGGTACCCAAAGCTTAGCTAAATACTGGGAAAACAAACTCTCATTTGCCCTTGAGAGATTGCTTGATAATTTAAAAAATGTAGAGAGCTCTTTTAATTAAATTTAGAATTGGCACTCTACCCGTAGCAAGTCTGCTGAACAAGCGGAGCAGTGACAATCTGGATACATGCTGTTACTGTCAGGGGCTGGTGGAAAACATTGTTTATTTTATGTTTAAATGCCCCATCTACCTGGACGTGAGAAATGTTATTTGAGACCATTATTTGCCATAAACAGCGTTTGGAGGGACCCCACAGGGAGGGTTTTAATACTGACAATGAACTGATCATCTGCTCTGTGCCAAAATATCTCCTCAAAGCTTGGATGGGGAGGCAAACTTTAGCAAAACTTGAAACTTGGCTCACCTATATCGATGTACAGTTTTAAAATAATGATTTCTGCAGATTTGTATTCTTTTTAATAGCTCTGTGCATTTTAGCACTGATCTCTGGAGGGCTGGACTGTATTTTATGCGTGTATAAAATTATGTTGGATTTCGTATGCATTGTGGACTGAATGATAGTCTATCGAAACGGTCAATAAACTGAAACTGAAAATCTGTTTCTTTCTGCTCAGCTCTGTTAACCTCAAACACTGGTGTCTCCCAAGGTACAGTCCTTTCACCACTCCTCTTTAACTGTTACAGACACGTTTGGCCTTCACTGTGTGTTTTAAGCTGTATGGTGTGGCATGCAGATTGCTTTCAAACTGCAATCACCTGCCTGCTCATCTCATAACATCACTAAGTGTTTGGTCTCGAACGAAGACTGGACACCCGATAAACACCGGTTCCTGAACACGGCAAAAACAGAAACATGTATGAGCATTCTCTCTCCCTTCCCCTTTCCAAGCCTTGCTCCCATATCCCCCCACCCTATTATTGTTTCTGAGTGTTGCGGTTTATTATACGGTCACACGCAAGTCAGGGATCTCCTTCCCCTACAATGAATGTGGCACACAATAAAAATGCTTTTATTTATATCATTCAGATGCTTTTTGATAAGGCCTCCAACCCGTCCCGCACACACCCTCAACAAATCCCCAGTGCCACAGTGGACTAGGAACCAGGCCGGTGTGTATTAAGAATATTTATTAATTTATTAATTTAAGTCAAATTATTACACACAGATTACATCAGCCACCAATGTTGTGGCAACAAAAAAACAAAATGACTTGGTAAAGTATCCACACAGAGATGACACTAGAATATACAGTACAATAGTTTCCTTTTACATCATCCCCCAATACAAGCAAAGAACAGTTCAAAGCATGCAAGAAAAATGAACAGAGTTATACTTTTCTCCCAGCAACCCTCATCCCCAAACATCCACTAGGCTTGACTCTTTTGAATGGAAGGCAGTGGCAGGGGGTGGGAACACAAGGGAAAACTCAGTTTTTGGGTAGTGCTCACAGAAACAATATAGGAGACAGAAAGGGAATGGAAACATTTGTTTTGCAGAGCACAACCGTAAAATCGGTTCTTAATTATTTAGCACCACTGCTATGGGAAAGAATAGATAGACATGGGGAATTCGTTTTTCTTACACTTAAAAGAACAGTTAGGCTTTGGGGGATATTGGTCATCTCACAATGGGAAAATTGGTTTTGGGTTTTGATTCACAGAAACAATATGACATTAAGAAATGGAAGGGGAAAATTAGCTTTGCTGCACCGGATAATAACATACAGCGCTTTCCGATTATGGTCAGAACAGAATGGGAAAATCGATTTTGGGATGTTTAGCACAATTGCTCGCAATGGGAACAAAGGGAACGGAGGGCTTTTTGAAATTAATTCTTTTGGCAAATCTTTATGACTATACCAGCTCAAAACACACTAGGAAAAGATTGTTGGTTTTGAATGCCACCAATACAGATCCCATGAATTCAGTGGGGGAATTAATTGATTTACTTTGATCAATATGCTAATGATCTACACAGACAAATAGGGGATTTTTCAATGGGAAAATACTAAAACAATGCTTGCAAAATATTGGGCTACGCAATCTGTGGCTCGGGGTATTTCTACTTACAGTAGAGGTCTGGACTGGGCACCAGAGAGCATAAGGGCACGCTGCTGGGACAGCCAAAGGGGTCAGTCAAGGGGTATCTTCTCTTTCCTCCAAGGGTCCCAATCAGTCTCTATGTTTCCTGGCTCCACTGCAAAGTTATGCCTCTCACTGCTGGGGTGTTCACGCCAGATTTCGGCAGCAGGTCACCTCATGGAATTAGTGGGAGACCGCTAGCTCCGAGGCAAGCTGGCTTAGTTATAGGGCAGATGACATCACTAATGTCATAATTCTTATGAAAGGGATTGGTGGAGTCTCACTGCCCCACTCTCACCCGTGCGCTGATAGGCCAAGAGAATAGAGCAGTGCTTTGGAACAACTAGGGGAGGAGAGAACTTCATCATCCCACTTTGACAGGTAGGCTCGGTCTGCTTCCAGGACATAGAAATCTTACTATATAGCAAGTGCCCTTAATCTTCACATCTCGACATGTATGAATACATTTTTGAGCACCACATTTTAATATGAGTCAAATGAGACAAGTTAGAAGTCCTTGCCATGCTTTATCAACTTTTTGCATTGCTGTAAACACAAGGAGGCCCACATCACATTTTCATTAATAACTTTAGTTGTGTTTATCCCAAAAAAATCAATTTAGCATGGTTAGAAGGGGTTAATGGTCACCTTTCCTAAAAGCCTGGAATGACTGTTGTGCAGTGTACATTGTCAATTTTACATGATAAAAAGCATTTAAAAGCAATGGGCAGTTTTACTTCTCTGTCCCTCTGACACTCATCTTTTCTTGTTTCAGTTTCCCTGTTCATGTCTGTGACGTCAAGAGAGGGGTCTGTGTTTAGATTAGCCTGGCCTTTCAAGGGCTAATGACTAAGCTAATGCTCTTTTTATGAGACCTTTGGCCTGCAGGTCACAAGGGCTGCAGAACAGAACCAACCTTATCTGGTTTGCGCTGCACTTCCCATCTCAAAAGTAATTATTTTCTTGTATATTTAAGGGAGGGACTGACAATGAAGAAATCCAGGCCTAAATCACCAGGGCAACGGAAGGGCTCTGAAGTCCAGTTTCCCATATGAAGAAATCACCAGCCCACAGCTCATGGCCTTTCAGCAAACAGCCGGTCAACTCGTACATAATGTATTTTAAATGACATATAAGGCACACAATTTTCAATGTATGCTCATTATTTCTGAATGGTACATCTACATGGGAACACCATGCCCAAGGTTACGAGTCTGGTGGGCATTTTTCTGAGCCTATTATTAGTTTAAATGGAAAAACAAAATGACCTTATGTTGTTTAATGTACATTAAAGCAAATGCTCTGTTTCACTGCATCTGCTTGAACACTCAATTCTGGAATTTCATTTAGGGTTCTGTAGACTGCTGTTTCATGGAAATATCAGTACAGCTCTTCATGGATTTGACAATACATCCTGGCCACGTGTCTTTCCTTCATGTGAAGTTTTGTGCACATTTTAGCATCTTCAGATTTTTAGGCCAAATTTCTCTCCTTTTTGCTTTGCTTCTATAGGTCTTATGTTGGACATCCTTTCTGCACTGGCCTTTTATTTAGGGGCATGCCCACTAACTCTGGCCTCTTGATTTCTGGAATCCAGGGGCTATTTCACCCCACATGAGGCAAAACAGATAGCCCTCTTTTTCATCCTGCAAACTGTCTTTAAGCAGGTAGATTCACGAACTTTCAAAAGCATGTACTTTTTCACCAACACATGGTGGCCTGCTTCACCGCTCTTGATTGTGCATCATAACATTGAAGTTACTAGGACTATGGGATTAGCTAGGTTGGACAACTTTAATAGTTGGTACCTGGGCCTCAGCAAACACCTGTTCCACATCCTTGAACTAATACAAAACAAAGCAGCATGTTAATCCTAAAACTAAAAATGCAGAACTGCATCACTCAATTCATGAAGGCAATGTACTGGCTTCCACTGCAAAAAAGAGTTAAATCATTGTGCATCTGCCAGAAAGTACTGCATGGCAGGGCACCAGGATACCTCTATCTGTTCATTAAAACACACTCCCCACTAGAATCTTAAGGTCATCAACAGCCAACGAACTAACAACACCCTTTTTTAGAAAGAAGCGTCTTGGCCAATGCTCAATTAGTGCAAAAGGCTCTTGCCTCTGAAATCTCTTCTTGTCTGATCCTCAACACAAAGAAAACCTTGAAAGATTTAGAGAAAACGCAAAACTTACTTTTTTAAACAAGTCTTTCTGCCTACATGATTTTCAGATACATTCGGCATCACTCGGTGTAGCTCAAACTCAAGACGCGACAACTAAGAGCCACCTGCCAATCAACATCCACACACCTGTTTGTGTACCTGCACTTTATGCTTTTTACCAATCAATTGCTCCCTTCAATGCTTCATCAAAGTTGCATTTTCCTGCCCGTCTTCCATTTGCACTTACTCTGATCTGAATATACCGAGACCTTTGAAGGATCAGTTTCAATGTATCCCTCCTTTGTATTGTATCTATGCCCTCTCCCTTCCTACCTGGGACACTACAAAGTAGCTCTGTTTTGCATTTGTGCTGTACAAATCAACAATAAGCAAATAAATAAATAAATCAATACAACTACAAACTGCTTTGGAGCTGGCACATGAAACAGTGATAGGGAAAACCTTGCAGGAATTATTGTATAAATGGTAGACCATTTCCCGAACGATAAGGTGCTACTAGTGGGAGATGGAAACGCCTAATGCCCACAAGACGTCAGATGATTACCATATTTCAGTTATTAATAATAACAATGGTTGGTGTGGCCAAGAACCTGTTGTTGCACAATTAGAATTTCAGCATGTTTAACGAGGAGGTATACCAGGGAATTTGAGCATTTTCTCCACCTTTGTGTAGTCCTTAGTACACTGTGCCTTTATTTTGATTGAATACCATGGGGAAGGTAGGGATATGAGGGTTGTAACCACGGTAGAAAGTGATCATGTGCTGGTATTTAAGCATTGTGGTTTGGAGTATGTGAGGATACCCTGCACAACGTGCAGTCATTTGGTGATTAATGCTCTAAATAATAAAGTTGTGTAGTCGGATGATAAGATGAACTCTTAGCTATAAATGGCAAGTGGGCAAGTGGTCATGGGGGAGATAATGGCATCTTAACTGGGGTATGATGTATTGAAAAGAGGTTGGCCTAATCAGAGGAAGCATGAACACTGCTAATACTTCAAAATATTTTGCACAAAATATTAGCTCTTTGGAGAATGACTTACCATATACATCGTTAGTTTATTATCCAAACTGAGCAAACGTGTGAATGTTGGGAACCCAGAAGCAATCGATTAGGCAAGAAATATCCTAGTGGATAGGAATCAATATCTTATATCCGTCAATCAAAATCGCCATTATTTTAAAGTAGTCCACATCCTGTTTTACACTCCTATTAGTAATAATATTTGTGACCATGTTATTTAGCCACGAGTGGGGTCCACAAACGGTCCAGCATAATTTCCCAGGTTAAAAAAAGCTTTTAATAAACTAAGGTTTTCCCCTATATCAAACTGAAAATGAAAGGGCTCTGCACAGTCTCTTCTCAACAGTTCCAATAGTGTCAGAGGTGCCTTTGCACGATTTGGGTTACTTCCTTGTCACTTCACTCAGAGTTTGAAGGTGAATCTTTCTGGGCATCCTCCTGCTTGCTGTTGGGTTTCATGGGATGCAAGCACCTCAAATTCACCTTGTTATTCCTGTAGTCGTCCCTACATCAACCACCTCAAGCAGTAGTTAGTAGTCGAACCTCTTCCCCGTAGCGAGACAGAGCCAAATGGATTTTCTGTCCTTACTGACATCCCTCGTCACTGCCTCTGTACTCATTCTCTGGCCTCAGGTTCTTGCTCAAGCTTCTGCCTTGGGCCAAGCATGTACACCCATTCCTTCCTGATTTGGCAAGCTAGGGCCTCACTGCCCCCCCTTATTTTCTCCTCCAACCCACTCCCCTCTTAAACTTTCCATGCTAATGAGCTTCCTATGAGCGTCTACGGCTGTGAATGAAGATGGGTTTGGGACTCTGGTTTGCTGAACCTAGCTGGTGCAACTGTGCATGCTTTGAAACACTGAGGGTGGGCCAAGCCTGTAAAATGCTGATCGTCCATTTTGGATTTTTCCTCTACATTCAGTACTGCCACAGTCTCCCTGTGCCATCCTCCTGCTGGTTAAAGACCACAGAGCATGTGTCAGTGAACTAAGGTTTCCCATGAAGGTAATATGAAGAAAAGTATTTTGGAATTTGGCACTGTTTTCCTGCTTGCACTATTTGGGGTTGTGGTATAGTGAAACAGATGCCGTGCATGAGGTACAGTGTACTTGTTGTTTGAGTATTGGAGAAAAATCCAAGATGCCTCTGATGTTCACACAGGTTTGAGGGTAGAGTGGCACAAGAACATCTGGTGCATCTGATGTCTTTGCAGGTTTGCTCAGTGAGTCCCAGAATAACAATTAACATGGTTTCCCTGTGGGTCTGACTTCCCTGGTTCAGAAGCTGTGCCTCCTATAGGAATTACGTTCTTGGCAAGCACTGTGTCCCCTGTCCTGAGGTGGGCACTAGGTAGGGGGTACCTGGGGACCATATCCACACCACACCTAGGCCCATCATATTCTGGTTTGGGAGGCCCCCTTAGCCACGCCACTAGATGTCCCTAGATCTAGGGAGGGGTCTTTGTCACATCCCGCAGTTAAGCCGCTCTCTTTCCAAGATGTTTCTTGTCCGGTGCCAATTTGAACGGAATGCTCCTGCACTCGCTGATTCTAGAAGTCTATTGCGTGCAATGCTTCCATAAATTGTGTGAAATACTTGTGTATCAGCTTCATCACTTCATTCAGATAATAATTCTCGAAGAAGAGAGGTGCTATAAAGGGACACTACAAATTGGGCGGTATTGCAGCAGTAAATCTGCCGGAATACCGCCCAACGCAATTACTGTTACTGTCACTTGGTCCAGCGGCATTACCGCCAGATTACAAGTGGTGGTGTCGGTGTAAATCCACATTTCTTTTGGAGTCCATAGGATTCAATGGGGCATTTACAGCTGAATTACTTCAGCAGTAATTTTGCCAAAAATGGGTGGAAAGTCGATGGGCTTACCTCCAGTTCAGAGCTGGTGGTAAATCCTCCAAATTTGCAATGGTAACTGTATTACCGCTGCATTTTTACTGCACCGCCCAACTCATAATGAGGCCCACTGTCTTTTTCGTTAAAGTAATTATTGCGGCTCTGCTAAGTATAACTATCACTGGAAACTGGAAGAGCAATGTCTGTCCTAATGTGGTCTCACGATATATGGAGATGTTACCAATATACTTTAAAGAGAAAAAAACTATGGATGATTCAGAGACTATCTTAGCGTCTGACTAAGGAACGGGGGTGTTTTATGGGTTTTTGCAGATTACTCCATATATTCATCATTGTGCAAAACATGGTTTGGCAATAATCTTTCTATTTTAGGCTGGTTGAAAAGAGGCCTAAATTCAAGAAAAGATGGCTGCGTTTAAGTGGTATGGCCTATTATTTTTAAGTGATGAATAATAAATAATGAGTGGCTCAAAGCTGCCAATATGCATTATTTTACATGCAGCTTCCTAGGGTGCCATTTTACATGCATCTGCCTAGGGTGCCATTTAACATGCAGCTGCCTAGGGTGCCATTTAACATGGAGTTGCCTATGGTGTCATCTTCCCTGATGGCAACCAATTCCTCAGTTATGCCATTATTGTTAAGAGTAACCTCATATGCATGCTTCTGCTTGTTGTAAATTCCCTGTGTTGGGTATTATTTAAATGATTCGAATTCCTGGGGCTTTTTCTTTTTATTTCTCAAAGGTGCCATCATTTTGTAGTGACCCTAAAATGTGTAGAACGTAGATGGGTTCTCCTAAAAGTACTTAGATTTGAATCACTCATTGACTCTGGTAGCGAGTATGAAAGTATTTTCTCTCAAAAAACAATAACTTTACAGTGGAATGGCTGTGAATCCTATCCGTTGGGATATGAATGCAAAACAAGGTGAATGAGGAGGGAAGCAAAGATTCGGGAGGAAGTGTGGAAGGTCCTGGATGGTATGATAGTGAGCAAATACAGGAAGGACCCAGGCTTCCCCCTCCCTCTCGACACTTACAGGTGTCCTTCACACCACATTAGACAGATTCTTGAATTTGATCTGTGTTCTCATTCAGTAGATCACCACTGTTTTGTTGCACAGCAGAATTCTTTATTTTTCTTATATATTAAAATTAAAAAGCCTGCTTGAGGCTATTGACATTCTTTGCATATGTTACCAAACAAACAATTTTCTTGGTGCCCACATTGGTTCATCATATTGTACAATCATATAATGTAACTGCAGGATGTCAAATACACAGTGAGAGGGTTAGTACTTGAAGTGACTTAAAGTGTAGCTTTTATAACAATACACCTATCAAGTCAACACATTTTGTGTTTCCAGCATGAACAAAAATTATTACTGTTGTTGTAGTTGTTGTTCTTATGCTTTCCTCAGGACTGGTAAAAAGGAAGGGGGCACTGAATGAAGTGTTGCTCATCCAAACCTTTTCTTGGCTAAGTAGTGTATCTAAAAATCAAAGATTTTAAAATGAGGACTTGGTGTGTCTACATATGTGTCTGGGTTCATTAAAAAACGTGAGTGTCAATCATACCTGTTCTTATTTCTTCGGTGTCTCGGGTCAGTGTTTCTTGTATCAGGTGCCTTGCGTGCGCCATGATTTATGTCTCATCTATAATGACTCAAAAGTTGGGGTTTGGATGACTCGCGTTACAGCCATCTCGTCAAATCTGCAAAACATAGTGACACAGATTCAAGGTATATTCCTTAGTAGTTTCCACATGCTCTGTTTTGCTAACTCGTGATAGACCATATTGTCTTTCTGTATGTAATGGCTATCGCACATCCAGAGTGTTATGATAACTGGACTCTGCTACTGTAATTAAACTGTATTCTAGATTATTCAGAATAAATATTCAGGGAACAACAGTGCGTGGTGCGCTGATCCTATTGTTTAAAGGTTAATGGTCTAAAAGCTGCAAATAACAGCACGTGCGGTCTCCCTAAACCGACACACTCATGATAAACATAGCATAGATAATGCTGTCTTGCGCTGAGACCTGAAAACTAGAGCAAAAGCAAATGAAATCGACAAATAGTGCTTGTGTCAAATGAGTCCATTTAATTGATACAGAAGACACGTGTTTCGACCTATGGGTCGTTCTCAAGGCTGTTGTAATTCATACCATGTATAAATAAATAATCAAAATTCCCAAATAAATACAAACAAACAATATAATTTTTACATACCAAATTAAATCCGAGGCAGTGGCGTTAAAGGAAAAGAAAAGGATAAAATCCAATGAGCCATATAAGTAAGAAATAACAACTTAATTCAACAACACTTGTAGTGAGTTACTGTGATGTGTTAGGTCATGCATTGCCATCTCCATGCCAATCACCAAGACAAGTGACCAATTACCAAGAAAACCATACAATATATTCAAAGTACCAGGCCTCTGTCTATATGGCCACAAGGTGTACGAAATTAGTAGATGAAATGTGAAAATAATAGTAATGTAATCAATGTTGCATGTTTTGTCACTCTAATTGCGATATAGGTAAAATGGGGCTTACCCAATCTTGAAGTCACTGTTTGGATAGTAAAACAAAAAGCGTTCAATATGTGATAGCTATAAAAGATAGGCAAGAGTGTTGGTAAAGTTAAATGGGGCCCTGAAAATACTCACAAGCTGAATGCTTGATGATTAGAAATTATAATGTGTTAATTCACATGCATGTCGTTACAGTCCATGGGTCCAAATACCTGCAATAACAATAATGAACGCTATGTATTGCAGTAATACCATACTAGAACATGATACAATAGGAGCTATAATAAATGTATGGAGCATACATATGCTGAGGAGGAGGTCGCTTACCAGCTGTGCTAGAAGATCGGGTACAATCCCCTTCGGTCTAAAGCGGCTTGCATGCACTACGCTCGCGTGTTTATGTTGCACTGAAAGACATGGGATGTCACGTGTAAGCGTCCGCGGCGTCATGAAGCATGTGATTGTCACGTAACCAGTGGGTGCGGTAGCCGATGTGCATGCGTTAAGGGATTAGTGCTAATGCTATATGAAAATGCTTGAGAAGTTCTGTAAATGTCACACACAATGTATTAAACAGCAAACATAGTGCAATTGCGTAGATGCATGGAATATATTGCTAAAACATATGAGATGCTAATGTTCAAGATGCAAGTCATTAAATACCACACAGGTTGATGCAATATTAACTTAAGGTGGCTAATATGTAATCCTAAAACAAAAGGATTGTGATCTAATGGATGAATCTAAATGATAGGTGTGATATTGTAAAATTGGCAAAATACCCGACTAAGTTGTAATGGGCTCCTGTATTCTAATGATAGAATTAAAAGAGTTCTTAATACTGGATCGAGTATGAGATATAAATTATCAGACCAGTGTATGCTAAAGATGCAGTGTTTTAATGATGTGTCACTTGTTGTGGGATATCATGAATCAGGCAATGCATTAATGTTAGTACTAATTATCACTAAGTTGGTGCTTCCTAACCACATTTGCGTCCACTGTCCAAAAAACTGACATATCATAATGGTAACTCACATTGTAAGATACAGTAGTGACATACACAATAAATAAAATATAAAATTGTTGACCAATTAAAGACAATATATTATGAAGATCATACTTATGCATTAACCACTTGCAACAGGTTTCCTCTGATTTAATTTGGCATGTAAAAATTATATTGATTGTTTGTATTTCTTTGGGAATTTTGGGATTATTTATTTAAACATGGTATGAACTACAACAGCCTTGAGAACGGCCCATAGGTCGAAACACGTGTCGGCTGTATCAATTAAATCGACTCATTTGACACAAGCACTATTTGTCGATTTCATTTGCTTTTGATCTAGTTTTCAGGTCTCAGCGCAGGACAGCATTATCTATGCTGTATTCTAGATTATGCCCAGTTGTTCTTTTGGTACATGTGCAGTCTTGGTCTCTATAACTGATAGACTCAGGCTGACGCTGTGTGCGGCGCGGTTCCTTTCGAGAAGCTATATTGCAAAATTATTTTAACAATTGCGGATGAATAGTCTGTAGGATTATTGAAACGCTAACTATTACGTTTTTTCATTAAGCTGTATCTCATGGGCGTTTACGTTTTGTTGCTGTCTGGATCTGCAAGGAGCTGTAGACGCCGGTAGCTTCTGTCCGTGTACTGCACATGCATACTCGCGGGCCAGAGCTACGTGACTTGTTTAATACTGATTAGGTGCATGTTTTTTGTTGAGCGCGTAGCTAGGCAACGGCACGTTGCTGTTCCGGGTATTGCTCATGCGTGTTCATTGTTCCCAGGCTCTGTAACATGTAGGCATCTGATTGGATACATGTACGGGGTGTGTGTGTTCCTAGGTGATGCCTTATTGTTCCTTAAAGGATCCATCTTTGGCGTAATAGTCTATTTGACTACAGATTGACATACTTTATATCGTCAGCTACAGGACTAATGATGGTGATTGTGTTGTGATTTCTGTGATGGGACGGACCATATTAAATAATATTAAATAAATAAATAAATGTGTGTCTACTGGTTGCTCTAGTTATGAAGTGAACAATGGGACTCCCGCATTCTAAGTGCAGGGCGGGCAGATCGAAGGTAATGTGGTGCACCGTTCGACTAAACAAGTAAATTCAAAGACATAATACACTTCTGCTATTGCATATAGAGTAGATTTGACCTGAACATGTCAATATTTCATGCTAACATCCCACAGGTTATGTTAGTACAATTAATACTTATAAAACGGTCAATTTGATGCAGGTGTTTTCGTGTCAGTTGACGAGATCTTTTACACATTCTGTCCAGGTTTCACAAATGAGATAAATATTATACTTCACACATTTTGGCCCTTTACATATGTTGATGTAATTGTTTATTTAGATGCACCACTCTTTGGTCTTTTTTCACTTGTTTTAATATAGACTAGGTTTAGGTTGTGCTCTACTATATATGGGATGTATCGGTATCTGATTGGTCATTGTCTGGCCATCGTTTTTAGAAGAACAAATTCCACTCTATGGATACATTGAGTCCTTTTTTAACTGTATCCAAATGGTGGATCCATTTCTGTTCCAGCTTTCATGGAAACATAAACACACTGAACTCTGCTGGTTCATTATTCAAAAAGTCAGCGCAAAAGCCAGGGGGGGAAACTGTGACCTGGCTTTGAGAAAACTTTAACAGAAATGGATCCACCCCTTTTTGTAAGCTAAGTGGTATGATAGTGAGGCACACTTTGGCAGGACAATAAAGGCGAATTGCTGGAAGATTTCTGCCTGTAAAATCTACTGATTTCAGCGTATATTAACTCCAGTGAAAACTTTTTTTAAATGTATTTATTTATTGGGTATTTATAATGCGCCTATACAGCAAATAGTGTTTCTATGCGCAACAAGACAAAGAAGTGGGGGGCGGGGAACAGGGATGAAAAACATAAAACAAAACAGTTCTACTAGGCCTTGTGTCATTCGGATCGTGCAAGTGCAGTAGTCAAATTGTCACTTACAATGTAAGAGGCACTAGATTTACAGTGGATTACAGCCCCTATTGATATATAAGTATGCAAAGCAGGAACATAGGCCCAAATCGGTCCCAGGTAGCTATGGTAACATGCTTGTTCCCTAAGGGAAACCCAGAAAAAAAGAGAGACCGACACCAGGGTTATAGATGACATATTTTATTTAGTGTGTTTTTTGTGTGTCTTTAATGAACTGATCCATTAGAATGGGGCTGGATGCAATGTTGAAAAACGGAAGTTAAATGAAACGAAAGGACAGAACAGCCCTGTCCAAGAATGGGATGGGCAGGGGTACATTCTAGAAGAAGAAGAAAACCATTAGGAAAAAAAAGAGAACATTGTTAGAAAAGGAGAAACCAGAGAAGAAGAGAGAAAGAAAGAAGAGAGGGAGGAAGAAAAAAAACAACTCCATGGGGACTGCGGCCTGATCAGCACCCCAGGCCTTGAAGAAAATCCTACACCGGGCCGCTTGTGTATGGTTATCTGCATGTGCACAGTGGGCACCGGCTGTATGCCTGAAGCAGCTCGGGCACCCATGGGCGGTGGTGGCCGTCGACCTGCCCGGAGGCCAGACCAGAAGTCTGCAGTAAAGGCGTGCGCAGAGCTGCCCGGGGCAAAGATCCAGGAGCTGCACAGTCCGGGCAGCGTGTGGGGGTGGTCTGAACCAGGCAACCCAGCTGTGTCCTTTGATGGCGAGGTGGGCCCTGCATAGATGTCCTCCTGGACTGGGAATGACAGGTGTCCCTGGAGATTAAGAGGGGTGAAGCCCGCTCTGCTCTGCAGGGCGAAGCCATGATGGAAAGGCCTGGGCTGCCCCGCTGGGCAGCGTGGGTGAAGAGAGAGGCCAGAAAATTACTGGCCTGCAATGTCGTGGCAGCTCAGTTAAGGAAAAGTGCTGGGCTCCCACGGTGGAGCAGCCCGGGTGAAGGGAAGTAGCCCACCCCTCTAAGCCTACGATGCAATGAGGAGCGGGCCGCAAAGAGGCGAGCAGCGCCGTGGGTGCAACGGTTGACAACATTGACTTCCTCATGGAAAGGTGGATGCTCAGAGAATACACTGCAGGGTGCGCTGTTGAATTGAACAGCCACCCCAGGCTATGGGGCCGCCCAGAAGATGGCAAAGTGGCAGTGCATCGCAGAAGTGGCGTTGGGTGTCCCCCCAGGCTACAGGGCTACCATGAAGAGGGAATGTGGCCAAGGGCTATGGCAGTGATGCCGGACGTGCCCCCCATGGCCATGGAGGTCGCCAAAAAGAACGGTTTTGCCACAAGGTCATGACAGTGATGACAGCTGGGCCCCCATGGCAGAGGGCCACCAGAAGACTAATTAAGAGTGTCGACCATGCATGGTGAGGAAGGGTGGTCCCATGTATAAGACAGGGCCACCCAAGAAGATCAAGAAGGGGAGGCAGCCCCCGACCCACCATTACAGACCACTACTATAGGGGCTACAAAGAGATTTGTATTCAGGAAACGTGAAAAGTGACCACAACAGGCTCCAACAGTAAGAAAATTAAACATGGAGAAAGAGTGTGTATAAAACTGAACTCGGAGCCAAATGCAAAATAAGACTGCTTTGGAATGAGATAATATGGGAAATATCACCCAGTGGTGCTAGGGCTGGGCTCTATGTTGACTAAGGGAACAACTGCTGAGCCTAAATAAAGTTGAAGAAACATTGTGCACCCACACGATACCAATGGAGTCGCAACATCAGCTGGTCATCTGAAGTGGAAGTAACTCCTGAAGGCTGAGATCAAAATGAATACAGGCTCTCCACCACTGGTATAATGATGAATGCATATATAACTTAATGTGCTCTGGTGACCATATAATCTACCAAAACACTGTCTTTAACCGGCTTACTAAGAAAGAAATAGAATGCACTGAAAGAAATCAAAGGAAACACGACAGCAGCAAAGAGATAGGCCTGCATCGAGGAAACCCCAAACACAAGGATTCAAGTAAATTCTGTAAAGTCATTGCACATGGCATTGGTAACTACAGGGAAATGGTTAATCCCAGAATGAGAAGGAAAGAATGGGTCAGCTATAATAAGATGGCTTTCAGTGAGGCTGTAAGCCCCTGTACAGTTCAGAACTTGCTAATAGGTGTGCATGGTATCCGAGGTAATGTGTTCCAGCATTGTTTTCTGTAAGCCAAATGCACATTTGAAGCAGTCTGCTAGCCATGGTTGCACATGTGGGGTTTAGTGTAGTGGGGACTGTGGAATCCTTCGTAGAATGTGTACAGTCAAACATTGTTAATGATTGTTTTAGATATGCCACCATTTATGTATTCAATGCATCGTTTTACTAGTATTTAAGCATGCCATACCTCAATATACAATTTATATAAATATATATTTACTTTCAGTTGGTATGGTCCAAGAGCCCTCATGACTGTCATGGAATATTCGGAGACAGAGGCTGGTTAAATGGAGAGTGACTGTTACAGTAATAACACCCGCAGCAGCGGGCTCGAATAGCTGGTAACGGCCCAGGGCCCAAGGTACAGTCCTAAGTGAACTGAGGGCCCTACTGCCAAACCCTAATGCCATTAGCTGTGAACTAGCCGGCTGCCGTGGATGTTATTGCTTTTTAGCTCTGAGTTGCTACTAGCAAGTAATATTTTATCAAACATCTGTCTGCATCGTATTTATTTATTTATTTTATTTATTTATATTTATATAGCGCGCAAGAAGCCCATGGGCATTGAGGCGCTGTTACTTGCAATAACTTAGTTACATGGTACAGGCATGAAAGCGATTGTTAACACATTATGAATACTACAAGATATCATACTGTTGTTACAGATACTGCATTGGGACGTATATTACAACATATATGATAAGTATTCGTGCTGGTGTGTCAGGTCTTATGTGAAGAGGGTAGTTTTCAGAGTTTTGCGGAAGGTGGTGAGGGAGGCCTCCCCTCGGATAGTGGGAGGTAGGGCATTCCAGTGAGTGGGCGCGAGATAGGGGAAGCTGGATCCGCCCGCTTTTACTCTTTTTACTAGTGGCACCGAGAGCATGTTGGTGTACGGTGATCTGGTTGGCCTGGTAGTGGAGACGGGGTGGATCCTTTGAGAGAGGTATGCTGGAGCAGTGAGGTGAATGCACTTGTGGGTCAGTATCAGGGCTTTGAATGCGATCCTTTCATTTATTGGGAGCCAGTGGGCTAGTTTTCTGGCTTCAGAGATGTGTTCTCTTTTAGCAATGCCTTGGGCTGCTCACTAACATTGACTCAGAGCTTGATTTGAGGACAGTCAAGGTAACTGCATGACGCCAGACTCAGGAGGGATTTGGTTGAGAGGCCTGGGCCCTGCTTCTGTTCCTGTTTACTGAGTTTTCACCTCATATGACAAAGCCTCATTGCGGTGCTTGCCTCTGCTTCCTGGCGCCTGAGCGCATGCCTGAACCACCACCATATAGTCAAATTTGGGCACTGTCATCCAGGACTGAAAGCAGTATGCACCTATCTGTTTTTGTCTCAAGTAAGCTGGCAGACTATTATTTATATATTTTTATAAGTTTAACATTTTTTTTTAAAGAATCACTGAAGCTGTCATATCTAGCACATAAAAGTGTTGGGGATGACTCTTGTGCACTGTTAACCAACGGGTTGGAACCTTATCCTGCCTGTCGTCCTGTCTAATTGTCAATGTATCTCATCTCTCTCTGTCTCGTCTGCCCTGTTGTCGTTCCCTCGTGTTCTACCCTACTCCTTCCCACTCCCTTCCTCCTCTCTCCTCTCCCTTCCTACTCTATGGTGCTCTCTGTCTCTCTTATCTTTTCTAACTGCTTCTCTATCGACTATCCTGCTCTCCTCAGTAAACCTGGTAGGAAGAAGTTTACAAAGGACATCCTGGTCTCCAACCCAGGCCTCCCTATCGCTGACACCTAAACCAGTGCCTCCTCCAGACAAACTTTCACTGACATCCTCTTTGTCATTCCCTTGACAGACCTTTGGACTCTACATATGGTCTCTGTGCTCTCTCCCTTCTCTTGCACTCCCATTAATGGTGGCACTCCGTGGGAGGCCCTCCTGGCCTCCTTCCACTCCTCTAAGGTCATCATTAATGTATACTTGAATGGTACCATCTTGGTCCAAGGCCCTCAAGCCAGCCTTCTCCTCTTTGATAGGCGCTTCCCCCGCCTCATCAATTTCCTTTCTTCCCCTGCTGTCCCCTCTCTCCCCTCCATGGCTTCCTCCCCTTCTCCTGATTTCTCCTCCTTGGCTACCTTGCCCTCTCCTCCTTCCTTCTCTTCTGCCCCCCCTCGGGCATCTTATTCACCTTCACAGGGCTTACCTCTGATTTTTATCCCTCCCCGGAAGTCTTTCAAGGTAGGCAACCTTCTCCATTTTGCCACTCTTAATTCTCGCGCAGCTGTCAAACACTCATCTGACAACTGCCGCCTCCTGGAGGAACTTGACCTTGATGCCCTCGGTCTCACCGAGATATGGTTCACGGCATGCTCTGTCACAAGCTTTTACACTCTCCTCCCTGATGGCTACAAGCTCCTCTCCGCGCCCAGATCCAACTGTACTGTAGGGGGTGTAGCCCTGATCTTCCCTGAGTGGGTTCCTGCCTCTGTCATTCCTACGCAGGGCTACTCCTCTTTCGAATGTGCCTGCAGGCTCTCTCTCTCTCCTGGCCATTCCCTCACTGTGGGTACCATCTATCGGCCACCTGGTCACATCTCCTCCTTCCTCTCTGAGTGGGCGGACCTCTCCTCTTCCCTTCTGGTCTCGAGCACTCAACTCCTCCTTCTTGGAGACTTCAACCTCCACCTGGATGCTTCCTGTCCTTCCACTGAACTCTTTCGTGACCTCTGTGATTCTCTCTCACTCTCCATTCTCCCCTCTGGCCCGACTCACTCTGCAGGGCACACTCTGGATGCCCTGATCTCTTCAGACCTTCCCCTTTCCAAACCTCTCACCACTCCTCTCTCCTGAAGTGATCACTTTCTCCTTTCTTCCCAGCTCACCCTCTGTACCCCTCAGACCAAGCCAACTCCTGCACTGCCATCTACCTTCTCAGTTCGCCGACCCATGAAACGTGTGTCAGTCGAGGCTTTCGCCACCACGTTCTGACCCCCCTACCGTCTTGGCTGACTCACACCCTGACACAGCCCTTTCCATGCTCCACTCTGCTATATCTGATACTCTTGATGTACTTACCCCGGTCATGAGGATCCACTTGAAGCTCAAAGCCAAGTGCAATTCTTGGTATGACTCTGACCTCGCCACCCTTAAATGCAAGTGCAGGGTGGCTGAGAGGAAATGGCATTCTTCCGGTACATCCTCTGACAAACTGGCCTGCTGCCTGCTCCTAAGGCAATATCAGCTCTCCGTCCGCACCAAGAAGAGAGCCCTCATCCAAGCCTGCATCTCTGCGGCATCTAACAACTCAGCCCGAACTCTTTAAAATCTGCAAGGAGCTGGCCAATCCTGCTGCACTCTCTACCTCTCCTGTCCCTTCCCAGGCCCTCTGCACGGCCCTAGCTTCTCATTGCATCTCTAAAACTCAGGACATCCTGTCCTCTTCCTCTTCCTCTTCCCCTCCCACCTCCACTCCATGATCTTCCTCAGGCCCTTCTTCGGTCATCTCTCCTCCCGCCTTCTCTGCCTTTCCCCTGTTCTCCTAACACAAGGTCTCTAGACACGTCTGATCAATAAAAGTCTTGTCCAAACAGGTCCAGCCCTGTTCCTCCAAAACCATTAAGTATCACATTGACACTCTGGCCCCTGCTCTGGCTGATTTCTGCAACCACTCCTTTGCCACTGGAGTCTCCTACTGCCCCCTCAAGGACTCCCTTGTGCACCCTCTTCTTAAAAAACATCTGCCGACCTTTCCTGTCCAGCTAACTATCGTCAAATCTCCATCACTCTTTTTCTGGGCAAACTCCCGGAAAAGCTGCCCATCTCCCAGCTTAATCTTCACTCTGAATCTGTTGGTTGTCTCCATGACCATCAGTCTGGCTTCAGAGCTGCCAGAAGTTCAGGAGAGTTCATCAGGAGAAGTTCAGGAGAAACTGCTCTACTGAACATCTGTCAAGACCTGCTCTCCAAACTCGATTCCAACACCCCCTGTGTCCTCATCTTACTTGATCTCTCTTCTGCCTTTGACACGGTCAACCATGCCATCCTGTTCCACTGTCTCTGTGATAACCTGGGTATTACCGATCGGGCCGTTGTTTGGCTGACCTCCTTCCTCTCCGATCGACACTCCCAGGTACAACTTGTGTCCTTCCTCTCCTCTATTTCTATCTCTACCTGTGGTGTTCCACATGGGCCTAACCTCTCTCCCTGGCTGTTCAACCAATACCTGTCACTTCTTGCCCACCGCAGTGCCGCTCTCTGCCCCAACTTTCAGTGCTATGTGGCTGACACTCAACTCATTTTCAGGCTCCCTTCTGCCACCTCTTCTCCTTCTCTTATCTCTGACTGTCTATCCGCCATCCAGGAGTGGTGTGCCGCCAATGATCTCTGCCTTAATCCCAATAAGACTGAGATTCTCCTCATCAGCACACCTGCTCCCTCCTTTCATCTCACTCTCTGGCCGGCCTCTCTTGGCCCTCTTCCTGCTCCTAACTGTGAGGCTAAAAACCTTGGGGTCATTGTTTCTCTCCTCACATCTCTGATGTCTGTAAGAAGTCACACTACAAGCTGCACCTCCTCAGAGGTATTCTTTATTTCCTCTCCTTCCCCCAGAGGCCCACTGTCTCTAGAGCTCTGGTTCTCTCTAGACTGGACTACTGCAACAGCCTCTTTCTAAATCTGCCTGCCTCTATTCTCCACCCTCTGCAACTTATCCAAAACAGGACTGCGAGACTTGTCCTTGGCCTCAAGCCAAGGGAGCGTAACTCTCCAGGACTGAAATCTCTGCACTGGCTCCCAGTGGCGGAGAGGATTAAGTTCAAAACCCTCTGCATTGTCCACAAGCCCTTCTGGGGCCTGGGACCTCATTACCTTCAACTCTCTCTTCCTAAATAGCTTCCTTCTCGAGCTCTTCACCCATTCGCCTCCTACTCCCTCAGACTTAGTTGCTTCTCCAAGCAGCGAGTTGGTGGTAGATCTCTTTTTTCTGCTGGGGCAAAACCTCTGGAACAGCCTCCCTGCCTCTCTGAAACTTGAGGAGAACCATCTCTGGTTCCGGAAGCATCTCAAGACCTTCCTCTTTGCTTCTGCTTTCTCTCCTCCTCTTCCTGCTGATCTCCTGGCTGAATCTGAACTTGAACTGGTTACCTGGCTACCCTCTGATCTCTGGCCCAGGTACCCTCCCTGCCAGTTGCACACCTGCACTGCCCTCCTGACTTCCCTTGCACCTGGGGACTGTTTCTGTATCCCTACAGCCCCTACTAGCACTTGACACCTGATGTCTGCACTTACCCTTGCACTGGCCACCAGCTGGCCGCACTTCTATTTATTGTATTATTTATTTATTTATTTACTTGCTATCCTATGTACTACACTGCCCCCCGCCCCTTTCCCCCTGCACTTTTACCCTTCCCCCCTCCCCTGCACTTGCGCAATCTCATTGTCACTTGGCCTAGTATGATCGTTGTCTCTGTCTTCCCTCTGTTTCACCCCCCTTTCCTCGTCGGGCCTTGAAACACTTGTGTATAGGCGCGTTATAAATGCTATATATTATATCATAGCATATTCCACAGTTACAACACCAGTAATTACTTCGAAAATATATAAGGGGTTGTGGGTAAAGGGGTAAAAAGGGGATAGGGTAGGTTGGGATAGTGGTAGTAGTGTAGGGGCATGGGGGTATGAGGGAACCCCCCAATAAAAAAATAATCAAAGTAGCATCTCAAAGAATTTACTTCAATGTAATTTCTGGCATTCAATTGACATGGAACCGTTAGAACAAGCTCTTTATAGCATACACTAGTGTATTGTGGGCTGGCATATCTTGTTTGACCCTGTCAAAGACCAATGTATTGAAAGAGGTTGCATGCTTTGTGTGCTACATTTGCCATGCCCAGCTGTTAATTTGTGAACAAGGAAGGGCACCTGGTTGAGACCCTAATCTTCCCAGGAGGGCTCTATAGTAAATAACACAAATGAAAAGGGTCGGTCTTGCCTATATGAATATCCCCATGGACTCATTAACATAACAAAGTAGTCATATCTGTTTCTTCGACAATTATTTTATATTAAAAAAAAGACCTATTGGTCTATTGGCACACATGAACAATGGACAAGTTAATATTGGCTGGACATGGACATGATAAATGTAATTGTAAGGAATACATGTTCAAAAAAAGCTGTTTCGGAATTATTAGTAAAAAATAACATTCAATGTATAACCACCTACTGTTGTGAAGAACAGGGGTTAACACAATTTGCACAGTTATTCGACAGAGGAAAAAAACAACAAATAAAACAGTGTGTATACATGGCACACAGGGGTACAAAAGTCTACACAGGTGTGTTTCGGCCCTAGTGGGCTACTGAATTAGCCTGTCTTGTATGGGCCTTCATCAAGACGACAAAGAAGTTGTGCAGGGAGCCTGTTCGGTGAGTGTGCTACCTAAAGGAGTGAGAAATAAGGGATAGTTTTAGATCTTTCCAATGTTTCAAATAGGCAAGATAATATTTCTTATTGCTTAATTAAAGTCAGTTAATGTCTGGTTCGTACAATATCTTACCATGCGGTGGCCTGAATCTCTGCACAGTTCAAATTTTTAATTATAGATGGAGGTCTAAGCCTTGTTAGAGGTGCTCCTACAAGGACTTCATATTATTATTGCTTGAAGTACAATTTATGGATAAAAAGACTGATGTCATTATGCGTCTAATGTGGACATGAATCATGTGGACAGGATGCGTCGAGGGACGCCCACTCCATGGGAGAGCTAACCTGTGCTCGACTAGGTCTGTTGTATACGCTGTATTAGTGGTGCGAGAAAATGCTGTGGTGTAAACAGCTTCTAAAGTCTGTGCAGGTCGTAATGCCTATCAATATGAACAAAACAAAATATGGGGTTTTACTCCCTAGCTTGATATTGCAAATCATTATCAGCATATAATGCGGTTAACAAAAATAATAATCTGAAATCATCTTAGAGGCTGCAGATTCCGCAGACAATTAAGTGTCTGATTATTGCGATCTCTAGGTATGGAGGGTAAAAACGGAAAGGCGATCTAATTACCTATCGCGTTTCCTGGATGTTGTACAGCGGCAATTGTTCTGAGTGCTCAGTGCGTTCTCAAGAGACTTTTGTAGTCGGCACCTATTCCGTCTCGAGGAAGTCTGCCAAAGAGACAGACCCTCATCAGATCGAGGAGCGGTAGAATCGTGTGCTAATCCTGTCTTTGCTTAGTTTGTCAATCTCTTACCTAGTTCCTATCGAAGTGATGCAGCAGCCGGGTGGCGGTCTATGTACTGCAAAGGGAAGAATTGTCATCATGGCGACCAATTGTTTATATACTCCGCGGCCATTTTGAAGCATGTATTGCTTGTTAGTCGTTATCTCTACAGTGTTTACTGTAGTGAAGGAATCAGCAGATAGCGATCTAATTTATATCAATGTTTATGACAAATGTCATCAATATTTATCAAACTTTACGAGAACATGTTTTTAAGAAAAAACAATCATTGTTGTGACAACTGTTTCCATGCTAACCGTTCGTGGGTCCAGCAAAATGTAGGGAGCACTTTACTTAGTTTGTATCGACAGTGAAGCCTGCATCCGGATGGTAAGAGTCATCGTGTGTTCATCTACGACCGTGCTTTGGTTAAGGTGCAATCGTATCAAATTGCACGTAATGAGTGGCTGTAAAAAGGGTGTATAGCGGGGGCTAAAAATTGTAAATGCGCCTATGTGCTATGTTGTGCCAATCAACATCAATACATAATGCTTATAATGGGTGGCGAGCAAGGACATATTCTTGTGCGGTATTGTCAAAATGGAACCCATAATTACATTTGATGTGACAGAATCCTGTATCCCTCAATCAATTACTAGGTACAATTTCATGTTGGCAATGTACAGGGTATTCAACTATTGAATGTGTGCAGACAAATCACTCAGTTTAAAACATACAATTTTGAGGCACCGTGCATACAATCACCCTAATTTACTGTGTATGAACACCACATAGACAGATACTGTTGGCCAAATGGTTTCAGTTATTTTAGAAAAAGGACTTCCATTCAACACTAAGGTTTAGACCCTCATTAACATTGTGGACCCATCTCTGTTCAAGTTGTATTAGCACTTTGTTGATATCTCATATCTCCCCCTCTGAGGGTTGGTTTCCGTTTTTGCAGGATGAAGCATTGTAGATCTCTGTAGGTTTTTTCTCAGTGTAGTGGTCCACCAATGGTTTGTCGGGGACCTTATTGCATATGCAGGACCTATGTTCTGAAATCCTAGTTTTAACTGCTCTGATGGTTTTGCCTACGTAAAGTAGCCTGCATGGGCATTTAATAACATAAATGACCATTTTGGTATTGCAATTCGTATGGTCAAGTAGCTTCCACTGAATGTTGTTATGGTCAAAGACCTGTACCTGCATTGTGAAATCACAGGCTACACAATGGCCACATTTGAAGTGGCCCCGTACTGGACGAAGATCCCAAAGAGTGTTGCTTGGGACCTCAGGTTCGATGAATGTATGGACCAGCGACTCCTTCAAATTTTTGTTCTTCTTAAAAGCGAAACAGGGTGTTTTGTCCAAGGTCCCTAGGTGTTTGACTAAATGCCAGTGTTGTTTCACTGTTTTCTGAATTAGGGTACTGAGAGGACTGAATGTGGTTACACATACCACGCGACTCATAGTGGACTTGACTTTGGTTTCTAAACAGATGTCACGGGAGGTGTTTGCCACTCTTTTTTTAGCATCCTTGATTGCTCTTCTTGGGTAGCATCTCTGAGTCAGTCTGTCTTTCAAATCTTGCGCATGAGTCTGGAATTTGGCGGGTTCTGTGCAGTTACGCTTTACACGCAAGAACTGCCCATATGGCAGATTGTATTTTAATCCCTCAGCATGGTAGCTTCCAAAATGCAGTATTGTGTTCCTGTCTGTGCTTTTTCTATACAGTTCTGTTGCAAGTCTGTCACCTGATTTATAGATGTGTACATCTAGAAAGTTCACGTTATGGTGATTCCATTCCAGGGTTAACTTGATGTGTTTATTTTGTTCATTAAGCCACTGGTGGAATTGCAGAAGTCTGGTTAATGTGCCTTTCCAAATGAGCAGGATGTCGTCAATGTATATCTTCCAGGAGATGATGTTGTTCAAAAAAGGGTTGTCGGTGGTTTAGATGTTGTCAATCTCGTATTTTGCCATATATAAATTGGCAACATCCAGGGCGAATGTTGCCCCCATACTAACCCCTTTGACCTGTTTGTATATCTGGGTTTTATCCAGGAAAAAGTTCTCGAACATAGCCAGTCGAACACATTCAAGAATGAAATTAGTTGGTGTGGTTCGGATGTCGTTTCTTTGGTCTAGGAACATTCTCAGTGCTTCTAGTCCTTCTTGTTGAGGGATGGAGGTGTATAGTGCCTCTACATCCATGGTTGCTAAGATCAGATCGTCGTGCATCCTGATGTTGTCAAGGAGTACGATGGTTAATTTGGACACATCAGAGTCCCCAGTTTTTAATAACGAAAAGTACACCACAGATCATTTTGTGTGGTGTGGTTCTCATTAACCCATGCTCCTTTGGAATTCTATGCCATGTCTAATATTCATGAGATCTTCTCTCATGGTGATTAGTGGGTATTAGTAAAGATTTCTCTTTTAGCAACATTCCCTCCATTTCTATGGACCCCCCAAACCTTTTGCTTTTATCTTTCTGAATCTGACCTGAACTTTACACAGTAGAGAGAAGTCTTATGTTTTCCTGCACTGGTCTTTGCTCATATTTATGGGGAAACTGATACGTCCTTCAGGCTGTTAGAAATATTGTTTCTCTTAGTCTTGTGACTTTGTTGCTGCTTGCTGGTAACATTTTATTATTGCGCAAAGTATTTTAAGTACAGCACAATGGGGCCATTTGGGTTTATGGCCCTAGACACTCCAATGTGCTTTAGGACAGACTGGCAGCAGCAGTAGCTTTTTCTTATATTTGTGCAACCTTTTATCGAGCCATACCATGTTTATCTCGTTTGGCCCAAGACTGTGGCTGGTGTCCAATATGGCCGTGCCACGAGATCTTATGTTTGTTCCTTTTGCCATTTTGTCCTCTGACCTTGCCCCTGCCTTTCCAGGTGCGGGACTTCCGTATTTGGGCATGCAGTCACCCGCGAAAGCTGCTTCTTCTGCAGTTCCTTGCAGGTCACGTGTGTAGGCACCCAGGTAGTGGGCTGGGACTTTCTGGTCCCAATCCACATAACTGGTGCCATGGTGTCTGGTGTGCACAAGAGCATTAAGACCGCAGTGGTCCCTGATTGGACTGCTGCTGGCGTGCATTCACGGGGCAGATCTTCCGGGTGTGAGAACTCACCTTATTTTGGATATGAGGAGGGGTCCTGTGTCCATTCCAGCAGATCAGCAGCAGATCTGAATGAATCTGCAGAAGGAACCAAGTATCCTGAAGAGCCAAGCAGAACAAAAGATGATCCTGTGATGCACGCAAGAGGGTTGGCACCCGAATCCTGTTGTTGTCCCAGTCAAGCCCTGCTTTGTACATGATCTCAGAAGACCTGTGAAGGTGCTTCGAACCCTTGGAGTGGTGGGACCAATCACTCTCAACGTCTACTGGTAACCCTGCAAGTGAGCCTTTACGGAAGTCTCCCTGGGTCATGCAGTGGACTGACTAGCTGAAACTTGGGCACTGTGCAGGAGTGTCACTGTTTCGAGTTTCAACCTGAGACTTTGGGGAATCCCAACTCATCATACAAAGCACCTATTTACCAGATGTCACTGTTGCAGCACCTTTGGGTTGTGAGATAGGAGGTTTTGTCATACCACGAGAGTTAGGTGCTGTGGGTCACTGTGCGGCAGTGACGTTTGCTGAAGGTGGTTTTTCCGCATTCCTTCCAGTTCCCTGAGGCCTGCTGCATCTGTGTTTTCTTCATTCTTCATTCATCAACCGAATCAAGAGTAGCAGCTCCTGTCCCATATCAGATCTGAATCAGCACTCTGTGCTGTACCACAGGGTGGGAAACCAAACCTCTGACAACCACCTCTAGACCTGCCAAGTCTGGACCAAAACTGAGCTAAGGGCGGTAAAAAGTGAAGTCACTTATCAGTGGCCCTTTGTTCATCAAAACACATTTACGCAATGAAGGCCATTTTGGTCTTCCTTTTGGTTTCGGGTAGTATTCACTCCCTAGAACCCTCCGAAACCGTTTGACCCCTTAAGAATTCTCCCACTCTCTTTTAACTTCATCCTAAGAAGTGACCAATTGCTTTTTTTTTTCAACAAATCTTTTTATTAAGGTTTTTTAAACATGTACCTGCATCATTAAGTCTCAGGTAAATCATATAATCATATAAGGAACAAAAACAAAGAAATAAGAAACAGTAACAAAATGAGTACGGGGAATTCGGGGGGACCAAGGGGTGCAGCAATATATGTAAGCATCGTTACTCATGTTGGGTGGATTTAGAAGTCAATGGTTGCAGTCATAGGGCCACATTACGACCCAGGCGGTAAGTTACCGCCTGGGTCGTACCTTTACCACCATGGCGTAAACTACTTTTACGCCATGGTGGTTGGCAGACTTATCGCCCCATTCCGAGGTTGGCGGGGCGGTAAGTCCCCATTAACCCATTTACTCTTCCCCATTCCCTTTTTTGCCCCATAGGGCATAATGGGAGTGGGGAAGGCATTAATTACGCCACCGTAAATTACGGTGGCGTAATTAACAACAAGGTCCCTTAGCGCCATGGATTTTAACACCTGCTAAAAGCAGGTGTTAAATCCTCCATGGCGCTAAGGGACCTCGGAATCAGGCGGTAAGGGTCGACCTCGGAATCAGGCGGTAATGGTCGGCGCTGTTTACGCCGCCGTAAACCCCTTACCGCCTGGGTCCTAATAAGGCCCATAGTGTTTGTGGAATTGGGACTGAGATGGGGAGTTGCGAGTTTGATTCCCTCTTTCTTCCGGGATCACACGTTCAAAGAGTAGTTAGAGTATAAGTCTTTCCGGTGCCCAGCTGCCGTTTTAGTCCTGCTTCGTCAACCAGTGGAGTGTTGGAGGTTGCCGCATTTTTCCAGAAATTGCTCTGCATACTTAAAGAAGGGTGCAGAGACACTGAAAAATTTGCTATTTCCGAAATGGAAGGCTGTTATTTTTTCTGCAACTGCTATTTCCCAACATTTGGTCCGCCACATTGGGATTGCCAGGCCCTCAGGGTGTTTCCACAGCCTTGCTGTCGAGATTTTTGCCGCTGGACCAATCACTTTTATGCGCACATCAAAAATTGAGTACAAGGTACCATTCATTTTGGGGCTGGACTTATAAAGTTAGCATTGCCATCTCTGATGGTTGTCTGTGCTATAAAAGTTATTCACCCTCTTCCTTTACAGGTATTAGTGGAGTTACTAACTTTCTCACACTGACTCCAGTGTATGTATATATGTTGTATAGTAGGTTGCCTGAGTGATATTTTTACTATTGCATTTCATAATTCATTTGTGTTGTTGTTGGCCCTATAATAAATAGTATATATATTCATATACGACTGTCTAATTCTAATTCTTGGTGTTTTTCTGTGTTTAGCCTTGACTGCTTTCCAAGCTATGGTGAATTGGTCTTGCTATATTCCCATAAGTGCTCCCCTGTTCATCCAACAAGGGCGGCCTCCTAAACATCTGTCCACCAGGCCAGAGTTTAGAAATACATTCTAACAGCGGGAACAGGGTTGACCCCTTTATCTTGTGATCACCATCCTTTCTTTTCCATGGCATTTAACCTCCTTTCCTTGCCTCTGGCCAACTACTGCTGCTGTTTAGGTAAAAGGTAATGCAAGGAGCCTGAAAGGTCAAATTTATTTTGTGTTCTATCACTGGGAGGACATTCGCTCCCGGCCTGCCCTGTGTCCCTTGCATGCCTAGTTCCACCCGCTGAAAGGCATTGGCGGACTGTAATCCATTGCTGGGCTAAGTAGAATCAACTTGGATAATATGAAATGGACACCTGAATGGGCACAATGAAGGCCCAGGCAATGCCAGTTCTTTCTACCATAGCTATCAAACACGAAATACCATGCATCACAAAAGCAAAAACACTAGGGCTAGTTAGGGAGCCTGCAGCGGTCCTTAATCAGTTTCCAGCATTTGGGGCTCGTCTACTCAAGGAGAGTTGAATCTTCTCCTGTGGTGAACATTTTGCAATAAGCTTGGACAAACTTAAAAAAAAAATGTTCTGGGCCCCCTTGAATCCTTTTGGCATGATCCATCTTATCCCGCAAGTGTACAATGGGAATGTGGTCAAATCCTGTGATGATTTCAGTCCAGTCAAGAGCTTGGTTCTCAGGTCAAATCTAAGGCTTAGGCATTGAGTTTGTTCAGCCACTCAGAACCCCCTCGGATGATTTATCAAGTTCGGTAAGGCAACCAGAGCCCTTATAGGTCCTAAAGTAATGTTTACCCATTATAAATGTCTGAGTTCACATCCTGTTCCTTTGTGCGTTTTGCTAGGTTGTGAGAGGGGATGTATAAAAAGGCAGTTCACATTTGCAGGATATTTGGAGTGTATTAAGGAGTTTTTGGTTTTAGGTGCTTGTTTCTGTGTAGTGTGTTGGTTTCAGGAGTTTTTTTGTCAAGTAGTATTGTGCCACTTTGTCTTTGTGTTTCTTCATTCTTCTGTTACTTTGTCACTTTAAAAAAAACATACTCCTTTCCTCTTTTCCCTTTGTTTCTCCAAATAAAACATAAACAAATCCAAGAAAAGCTTCCTTATCCAATCCCATTCCCTCCATACCCTTTCCCAGTTGCCTCCTGTGTGGTTGTTGCTGTTGTTGCCTTGTCTCCCCACTTGCTGTTGTGTTGGCTTTGTTGGTTTTTCATAGCGTAGTGTATGTAGTGTTGTATAGTGTTATTTCGAGTGTTTACTTGTTCTCAGGGCATTTTTGTTTCTCATGTTTTTGCTGTTTTGGGTTCTTTGTGTGATTTTCAGTTCTCCCGGTTCTCTTTGTTTGTTGTTTGATGGCCAATTCTCTTAGATTGCGTGCATGCAACGCTCGTAGGAGATGAAGGCAGGAGGAGAGAATTTGCTGCATTTCCCCTTCCAGAATGAGAAACATTCCCTCATGGTGAATGAGGGGGCTGGCTTGTGCTGTTTCTTGCCACCGGTTAATCAGCCTGGGCAATGTAGCATCAACAAGGCTCTGAGTTGGCAGGGGAACCTGCTGAGGCATTGGTGGAGACTTCATGCGAAGGAGTGGGAGAGGGGTCCTGAGCACAGAGGCAAGGGATGCAGGGCCTCTTGTGGAGACTCCCACAGATGCAGCAGAGGCAAAGGCTCTAGTCAATGTTCCTTTTGAGGCAGGGCCAGTGGAGGAGCAGGAAGGCATGCAAGTGGAGCGGGAGGACACAGGCATGTTCCTCATGTGGGAGGAGGGGCGGCTGCAGCAAGCACCCAAGGGGATTAGTATGGTGGAATGGCTCATAACTGGTTGGTGGCTATTGGGTAGGGAGTGGTCTCCACCCGCAGAGCAAAAGTGACCAGTTGAGGAAAGCTGTCTGGAGGAGCCTCAGACAGAGGTCAGCCTTAGAAGGCGCCAAAGCAGTTGGCAGACCTACATACATAGAAGGATTTAGAGGAGGGAGATGAGGAGGTATTGGGGGAAGAGTCGTCTCCTGTGCCTGCTATTGCTGTCTACCCCCTCACAGAGACAACCTGGTGTTTGGTGTGGCTGTATTTTGCCCTGACACGGTGAACGACTATCAAGGTAAAGGAGAATGAGGTAATCTGCAGTGTAGAGGGATATGGGAAGAAGATATGGGGCAGAAAGGCAAGGGACATGCCCTGGGGACAGTGGCCATGCAAAATCAAAAATGATGGTGACATGCAGAGATTTACCAGGCAAATGTGTCCCCGGGCTCTGCTGAATATACTAGTGACCCAGGTGCCACAACAATGGCACAGCCTGGCATCATTGGACACAATGCCAAAACATCCACATTCGCGGAGCCTGTCCAATTGGTTCCTGTGGAACTAGCAACAGCAGCCAGTGGCAGGCCATAGTCACCAATACTGCCTTAACGTGTAGTCCGGGCAGCACATCACGGGTAGAACTTGGATTTGGGCGAATCCCCTGAACAATCAAGCTGATGAGGGATGAAAGCATAAATTGCCTGCATTGCATGATGCCTGTTCATCAGAGGGGAGCTTCCCAGCTCAGAGGATGCAACAAACATGGAGGCGAATGCAGCTGCACCACCTTTGTAAGGAGGAAGGAATGTGGCAGTAATGGCAGACAGATTAAGCTCACATGGCGACTCTCGAAGTACAAAAGTGGCATCTGTCTGTAGGAGAGCTGGAGGACTTTAGTGGGAGGCAACGCTCTGTGGGAGAGCCTGCACATTTTTGTGGGTGTTAGAGCTCTATGGGAGAGCCCACGATCTTTAGCGGATGGTTGCTGCTATGAGTGAACCTGAGAACGTTAGTCGGAAGCAGTGCTCCATGGGAAAGCCAAAAACGTTTAACGGGTGGCCCTGCCCTGTGAGAGAGCCAAAGAGCTTAAGTGGGTGGCAGTATTTTCTGTGAGATCCTGAGAACTTTAGTGGGTGGCAGCACTCAACAGGAGGGCCTGAGAACATGAAGGGAGGGCTGTGCCATGTGGGAGAGCCCAAGAAATGTAAAGGGATGGCAGCACTCTTTGGGAGAGCTTGATACATTTTGACAAGTGGGGCTTGTTAGTAAGATTCAAAGACATTAGTGCCACAATAAGCAATGTCATTCCTGTGTACATCACCAACTGGTCAGGGCCTCTCTGTCACTACTACAGTTATCCGTTTCCCAACTTCTGGCCACTTGATGTACCATAACGGTACTGGGTCATCATCTGTTCCTACAGTTGTAGAGGCCATTAGATAGGTGCGATTAAATAACTTCTACTCTGCAGGAACACAGAGTTGAGCAGTGGCTAAACCACTTAATCACACCCACACTACTAATAAACCTTGCAGTGATCCTAATCATGAAGGTGAAACAGGTACAGCCTGACAGGTATACCTCGTTTGCCTCCTCTGGTAGCATGGGCTGAGGCAGGCTATGTCTTCAGGAGGAGTGTGAGCTGATCCATTTGCAACACAAACAACAATAGTATGGGGGTACCCAAATAAAAGAATGGTCTATCACGGTTCTATAAATGTAGGGACATTCAATGCAATCAACTATCTGAAAATTCTGGTTTCCTCTGGGTTTTGTGTTCTTTATTAGAGTGATATGTGTGTCTCAGTCTAATAAAGAACGCAAAACCCATGGGAAACCTGAATTAAAATAGTTTTTCTTTTAAGTGCAAGATATCCGGGCTAAATCCCCTTCAACTCAATACAAGAGGCATGGGAAACGTCTCCTACCCCCGTGACTTTGCTGCAAATAATAAGCTCGCCAAAATCATGCACGTGCTGCACAAGTTTAATCAAAATCTAGTGCCCAAATCCTTCTACGAAGAACTAATTAAAAACACTAAAGACCCACCAACATAAGATTAACACATATACTTCAGGCTGTTGAACATGTCACAGATGGTCCAAGAATCGCTCCCAGTCTCAGAGGCAGTGGAAGGATTTTTATTGAATATTGTGTGGGGCCTATGGACATTCCTCTCTCGTCTAGGGTAGAACCCCCACCCTAACCCAAGCGTCCCTGACCTCCGATTAGTAGATACTGTTAACATATAATGTCTGGTTTTATCTTCTGCTAAGGGTGAGGGCCTAAAGGCTGAAGACTTTATCTCACTTTTACTCCCTCAGGGGCTTCCTGACTCTCCCTACACTAACCAGCATTTAGCGTTCTAATGGGGAACGGGATGTTTCCTTGCAAATAGTTTGATTCAGGCCCTTTTCTAACATGTCCACTCTCACCTCTTCCTTTTCTATTCTTACTACTTCGCCCCTCAGCCTCACACCCCCACCAATTTTCTGTCCCTTTGATATTTCACTCCTCCTAGGTCTTGTCACCACCCTTTTATGTTACTCCTCTCTCTGTGACTACTGCACCCTCTTCTTTCCCACTACTCCCTCCTCCACACTACTATTATCTCCTCGACACAACTACTCCTCTTCTTCACACTACCTCTTCCCTCCTCCACACTAATACTCGCTCCTCAACACTACTACTCCATCCTCCACACTACTACTCCTTTCCTCCACACTTATACTACCCTCATCAACTCTATTACTCCCGTCTTCCCTACAAACTATTCAAAAACCATCCTTTCACTCACAACCACTCTTTACATTAGCCTTTCTATAAGACTCATCAGAGAAACATGCACACATACAATGTAGTACCAGTTCCACTCTAGCCTCTACTTCACCTGCTCCACAAGTTGCCTTCACAGTCCACCACTCCCTCCTTCCTCCTGCTGGTCTCTTGGTCATCCTCCACCTCCACCTCGGACCTCACCCAAATAAACCACACTTCCTGCTTCCCGCTCTATCCCCCTCTTCTTGCCAGGATTGGATCTCTTTCCTTGGCCAATTTGGCCCTGTCTTCCCCACCCATCCCATGTGTGTAAACAGAAGAGGCATAAGTAGCGGGTGAAGCCTTACCCACTTTTCCATGTGGCCTTACCGCATGGGAAGGTCAGCATTTATATTTGTGTTCTGGAACCTGATTCCGAGGTGTCCAGAGCTAAGCACTTTAGGGCAGGGTGGTTCTTTCAGTTCTTGCATTCCCTAGTGGTAAAGGTGGCCTCTTGGTGGTTGCACAGGCTTGTCTCTATTGCTCAGCAGCTCCCTGAGGTCCTCTGCTCTGCTGCATGTAGAAGTGTCTTCTTCTCTCCCTGTCGAAGGGTACCACTGTCTCTAGTTTCTGTTTGTAGCAGAGGCTCTGCTCCCCTTCTTGTAGATGTTTCACTCTCCCTCTGCAGCCGTTCATTGCAGCTGTCTAGCGATGACTCTGATCTCTCTCCTCTTTCTTTGTTTTTGATTGCTTATCTTGGTTTACGATACGGGTGCTCTGAAAGCAATAAAAAGACGTTGGCAATGATCTGACATTGGAGGTAAGGTTAGAGATAACGGTAGTCTGCATAGAAAATGCTGGCACAAGGAGGTAACAGGAACTGGGGCCCACTGAACTGCCCTAGTCCCCAGCCTGAAAATTGGTTCTGGACTTCTCCTTATTCCTCCTTACCTCTTTTCTTGCGAGTTCTTAACCCCATTGGACAAGGCCAGAGTATTGCCTTGTCGCAATCAGAAAGGGACTGGGTTGATAAGCAGGGGTATTCAAGCCAATGATCCCAGCACCAATATCAGTGTTCAAGTATATCCCTTCAAAAATTCAGATAATGTGGTCTAAAAGGTCACTATGGTTCTTGTAGACAGAGAGTGGGATAGGACCCCTTCAAATATCTCTTATCTATGGGATTGATCAGCACTGAGCTGGATTTCTGGGTGCTTTGCTGAATCAAGATGGTGTTGATATAATTGAGTTGTGCTGTCCCTATGGCATCAAGTTGGTTTGAGGCATGGGGTTGCGTTGGATCGAGTCAACATTCAAGATTGTCAAGCCAATGGCTTCCGATAGTTTGGTACGACAGACAATGCTTCTGTGGAGATGAATCAGTGTTCAAGACATTGAGTCGGAGGCTTCCTCAACTTGGCGCTCAAATCCATTGCTTCCACAGAGTCGAGCTGGGGATTAGATTGGTGGATGCAGTCTACTACAATGGTTGAGCTGCTGTCTGGATAACTCAAAGAGCAGGTCAGCAGTTTGAAGATTGTAGAGTTCTAAAAGCAACACAAAGGGTCCTGTAGAACCTCAACGAATACTTAAGGTGGCAAACAGGGTTCCAGCTGCTTCTGGATTTGTGGGTTGCTGGGAGACCCAAAACAGTGACTCCTGGGACACGGCGACTCCTTTGATCTGCACTTCCAAACAGGGAAGATTATCTGGTACAACAGGAGGTCCTTCACCTCCAGTAAACAGAATCCTGGTCCCAGTGCACAGCCAACAGAGAGGACGTGCTCCACAGCAGTATCCCTCCACTGTTTCCCGGAGATGGTTGAGGAACAGAGCTCTCAGTTGCCTTTGGAAAAGACTGTACCCCCAACAGATTTCCAAATGAATCTTTCACCTTTTAGATTCCAAGGAGGCCTTAGAAGGCGCCAAAGCAGTTGGCAGACCGACATACATAGAAGGATTTAGAGGAGGGAGATGAGGAGGTATTGGGGGAAGAGTCGTCTCCTGTGCCTGCTATTGCTGTCTACCCCGTCACAGAGACAACCTGGTGTTTGGTGTGGCTTTATTTTGCCCTGACACAGTGAACTACTATCAAGGTAAAGGAGAATGAGGTAATCTGCAGTGTAGAGGGATATGGGAAGGAGATATGGGGCAGAAAGGCAAGGGACATGCCCTGGGGACAGTGGCCATGCAAAATCAAAAATGATGGTGACATGCAGAGATTTACCATGCAAATGTGTCCCCGGGCTCTGCTGAATATACTAGTGACCCAGGTGCCACAACAATGGCACAGCCTGGCATCATTGGACACAATGCCAAAACATCCACATTCGCTGAGCCTGTCCAATTGGTTCCTGTGGAACTAGCAACAGCAGCCAGTGGCAGGCCATAGTCACCAATACTGCCTTAACGTGTAGTCCGGGCAGCACATCACGGGTAGCACTTGGATTTGGGCGAATCCCCTGAACAATCAAGCTGATGAGGGATGAAAGCATACATTGCCTGCATTGCATGGTGCCTGTTCATCAGAGGGGAGCTTCCCAGCTCAGAGGATGCAACAAACATGGAGGCGAATGCAGCTGCACCATCTTTGTAAGGAGGAAGGAATGTGGCAGTAATGGCAGACAGATTAAGCTCACATGGCGACTCTCGAAGTACAAAAGTGGCATCTGTCTGTAGGAGAGCTGGAGGACTTTAGTGGGAGGCAACGCTCTGTGGGAGAGCCTGCACATTTTTGTGGGTGTTAGAGCTCTATGGGAGAGCCCACGATCTTTAGCGGATGGTTGCTGCTATGAGTGAACCTGAGAACGTTAGTCGGAAGCAGTGCTCCATGGGAAAGCCAAAAACGTTTAACGGGTGGCCCTGCCCTGTGAGAGAGCCAAAGAGCTTAAGTGGGTGGCAGTATTTTCTGTGAGATCCTGAGAACTTTAGTGGGTGGCAGCACTCAACAGGAGGGCCCGAGAACATGAAGGGAGGGCTGTGCCATGTGGGAGAGCCCAAGAAATGTAAAGGGAAGGCAGCACTCTTTGGGAGAGCTTGATACATTTTGACAAGTGGGGCTTGTTAGTAAGATTCAAAGACATTAGTGCCACAATAAGCAATGTCATTCCTGTGTACATCACCAACTGGTCAGGGCCTCTCTGTCACTACTACAGTTATCCGTTTCCCAACTTCTGGCCACTTGATGTACCATAACGGTATTGGGTCATCATCTGTTCCTACAGTTGTAGAGGCCATTAGATAGGTGCGATTAAATAACTTCTACTCTGCAGGAACACAGAGATGAGCAGTGGCTAAACCACTTAATCACACCCACACTACTAATAAACCAGCAGTGATCCTAATCATGAAGGTGAAACAGGTACAGCCTGACAGGTATACCTCGTTTGCCTCCTTTGGTAGCATGGGCTGAGGCAGGCTATGTCTTCAGGAGGAGTGTGAGCTGATCCATTTGCAACACAAACAACAATAGTATGGGGGTACCCAAATAAAAGAATGGTCTATCACGGTTCTATAAATGTAGGGACATTCAATGCAATCAACTATCTGAAAATTCTGGTTTCCTCTGGGTTTTGTGTTCTTTATTAGAGTGATATGTGTGTCTCAGTCTAATAAAGAACGCAAAACCCATGGGAAACCTGAATTAAAATAGTTTTTCTTTTAAGTGCAAGATATCCGGGCTAAATCCCCTTCAACTCAATACAAGAGGCATGGGAAACGTCTCCTACCCCCGTGACCTTGCTGCAAATAATAAGCTCGCCAAAATCATGCACGTGCTGCACAAGTTTAATCAAAATCTAGTGCCCAAATCCTTCTACGAAGAACTAATTAAAAACACTAAAGACCCACCAACATAAGATTAACACATATACTTCAGGCTGTTGAACATGTCACAGATGGTCCAAGAATCGCTCCCAGTCTCAGAGGCAGTGGAAGGGTTTTTATTGAATATTGTGTGGGGCCTATGGACATTCCTCTCTCGTCTAGGGTAGAACCTCCACCCTAACCCAAGCGTCCCTGACCTCCGATTAGTAGATACTGTTAACATATAATGTCTGGTTTTATCTTCTGCTAAGGGTGAGGGCCTAAAGGCTGAAGACTTTATCTCACTTTTACTCCCTCAGGGGCTTCCTGACTCTCCCTACACTAACCAGCATTTAGCGTTCTAATGTGGAACGGGATGTTTCCTTGCAAATAGTTTGATTCAGGCCCTTTTCTAACATGTCCACTCTCACCTCTTCCTTTTCTATTCTTACTACTTCGCCCCTCAGCCTCACACCCCCACCAATTTTCTGTCCCTTTGATATTTCACTCCTCCTAGGTCTTGTCACCACCCTTTTATGTTACTCCTCTCTCTGTGACTACTGCACCCTCTTCTTTCCCACTACTCCCTCCTCCACACTACTATTATCTCCTCAACACAACTACTCCTCTTCTTCACACTACCTCTCCCCTCCTCCACACTAATACTCGCTCCTCAACACTACTACTCCATCCTTCACACTACTACTCCTTTCCTCCACACTTCTACTACCCTCATCAACTCTATTACTCCCGTCTTCCCTACAAACTATTCAAAAACCATCCTTTCACTCACAACCACTCTTTACATTAGCCTGTCTATAAGACTCATCAGAGAAACATGCACACATACAATGTAGTACCAGTTCCACTCTAGCCTCTACCTCACCTGCTCCACAAGTTGCCTTCACAGTCCACCACTCCCTCCTTCCTCCTGCTGGTCTCTTGGTCATCCTCCACCTCCATCTCGGACCTCACCCAAATAAACCACACTTCCTGCTTCCCGCTCTATCCCCCTCTTCTTGCCAGGATTGGATCTCTTTCCTTGGCCAATTTGGCCCTGTCTTCCCCACCCATCCCATGTGTGTAAACAGAAGAGGCATAAGTAGCGGGTGAAGCCTTACCCATTTTTCCATGTGGCCTTACCGCATGGGAAGGTCAGCATTTATATTTGTGTTCTGGAACCTGATTCCGAGGTGTCCAGAGCTGAGCACTTTAGGGCAGGGTGGTTCTTTCTGTTCTTGCATTCCCTAGTGGTAAAGGTGGCCTCTTGGTGGTTGCACAGGCTTGTCTCTATTGCTCAGCAGCTCCCTGAGGTCCTCTGCTCTGCTGCATGTAGAAGTGTCTTCTTCTCTCCCTGTCGAAGGGTACCACTGTCTCTAGTTTCTGTTTGTAGCAGAGGCTCTGCTCCCCTTCTTGTAGATGTTTCACTCTCCCTCTGCAGCCGTTCATTGCAGCTGTCTAGCGATGACTCTGATCTCTCTCCTCTTTCTTTGTTTTTAATTGCTTATCTTGGTTTACGATACGGGTGCTCTGAAAGCAATAAAAAGACGTTGGCAATGATCTGACATTGGAGGTAAGGTTAGAGATAACGGTAGTCTGCATAGAAAATGCTGGCACAAGGAGGTAACAGGAACTGGGGCCCACTGAACTGCCCTAGTCCCCAGCCTGAAAATTGGTTCTGGACTTCTCCTTATTCCTCCTTACCTCTTTTCTTGCGAGTTCTTAACCCCATTGGACAAGGCCAGAGTATTGCCTTGTCGCAATAAGAAAGGGACTGGGTTGATAAGCAGGGGTATTCAAGCCAATGATCCCAGCACCAATATCAGTGTTCAAGTATATCCCTTCAAAAATTCAGATAATGTGGTCTAAAAGGTCACTATGTTTCTTGTAGACAGAGAGTGGGATAGGACCCCTTCAAATATCTCTTATCTATGGGATTGATCAGCACTGAGCTGGATTTCTGGGTGCTTTGCTGAATCAAGATGGTGTTGATATAATTGAGTTGTGCTGTCCCTATGGCATCAAGTTGGTTTGAGGCATGGGGTTGCGTTGGATCGAGTCAACATTCAAGATTGTCGAGCCAATGGCTTCCGATAGTTTGGTACGACAGACAATGCTTCTGTGGAGATGAATCAGTGTTCAAGACATTGAGTCGGAGGCTTCCTCAACTTGGCGCTCAAATCCATTGCTTCCACAGATTCGAGCTGGGGATTAGATTGGTGGATGCAGTCTACTACAATGGTTGAGCTGCTGTCTGGATACCACAAAGAGCAGGTCAGCAGTTTGAAGATTGTAGAGTTCCAAAAGCAACACAAAGGGTCCTGTAGAACCTCAACAAATACTTGAGGTGGCAAACAGGGTTCCAGCTGCTTCTGGATTTGTGGGTTGCTGGGAGACCCAAAACAGTGACTCCTGGGACACGGCGACTCCTTTGATCTGCACTTCCAAACAGGGAAGATTATCTGGTACAACAGGAGGTCCTTCACCTCCAGTAAACAGAATCCTGGTCCCAGTGCACAGCCAACAGAGAGGACGTGCTCCACAGCAGTATCCCTCCACTGTTTCCCAGAGATGGTTGAGGAACAGAGCTCTCAGTTGCCTTTGGAAAAGACTGTACCCCCAACAGATTTCCAAATGAATCCTTCACCTTTTAGACTCCAAGGAGGAATTAACAGAGGACAGGATTTCGTGTCCTTACAAAGGTAAACTGCTTCAGCAGATTGGTCCAAAGAGAGTCTGTTGTCAGGGCTCTAGTCCATGGTGCTATAACAAATGCCTTTTGCCTTCTCAAATCATAACCAGAGTCCTTTGTCTGCAGGAAGTGAGGGGGACAGGAAGTTGTAGAGAGCCCTGGTAGAAACCAAGATGGTGGAATCCGAATTTGGCTGAATATTTCTGTTTATTAACACAAAATGCAGGGGGAGACCATGCACACCCCCTTCATTTGCCCCAACCCCTAATTTCTGTATACCTAACCTAAACCCACCATCTAACTGTTTTGTGTTTAAAACAAAACTGAAAACATTTGGCAAATTGTTGGTCGAAAAAAGTGTGGAATACCTCAAATTCCCTGCTCTGTGATTAGCACTCCAGTGTGAGTGTGGCTTTGTTATATCAGTGCTGCCTTTGAAGTGCTGGTTCCAAGTGGAAACGGTTCCTGCGTCCTGGGAGGAAGGTGTTGTCCTTCCTCTGGGAGATCAAAGAAGCAGCTCCTTGGGCATTGTCCCACATGGTAGTTGTGGTGACCCCAGGCCTGACACTAAGACACATAATTTCTGTCATAGCTGTAGCACTGATCTAATATGACACCCAAGCTGTCACCCAAAGGCTGTGGCTGTACAATTGTGTGACCGCAGTAGCCACTATCCCATAACCAAGGAAAGCTTACATTTACAGTTTAATGTGACACCTGGCTGACTTGGGTGCACTTGATTAAAAATAAACCTCTGCTTGTTGGAACTTTGTGGTCCAGCAGCTGTCAGGAATGCACATGTACCTTTAAATCTGCCCTGCTGCCACTACAAAGCAGTTACTGGAGATGTCAGAAGACTGGCCGCAGCAAAGGTGCATGGGTAAACTACGTTTTTTGGCATTACGATTTATTAAAGGTTGGTCTGATTACAGTCCACCCTTTCAGTGACAGAATAACATGCATCATTTTATTAATGCAAATTTTCAAAAGCTAAGGCTTTCACACATTTCCCGAGAGCAACTCTGCACAATATGCATAAAAGAAGATAAACATCAAGCATCTGTCTGGGCAGCCTGTGTCTGTTGATGACCTCCTGTCTTCATTAAAGATGCCTAAGTCACTGATGGAAGTGTTCCACAGCATCTCCTCCTCATAGGCTATGTCTGCACTGCTCACAAACCTTTCAATAGGTGTCCGTGCCAATCCATGACATCCCATTGTAATTGGCAGAATGTGGGATTGTTGATATTTTTCCTGCTGCCTGCATTCTTTCCTTCAATTTAAGTTGCAAGTGCTAGCAAAGCATCCTTGTACGTTTGCACATTGTCTCCCCGTGTGACATTTGCTGAGAGGCCTTGTAACACACAGATGCAGATTAAAAGTGTCTGCTTTTTCTTTGAAATGTGGGCCCTTACAGGAAGCCAGGGGGTGCTCAAATGTAATTCCAACCAACTACCTGTGAATCACCACTCAAGTTTCAAATTGGGTCTCTCTGCAGCTGTGCTGCATCTGCATCACCTGCCAAGGCAAGGGTGCTCGCCCTGTTGGGCACATGGCTCAAGCAGGTAGACCAGATGGAAAACCTGACTAAAGGATGATTTGCAATGGCTAACCCACTTGATGGTCTCCTCGAAAATGCATAGATCTGTGGAGACATTTTACAGCAGCTGCCATGGCCACAGATTTAACAAGCATTGGCTAGCCAACAGTTTGGGCTTTTGTGTGGGTATGAGATAGGCATTTTCTAGGCACAGACATAATGGTACTACTTGACCATAAGACTGCAACAGCTGGAAAATGGAGCAATTATCTGGGCATATGATGTCAGGACATGGCAAATTGTTATCTAATACCTCAAGCCAAAACTGTTGGCTTTATCGTTAATTGTTTTAACAGGAATTGAGTGCATGGAAGAGATATAAATGAAGTGGCCACTGGCCCACTTGGTTAAGACATTTTTATCACACCAGTAATAACCATTTACAGCTGCAAATAAGCCATTACCTATCAGCATACTGCTGAGACAAAATACTGGCAGGCAAACTGTAATGTTACTGATGGATAGAGGGGATTGAGGGAGCTCAAAGTGGGTGGGAATGGCCATAGGGATTAGCATGGCCAGGGGCATTCAATGGGTGGGTAAATAACCAAACACCACTGACAAGCTGTGTGTCCCTCCTCACATATTGTCTGCTTCCTACCTTTACTCGAAAGGAATAGCGTTGGTTTATAGGTGGCTTAAGTGCCACCTAATAGCCCACACTCAAATGCCCCATCTATAGTTCTGTTTTGAGTGATGACATTGCACATCTCACTTAGCCTTTACACATGTGCAATTGGTGGGCACTGAGGTTTTCAGGATTGTGCAATGGCAACTTGTAGTGAAACTGCTGTTGGTGTAGCACATTTCTGGCATGGTAAGTCTGGCTGAAATGTAAGCTGATCTTCTGGGACAGAGCAACCATTTCTTTCACAGGTTGACAAATGATTATAAAGCATGTTACCATGAGGTGAAGGAGGTACGCAAAGCAGAGGATTACACTATTTTGCCAATTTGTAAGGAACCAGGTCATCTGATCCACTGTATTCTGCATGCTGCAACAAAGCCCAAAATGCAAGGAACGAGGCCCCTCCCACTGTGCCTTAACTTCTTGCTCCTTTTGCCAAATGTCCATTCACCTTTGAATTGAGACCCCTGAATACACACCATTGCCTGATGACGAACTGTATACACATGCTGTCTCCTTGCATTATTTCGGTCTCCCTCTTGGCTGGTAGAGGAAGGAAAGACATTCAGTGCAGTGGGATGGCCACTTTGTTGTATAATTGTGTTACCTCCTTGCAAGAGCAAGAAAGCAGGCAAGAACATCCCATCATTGATAGGATTTTGATGTAAGCCACTGGAAACCAGCATTTTCCACAAAAGAGTAGGGCAAAAGTTGTGTTGCCAGTTTGAAGTCAGGTTAGCATTGTTTGCCATGAGATTGGGGATATTTTTCACCATGCTCAAATGCAATGACACAGCGGTAGTATTTGCAGGGGTAATTATGCAGACTGGTGGTGGAATGTTGCTTCTATGATGGCTTAGCAAGGGATACAATTCATATCTTTTGACTTCTTCAATGTCTGTGCATAATGGCGTGGGCAGCACAGATGTGGTACCCAAGTTGGTTCTTGTCATGCTACAGCACACCGTTTCCGGGCAGTGTGAGGAAATGGGCATATTTGGTACAGCCATGCTTTTGATTTTTGTTTCGGGCTAGCAACACACAGCCTTGGCTCATCTGGGTGCGAAGGTGCTGGTAGATGCCTGTTTTCTAAATGACTTGTATAGACATGACATGCTTTCTTATCTGTGACACGAATACTGTTTCTCAAAGAGATTGTACAGATGGGGGTGGGGGGTTAGCTTCTATTACCATCTCTCTACCTGTTGTATCATTCTCCTCCTCCTGCTCCTCCTCCTCCTCCTCCTCGGTATCACTGCTTCCCAGCAGCAATGCACATTCTTATCTGGGCACTGATGGATCATAATCTTTGTCTTGATCAACATCCATGACGTTGTCATCGTTAATATTGTCTGACTTATCAGCGAACGGGTGTGCAGAGATAGAGACCTTGCATTTTCAGTCTCATCTTGCTGTTCAATGAAACTGTGTGTTGTTCTTCCCTGATCTTTGCTAGATAAGATTGGTGCACCTCTGCGCTCTGCTGTTGAAATAGTAGAAGGAAATGAATGTGCTACTTCCTTTGTCAGTCTCAGTGGATGTTCATCGTCTAGTGGTGCCATACTCGTGCATTTACTTGCACGGGTACATGTACTCCTGACCTGTGGCAGAGGAATGGGACATGAGTTGGCTGAGGATGTTCAATTGGCCACATGACATTCTGACATCTCCAGTGCTTACAACAATTGCTGATTCAGAAGGAAAATGACCATGAGCAGCACGTGGCCCCTTCCCTCTGGTTCATTTGGGTGCTGACATGTTGTCCCAAATGTGTCACTTACTCACCCATTGGTGTATTTCCTGCCTTCCTGAGTCTCTGCTGCTTCCTCCCACAAAACTCATGTCAGATTGACGCGTGCACAAGCCTCCCTCAGAGAATCCCTTCTATTCCTGCTCCTGCTCCCTGGTTTCAACCAATGGCACGTGTTTCAACAACTCACTTCAAGAGATGGACACTGACTCTGGTGCCTCATCTGCCTCCATGAATCACTGGTTGTCTCAAGTTGCCCTCAATAATTCTCTGCTCTTCCTGCTCCTCCCTAGCGTGAAGCACATGCCATACATGTTTGGTTTTCTTATGGCAAGTGTGTTGCAGTCACACAAGACACAGAAAGCCTGGTTCCTCTTCCTTTCACAAACAATTATTCCGATTCTTACAGAATCCTAGTAGTGTTACTCAGAATCAAGACTTTATGTGAATGTACGTGTCACAGCCACTCCTGCTGCGCTCCTTCTTGGAGGTCTCCTCTTCCTAAACTCAGAACAGATGGCACCTGTGTTTTTAGTTCACTTCAAGTCAGTAAATGTGCCACACATGCTGCGTAAGTAAAACCTATCCCAAATCTAAGTCCTCAGACATTCACCATCTCTCCTTCCCATTCTTTCTCCTTAACCCCTCTAAACGCAATTCATCTTATTCATGCTTCCATAACTCTCCTGAAACGGCCTCCACCAAAACACTCCTGCCTCTCTGAAAGCTAGTGAAGATCACAAAGGAACTCCAACCACAGGTCCCCATATTTGCTATGTGGGCAAACGTTGGTCAAACATCTTAAAAAGTATGGACAAAGTTCAACCTGCTTGAATCACATGAAATGTGTGTGATTTGGAGTGTCAGGGTTAAGCCTGCTTCCCAAAAGTTATAGATGAATACAGTAATTGTACTGCTATACATGAAAGTCCCAGCCAGTGAAAGCAAATCCCAATCTGCCGGCTGGACCTTGACAGTACGATCTACACTGAAGTTATCCTGAGAGTACTGCAAAACTGAATCGAGGATAAAGAATGTTTCAAACCGAGTACATGCAGCATGTGGCGTTCTACTGGCCCAGCCCACAACAGAGCATTGGTTCATCCTCTTACATTATACAAAATTGAGTATATGCAGTAAAAAGATACTTTATGTGGTCTACCTGCTCTTCAGTTCTGCCTTTCAACTAGTGGTCAACCCCAACTCTGGAGGAACAAACAGTCAATGTGTGTTGTTAATCGTAATCGTTCATCCACCTTCCGATACCTACATGAAAGCATAACAGCCCAATTTAGGAAAAAGTGCAACGGCAAGTTAATACAGCCTTTTCTACCCACTGTGGTACCATCCAAGAATGCTTCTTAGCCCTGCCCCTTTTTTGACTGAACATAAACAACCTCTACAGTGAGGTAAAGAAGGACGCAGGAGACATACAAACAGCAGGAGCCTTTGAAACATTTCCGGATCAGAGCGTGGGTGGCTCTGTAGCCATAATCTGCACACCAAAAGCCTTGCAAGAACCGCTGTATGCAGTAGAAAACTTCTGCAAAGGAAAGTTTCCAGAGATGAACAAAAGCAAGAAGAAATTCACGGTTTTTGACAAAAAGCGACGTAAGCATACTACAAGAAGATTTAGGAAAGATGCTGAACTTCTAGAAATGGTCAAAACCATTACAAACAAATTCGTAGTGACGGCCAGCAACTTTAGTTGGGACCCACGTGTCACCAGGTTGAAGAAAAATATTGACACTAATGCAATTACTTGCTGATTAGGAAGACATACCATAAGAATATTTTCTTTGATAAACACAATCCTACAGGTAACATTTAGAAGTAGTATATTCTAGTGTCCACAAAACTAGGAAAATGACTTTGACATCATGAAGCGTACCTCCTAAATAAAGGTATTGGTATTGCCCACAACTGTCCCTACTTTTGTGCCACAGCCTGACTTGCCAATCAAAACCATTGGCATGAAGATCAAGACACAAAACTGACTGATAGGTTTGGCTTTGAGAGAATCAACACACACAGGAGGAGGTATGAGACTAAAGGAATTCAGCATCTCGGGGCTCATCAGTGGCTTACTGGCAGACCCTTAGCTCACAAGCAATGCACTTTGCTTTTAGCTCGAGGACGCAATGGCATTTTTAATATAAAGTTTTATTCTGTATTTGTTGCTTCATTTTGTGTCATGAAAGGCTCCGTGTTATTGAGAGCATGCCACTGGTGTTTATTGGACAGCCCTTCCTTGTGAATTTGAATGAGTCGAACTGCGTGTCAATCCAATTATTTTCGATGGTCGGGGCAAAAGACAATCCGCTTGGTGAGAACTCAGTCACTTCTTTACTGGAAAGGTTAAACACTACATTGGTGAGCGCCTGGGTCTCTGTTCTATACAGTGATTCATTGCTACCCACAAGTTCCTCTCCAGCTCGTGCAGCATTGATAGTAGGTCTCCTTCCTCTGGCACTGCTCTGCTGGTTCCACGGACCCCACCGTGCCTCTGGAGCTCTGTGAGTGGAAGAGCAGGGCATGCCTCTGTACTCTATGTTTTGTTGGGAGTATTTTTACTCTCTATGTCATTTGTTCGGAGTATTGGCCTGTTTTGAGGGAGTAAAGGTGACCTGTATGCTGAATATCTGTAGGGCAGCAGGTGACCCTATGGCACAAAGAGTTATATATAGGTCCTCCATTGCCTGTTGACATCCAGTTTACTCTCTCTGAGTCGGCTCTGTGCCCTCCTAGCTTTTCTTTGTTGTGCATTTTGTATTTTTGCATTTGGGTCTATATAGCGCAAACCTAGCTAGCAAGTAACAGAGGGTTCTACAAGTTATTTGTCATGCAGTGTGTACCTTATCTTTTTAAGTAGAGATATCTGAGTATGTTTCCTAAATCTTATTCCCATTGATGCCAAACATGTACAGAATTGACATGCCTTCAAGCCCACAGTGAAAGGGAGGGGGTGTTTTGCCCGTCTTGCCTGACACTTTGCTCTGTCCCAGGGGGACCACAGTATTGCTGCTGCTGCTGCCTTCACCATGCCCCCTCCTCCACTTAAACATCGGCACCCTCCCGCAGGGTGAAGCCAGTGAGGAAAGAGGAAGGGTGTTTTGTGCCTGCAGGGTGTTCGGCACCTGCAGGGGGCAGGCTGCCTGGTATGGGAACTGTTCAATGGTGGATTTTCTGTGGACTTCGAGACACTACACAGCGGAAATCAACCTGTCTAACTAGGCATCAGGACGCCGCTGGATGACCCGTGAGAACTTGTCCAGGTGAGTAGACAGGCAGGGAGGGAGGGGTGTAGGGGAGGGGCGCCACTGTAGCACCACACCACCATTACCACTACCACATTGTACTGAGGCTCTCTGGCACTTGTTGGTACTAAACACAAAACGGTGTTAATGACTGCAAAACCCAAGGAGCAATTATTCAATATTAGTAACCCTACCCAACATGCCACTTGTCATGTTACTTGATGTGCCCAAACGAAAAATGCTAACTCTAAGGTGCAAAATCTGAACAGCTCTCTTACCATTTACCAGTACCATACCAGTTACCTAAGGGTTCGGTGCGCATTACCAAATAAACAAAACAAACAAACCATTCGCACCAACCGGTGCTGCTAAAATTGGGCCTAAAACCTGCAGATGAGGCATACACCCTCATCAGTGGGATACGGTTTATAGTGATATTTTCGAAACCCATATTTTCAAATGCCATTTTCTCGACACCAAATTTGCCGAACATTTTTTTCGATTTTTTTTTTTATTTTATTTTAAAATGGGGGTTCCCCCCAAACCCCTGTTTTTTTTAATTTACACTTTGTTTTACTAACGAAAGCCAAAACAATCATACATTTTTAAAAAAGCCATTCGAAAAAAAAGAATTTCGGCTAAATGTTTTCGACATAATGGTCATTCGAAAATATGTTTTCGAAAATATGACCGGATACCATGGGATACATCAGTTCCTGGGTTCCATCAATGTCCACAGGAGCTTGGGCCCCTGGGGGTGGGGGGCGAGAGATAATGTTCAGCTCACTAAGGCTAAAAAGGATGACCCATGCGCTAGCAGCAGTGATAGCATTTGAACTGCAGCTACCACTGATAATTTAGGCAACCCATGGTGCAAAGTGCTGCTCCATAGTTCTCACAGTCTTTGCATAAAAGACGGGCAGCACAATCTGCGCCTTTGCAATGGACAATAGCTCACGGGTTAACCGCTTACCTGTGATTTAAAGAAAGCCTACACTTTGCTCGAAGTTGCTGAGGAATGTGTCATGAAGTGCTATATTTAATAATAATTTGCAATTATATAGCACTACGAATATGCAGGCATCTGAGCGCTGAATATTGTTACCTACGGTGTTTGGTGCTCATTTATCAACCTCGGAAGGATGAAAGGCTGAGTTTGGCACTGCTGGAATTCGAACCTGCGTTGTTCTGCACGGATGTCAAAGCGAGCGCTCTATCCTCTGTGCTAGCGGTTAAACGCAGGTAGCACAGGGTGTGTTATAACAGCAGGCTCGGAACTGAAGACAGGTGGCCCAGTCAGTGTGACTCTACTGCTGTGTGAAACTACTTATGCCATCTAGACATCTGTGTTTGAAGACTGCGTTTGTTTTGGAAAACTGACATTGTCGTCACTTGCCTCATGTGACAAGCCAAAGGCATGCATGTCAGGAAGTGGGAACAGGGAAGAAGGAACATGGATGAGCATCCATCCATGAATACAACCTCACCCTCCCTCCTCACGCCACAGCATTAGGTTTGTCTCACACTAGGTGACGCTAAAGCACCACCCGTGATCCAAAACTAAAAAAGACAAGGGGCTTATTCAATGTAATTGAATTGGAACTGAGATGGATAATAAAGCGCAATAACAGCAAAATGTAATGCTAAAGAGCTGGATCACGATTGTGTACTTTTAAAAAATATTCCCAAAACAAAGATTGAGAGTGTTCCCTTTACTGAGAAGTGAACAGCAATTTTTAACGGAAATTCTTACAATGAGAAAGATGCATGCAAAAATGGTACAACAGCTGTCGTCCCTGATTAGAAGCCTTACATTGCCTGCAGAAGCCATAAACATTTGTCTAAGGGAATCCCCGTGGCTGTCAGATAAGAACATCCAGGGTCTCTTCTGAAAAACAAAAAGAATTAGCATCAAGGAATGGAGCGCGAGAATACTAAAAGTGAATTAAGTTGCCTGGACATATATTTTTACTCTTCAAAGGAAACCTAGGCTTATATAGTAAGCATCCAAAATGGAGCATATTGGCCCCGGGGGCTTTCACATCCTGGAGACCAATGATCAGAGAAGATCCTTGGTGCTTATAGAAGGTGATCACTGTACACACCGTCGCAGCCAGACCGTTGCCATGTTTTATATATGTGCCTGCACCACTGCAGAAAAGGAAAGAACTTCTCTTCCGGCTAATTAAAGAATTAAAAAAGGAAACGATAAATAAAGTATTGTATACCTTTTTAGCCACCATGATACAAAGTCTTTCAGAAAGTTGCAAGGTTTCTGAAACAGGGGGAAAGTAGACCCCCTAAACAGAGGTTCAGAGGACTGAAGCTGAAAGAATGCAGTGAGAATGCCAGTGTACTCCAGGGGACTTTGCATCTTGGGCTGAGTTACCAGGATATAATGGGGAGGAACACAGTGGACTGAGAGTGAGCGTCGGTGACTGAATGACATCTGTTCAGGTATGACAGCATTGCTTTGGACATTTTCAAGCAAGATGGATTGTAACATGGCATAAGTCTAGGATTTTCTTTTTTAATTTTGGCTGTTAGGTGGGACTAACGCACCTCCGAGAAGCCAAAATGATTGCACTGGAGGACAGCTAGAAGGAAGATGGGATGTGAGGAGGGACACCAAGCTTGTGGGTTTTCTTTGGCTACTTATCCACACATCGACACAGTCTTGAAAGCCGACATATATTTCGACCAGAAGGTCTTTATCAAGGCTGTGATGGTGTGGCATAGTGAATGTGCCATATTTGGTGATGTGGTGAATGTCGGTTTGCTGTGAGTAACAAAGGTGAGTGGTGACATAGTACGTTCCTCTTGTCTGCATCCCCATGTCCTGCGCCACCCACCGCCATGCTAGCCATGCCAGCTAGCACCCGCACTGGCCATTTGGCAACCTTCAGATAGGGTGGTTCTTGACACATCCTGACCCTCAACTAAGGGGACCCACCCTCAACATCAGGATCACCACCCCTCCACTACGAGACCACCTGCCAGGGGGGCACAGGCCACACCCTCACTTCTGCATCACACACCAGCCATCTTGCACTAGATAATATTGAGCACCCCCCCCTAACACGCTATTCTCCTTCTCCGCAGTTGCTATTCAGCCTCCTTAAGTAAGGAATATATAACTTCATCAATTAACTCGGTAAGAACCTTCTCCTTACCCTACCTATTACATATAGTATGGAGCAAAACCAAATCTAACAATCAATTTCTCTCTCCTCTCCTCGCCCCTTGGTGCACTCTCTGTCAATTATCATGTTGTCCCCAATGTGGCCATTTGCATTATTATAAATGTATAATTTTTCCACCTCTACATGCATATATCGGTCACTTCACACTCACCTTGCATCACTACACTGCTCAAATGACAACTATATGTCCTCATGTCACCTGGCAATGTACTATGACACCACTCACGTTTGCTACTCACGGCAAATCGACATTCACCATATCACCAATATGACACATTCACTATGCCATACCATCATAGCCTTGATAAAGACTTTCTGGTCAAAACATATGTCAGCTTTTTCCATGTGATTGGCACTACATGTGCTCTCAAGACTGTGGCAACTTAATGCCAATTAAACCAATACTGCACTTAAAACCAAGTAGTGAGACTCATCATTTGTTCATGCTAGAGACACTAACTTATCTGGGAATAATCATTGGAATCCAGTACCATTACAGACGGGGTTCCCGTCCTATTCCTATATCTCACCATACAGGATTTTTGGAACATTGTCCCTCAGGAATCCAGTACTTCCTTTCCTCTCCTTCCCCAGAAGCTTACTGTCCCTAGAGCTCTGGTTCTCTATAGGCTGGACTACTGCAACAGCCTCATTCTAAATCTGCCTGCTTCTACTCTCTGCCCTCTGCAACTCATCCAGAACAGGACTGCAAGACTAGTCCTTGGCCTCAAGCCCAGGGATCGTATATCTCCAGCCCTGAAATCTCTTCATTGGCTCCCACTGTCTGCAAGGGTTAAATTCAAGACCCTCTGCATTGTCCACAAGGCTTTTTGGGTTCAAAATACCTTCATCTCTCCCTCTGCAAATACCTTCCCACTCGAGCTCTTTGCTCCTCCATCTCCAACTCCCTCAGGGCAGCTGCTTCTCCAAGCAATGAGTTGGGGGGTAGATCTCCTTCCTCTGCTGGGGCCTCCCTCTGGAACGGCCTCCCTGCCACTCTGAAACTTGAGGAGAACCATGTCCGGTCCCACAAGCACCTTAAGACCTTCCTCTTTGCTTCCGCCTTAGCTCTTCCTCTCCCCTGCTGATCTGTCTGCTTCGGCTCCAAGCACCTGGCTACCCTCTGATTTCAGGCCCAGGTCCCTGCCCACCCAGCCACACACCCGCACTGCCTCCTGGCAACACTTGCACTTGGGTCTGTATCTGTAACCCTACAGTCTCCTTACCTGCACTTATCAGACACCCGTTTTCTGCGTTTTAAAACTTGCACTTGCCACCTTGCTGGCTGCACTACCAGTTGTTTTTTTTATCCCTTGCTCAGCACTTCCACCGTTCCCCTCGCCATGCACTTTCCCTTTTCCCTGCACTTGCGCATTCTCAATGTCAGTGGGCCTTGTAAGGTCATTGTTATGTCCCCCCTTGTTGCCCTCCCTTGCCTCGTCGCGCTCTGAAACACGTGTGTATGAGCACGATACAAATAATATATCATATCATATCATACTTGGCAGCAGGACGTACTTTATAACACAGAACAAGATCAGCGCAGGGATCCATCTTTCCTTTAATGCTCTTAACACTACCTCCCTTACTTATCCACACATTGACAGCCCATAGCCAGGCGAATCCCCACAGCCCTTCAACCCACGACATGCCATTCCTCCCCCAAAACACATCCTCCTGGAATCACTTTGAGGTAGCTTTACCAAGCAGTTACTTCAAACATAATGTTCTACGTGCCTACAAGCGTTATTTCATTCAAAGCAGTTTTCAGAGAATGAATGGCTTAACTGCAGCTGTAAGTGTGCTGCTGCCATAATAAAATGGTCTTAAACGAGTGTGACTTCAGCCACTTGATTAATAAGCAGTTCTTTTCTCTGAAGTCCAGTTAAAAACAAACATTGGCAAAGCCAACAGTTTTGGCTTGTGTATATGTATTAGGCAGGCACAGCTATCATATGCTCAGCACTGAAACCATGTGGCAGCTGTTATCATTTTATGCTCAAGTAGCACTATTATGGTAGTGCCTGGCAAATGCCTTTAAAATGCCTATCCAAAGTACAAACTGTTGGCTTTGCCCATGGTTGTGTAAAGGTTCCTTTTGGGACTCCAGCTTTGTAGTCAGGAAGGGGGCCTCCCTTTCTTACATGCTAGTGTTCACAATGAACGAACTGCATGGCTCACATTTCCAGATAGGAAGCTTGCTGCAAGGAGGACATGGATTTACATCTGGTATTCAAGAACCAATGGAAGCCCTCATACTTTCTGTGCTATCAGTGGACTGTACTAACCTTGATTGTGGACATGTTGACTGGAAGTGGAACAGAGACTAAACAATTGAGCAGGTGGTTTTTGTGGAGGAAAGCAGGTTGACTTAATGCAGAGTCCCAAACTCTACAGAAGTGCTACCCAAGTAAATAAGGCTCCTGACCACCTATGACCTATGTTCCAATCTGTTGTCATAGGCTTCAAGGGAGACCTCATATAGCTTTGATTCTTGTTGACAAATAGCTTTGGAGGATTCTCCCAATGAGATCAGATTCTTGTTGACAGAGTTCTTAAGGGATCCCTCCCAGGTATCTGACATGCTGAAAGAGGATCTTCTACTGGCGTCATATTCCAATGGGCACTTTCTTAATTGGAAGGATTCTCTGCTCTATCCGTCATTTTATAGTCTCAAGGTACAGAGGTGCTGTGCAGTTGCTATACTATGGCCTCATACAAGGGTGCCGGTCCCGTAACAACGGTACTGGTATGCTTGCCGGTACCGTTGTTAGCGGACCAGCAAACTCTGAGTTGTGCCGCGGGTGCCTTTCATTCCGCCAGGTCTGCCTGGATTGTGTATGGATTGGGATGGATTGTATGAAATGGATTGTGTTTTTAAAGAGGGCTGCCGGCCCATTTCCCGTTCCTGCGCGATGACGTAATTTCCGGGTCCGGTTTTTGCAAACACGGTATTACCATGCCGGTATTACCGTGCCGGTATTTAGGGGTTGTTATGAGGCGGTACCGCTATGGACGGGTACCGTGATGCCGGTATAGGGGAGTTGGAGGCCCTTTAGCGGCATGGCGGTATTGCCACTACTGGCATGGGGGAACGCGTGTGCTCGCGCACTCATAATCACCCGGTATTAGCGGGTTCATACGTGCACGGACCCGCTCATTCCGGCATGCCGGTAATGAACCCGGATTTACCGGGATACTCGTAATGAAGGCCTTTCTATTTTTGTAACTGTATTGACTAATATATACAACTAATTAGTAATATAAATGTAGTCTCAAAACTAAACTTGTATTTATGAAAGCATGTATTTATTAAACCAGTGAAGAGGAAGTGCCAAGCACCATCCACACTCCAGCCACCCCCTTCGAAGTGCCAGGTACGTTCACGCCAAAATATGTGACGTATGATGAACAGAAAACAGCAGAGCCAAAGCGCTTTACAATACAACAACAAGAATACATTGTAAACAAGAAGCATAACGTCACAAAGACATGAAACAAAACATCAAAAACAGTATGTAGATCAATTGACCAGTTCTAAAGGAGGAATAGATAAGAGGAAGAAGAAAGGGAAGTAGAAAGGGAGGTCAGAGCAGGGGAAGAAGAGGGGAATTAGGAAGTGACACCTAAGAAAACCTGGACAGTAAGGTACCCATTGAGAAAACCATATCTACAGGCAAGACGAAATGACATTTGTCAGAATGGACTACCCGAAGAAGCCAAGAAGATAATGGAAGACGAAGGGTGATGTCATAAGAAATCGGACTGACGCACATATAGAAGATATAATGACCTAAGAATACTGGCAAAGAGACGAACTACCACGGATAAGTGACATCTTGAGCCCAAAGTGAAGCAGTTGATGTCAAGACGCAGAAACGGATGTCATATACACGATGAAGATATTCAGTTAGTTTAAATGTGTACAGATGCAAGAAACCAAGAAATCGTATAGCTTGCTATGCTTAGTAGCAAAGATTGAGGCAAGCGCAAATATATACATATATATGCCTAAAAAGCACTTTATAGATGAGTGTAAATCCACTACGCACATAAGCAGAATTGAACAAAGGTTACTAAAGGTCTCAAGAGGAGAGTGTTGCAGCAAACAAATCAAGAATTAAGACGGAGAGAAACATAGCTGAAGGTAACCAGGCCAAGAAGCCAAGTATCGGGCTGGAAAAGGCCAACAGTGGATACAATTAAAGAGAAAAAGAACAGATTATCCTGTTCAGAAAGGTCAAGATAAGCCACAGATGGTAGAAGACTGGCAGAATTAAATCAAATACATGAAAATGCATGAAGAAGAGGCTGATTACACTGTGTGCGAATCACGTGACAAGGCAGGCAGGAAGGGATGAGACTTTCACACCTACGCATGGATCCCTGCCATACCCATACTCCTCAAACTTTCTCAGACCAAGAAGCAGACTCGAGGGAAAAATACAAAGAAGTGACACATGACCACTGAGGTGATGATTGATTGTAACATAATTGGAGGGAAGATGGGGTGCAGACATACTCCTTGTACCTGGCTGGTTGTTCTGCATGCTGCTAGACGTAAGTGGAAAAGTATGAGTGGGGTTGATGCCAATCCAATCATAGTGGACCTTGTAATCTAGGGTCCTATAGTGAGTAGAACCAATGACACGTCGTACTTTTAGTGACGTTTATAGTGGCCATTTTGAAGGAAGGGCTTAGTTGCCCCACCTGACATTGATTATCCAATCCCCTCTCCCTGTTACCACATACAGTTATAGTACCTATGTTAAAGTTACCTTCCTATAACCAATCACGTTGCATGTCAGGTTTTTAAGATTGCGCATCAGTGATGACGACTTTTTGATATAAATACTGTGTTTTTTTCAGAAATTAAGTGGAGCTGAAGCGAGAAGTAAGATCGAGCTGTTGCTGATGTTCATTGTACTCCCCGTTATTTGTACTTGTCATTAAATGGACTCCCTTTGCCAAACTATTGAGTTACCATAGTTATTTGATGCAAGAATACGAATATGCATCCCCATCTATCTTGAGGGTGCTGCTTCTCATTTTAAAGGGCTGTTTGGAGACCCCCAGTTAAATGGGCCAGCTGGGGTCCATCGAGTTCACCAGATAATCAGGTATCCAGTGATGTGACCGAATATAAAATAGACTGTGATTTTACACAAGGAAAAGTTAGAGAATGAAATTTTAACGAATCTCAAATACCGAAAAATACTGAATTTGTTTAAAAAATAAATATGGTGATGGGGTAAGGGGTAAAGTCCTGTGGGGAGGGGTTTGGGGTGGGTTTTTAAAACAGGAGGAAACAGGGGGCTTTAGGAGGAACACAGCAAAAAGAAAAAAAAAGAATTGATATTTGTTTCGTTATTTGAGATTTGTTAAAATGTAATTCTCTAACTTTTCATTCAGTAACATCACAGTAAACTGATAATCACTCTTCCTTTACATTCTTCATTGAAATTAAAGCTACAACATTTCTACTCTAAGGCCCTGATTCACTGAGCATTTTCCTATGGGATTGCACCATTATAAAATGCTTCTGTGAATCAGGCCCTAAATGTAAAACTGGTCAGTAAGTCATCAATATTCACATTCAAGTTAAATGCATCCAATTAGCTGCCCCCCCCCCTCATTACTCCCCACTCGTTTGCAGTTATATGGAAGCCACTATGAAAGCCAGCCATTTTCAGGAAGTCTGTATCAGGCTGACCCCAGCTGTTTTTTGTATTTTTAAAATGTTCAGAGGTGTAAATCAGCTCATATTTATCAGAACTCGAATGCAGGCCCCTTTTTGCCCTAAGAAAGATGTCCGCCTCTAGTTCACAATGCAGTTTAAAAAATGCCCCCGAATCAAACGGCACAAACACCAACAGCAACCAATTCCTCCTCTCGTAAATATTCACCATTATAGTTATTTTCTTCTTCATTTATTTGCTATATGCACCAAGATGGTTTATCCAATCAGAAATGTTTGTGCTCAACCATGATGTGACGTCATCTGATGGATTCTTGGTTACATGTCTTTATGTCAAAATATTTGATATTGAAAGAACATATCTCGAATATTTTATAACGAAAAATGTTATAGTGAATGCACAGTTTTTTGTTTTTTTGGGGTGTGGGGGTTCCCCCCAAACCCTTGTTTCCCACCCCTAAAAACCCACCCCAACCGTTTCCCAAAAATATTTAACCAATAACCCCACCCCTAAATGTATTCACTATAACACAAGAACCTGTGTTCCGAAATAAAACATTTCCATCTAAAGGTATTCCCAGCTTCCCTTTCTGTAACAGCGGATGCAATAATAACATAACACTGGCTTCATTCAGCCCACTGTTTCTCATGTAACAGGGCTTTCCACAGCTGCGAATGCTGTCACAACTCTCATCCTTATCTGGCTCACATAGCAGCAATAACGCCAATGTCGCACAGATAACTAGTTGTCATACATGACCTGCTCATGGCACATTTTATGCTGCATTTCTCATGTTATTGCATTTTCACCTTTCCATGGCTAAGCCCAGGGGTCAAGTCCTAAAAATTAAAGAGGGGGGACTCATCAACAAACGCAATGGGATTTGTTGCCATAAACTAACGTATGAAGGTGAAATATGCACATTTCATTAAATTGGCTTTGCATAACCACTCAAATTGCACAGGACGAATGGATTTGCCTTTCACAAAATCAACACGCACAAAAAAAAACAAGAGAGGGTATTTTCATCTAAAAGTGTTTTTGAAAATGTTAAAAGGTTTGCACGTTTTAAACTCCAAAACCAATACCGGAGTTTGCAGCACTGAAATGGGACATTTTACCTTTAGTTGTTTGTTATTTTTCATCAGGTTTTATAGTGCAGTAGTGAAGTGTCCGGCCTGCAAACCTGGTGACATAAATTCAAAGAGGACATTCAATGTTTCTCATTTTAGATGGGGGGGACTGAGTCCACCCTCTGAAAAAAAGTGGGTGGACTCCATCCACCCGCATGCATCCTCGTCTTGAGCCCTGGCTAAGCCATTTTCTAGGTTCTGTTTTTTTTGTAATGGAGCACACTGATTTCTACCGTACCTCAGAAACTGCATTTTTTAACAAAAATAAATTAGCCCCCCCCGAGCACAGCAGAACAGTAGTTAAGGTATTAGTAACATCAAATGCATGTCCTATTATTACTAACAATTGTTGACATATCATGCTCCATATTCATGCAATACAGTTCCCTTAAATCTCTCACCCATATCACGATACTCCCCTTCAACATTTGCCCTTTTTATCCTGATATCTTTCCCTCGATTTTCAAAATCCCAATCTATAAAATGATCTTTGAAAAGTAGAACAATGTCAGGCAACATACCAAACCATATCATTCTTAATTCCGACCTGCAGACCTTGGCAAATAGATGATATTAAAAAATAAAATCTTACATCTTTATCCAACCCTTCCCTAAAGGTAAAATTGTATGCAAATAAGTGATCCTCAATATAATAATTATTTTAATAAGATGTGATTTTCCAGCCACCTTTCAAACAGTTCCATATAGTCAAAGATCCATCTTAACATAGGCTTCAATTCTTTAGTCTTTTTTCTTTTTTTCCGTAACAGATTATTCCTATTCTAGGATCTCTGGGAAAATTGTTTTATATCTTATTTCTGTACTGTTATTGTCCCTACATTTCTTCTTTATGGTTAAGATGGGGTACAACAAGTTTAAGTTCCTCCTACATCTTTGTTGCAATTTTCCCTGGGAATTTAGTCCATTTTATGCACTTTCTTTTCGTGGTTGGCTCATCACCATCGTCGAAGTCATAAACCCTGATAATCCTCATTTTGTTGGTTGACAAATTATCCTCTTTGGATCATTTGGTCCTTTCTTCTCCTCGGATTCAGTATGCTATGGTAAAAATATAGTGTAACAGAAGGGTAAAGTATTAATTCTAACAATCTGTGCCCCTATTCTGTTTTTATTTTACTGAGGAACATAATGCAGTTCTAATGATCTCTCAATCTTTCCTTGCGTTCAAAACATTCCTACTTGCCTGTAATATATATGGTTTCCAATCCTTCATAGTGTTGCATCTGCCTCAGAAATCTATTTACTTATCTGTAAAAGCATGTGGTTTCCAGATCCTTTATATAATGATGTCAGCTGGTTCCTCCATGTACTTTTGTGAAAACTGTGGAGAATCCTGCAGATCCCCCACTAAAACTCTGCCAGACCCTTCCTGATCCCACTCCTGGGGGTGGTGAGAATCTCCTGGATGGAGACAAGGCCCAAGGTAATGGGGTAAATTCACAGGATGAGACACTATTGTTCCTTGGACGATAGTGAGATAATTCCCAGAGAAGTTATAGCATCTTGTAATTCAGAGGGATTGTTAAAGGAAGCGTCAGATGGGCGCTGCTTATCTGAACTTCCTGGTGATGGACGGGGAGGGGAAGCCAGTCTGTCAATGAATGCTGAATCGAGGAAATGGTGACGCAGGAAACCAACCCAACCTGATGGATTAAAAGGTCGGGGTGGACCGGCCCCCAACGTCACAAGATGGCGCTTCCCTGATAAGCGTGGTGTGAGGACAATGCAAGCACTGGCAGGGAAGGCCACTTGATGCCGAGTAGAAAAGCTGGGTAGTGCGCAGAACTCAGAAGGCAGGGTGCTGGTCTCTGGAGGCAAGTGCTGGTCTCTGTAGGCAGATGTTGGTCTCTGGAGGCAAGGTACCCAAAAAGAGACTCAAAGCAAGGCAATGACATGAGACCAAGAAGGAGAACCAAGGAACAGGGCCCCGGAGGCGAGAGAACAAGCGCAGGGAACCAGGATGGGAGGCCAAGAGAAAGCCTACTTGTAAGAAGCCCCGCCAAATGGAACCCAGAACATGGTTGTCCGCCCATACACAGACCCGCAAACATGGACACACCCAGAAAGCCAGTGGTTGGGACCAAAGGAGGTCGCCACAAGCACCATCGAAGGTAGACCCTCCATGTTGGTTCCCGCCGGTCCTGATGACCCTGCATCCTCACCCAGGTAAGTGGCATGAAAGGGAGGAAGGCTAGCTCAGGGGCAACGCGTTTGGCTTGGAAGCAAGACAATGCATCGCAACACAGGTTCAAATCCCGATCCCATGCTTAGAAACCACTTGTTGCTATTAAGTGAGTTATAAAAGAACAATTAAAATTATAAATGTCAGTCTAGGGTTAAAACCATGCCAGTAAAATCTGGGATAAAAATGTCCAAAGATGTTAACTTTCCAGAACCTTTCTTTTATATCCCCAAAAACCCATACCGTCCACAATACAATGCCCAAGGTATGCCAACAGGAACGGCAAATCTGTGACATTGTCTGCCCCAACTGTCTCTAAAAAGATTAAACATTTTAACTAGTATTATAATAATATCAACGGAGGACAATCTCTAATGAACCCTTTTAAAGATGTAGAGAAATTGTAACTTTCTACAATGTACTGCATGCCCCAGAATTCCTCAAGTACTGTGAAGAATAATAGGGCTGAAGAGACATGAAGGAGCTCAGGTCAGGCAGGCAAGCATAATGGCTTTTGACAGGATCAGGCAATTCATTCTAAGGGCCGGTAACTGAAAACAATAGGATGCTGCAGGGAGGAGCAGTAGAAAGAAGCTGGAGCAGGAGCTGGAAGGTCGGCAGTAGCAGAAGCAGAACAGAGGAATAGCAGATTTGACCTTCAGTCTCCTAGTTCGTCCTGTGCTCACAAACCATGTTTGGCTGTGGCAGCATTGGAATGGAGTGTATTTTGTATTTTATTAATTCTATAAATCGCTTTTATCCAAAGCGCTGTGCATAGTATAAAAACAACGGTACAAAATCAATGAAATAGGATAATTCAAATATCAAGTCAGAAAGCAAACAATCATTGGCAGTGAAGTAGGCGATTTTTCAAAGAAACATGAAAAAAAGAAAAACAGTGATAAATCGAAAAGGTAGCGGAAGAAGATTCCAATGAAGAGGAGCAAGAAATTCAAAAGAACAAAAACGAGATTGGGCACAGGGTGGGTGGGGAACAGTCAACTTAAAAAGACATGAAGAATGAAGAGAGGGAGAAGGGATATAAAAAGAAAGCAGAACAGCAAGATAGTCTAGGGCAAGCCCATAGAGAGATTTAAAAACCAAACAGAGAAAATTAAATTGAATTTGGGACTGAAAAGGCAGCCATCCAAGGGATGCAAGTGAGGCTGAAATAGAATCACGATAAGAGAGAAGGCAAAGTACGCACATAGAAGAATGATGAATAGATTTCAAGGACTGGAAGAAACAGGCAGTCTTTCCAGGTGCGTCTAATTGCTGTGAATGCAGAACTGAAGTCATGCATCCATCCAAGGGCCATGTGCAGAGGCAAGCCAAAGGAAACTGGAGAGTAGAAATCTCTCCTTTGATGAAGCCGGATCGGAGACACCTGTGCAGCAGAGGGGCGTGGGTCCCAAGAATGCCTGCAGCAGTATCAGTAGAAGAAACCAAGCTGGGAAGCAAAGCAGCCCGCAATCACAATGATTGTGGAGTCGGGAAAAAGAAGCTCCATACTCCAAATGAACTAAAATACCTTGCTGGTAACTGTAGCCAGCTTTATTGTCCCTCACGTACATATTCATGCGAGGAAAGTTGTTTGTAGAAGTAGGAAGTCAATTTAACAAGGAAAATGTAACATGCGTTGAGATTATAAACATTGCTGGGCAAACCTACTGAATTCTATTTGACTTACCCAAAATGTTACAAGAACAGTTTTAACATCTGAAGAGGTCGCGCATGAGACATTGTTTCCCGATTACTTTGGAGGCTATACGCTGATCGAAAGCAGGGGACGCTCAACTTTTCTTGTGGCAGTTCAAGAGTAAAATGAAATTGTGTGTGCTTAATTTCACTTTTATTAGACAACTGACTTCTTGTAACATTCTAAACAATGAAGCTGAAGTTTCATTATTAGAAGGAGTTGCTGGAGAGGGAAATAATCCCGAGTAGAAGCATCCTGACAAGACTTATATAAAAGACACTGCAGAAGTTGCAAGTAAAAAAGTTGTTAAGAAGAAGTGGTACTTTTGTCTTCAACTTTTTACTTTTGTCTTCAACTTTGTTAATTTTTTTCTTGGAAGGATCCCATTGGTGCTGTTGTTTTCTTCGTGGAACAGGAAAGGGGAATATTTTCATCAAGCGAAGAAGAACTGTTACCAGTGGATTTTTATTTATGTGAACTTTTATTCCTTTGGAACTTTTCAACACTTTTCTTTGCCTTGGAAGAATTGACTTTGGGACATTCCTGGGGGAACAAGATCTGCCCAGAACAAGTAGAAGTCATCCAAGACACGTGTTGTTTGGTAACCTTTCATTTATTTTGTTTTCATGTTTCTATAAATGTTTATGTTGTTTAGTGTGAGGGTTAGTATTGTTAATGCTATGAGGTTTTCCCTTAGATCCTAGACTAGGTACGGAATCCCCTTGTAGAGTATGTTTAGTTTGGGTTTATTGTTTATTTTGGTTAAAAATAAAATGTTGAACCTTGAGAAAACTAAAGATAGTCTGGAGTCTCACATTATTGACCCCTCACAAAACACAAAAGCATGTTGGAGATAATTCCTCAGGTTATCCCACATTGATGAACAGTGGACGTATTGATCAGGTTCTGTTAATTGGTTTAATGCAGTAAATGTGATACATAATGTTCCTGTCATTAACCAACTTGTTTCGAATTAAGTGGGTAGCTTTGGGGGGTGTTGCTAGCAAATACCAACTAGATCTTGCCTCAGCAACAAATGTCTTCAATGTGCTGATAATTGTTTGATTCCTTGTCTCAATTCCCCCACTTGTGCACAGTGTGTAGGAAATGTGTAGCTATTGCTCCATACAATCTTCCACATTTTTGTCATCAGTGTGCTTGTGAAATGCTACTTCTGTCTGTCTCACTTCTTTGGGGATAACTGCATCAATGGTGCAGGTGTTTCTGAGCTACAATTAGGAGTTGTGATGCATTCAATCTATCTTCATATCATTCAGGCTACTACCATCAGCATGTACTTATTTGCATGGGTTGCTCTTTGGACAGGATCCATAAACCCATAAAGTCAACCTAAGGACTGGACCATGGCAATATAAATCTTCTTTTATGGAGTGGTGCGATGACATGTGTTGTCAATATGCAAATTCCCTCAAGATTTCAAAAGTCATTTGTGCTCCCCTCTGCACTGCAGTAACAGCTTCAACCCTTTGGAAGACATGGGTACAACCCATTGAGTAAATCCTGATATTGGTTGCCATTCTAAAAGCCCATATTGTAAAATTAAATCATTTCTTGGTCTTCATCAATTCTCATAACTCTTCTTTTCCTGCACAATCTTCTTCTGAAATTGGATTCTTCTCAGGTTCTTCAACGTAATAATTGATTATTCTCAGTATGGGATCTTCTCTTAGGGCCATAATTAAATCCTTAGAAGAAGCATCACAACTCTAGGGAGCCACTGGGAATTAATGTTCATATAGTCTCCTTTTCTGGCTCTTTCCTTTGCCAGATTGTGGAAACAGAAAAATAATATGAGGCCGGGAAACCCAGAAAGAAACACACCAACACAGGTTACAAAGAACATACAAGTGCTTTATTTAAAAGCTACAACAGTTACCAAAGTCAATTGACAAACGGATAGCTATTCGGCTCTCAGAGTAACATAACAAACTTCAACAAGAGTTCAATGCGTTAGTGAGAGAGACCATACATTGGAATACTTGAATCTTTTATACTATTTGTCCAGCCCTTGGCCAACCCTCTCGCGGGTTAACCATTATAGGAGTCGGGCCTATGGGTTCCTTGCCAGGTCAATCCTATAATATATGCATTTTGATTAGTTTCGCTGATATAGTTGTACATTTACACATAGGTCAACGGTAGGACAAGGTCTCAGTTCGCGACCCTGACAAGTGCCCTGCAGGCATATTAATTATTCATGTGTACGGAGGTCACTACGGCCAGGCTCTTACTCAGAATGTCATTCGGCCTCCATTTTGATGTTCAGGGTGACTTCCATATTACAAGAGAACCTAAAATGGCGGCTTAATCCAAGATGGCGACTTACATTACTTTTCTCTAAGGTCAAGACCTTGCCGTGGAGTTTGTTCGCATACGATGTTTAGACAACTTGGCGTAGGCCAATACACATACAATTGTTGCGATAGGAGGCATAATATTGTTTCAATTCCGACAAACCCTCCTTTTGGCCTATGCCAAGTGCTAATATAATTTCTGATACTTCTGTAAATAACTCCATGCATTGTCGTCCATACATCCTGAATCATTATCTGTAATGTCTATAGCCATTAGGTCGTTCATCAGAACCTCTTGTAACACAAACTATTTAGATGCTGTACCTGGGGCATACATTTTGTGCCCTACTGTGCTCACTGCTTGAGCACAACATCCCCCTAGCATTGCACATATACTACGTAGACATTGGAAACAGCAACAAAGGAATAGCAGGATTCCCAAAATAACCAGGATACCAGAAAGCACCTTCCAACCCCAGGATCTTAGAGAATCCCAGAACCAGGCGCTAATATTCCAATCTCCCACAGGAACATGCACTTCAGAACTAAGGATGTGCAAGTTCTGTATTGCTTTGAAAATTGTCGGTGAGGAATCTGGTACGAAAACACAGCAAGCGGACCCCACTAATTTGCATACTCCACCACGTTCTGCTAGGATGACATCTAATGCTATCCGATTTTGGACCGCTACCAATCTTATTGCCTTTTGTTCTAGTGTCATATTGTAGAGTATATCCGTGGTCCGGTTGATGGTTCTCTCCAGTACTCTTGCTAGCCCCCTAATGTTTTCAGAGTTTGCTATCTGTCCCCAAAATGGCACAACTGATTTCGCTATATCTCCCAATACTTGCCCAGGGGTATCTCCGTTCTCGTCCCGCCGTGGGCGAGCCTTAGAAACTTCCAATGTACTAGCTATAAATGCCCCAGGTAACAGGATTCCTAAATAACAGGTTCCCTGCCAATCCTTGGGCAACCAGGGAAATGCTGAACTACCACAAACGAAATAAACAGGCCCCCCTACATACAGAGGCCTGTTCTCCCCGGTCAAATTTACAATGTTCACACAACCTTCAAACTCTCCCATTGACCGAGTGCCATTTCTTTGTACACAAAAGGAGACTGAATCGGGGCTATGGTTAATAGAGTAGGAAGGGGGCACAGCGTCCTTATTGCCTATCGGAGCCATTTTAAAGGAAATTAGAGTTTGGAAAGGAAGAGATAGTTTATCAGATGGCCTAATAGAAGTGACATTAGGTCTACTTCTATTTGCAAAAAGCGAGCATCCCAGGGGAGTCAATTCACGTTTCTCAAAATCATTTAAATTAGTTCCATCAAAGTTCCCTGAGATGCTATCATTCCAACGGCCAAAGAATAGTGCTCTAAGAGAAGCATAGCAAGCAGTCATTAAAGGTAAAGGATGAATATACCATCCTAGCCCCTTGTTCCCATGTTGCGGTAAATGGGTGCAAATCCAGGAATTACTCTTATTAAAAATGGCATGCGTTGAATTCATTATTATCATTAAAGTATTATTATGATACTTTCGTCTATGCTGGGAGTCTCTAGGTGACAAAGTATGAAGGTGTACAGAGGGAGTCAAAGCACTAGGTACAATCTCAATGGGCAGCAGAGGTTTTAGAGGGTAAATTTCTTCGAAGTACCAAAGTCCCACAGCAGTAATTACACAAATTCCAATTATTATTAACACAACACAGCAATAAGTTTTCGGGGCCCAGGCACATTGTTCGTTGTCTGAGTTGGTCACCCCCTTATTTACAAGTCCAATGCGGGGAGCAGCAGTGGAGGTGGCAGGCATCATAGTTTCTCAATCGACGACCCCAATGTTCGTTGCTGGCGACACTACGGTCGCACGACTTCTTAGTCCTTCCCAACCCTAGCCAGCAGAATCCCTTTTTTCCTTTTGTTCAAAAGGAACTTTCTTTTACAAGAGAAAACTTTCAATCACTTCTTCTTTCCGGATGCACGGAAAAGACCCGTGCCGTAGTTCTATTTTCTTCGTCGAAGGTCGTACCTGGTGGTACCCAGAACTGTTTGATCCGGAAACAAGGTAACGTCACTTCCTGAGGGAAGCAATGTATCGGAGGCGACGGAAGTCGCAGAACTTAAAACAGTGTTTTCCGGAAGTGACTTTTTGAAAGAGTGCAGAGACGAAATGGACTGTTCCCCAAGCTCCACGGGCTCAGAGAAATTCTCCGACGCACTCACAGTGCTGTTTGCTACTCCAGGATCAGAGATTGTAGCATCAGCGAGGGGTTCTGCTTCTTCTGTAACTTGTGGCGTCGGGGGAGGAAGTTTCTTGACATGCGTCGCGTGGATCCAATGTTTCTTTCCAGCCACCCGCACTGCTGTTTGGGTGACCAACAGTACCTGGTAGGGTCCCCTCCAGCGAGGAGCGAGACAGGAAGACCTTTCGTAGGCCTTCACTAGGACCCAACTTCCAGGCTGAATATTGTGTCCTGGGCCCGTAAACCGTACAGGTAAAGCTGATTGGACCTGATGATAAATGAGATACAGATTTTTAGTCAACTGGTTACAGTAGTCTACAAGCAATACATTTTCGACCTCCCTCAATGCTTTAGGCTTCGGAAGGCCCAAAATGTTAGCAGGTCTCCCCATCACTACCTCAAATGGGGAGAGCCCAGTCTTAGTTTGAGGTGTGGTACGCATGGCTAACAATACAATAGGTAAGGCATCTGGCCATTTCAGTTTGGTGTCGGCACATGTTTTTGCAAGCTTATTCTTTAGGATGCCGTTATGTCTCTCTAACAACCCAGCACTTTGAGGATGTCTAGCTGAGTGAAATCGTTTTTCAACATGTAACGCTGTGCATATCTGAAAAATTACTGCTGCAACAAAATGGGACCATTGTCAGACCAAATTACCCTCGGAAGCCCAAATCGTGGAAAGAATTCTTTTACCATAATCTTTGCAGTGGTCATGGCAGTAGCATCCTTAACGGGGAAAGCCTCGACCCATTTACTAAAAGCACAAATAATCACAAGAACATATTTTAGATTGTTACACCGTTCCATCTCAATAAAATCAAAGTGGATGACCTCGAAGGGAACAGAAGGTGGCCCAAAGCTTCCCCTTGGAGTTACTGTCCCCTTCCCCACATTGTGCTGTAAGCAAATCATACAATTCTGAACATGTCGCTGTGCAATCTTCGAAATTTTATCATTCACCCATACTTGTTCTAACATTTTCGGGATCTGCTGAGCACACACATGCGTAGGACCGTGTGCCATCGTAACCATTGCCAGCACATATGAATCAGGGAGCAACCATTTTCCTTCAGATGTATCCACCCAACACCCATCGTCATCCAGTATCCCCATTTCTTCGGCCCACTTTTTAGACTCTTCTATTGTGGCATCAGTTTGGATATCTCGCACAGACCTGATACCCTCATCCATTACATAGGCATCTTTTATTTCCCTTAGAGCATACATGTCTGCGCTAAGGTCTGTAGCCGTTTGCCTGGCTATCTCGTCAGCAAAAGCGTTCCCTTTTCCCACATCATCTATGACCTTACGATGTGCTGCACATTTCATGATCGCTAACTGCCTAGGGAGAGTGAGTGCCGAAAGCAATTGCACTATCAGGGGACCATGCTGAATCTTAGTCCCATGTGAGGTTAGGAACCCTCTTTCCGACCAGAGCCTCCCGAAGTTGTGAGCCACCCCAAAGGTGTACTGGCTATCAGTATATATGTTTACTATATGCCCTTCGGAGAGTTCACAAGCTCCGGTCAACGCTATAATCTCTGCGGCCTGCGCGGAGTTCTGCGGAATTCTCTTAGTTTCAACAACCGTACTCAACGTAGTAACTGCGTAAGCAGCTGTAGATGTACCATCTGGAAGTTTGAAGCAGGAGCCATCACAAAACAGCTCCCCTTCTGCATTGCCCAAAGGAGTATCTATAAGATCTATCCTGCCCTTCATTTCCTGTTCAGTGGTATACAGGCAGTCATGTAATTCTTCGTCACCGAAAACAGTATTTTGCGGGAAAGCTAGGAGTTCAGCCGGATTAAGAACACAACACCTCTTAATTTGAATGTGAGGGGCGAACAGAATTAATTCATACCTTGTCAGCCGTGCAGAGGTGAGGTGTTGCGTTTGGGTTTTATTCAATAGGACATCTACAGAGTGAGGTACCATCAGAATTAAATCATGGCCTAGGACCATCCCCTCACTCTGTTTTACAGACACGGCAGCAGCAGCGACAGCTCGCAAACATCTTGGCAAAGCGCATGCGACAGGATCAAGGGCGGAAGAGTAGTAGCCGCACGGCCTATTATTCCCTCCATGTTCCTGTGTTAACACAGCTAAAGCACATCCATCACATTCATGCACAAACAACACAAAGGCCTTGTCATAATTTGGAGTCCCCAGAACCGGTGCAGAGCATAACGCGGTTTTGAGAAGCTCAAATGATCGTTGATGTTCCGATTTCCATGGCAGCGGCAAAGAAATGCCCTTCTTCGTCAAAGCCAACATCGGTTTTATCACTAGTGAAAAGTTCGGGATCCACAACCTACAGTAAGAAGCCATGCCTATTAAGGCTCTGACTTCCTTCTGTGTATTTGGAACAGACATGCCAGAAATGAGTTTTATTCTTTCAGGTGTCAATCTTCTCCCCTCCTTTGACAGGAGGTAGCCTAAATAGGCGACCTCCTGACAACAATATTGAAATTTCTTGAGCGAAGCTTTATGACCGTTTTCGGCCAGATGAATAAGTAACAATACAGTGCCTTCTTTACAAGCACTTTCAGAGTCTGCAGCCAAAAGCAAATCATCGACATACTGAAGTAGTGTACAAGTAGGTGGCAATTCAAGGGTGTCAAGCTGCTCTTTCAAAGCTCTACTATAAATGCTTGGACTTTCAGCATACCCTTGAGGTGCCCGAGTAAATGTAAATGAACCTCCTCCCAAGGTGAACGCCAACAAATATCTACTCTTCTTGTGTATAGGAATGCTAAATAAAGCATTCTTTAAATCCACAACACTAAAGTGCGTAGCTGTAGCAAGGATCATTGTTAGTATCGTTGTTACATCAGGCACAATTCGAAATTGTGGGACGACAACTTTGTTGATAGCACGTAGATCAATTATAAAACGGTATGGGATTGCATTGTCGCCTTTCTTGTATACAGGTAAAATCGGGCTGTTACATAAACTACCTGCAATCTCTTCAATCACTCCTCGATGCACAAAATCGGAGACAATGCACTTCAAAGCACGCTCGCACTCAACTGATATTTTATATTGCGGAATGCGTGGTAGTTTAACTCCATGTTTCAAAACTATTCTAACGGGTTCAATCTGTAGCACCCCGACATCATTGTCGTCCACCGCCCACAAACATTCCGGAACAACGCTAAACTCAGGAGGCAATGGTCGAGTCAGAAACTGAGAAGTGGGAAGTTGCTGTGGTGAAACCGTCAGTCGTACTCCATCAGAGGAACACTGAATTACTGCATTCAATTTCTCCAACAAATTTAACCCCAGCAAATTCTCTCCACAGTTCGAAGTCAGAAGGAAGGGACAATGGTCCGTAAAGGGACCCAAAGAAACAGGCACCGGCGAAGAAACCGGGCAAGCAATTGGTATGCCAGAAAACCCTACAGAAACATTTGTTTGCCCTGACAGTGGAATGTTTGGAACCCGGGAATGATCAATGGAGCACTTCTGTGCTCCAGTGTCTATCAAAAACTGATGTTTCCTATTCCCCACTAACAATTCAACGTAGGGACCTTTCTGATTAACGGGAATAGGTGAAGATTCCAAACCCTGCTTCGGGCAGTCCTAACGAAATAAAATGTCGTCAGAAGGAAGCTCTTCAGAAAGGTAGGCAGCAGAAGGGTGATCAAATATGTTTCTCGTGTCCACACTTGAAGTCTGATTTTCCCGTGGAAAAAGGTTGCTGAGGATCTAGCGAGAACTGACCTCTGTCAGGGCCCCCTGCTCCAGGGCGACCTCTAGGTCATCTACCCATACTCCCAAAGGCATTGTTTGACCTTTGTCGAAGGACGGGGCACTGTGCTCGCCAATGACCTTCCTGGCGGCAATAGGCACATTGAATAACATTCACAGGACCCAAAGGAACGTTTCCTTTTGGGACATACTGACCTCTGATCTGTGAAGTACCTCCTTTGGGATTTCTAACAATTTGTTGTAACAATACTTTAGTCTTCAAATCTCCTTTCCTCTTCTCTATTTTCTCTTTTTCATTATTAACACGGTTCTCATAATACTGAGCCATGTGCAAAACTTCAGATTGGGATTTCGCCTGCCAAGCGCTCTCAGAGGACATAATCTGTGACTGGATGTCGGGCAACAACCCACGTACAAATTTGTCCACAAACAACCTTTTTCCAAACTCTGTGCCCAAGTCCTGTCCACTGAAATCAGAGAATACCTGTTCGAATCTATTAAAGAATTCGGTGGCACCTTCAGTTTTTCCTTGAACACAGGCCGTAAGCTTGTCCCAAATAATTATTTTCTCAGGAATTATGGTTTTCAATTTTGCGACAATTCTATCAGGCAAAGTAAGTATTACCTGGGGTGGTTTCTCACCAGCTGGTCTTTCCCCATCAAACCTAGTCATGTTAGCCCACGTATCTCCTAACCCTGGCACATTGTCTATTGTTCTAACCTGCTTCCATAAATCTACAGGCAAGAGTACAGGGAATAGCAAGTCAATGTCACTTAAGGTGAACACAGAGGACTGCAAAACGGACTCTATCTCTTTGTAGAATCCTGTCGGGTTTTTCCTAATATCGGGAATTGATTGTCTAATAGTGTTCACTTCCTGTCGTGAAAACAGGACGTGAACAAATTGCGATACATAGTGTGCAGGGATGTCCACAGCGGGTGCACCAGTCCCGGCGTTAGCGGGACTCTCAACCTTAGGGACAAATGTCGGAGGAACCTCTCTCATAGGCAACTGAGATGTAGGTAACTCTGACCGCTTACTAAGCAACAGAGCCAGATCGAGCGCTAAGGCAGCTGAAGAAGTGTCGGGCGAAAAAGCCCTCTTACAAATACCCAATAACTCTATACGACAACTAACCTTCTTCCTTACACATTCTTCCTGCAGGTACTGTACCATTACCTGAATCACCTTCCTCTGCATTTCTACTGTATACTGACTATACGTGTCATATACTTCATCTGGCGGTATCGATGAATCCGAGATCCATCGAATCGCATCTTTGGTACAAACTCGTACTTCCTCAAGTGCTGATCTACGACACGGAAGGAACCGTTTCTGCACATACATACTGTCGTCTTCATCATCCTCATCCCGCAATTTCTCAAAGTCCCTCCTATACTCAAACAATCTCTCAACATGACCGTGTACTTTCTCCTCTGTATCACTCGAAAGCGCTAAAGTATTTAGATCCCTCACCCCTTGTGGGAGATCCGTATTATGTAATCTACCCCACAGTACACATAAATGAGTCCCCAAACCTTCGATAAAAACATTTTTCTCTGGAAAATTGCCCATACTTGATATTGTGGAAAAAACGTTAACTTGATCACCTTTCTCCATACAGTGCTTAGCCCATGCAAATAATTCCCGTTTCTTATCTGCAGAAACAGTATTTCGAGTGACAATCTTTGACCCCGCACCCCGATCAACTTCAGTCAATACAGAACCACTCGGGAGCGGAGGTGTGGGCAAATTCAATGAGGGCGCAACTATCGGCGTAAGAGGAAGGGGTGGTGGAATAGGTGGAGGGACAACAACTAGAGGAATAGGAACAATAGGTTGCACAGGGGGAACAGGAATAACAGCAGGAACAAAAGCAGGAATGGGCAGAGCACCAGGGAGAGGATCATACGGAGGTGGCGCAGAGGCAACAGGCCTGCGTTGTTTAACAATTTTTCAATAAATTCTTTAGAAACATGGAAATCTTTAGAGGGATACATTTTCTGAATACCGAGTGAGAAAGCCCTGTCCATATTTTTGACTGACTCCGAATGTTTTTCCTTATCATATAACAGCGCCTTTTCGGCATTTGTTTTATGACGGCGTGCATGTTTATCCCTACTTTTAAGCTGCTGCAACGCTTCTTTTTTCCAATTCTGCAAAACATTAAATGCTGCAGGTCTGGCCCTCTCGAAACTACCATTGATTGGCCACTGAAATTCGGAGGCATGTCTGGTTTGTCTGTGCCAAATATCATTAAATACTATACTTCCAATGCCATACTTACAGTACATAGTACATGCCGGCGACCCCTCCTGTGGTGCCGGGCGGCTAAATTCCAAAGATTGTCGATCGCTGCGGAACAGAGCTCTAAAGCAGCTAGACAATTTCCCAGGCATTTCACAAAAAATTGGTGTTACCTGGTCAATAATTGTGTCTGCAGATACAATAGCCCAAATTCAAATTGTCAGGGTTAAATTAAGAGCCGGGTCACGACTACACCTGACCAAACCTAAGGAGGACCGTACGGTTTACCAAAGAACTTACCTAACGAATTTTACCTTGTGTTTGGTGGTTTCGACAAATCTGCCCGCCTCAAAAATGGACCCTCGTCAAGATGCCGTGTCAGACCACACGACTATCGTCCAAGGATCGGATCGTGCAGCGCTGCCGAGGTATCGCGTCTCGTTCGGTCGGGCCCGCAGTATCACACCGTCCGATCCCGGTTCCATAGTCGTTCCATAGTCTGCGTCAACCTTCAATGATCCGGCATCAATCTTGAGGGTCCCTATTCGGGCGCCAACTGTGGAAACAGAAAACTAATATGAGGCCGGGAAGCCCAGAAAGAAACACACCAACACAGGTTACAAAGAAACATACAAGTGCTTTATTTAAAAGCTACAACAGTTACCAAAGTTAATTGACAAACGGATAGCTATTCGGCTCTCAGAGTAACATAACGAACTTCAACGAGAGTTCAATGCGTTAGTGAGAGAGACCGTACATTGGAATACTTGGATCTTTTATACTATTTGTCCAGCCCTTGGCCAACCCTCTCGCGGGTTAACCATTCTAGGAGTCGGGCCTATGGGTTCCTTGCCAGGTCAATCCTATAATATATGCATTTTGATTAGTTTCGCTGATATAGTTGTACATTTACACATAGGTCAACAGTAGGACAAGGTCTCAGTTCGCGACCCCGACAAGTGGCCTGCAGGCATATTAATTATTCATGTGTACGGAGGTCACTACGGCCAGAATCTTACTCAGAATTTCATTCGGCCTCCATTTTGATGTTCAGGGTGACTTGCATATTACAAGAGAACCTAAAATGGCGGCTTAATCCAAGATGGCGACTTACATTACTTTTCTCTAAGGTCAAGACCTTGCCGTGGAGTTTGTTCGCATACAATGTTTAGACAACTTGGCGTAGGCCAATACACATACAATTGTTGCGATAGGGGGCATAATATTGTTTCAATTCCGACAAGATGGTCAGCCAGAACATTTCCTTATTTGTAGATAACTGGGTTCTTTGAAATGACCCATGATTTCCTGCAGTAAACAGTCATTTCATTTTCAGCAACCAATTGATCAATTGTTTGAATACATTAGTTGTGTTTTAAAGATTTATTTTTGTTTGTTAACATTCCTCTGACTTACCAAGTTGGGAGACAATCCACAAAGATGTTTCTATTATAGTCTTAATCTGTAATTATTACACATTATTTTATTTGATGTTGTGCTGCTGTGCTTATGGAGTGATATATGGCAATCAGTTCAGCCTCTTGACTACTTCTAGGACCAATTTTATTGCCAGCAGATAAAATCTTACAATTACCGAAAAAGACATTTCCTATTCCTGCTAATTATTTTTCGGAATCCTCATTTATATGGAATGCACAGCCATCCACATGCACAACGGGCATAGTTTGCAATATTCCTCATCCAAGTATTTGTGAGGGGATGTCAGGTAATTTTAAAGGTTATCATCACATTATAATTCTTCAGTAATTTCCATTTGTGCACAGTCATGCAACTTTGCCATCCTTGACCAAATTGACTCTTTTGTATGCAGTCCATAATTGAATTCTTCTGGAAAACCCTGCACAGATCAAATCTGAGCGGTAATCCTAGAATTAGTAAGAATTACAAAACTAATTTTCTTACTTTGAAGATATTGTAAAAGTTGGTGTGCAGTCTCAATTATTACTCTTTCACCTTGGACGACTGGACGAAAATGCTGTAATGTCCATATGGCCATCAACAACGCTCGTTCACACTCATTGAAATGGTGCTCCATTTGGGAGAAAGACTTACTAGCATAGGCTATCACCTTTTTCTTTTTCTCCTGTTCCTTATGCAAGACTGCAGTCATAGGAGTCTCAGAAAAAACAGCCTCCAGTAAAAAGTCCTGACCTTTTATTGGACAGGCAGGACATGGGACTTGTGTCGTGTATTTTCTTTCAGCTGAATGGCTGATTCATGCTGCTCACATTCCCATTATCAAGAAACACCCTTTTTTATATGGTAAGGCTTTGCGCCATTTGAGCATACTCTGGTATAAATGTTCTACTGTAATTTGTCATACCGAACAAACACCTCAATTTCTTACCATTTATATTTTAACTTCGACAATGCTTTAATCTTTTCAGCATTGAGACCTTGTGTGGTAACTTCATGGCTTCGAAAGTTCACTTCCTTTCTGCACCACTCTGCCTTCTGCAAAGAAACCTTTGCTCCAACATTTTGCAGTTGGGTGAGTCCATGTTTGATGTCCTGAAAATGTTAATTTAGTTCTTTACTATTCAATAATGCATTGTCTACATGTATTAAATTACATCTTTCTTCAGCGTGCAATATCGCCTTTGCACGAAGATATTGATTGACTCCCTCCTTGTCCAGCACAGATGCCTCAATTTAAAGGTGAAGGCAAACATCAGCTGAATTGTGGGGTCTTACCCAACTGGCCAGTAGCCGGAGGTTAAATCTAAGGTGGTAAATACCCAGAAAACTTCGATCTGTTCAAATCCGTGGGCAATAAATGGTAGCGGCCATCTTGAAACTGGAACTCTCTTGTTCAGGTCTCTTAGATCTGCACACAATCTCCACTGACCTTTAGGATTGAGTACTTCTAGAACAGGGGTATTGAAAGTACTATTTACAGGCCGTAGCATTCCTTTGGATTCAAGTGCATTTATAATTTCAGGTAAAAATTCTGACAAACAAAAACTGGCTCAAACTCACGATCATTAGCTAAGGTAGTCATATGTAGGGGCATATATACCCAATCATGTGCTTTTCGAGAAAGCACATCTTTCAAAAAATAAAAATATCCATCTTAATTGCTCTCTTTCTACAAAATTGGAGCATGTGTCTGCTAGCTGGACCTCTTCCTCTACTTCTCAAACTCTGTAAAATCGTCTAATGGAGGTATTTCTTTGTTTCCTTCTAATTGAGTGGCAGTATCTTTTCATATAGAGATTTGTTTTCTTTTCATCAGGTTATATTCTGATTCATTATTATCGTTTTCTTGGTCATCAGTGTCGAATTGGAAAAGTATGTAATTATCTTGAGGGCGACATATTGCATCCTCAGCTTCATATGGACATACTGTATTAACTGAAAATATTCCCTCTGGTCTCGTGTGAACAACTTCATGTCTTTCTCCTTTTTCGTTGATACACGCTTCACGTGTATTCCCAATATTCAGATGTTCAGATCTGCTGTGTAATGATACTCGCGTGTTCAGATCTGCTGTGTAATGATACTCGCGGATGGTCAATCCAATGGAAGTTCCTATTTCAAGATTGATGCTTTGACAACATTGTCTACTAAAACCTTGATTCATTCATACATGACTTCCACCAAAGGTGCATGATCACAAGTTAAACACTGATGTGTAATAGTGTCATTAATGCTGACAAATGCACCAGATCCCGTAAATTCCTTTATCTGATTTAAGGTCAATGTGAACTATCTGTTAAAGGCTGGAATACATAATTACTCTTAAACTACACAATAAGCCACTGGGTTGGGGCAGGCATACGGTGGCCCAAAGATGCATGGTCTGATGGTGGTCTGCTATCCTTTGATTTCTCAAATTTCAAATGCAAGCTAAACAAGAATGTTATAGCCAATTACGGGAATCTTACTGCACTATTTACAGAACTGTGAGAGACCCTAGGGATCATGTCGTGTGACGTGTTGTTGCTTCAGAAGCAGTCTCACCTGCATGCATGTGCACTGTGAGCCTCCATAATATACTGGCTAAATATTCACCCTGGTGTGCCTCATGACCACTGCAGGAAGCATTGGGAGACTGATCTTAGGAGGTGGTAAGTGAGGAGGTGTGGTCTGTAGCACGTTTAAACATTGCAAGAATCGAGAGCTTATTCAGGGTGTATTGGTCCCCAGCAAAGATGTTTTGCTGTGTTCTGCTGGATAGGAACATGTGGTGGGGGAGTAAGAGGTTTGGAGGCTCCAACGATCACACATTTGGGGCATGAGAAAATATGTCTGGATTCTGGGTGTAGGAGTGTATACATGTGAAGTTGCTTGTCAGCTGTATGCTTCCAAAAACTTTTGCGAACCTACTGGCGGTGTTCCCTCGAAATCTGTCCCTCTCTATAGGGTTCAGGCAGTGGTTATTTAGAGCAGTGGTCTTTGTGAAGAGAGATATACTAAAGGTATAGAATTCAGACAGGAAACCTTTGTGTGAGGACCGTTTGGAGAGCCTTACATTACGATGTTGTCTGCCAGAGAAGAAATAGCCTACCAAAGGAGGGATTGCAAGGAGAAGTACGAGGCTATTTCGAAGGCATCCTGTGATTTATACATTTGATGCCCTGATTGCCTGGTTCATTCCTCTGAACACTCTGTTCCTTCTAACTTCTTTCCCCTGCCCTGCCTTGTTATGCTCTGTGTCTTCCCTCTTTAGTGATGGTGTATTGTAAGTGCACCCCACGGTAACTGTTTTGTCCACCTAAACTGCCGAAAGCCGTGATTAAAGTGTTCACTGTGATAAAGTCATGAGGCTGGTCATGTTGGGTCGTTAAGGTGGAGAAGTTTGCTATTCTATGTAATCGTTCTTATGTTTTGTAGTGTTGATGCCGGGTAGTAGTTTTTTGAGGATCTAAATGTTTTGTATACCTAGTTCTATGATCTGTAAAGCACTCCTCTGTGTGACATTGTATCTTTAATTCTGATGTTCCTCTGTATGGATGTGTTCAATCACAAAGGGGGTAACTCATAGAATTCAGCGCACAAGTGGCGCATGCGGCTGGCACACAGTGTGCGCGTGCAAATCCCTGCACCAGCCGCGTGCGCTAAAATACATTTCGGCGCACAGCGTATTCATGGATTCCAGCCACCAAAACCAGCCGTGGCGCACAGTGGCGCAGCGAGCCTGCAGCAGCGCCAGTTACGCCCCCAAGAACGCCCCTTGCGCAGGGAAAAGCCATCAAAATCCCCAATCCAGCGCAAAGGGCTGCGCTAACCCTGTACCAGCACGGCAAGCGGGGTACGTGTATCACTGGGGTGCGCGGTAAGTTTCTCATGTGATTTCAGCGGGGTACGTGTATTACTGGGGTGCGCGGGAAGTTTCACACGCGATTGGCCCTCTGCGAGCGGGTTACGTGTATTACTGGGGTGCGCGGGAAGTTTCACACGTGAATTCAGCAGGGTACGTGTATTTCAGGGGTGCGCAGGAAGTTTCACACGCGATTCCATCAGGGTACATGTATTTCAGGGGTGCGCGGGAAGTTCCACATGCGATTCCATCAGGGTACGTGTATATCAGGGGTGCCCGGGAAGTTTCACACGCGATTTCAGCTGGGTACGTGTATTTCAGGGGTGCGCGGGAAGTTCCACACGCGAATGTCCTGGGTATGTGTATTTCGTGGGGTGCGCGGGAAGTTACACACACGAATTCAGCAGGGTACGTGTATTTCAGGGGTGCGCGGGAAGTTCCACACGCGATTCCATCAGGGTACGTGTATATCAGGGGTGCGCGGGAAGTTCCACACGCGATTCCATCAGGGTAAGTGTATTTCAGGGGTGCACGGGAAGTTCCACACGCGATTGGCCCAGTGCGAGCGGGGTACGTGTATTACTGGGGTGCGCAGGAAGTTTCACACGCGATTTCAGCTGGGTACGTGTATTTCAGGGGTGCGCGGGAAGTTCCACACGCGAATGACCTGGGTACGTGTATTTCGGAGTGCGCGGGAAGTTACACACGCGAATTCAGCAGGGTACGTGTATTTCAGGGGTGCGCGGGAAGTTCCACATGCGATTCCATCAGGGTACGTGTATATCAGGGGTGCGCGGGAAGTTCCACACGCGAATGTCCTGGGTACGTGTATTTCGGGGGTGCGCGGGAAGTTCCACACGCGATTCCATCAGGGTACGTGTATATCAGGGGTGCGCAGGAAGTTCCACACGCGAATGTCCTGTGCACGTGTATTTCGGGGTACGCGGGAAGTTTCACATGCAAATTCAGCAGGGTACGTGTATTTCAGGGGTGCGCGGGAAGTTCCACACGCGAATGTCCTGGGTACGTGTATTTCGGGGGTGTGCGGGAAGTTCCACACACGATTCCATCAGGGTACGTGTATATCAGGGGTGCGCGGGAAGTTCCTCACGCGAATGTCCTGTGTACGTGTATTTCGGGGTGCGCGGGAAGTTTCACACGCGATTTCAGCAGGGTACGTGTATTTCAAGGGTTCCGTGGAGTACTACATGTGAATTGGCCATGTGGGTCCTCCCAGGTGTTCGCTCTACAACCTCCACGGCCCCTGCAGGCAGCTCACACCACGGGGGACCACCCTGCACCCCTGCTCATGTCCCGCAGGCAGCCCATCCACCATGGGCATGCCCCCCAGCCAAGCCACATGTCACCTTGCACTACTGAACAACAATGCATGTCTCCCAGCACCCCCACCCCCCAGCAGTGCAGGGCACCCTCCACCAGGCCCCCACACATGTATCCCAGCACCCCCACCCTCCAACAGTGCAGGGCACCCTCCACCAGGCCCCCACACATGTCTCCCAGCACCCCCACCCCCAGCAGTGCAGGGCACCCTCCACCAGGCCCCCACTCCAGTCTCCCTGCACCCCCACGCCCACCAGTCAGGGGCACCCTCCACCAGGCCCCCACTCCTGTCACCCTGCACCCCCACCCCCCACCAGTTAGGGGCACCCTCCACCAGGCCCCCACACATGTCTCCCAGCACCCCCACCCCCCAGCATTGCGAGGCACCTGCCAGCAGGCCCCCACTCATGTCCCACTCACGTCCCCCTGCACCCCCACCCCCCAGCATTGCGAGGCACCTGCCAGCAGGCCCCCACTCCTGTCTCCCAGCACCCCCACCCCCCAGCAGTCAGGGGCACCATCCACCAGGCCCCCACACATGTCTCCCAGCACCCCCAACCCCCAGCATTGTGAGACACCTGTCAGCAGGCCCCCACTCATGTCCCACTCATGTCCCCCTGCACCCCCACCCCCCAGCATTGCGAGGTACCTGCCATCAGGCCCCCACTCCTGTCTCCCTGCACCCCCACCCCCCACCAGTCAGGGGCACCCTCCACCCGGCCCCCAGTCCTGTCTCCCTGCACCCCCACCCCCCAGCAGTGCAGGGCACCCTCCACCAGGCCCCCACTCCTGTCTCCCCGCACCCACACCCCCCAGCAGTCAGGGGCACTCTCCACCAGGCCCCCACACATGCCTCCCAGCACCCCCACCCCCCAGCATTGCGAGGCACCTGCCAGCAGGCCCCCACTCATGTCCCACTCATGTCCCCCTGCACCCCCACCCCCCAGCATTGCGAGGCACCTGCCAGCAGGCCCCCACTCCTGTCTCCCTGCACCCCCACCCCCCACCAGTCAGGGGCACCCTCCACCAGGCCCCCACTCCTGTCTCCCTGTACCCCCACCCCCCTCCAGTCAGGGGCACCCTCCACCAGGCCCCCACACATGTCTCCCAGCACCCCCACCCCAGCAGTGCAGGGCACCCTCCACCAGGCCCCCACTCCTGTCTCCCTGCACCCCCACCCCCCACCAGTCAGGGGCACCATCCAACAGGCCCCCACACATGTCTCCCAGCACCCCCACCCCCCAGCATTGCGAGGCACCTGCCAGCAGGCCCCCACTCATGTCCCACTCATGTCCCCCTGCACCCCCACCCCCCAGCATTCCGAGGCACCTGCCAGCAGGCCCCCACTCCTGTCTCCCAGCACCCCCACCCCCCAGCAGTCAGGGGCACCCTCCACCAGGCCCCCACACATGTCTCCCAGCACCCCCACCCCCCAGCATTGCGAGGCACCTGCCAGCAGGCTCCCACTCATGTCCCACGCATGTCCCCCTGCACCCCCACCCCCCAGCATTGCGAGGCACCTGCAAGCAGGCCCCCACTCCTGTCTCCCTGCACCCCCACCCCCCACCAGTCAGGGGCCCCCTCCACCAGGCCCCCACTCCTGTCTCCCTGCACCCCCACCCCCCACCAGTCAGGGGCACCCTCCACCAGGCCCCCACACATGTTTCCCAGCACCCCCACCCCCAGCAGTGCAGGGCACCCTCCACCAGGCCCCCACTCCTGTCTCCCTGCACCCCCATGCCCCACCAGTCAGGGGCACCCTCCACCAGGCCCCCACACATGTCTCCCAGCACCCCCACCCCCCAGCATTGCGAGGCACCTGCCAGCAGGCCCCCACTCATGTCTCACTCATGTCCCCCTGCTCTCCCACCCCCCAGCATTGCGAGGCACCTGCCATCAGGCCCCCACTCCTGTTTCCCAGCACCCCCACCCCCCACCAGTCAGGGGCACCCTCCACCAGGCACCCACTCCTGTCTCCCTGCACCCCCACCCCCCACCAGTCAGGGGCACCCTCCACCAGGCCCCCACTCCTGTCTCCCTGCACCCCCACCCCCCACCAGTCAGGGGCACTCTCCACCAGGCCCCCACTCCTGTCTCCCTGCACCCCCACCCCCCACCAGTCAGGGGCACCCTCCACCAGGCCCCCACACATGTCTCTCAGCACCCCCACCCCCCAGCATTGTGAGGCACCTGCCAGCAGGCCCCCACTCATGTCCCACTCATGTCCCCCTGCACCCCCACCCCCCAGCATTGCGAGGCACCTGCCAGCAGGCCCCCACTCCTGTCTCCCTGCACCCCCCACCCCCCACCAGTCAGGGGCACCCTCCACCAGTCCCCCACACATGTCTCCCAGCACCCCCAACCCCCAGCATTGCGAGGCACCTGCCAGCAGGCCCTGACACATGTCCCCCAGCCAACACGTCATCACAATCTAGATCCCTGGCCCTTATGGGCAGCCTCCACATGCCAAACACCCACCCAAGTATTGCATCCACCCACTCAGAATTGCCAATTACATGATACAACCCCAATGGCAAGTATGTAAATGAACACATGTCCCTCACATACACACAATGGTGTAAGTGAATGTCAAAACCCATATCATGACATGCATGAAACCAATGATATGATACTACACATTGAAGTTTGATGGAAAAAATGTATTAAAAGCAACATAAATGGGATTAAAAATAAACAAACGACAATGGGAATTAAAATAAAAAAAGCAGCATGTCCGTGAAATAATGAAAAACCACAAATCATAATCCAAAGGAAAGGTGTCCATAGTCACAGTTCAAAAAAGTACATCCAAGGGAAAAACAAAACCAAAAACCATTGCTCCATGGGTAAATCAAAAATAAAATCCATAATCCAACAGTCAAGTTTATACAGATATACAATCCAGGGTCCATGATCCCAACTGAAGAAATGAAACCTATCTAAAAATACTACGTAATAAAAAAACTATATACAAAAATGTTGGTCATTGTCCAAAAGGTCCAAAATCAAGAAAAAAGCAAAGGAAACCTAACACTAACTACATAACTATTTACAAGGGCAGCGGGCTAGTCCAACGGCTCACTGGATGTTGTCATGGGCCAGGGCATCATCGAACTCCTGTTCAATGGCTTGGAGGCGGGCATGTTCCCTGGCCCCGAGGTCTCGCAGGGATAAAGTAGTGTCCAGCTCCAACTCCCTGCGAAGACCCTCGAGGCACTCAGCCCGCCTCACCGCCCTCCGCATGGAGTTCTCCGCCCTGACCATTGTGAGCCGTTCCTCCACTTCCCGCTGCCGCTCCGCACCTATTTGCTGGCCTAACCACTCCCACACGGAAGCCACTCCCATTCCAGGGTTCTCCTGCCCTCCGGCCGATGCCTGCACCCCTGATGTTGATGGCCCCGAGCCATGATGCCTCCCATGTCGAGCCTGCCGCTGCCTCCGATGCAACTGCCTGTGCCAGCACGACGGCATCCAGGCTGATGGAATCCACCGACGCCGTCGTGCACGTGCCCTGCCTGATGATGCCGTCACATCCTCCATCTGCTGGGGTCCAGTTGCTGGTGTGTCCACCCCTGCTGGACCTCCGACTCCCGACTGTGGCATGGATGGAATCCCCACCGAGTTGGCTGCATTGGTCGGGGCAGGTCCACAGGGGGCCCTGGTGGCATCTGGACCGGAAGACGGCATGGAGAACAACTGGCGCATAGCCTCCACAGAGGAGGAGAGGGTCGCCAAAGTGCCCGACACATGTATGAGACCCCCGACCACGACCGCTCCCAACTGGGCCACATTGGCACGGTGCTCTTCGTGATGATGTGCGCGCTCCCCCCGGGAAGCACGCACCTCATCACGAATGCCACCCGTGCGCAACGCGACACCAATCATGACCTTCTCCATACGGCCAGGGGTCCCCTCGACTGCAGGTGGAGGGGAGTCAGATGACATGGACATCCCCCCTACCTGCGGACGGGCCTGGGATGGGGCATCCCTGCTGGTGCATGGTGGCGCAGTCACAGTGTCAGGGACAGTGACATGCACAGGCACCTCCACGGTGACCTGTGCTGCCTCCTGCCCCTGGACTGCACCACTTGCACCAGCAGGGATGCCCCCACCAGGCCCCATGTGCGGCTCAGTAGTGGCCTCCTCCTCCTCTGTGGAAACCACCAACCTGGATGGCTCCACACCGTCTTCCGCCGTTGCAAGCCCCTGTCGGGGCTCACCCACCCCTTCCACTGCAGCCGTGGGGGCATCCCCGTCGCTTGGCTCCACAGCGCCGTCTCCGCCCTCTTCTTCACTTTGCGCTGCGTAGAGGGAGACATAGAACACAAGCATCAGGGTACTGTACAATGGTCCCCTAGACAGGAATCAATAGCAGATGAGTGGCACTGTCAAAGATCACTTCCATCATGTCCCTCCACAACACATGGGTCAGTGCAGGCAAAACACATGCAGTAACAGGCATGGCGCATGATATGGATATAAGCAAACATGTCCAAGGGACTCTTGAAACATACAATGTTGTTTTTGAACTCACATGCATCATGGGTCATGCCTATCACATTCACACACTTCACCGTACTTTCATCCATCTGGACTCGTGCACCCCAGACACAGTGGATGCAAGGATCGCTAGGCTGCATCAGTGGATCTGAACATTGACACAGACATGTGTCATGCATCCATGGCATTCACAAGTCACAGAAACGCAGTTCAGACACACAGACATGGACACCATACATGTACATGGCATCATCACCCATCCCTCACCCCCACCCATGTCCAGGAACAGAGACTGGCATGCTCTCATGTGTCCATTCCGCATAGGGCTCCCCATGTAGCATTTAAACACATACACCAACCGCGTGCTTCACACATTACTGGTCTCACATGCATGACCCTGATGTCCCTGCACACACACACGCGTACATGGCCTATGTCACACATACAGGCAAGTATCAGACAACCAGCACACTACAACATGCCCTGTCTCACACAGCAATGCCTGGCCACTTACCGCTCAACCCCAGACGGGTCTGCCTCTCAAGGACCTGGACGTGGAGCGCTGGGGATATGCGTTCCAGGACCCTCATCTGATCTTCCGACAAGTGGCCCCGGCGCCCCTTAGCATCCGCTGCCTTCAAGAGGCGCCGGGCCTTGTTGAGGGTCCTGGACCTGAAGTCCTCCCAGCGCTTCTTGACATGTTGGAAGTCGCGGACTGCCACCCCCTCCGCGTTGATGGCAGTCACGATGTCCGTCCAGATCCTGTCCCGTCCATCCTTGTCGGCACGTGATGTTCCGAAGAGGGCATCATAATGCCCCAGGACATGCTCCACCAGGACACCAACTTCCTTCTGACTGAAGCTGGTGGCCCTCTGCCCCTCTGGCTGGGGGTCGCCAGTGGTCTCGGATGGTGTTTGCCCCGACATAGCGACCCCCGAGGCAGGCGTGGGTGGGCAACGGGGTCCTGGGGCTGGGCTGTGGAGTGATGGTATCCCAGTCGGGAGTCTTCTGTTCCAGCAGGGGTGGACACAGCAACTGGACCCCTGTAGATGGCTGATATGCAGGCACCAAATGGCAGGGCACGGTGGCAGCAGGCAGGCAGGCAGCAGCAGATGGCTTGTGGGAGGCTGCTCAGGGCTCTGGGGGGCAGTAATTCGGCCTTTTGGGCAGGAGCGTGGTCTTCCGTGTGCTTACGCGTGGCCAGCTTGATACGGAGTGATTTGGCACGTGAAAATTCTGCACGTCAGCGTGTAATTCGAGGAAAGGCCCTAAGTGCGTAAGCGCATCTGCACGCATACGCAATTTCATTGGACAGAAGGCCCTTCAAGCGCAAGCGCTTCTGTGACGTGACGCGCGCAGGCGTGCATGGGCGTTTCAGCGCACGTGAAAAACTGCACATCCGCGTGTAATCCGAGGAAAGGGCCCATGCGTGTAAGTGACGTGACGCGCGCGGGCGTTTCCCTCAGTTTCCCTTTGCCTTGCATCCACTGTGTCTGGGGTGCACGAGTCCAGATGGATGAAAGTACGGTGAAGTGTGTGAATGTGATAGGCATGACCCATGATGCATGTGAGTTCAAAAACAACATTGTATGTTTCAAGAGTCCCTTGGACATGTTTGCTTATATCCATATCATGCGCCATGCCTGTTACTGCATGTGTTTTGCCTGCACTGACCCATGTGTTGTGGAGGGACATGATGGAAGTGATCTTTGACAGTGCCACTCATCTGCTATTGATTCCTGTCTAGGGGACCATTGTACAGTACCCTGATGCTTGTGTTCTATGTCTCCCTCTACGCAGCGCAAAGTGAAGAAGAGGGCGGAGACGGCGCTGTGGAGCCAAGCGACGGGGATGCCCCCACGGCTGCAGTGGAAGGGGTGGGTGAGCCCCGACAGGGGCTTGCAACGGCGGAAGACGGTGTGGAGCCATCCAGGTTGGTGGTTTCCACAGAGGAGGAGGAGGTCACTACTGAGCCGCACATGGGGCCTGGTGGGGGCATCCCTGCTGGTGCAAGTGGTGCAGTCCAGGGGCAGGAGGCAGCACAGGTCACCGTGGAGGTGCCTGTGCATGTCACTGTCCCTGACACTGTCATGCGCCACCATGCACCAGCAGGAATGCCCCATCCCAGGCCCGTCCGCAGGTAGGGGGGATGTCCATGTCATCTGACTCCCCTCCACCTGCAGTCGAGGGGACCCCTGGCCGTATGGAGAAGGTCATGATTGCTGTCGCGTTGCGCACGGGTGGCATTCGTGATGAGGTGCGTGCTTCCCGGGGGGAGCGCGCACGTCATCACGAAGAGCACCGTGCCAACGTGGCCCAGTTGGGAGCGGTCGTGGTCGGGGGTCTCATACATGTGTCGGGCACTTTGGCGACCCTCTCCTCCTCTGTGGAGGCTATGCGCCAGTTGTTCTCCATGCCGTCTTCCGGTCCAGATGCCACCAGGGCCCCCTGTGGACCTGCCCCGACCAATGCAGCCAACTCGGTGGGGATTCCATCCCTGCCACAGTCGGGAGTCGGAGGTCCAGCAGGGGTGGACACACCAGCAACTGGACCCCAGCAGATGGAGGATGTGACGGCATCATCAGGCAGGGCACGTGCACGACGGCGTCGGTGGATTCCATCAGCCTGGATGCCGTCGTGCGTGCACAGGCAGTTGCGTCGGAGGCAGCGGCAGGCTCGACGTGCCAGGCATCATGGCTCGGGGGGTGCAGGCATCGGCCGGAGGGCAGGAGAACCCTGGAATGGGAGTGGCTTCCGTGTGGGAGCGGTTGGGCCAGCAAATAGGTGCGGAGCGGCAGCGGGAAGTGGAGGAACGGCTCACAATGGTCAGGGCGGAGAACTCCATGCGGAGGGCGGTGAGGCGGGCTGAGTGCCTCGAGGGTCTTCGCAGGGAGTTGGAGCTGGACACTACTTTATCCCTGCGAGACCTCGGGCCAGGGAACATGCCCGCCTCCAAGCCATTGAACAGGAGTTCGATGATGCCCTGGCCCATGACAACATCCAGTGAGCCGTTGGACTAGCCCGCTGCCCTTGTAAATAGTTATGTAGTTAGTGTTAGGTTTCCTTTGCTTTTTTCTTGATTTTGGACCTTTTGGACAATGACCAACATTTTTGTATATAGTTTTTTTATTACGTAGTATTTTTAGATAGGTTTCATTGCTTTTAATACATTTTTTCCATCAAACTTCAATGTGTAGTATCATATCATTGGTTTCATGCATGTCATGATATGGGTTTTGACATTCACTTACACCCATTGTGTGTATGTGAGGGACATGTGTTCATTTACATACTTGCCATTGGGGTTGTATCATGTAATTGGCAATTCTGAGTGGGTGGATGCAATACTTGGGTGGGTGTTTGGCATGTGGAGGCTGCCCATAAGGGCCAGGGATCTAGATTGTGATGACGTGTTGGCTGGGGGACATGTGTCAGGGCCTGCTGGCAGGTGCCTCGCAATGCTGGGGGGTGGGGGTGCTGGGAGACATGTGTGGGGGACAGGTGGAGGGTGCCCCTGACTGGTGGGGGGTGGGGGTGCAGGGAGACAGGAGTGGGGGCCTGGTGGAGGGTGCCCCTGACTGGTGGGGGTTGGGGTGCAGGGAGACAGGAGTGGGGGCCTGGTGGAGGGTGCCCCTGACTGGTGGGGGGTGGGGGTGCTGGGAGACAGGAGTGGGGGCCTGCTGGCAGGTGCCTCGCAATGCTGGGGGGTGGGAGAGCAGGGGGACATGAGTGAGACATGAGTGGGGGCCTGCTGGCATGTGCCTCGCAATGCTGGGGGGTGGGGGTGCTGGGAGACATGTGTGGGGGCCTGGTGGAGGGTGCCCCTGACTGGTGGGGCATGGGGGTGCAGGGAGACAGGAGTGGGGGCCTGGTGGAGGGTGCCCTGCACTGCTGGGGGTGGGGGTGCTGGGAGACATGTGTGGGGGCCTGGTGGAGGGTGCCCCTGACTGGTGGGGGGTGGGGGTGCAGGGAGACAGGAGTGGGGGCCTGGTGGAGGGGGCCCCTGACTGGTGGGGGGTGGGGGTGCAGGGAGACAGGAGTGGGGGCCTGCTGGCAGGTGCCTCGCAATGCTGGGGGGTGGGGGTGCAGGGGGACATGCGTGGGACATGAGTGGGGGCCTGCTGGCAGGTGCCTCGCAATGCTGGGGGGTGGGGGTGCTGGGAGACATGTGTGGGGGCCTGGTGGAGGGTGCCCCTGACTGCTGGGGGGTGGGGGTGCTGGGAGACAGGAGTGGGGGCCTGCTGGCAGGTGCCTCGGAATGCTGGGGGGTGGGGGTGCAGGGGGACATGAGTGGGACATGAGTGGGGGCCTGCTGGCAGGTGCCTCGCAATGCTGGGGGGTGGGGGTGCTGGGAGACATGTGTGGGGGCCTGTTGGATGGTGCCCCTGACTGGTGGGGGGTGGGGGTGCAGGGAGACAGGAGTGGGGGCCTGGTGGAGGGTGCCCTGCACTGCTGGGGTGGGGGTGCTGGGAGACATGTGTGGGGGCCTGGTGGAGGGTGCCCCTGACTGGAGGGGGGTGGGGGTGCAGGGAGACAGGAATGGGGGCCTGGTGGAGACCGACGTGTGTTGCTTCTTCCTGTTGTTTCGCGCGCCATCACAACTTCACTTCCTATCAAGGACGTATCTCTTCTTTTGGCGGGGGTATTGGCTACGTGTGTTTTTCTGCATCGCGCTAGTCAGACGGTGAGTCGCACACGCTATTTTTCCCACTGCGGGTGCCCCTGTGTATCGCACCCATTTTCGATGTCATAGTAGCCTGCGTGTCCCACGCGTACGCGTTATTCGTGTTACTGGGTGCCACCGCGTACTGTGGGAGGTTGATTCCACGCACGTAGGCTGCAGGGTTGCGTGCACGGTTTTACTGCAGTTTTGGGGTGCCTGAGCATTGCATGACCCGTCACTACATCACCGGGGTCACATACAGCCTTGCAGGTGCAGGGGGGCTGTTAACATCTTGCTTCCCACCCCCTTCACCCCAATTGCCCAGGTCAATTGTGGTGTACACCTCCCATTGGCACTACTCCATCTGTGCCGGCACTACTACATCTGTGCCATGGTTGGGAGGACACCAAAGGTGAGGGGCGCCTCAGCTGGGCATACTCCTCGTGGCGGGCGTGGTCAGGGACGTGGCTGTGGTGACCAGGGAGTAGGGGGACTCCAGGGTGTCCAGGGCGGCCACAGAGGGGGAAGAGGCAGGGGTGCGCCACTTGAGCACAATGTTGTGCCATGTGTCGGTGCAGTCATGCCACCACCCCCTGTGGTTCCGGGGGATGCAGCTTCTGCATCTGGCACTGGTGCCCGTGTGACCCGGCAGTCCATTCCATCGACTGCCACGGGCCCAAGGGTAGTGGTAGCTGCAGGTACAGCTGTGGACACCGCCACCCAGGCTCAGGGTCTGCCAGCGCAGGCTGTGTTGGCACTTGAGGAGCCCTTGGTAGATTTCCAACAGGCCAGGAGGGAAACCATAGGGGCAGGCAGGGCTGCTCAGACCAAGACACGTGTCCCTGGGGCAGTTATGTCATCTGCTGCCCCGAACAGCCGGGTGTTGGCAAGTGCAGGGGCAGATGCACCCAACAACACCCCGGTTGTGAGTCTGCCAACCAGGACCGTTGCGGTCAATGACCCCGCCACAGCTGATGTTGCTGCGCAGAGTCCATTAGAGGGCACCCAGATGCCACTGACACAAGTCAGGCCTTTGGTCGTCCCTCCACCTGCCACTCCCTTGGCTCAATCCACCGAACCCACTGGCCATACTGGTCAGGGCAGCATTAGCCAGCCAGGGTCTGCGCCACAGTCCAGGAGGAGGAAGGTTGCACCTGCAGCACAGGCTGGGACCCCACACACAGCCACGACCTCCTGCACATCGAGGAAGAAGCCTTTCTGCAAGCAGGAACTGGACTTCCTCGTGGGCTACGTGCGGGGCCACAGCCGTGACATGCTAGTGGGTGCCAATAGTCAGACTACGGCTGCCCAACGTGCCACCCACTGGAAGCATGTTGCGGAACATGTCAGTTCATTCGGCCATGAGGTGCGCACGGCGCAAGAGTGAAAAAAGCGTTGGAATGACATCAAACGCAGCACTAAGGCTAAGCGTGCCTGTAATTACAACTTGACTCTGGTGACTGGCAGTGGGCCTGCACCAGAAGAGGAAGAGCTCACTCCACATGAGGCACTCGTTGTGGAGTTCATACCACCTGAATTGGTCGAAGGAGTGGGAGAGATGCTGGACTTTGATGCCCAGTCCAGTGAGTGTTGATGCGTGTTTGTTGAGGACGTGTGTGTTTCACTTGTGGGATGTGTTGTGCATGATTGCCACTACATGTGACGTGTACATGGTTCTGATGTGTAAGTAATGCAATGCTTCCGTGATGCATGTCTGCTCTGCTGGATGTTGGACATGTGGAGCAGACGGGGACTGTCCGCATCACCACTATTGCACCCTACTGACATGCTGGTTACAAGTATGCCCCTCCGGTCCATGTTCCAGCTCACTGACCCTTCTGCATGTGGCATGGGGTGACCTTCCTCTCAGCCCAGGCACAATGTCATTGCATGTTTGACGTGCATGTCTCCTCTGCCTGCATGCGGGGACTCCATGTAGGCATGCTCCCTTGCCCCTCCTCTGCCACTCTGCACCCCAGTTCCACCTTTGCACTGGTCTGCTTCAATCTTGCCAATGTGTACTTTCCTGTTCATGCATCCTGTGTAGATGCCAACTTCCAGCATACAATCTGCCAGACATATGCCGTGTGGTACAGCCTTAGTACTTGATGCAGGGTATCTCACTTGTACTGTGCATAGGTCAGATGTCCCGCAGGGACATGAGTGCCCATTCATGCTCCATGTGCATTGCACGCATGCCCCTATGTGTCCTTGACTGGATGATCACTGTAATACAAGTCCTGGGTGACATACATTGCATGGCATCTCATCAGCCTTCCCATGTCAACTGTGGGTCAGTACTGCGTTGACACATGTTTAGGGTCTGACAATCTGTGTGGCTCACAGGCCTCAGCCTGTTTAATGGCCAATGACTCTGTCCAACTGTTGATGTGTCTTCTTCACACGTGGGCGGCCTCCAGAGTTTTCATCATGTGTCCTGCTTACTGTCCCATCATCATTTGCAGTGTTGTCACTTGAATCACATTAAGCTGTTGATGCCAGTCAACACTGCCTGTCAATACACAGGTGTATGGTCAGCCTTTTGATACCATGCTAGGCATCCCTGCTTTTGTACTTGGGTGGAGGGGTGCTTGGCTTCTAGATATGGTACACATTGAATGCACAATGCACGTGATGCCTGAATTTGACCTTGCACTGCCTTCACATTTCCTGCCACACATCATGGAGTCCTTGTACATGTAGGTAGTGAGTGGCGTACACATTTTCTGCACTGCATAGACCCACTTCCATGGAAACTGCCACCTTTCAACAGGTCTGATCACAGAAGCAATTCAAAGTTGACCCAGCATGCATGCCAGGTTATATGTTGTGTGTCACATGTCTGCCTGATGCGTTTGTTGTCGGTGTGTGTGTGTGTGTTGTGTGCTTCTGACATGTGTAGTGACCTTTTTTCTCTCTATTTTTCAGGTGATGATGCAATGGAGGCGGAGGATGGTGTTGTCATGCCAGACACAGAGTTGTTACCACTACATCAACCCGGCACAAGTGGGGGTCGTGGGGTGGTAGGCCACGAAAACCGCCAAGTGCTACAGTCCATCTTGTCTCTGGCTGACTATGAGTCCAGCCTTGATGACGACTCTGACGTCCATGTTGAGTTGGATGAGCATCAAGTCCATGTGTCAGGGGTGAGTGATTCTGATGTGGACACTCCTCTGTCCGCGACACCTGCACTGAGGGATCAGACAGTCTTGGTTCCTCCGCCCGTGGTGGATCGGGACGCAGGGTCACCCTCCACACTAGTCACTGATGTGCCTGGGACATCACGTCGACGGGGTCATGTAGTCGTGCAGCCGCGGGCGGTGCCAACACAGCGAGGACCCCCGGTCCTTGGGTCCCGCAGGGGTCAAGCCCGGCAACGCGGTCGCCGCGCACAACCGCAGTATACTGAGTGGGAGCAAGACATGACTGCCAATTCAGAACGGCAGGGGGCAACAATGGAGAACATCGCTGAGAGCATGGAGCGTGTGGCCCGATCTGTGCTCCCCCCTGCTAGGCAGGTGCTTCTCCAGCAGCAGGCGGCACGGTCCACGACCCGCTTGCTCAGGCTGGGCATGGCGGCCTCAGACAGGGCACGCCAGGCTGAAATGTCGTCTCTGCGTCAAGCAATTGCTGCTCACGCAGAGGCGCACATGGATGCCCTGAGGGAGGAGTATGCTTCCCTCAAATCCACTCTGGGTGTCCTTATGATGTCCCAGAGGCAGCGGGCAGAGGAGAGGTTTGCACAGCTTGAGCGTACCATCTCGGCTGAGCTACAGGCTTGCCGAGAGGTCCAGCGGTTGTCCAGCCAGGCATTGCAGGAGGAACTCCATGTTACACGTGCTACCTTGCAAGAGGAAGCACGTGTATCACGTGAGGTTCTGCATGCAGACCTACGTCACATCGCCACACAGAACCAGGCTCACCCGTCCGGCAGACTTGCTGCTGACGAGGGGCAAGCTGCGGCTAGGCGTGGCCAGGCTACTGTGCCACGTCCTCCTTTCCAGGATGAGCCAGACTCGGACGACCATCTATCTCCCACATAGGTCGGGCTGTGCAGGCGTTGAGCCCATGGAGGTTTTTTTTTTGGCTCAGCATCATCGCATGTGGGTGTTGAGCAGCACCCTGTACCTCCCCCCTCCAGGGTGCCTCCCCTCCCCCCCGGGTCGTATGTGGCCATTTTTGATTTTTCTTTTAGTTTAGTTAGTTAAGTTTCTGTTTGATAGTTAGTTTAATTAGGTAATGTAGGTTTTTCATAGTTAGTGTAATTAGTTAATATCGTTTAAAATTGCTAGTCTATTGTGCTTTCATGTGACGGTGCGGTGCTTTGTGGCTTTTGAAAGCATCCACTGTCTGTTCCAGCTGGGCCCTTCAGGCTTGTCTTGTGTATGTGTTTGCTGCTTGGGGTCCTTGACTCACATATGCCACTCCTGCCTCCCTTATCCATGGGCTCGCAAGGATGGTTCGATGTGACAGCCTATTACACAAGGGCTTTGGACTGTCATATCTGTGGCATGTCTGGTGCTGTGTGACTTGTGTTGACACCCCTAGTGGGGATGATTGCGGTGTTATTGTCCACTGTTCAGCTTTTGCTAGATGGGGTGTTTCATGATTAATGTGTACGTTCATTGCTATGCATTGTGTAGTATGTTTCTTATCTTTACTGTACACATGCTTGTTGCAATTCATGCCGTAGATAGTGTGTTCCACACTTTGTATGTGAAAGACGGACTGATGGTGTGATTTCTGATGTAAGTCTCTGACATGGTCCAGTAATGAGATGCCTGAAGAGACACACACAGATGACTTTAAAGCATTAATCATGTGTTTCATGCCCTTTCTGCAGGGGGATGAGCCTCCAGACCACCTTTGCCAGCAGACATGGCCCATTGGACATCTGAATTCTGGACACGTTTGTTGGTGCCCACATGCACATGTGTGCACAAGCAGAGGCACAGGGATTACAGACCTACATCCTAGAACTGCTGACGTGTTCCAAGGAACTCCAGGCAAGGTGAGCAGCACAGGGGGGCCACAACACAGCAAAGCTTGCACCAGGCGAGTTGCACATGCAGGCTTAGTAACAGCACTGAGGGTGAGCTTGGATGAATATTGGTGTTGAAGCACACAATGCAGCTCAGATGTGTTGGTGGACTGATGGCTGTTGATTGTAAGGTTGTCTGGGACACCTGCAGGGGCAGTGGCACATACCCTCCGGTACACCAAGGTCCATTGAGGCACTTGTATCAACCATGTAGCCTTCCGAGACATGGAAAGGGGCAGCTCACAGGGACATACAGCAAGGGACATACTCGGGTGCAGTGCATTTCATTTCCATGTACATTTTGATACATGCACTGCCTACTTTGTTTCGGTCATGGTGGAACACGACTTGTTCTGAAGTCATGCCTTCTGTCTGCTTACCCAGGGAACATTGCATGTTGCGTGAATTGTGACATATTGGTGTTCCATTTGCCACGCACCCACCGGCGGCTGACTTACTGCATTGACTGTGTATGACCCATCACAGGGGTAATGTTACATATGGGTACGAAGCACCTACACCAGATTGTCTGTTTGTAGAGTAGTTTTTTGCTATGGGGCATGTTTGGTGGTCTGTTTTTGTGTTATGGGCACGGACAGATTATTAACTGTGGCTCTCTTTGCAGCATTGCAGTGCTCCTGTAACCGGACCTGAGAATGCGCAGGCAGGAGACCAGCATTCAAAACCAGAGCTAAGTGTCTTGTTGTTTTTCTCTCAAACTGCTCTGCATAGGCTTGCTGGGGGGTGCACTAATGCATGGGTGAATGTGTAATTCAATCTGGTATGTTTGTTTTCCCCTAATCACCCAGAGTCCTATCCAATTTTAAAACCTGTACCCTCTACCCGGTGTTCCTGCTTCCTGTACCTATCCAAGCAACGTTCCCTAACCCTCTTTCCCCGCTGGGGTTGCGGATACCTGTGTAAGCCCCAAACTTGCAGGCGCCAGAACCCTAGAGGGGGTGGTTGGTTCGTGCCACTCCTAAACCTGGACTACAGAAGGCCATGACAATGATGTCCAAGTTTGTTCGGATTGTGTATGTGTTCATGCAGGTAGTACATTTTCGTGCATTCCCTACTTTCATGTGTCATTCCTCCTCCCCTCTCCTGCCACTCATTCCAGTTATCCAGTGTGCCAACACCTGTCCCGACTGCATATCCCTGACCCTCCTTCCCCACCAGGGTCTCAGAGGCCTGTGTGAGTTTGACCTTGCAGGCACCCAGGACACGGTGGGGGTGGTTGTTTCGTGCCACTCCTGCGCCTGTACACGGGACCTGTGACAGTACACATCCGTTCATGGTGCATCATTCTATGTTATGTACCACACATGGTTCACATCCTGTTGTGACATTATTTTACTGTGCTACCTTGGTTGTTACATCATTGTGGTAGTACTTGGCCTTTGTGAGGTACTGCTACGTCAAGTCATCTACTGGAGGGTGTTCTGGTTCGTTTTTCTGGCTTGGATTTTGTGATTTTGCAAATGAGGGTGGACTCTTAGGGTGCAGGCACCTTTTTACACACAAGGTGGGAGATGGTGACGAAGGGGAAGGGTGATCCTGTGGCCAGGTGAAATTGAGGGTTGAAGGTTCCATGACCCAGGTGCAGTTGTTCAGTGGGTCATGGTCATTTGTGAGGGGGGGGTTTTGTTGTTAATAGTTGCCTTGCCCTGTAGTGTGATGGGAACCCTGATATTGTAATTGTGGTATCCTATGTACATGTTGTGTTCTGCTGATCAATGCCTGTTCATGTGTTGTGTTTACCTTTCAGGTGTGAGGGGATAGTTGTGGTTTGACATGCTGGGGTGTACACATGGTGAATGTTCACATGTGATGTGTAGAGGACACTGATGGTCACTTGATTGCACATGCATATGTTGAGTGCATGTCCTTACTGACCCACACACTTGCACTATGATGCACTACATGTACAACCACCCTTGGATATCCACGTGTACACTCTGTTTGCCTTCTGGTGCCCACTGTATCCCTGCGGCACATGTTCTGTGACCAATTATGGATCCTGTACATGCCTAATTTGCTTTTTGATGTGGTTTGTCGTTTAGATGTGATGCTCAGGGTGTGCATCACACACAATAGCTGTTCGCTGTGCGCTGAGCAGTGTGTTGCAGGAGTTGGACACAGCACACAGAAGCTGCAGTGTTGATTTTGCAATGCACAATGTGCATGTAGACAGGCATTCATTGTTATGTTACGTCTACAACTTTTGTAATGCATTTGGGAATGACTTATTTTGGGTGGGAGGTTGTTGGTCAGTCATTTCATCTGATTCCATGTCAGGCATCATTGTCTGATGCCACTGTACATTTTTGACATGGCAATGTGTACCTTATTGGTACTGTGTTGTTGTATGGGTATTGCTTGCCATGTCATGTTGTGGTTTGGGAGGGTTTGAGTGACATAACAGTGATGGTCATGGCCTGTTTTGCAGGTGTGTGTGATTCACACCTTGCATGTCAGGGTCATCCGCTTCTCAAAGCAACTAGCTGGGGGTAGATCTCTCTCCGCGGCAGGGGCCTCCCTCTGGAACAGCCTTCCTGCCTCACTGGAACTTGAGGAGAACCATCTCCGGTTCCGGAAGCACCTCAAGACCTTCCTCTTTGCTTCTGCTTTCTCTCTCCCTCTCCCTTGCAAAATTCTTCACTTGAACTGCACTGGATCTGCAACTGGGCCACTCTCACCAACCTCGGTCCCTGGCCCAGCCACTCTCCACTTGCACTGCCTCCCTGGCAAACCCTGCACTGCGGGACTGTCTCTCTATCCCTACAGCCCCCCCTTCCCAGCACTTGTCTGCACTTACCTTTGCAGTTGCCACCAGCTGGCCTATTTATTTGTTTTTTAGTCTACTTACCCTGTACTGCACTCCCCCCTCCCCTTGCACTTTTCCCTTCCCCCTACCCCTGCACTTGTGCAATCTAAATGACACCTGGCCTAGTAGTATCGTTGTCTGTCTTCCCTTGTTCCCCCCTCCCTGCCTCGTCGCACCTTGAAACACTTGTGTATAGGCACGTTACAAATGCCATATCATGTCATGTCATATGTGTGCCTTTTGGTCACACAGGATAGCTTGTGTTTAATTAGCTAGGAATGCAGACAATGTGGCACTTCCATGGCAACTATCTCAGGGTGGTAGGTTTGTGACAGTTGACTGTCTCTTTGTCATCATTGATTGTCACCTGGTATGTGCCAGGCCTGTGTGCACCCCGCAGGGGTGGGAGTTTAGGTGAAAAATGTGGCCACAAGCTGGGTCCGGGCTTCCTCGCCACGTGCCCTGTCCCCTCCCATGGGCAGCGCCTGTGCCTGTGGTTGGGGATCTGGGGGCACCACCATGTCCACCGGTACGCCCTGCCGTGTTGCAACATTGTGCAGGACACATGCTGCCACAATGATCCTGCACACTACTGGGGGTGCATAGAGTAGCTGCCCGCCAGAGCGGTCAAGGGAGCGGAAACATGACTTGAGCACTCCGAATGTGCGCTCCACTATGGCCCTGGTTGCAATATGGGCAGCGTTGTATCTTACCTGGGGTGGTGTGGTGGGGTTCCGGATTGGCGTCATCATGTGGTTGCTCAGAGGGTAGGCACTGTTCCCTGGGGAGGTGTAAATGGTTGTGATTATTGGGGTTTGTGTATTTGTGTGTGTGTGTGTGTGACATGCATGCATGTGCAAGGGCATTTGTACTCACCTAGGAGCCAGGTGTCGCCATGCTGCCCATCTTCCAGGGCCCGGCTCAGGGCGGACAGTCTGTATATGAAACTGTCATGGGTGGAGCCAGGGTAGTTTGCATAGACAGAGGTGATGATTCCCTTTGCATCACATACCACCTGTACATTGATGGAATGCCAGTGCTTGTGGTTTCGGTAGATGTGCTCAGTGGCCCTAGGTGGACGTAGGGCCACATGGGTGCAATCTATGGCACCAAGCACTTTGGGGAAGTGTGCCACCCTGAAAAAATCCAGGACAACGGCCTGCCTTTCTGCGGGTGTTCTGGGCATGTATATGTGCCTGCGGACTGAGGGGCGCGCTGTCATGCTTGCCAGTACCTGGTGTAGGCAGCGTGAATGCGTGGCCTGTGAGACCCCCCCCACTATGGCAGTAGTCCGCTGAAATGACCCAGTGGCCAAGAAATGCAGGACATTGAGCACCTTCTCCAAGGGGCTCAATGCTTGGGAGCAAAGGGTGGGGGATGTAAGGTCATCTTCCCACTCCCTGACCAGGTCTAGGATGATATGGGGTGTAAACCTATACCTGCCGTAGACCTGGTCGTCAGGCATCCCAAAAAGGCTTGTCCGTGGTGCGAAAATGCATGTCCTGGCTATTCTCCTCCTCCTGCGATGTCCCTTGATCAGTACTGCAACAAATGGGGCATTCATCTTAGCTATATATACGTGTTTGTTGTTTGCGCGCACTTTAATACTGTGCGCGGGGACGCTTCCGCCTGCCTTCGTGTGGCGGATGCGTTGACGCCTGTGTGCGTCTTTTGCCGTGAGCAGGTTTCCCATATTCGAATCCATGAATACGGGTTGTTCGCGTGCGTGTGGGCGTTCCGTGTAGTTCCCTGCAGTACTTCCCCAGTTACGCCTTCTTTTTTACGCGTTATTCCCCATTCCGCGTGTTATGCCCACTGTTCCGCCCACTTTGGTTGTGTGCGCCGTGCTATGTGCGCTTTTGCTGTGCGCGTAGCGCACGCCGTGTGTGCCAGCGTGCGCCATGGCAGGATTTGGCGCACGGACAGCGGGAAACATGCACAGCGTCTTCCTTGAATCGCACGCGTGCGCGTGCGCTGGGTTTCTCACGCTTGCGCCACCTTGCGCCTGCTTGCGCTGGGATTTTCGGCGCACGTTGGCTCCATGAATCGACCCCAAAATGTTTTAGGAGCATGAAAGGGATTTCATATCTGTTCATCCATTCTCAGTGCTGCCCCTGGGATGTAACAGAGAAGAAGAGAAAAGTGATTAGGAACTTAATCAGCAAACAGTGGAATGGAACAAAGAAGGCAAACACTCTCCCCCAGTGTGGGAGAGGAGGTTTTTCAGGGCTGTGACAAGGAAGAGCATGAATAGGCATAATACAGATCACAAATAAATAATCTAATAATTACGGCCACATCCTTCTCTTCCTCATCCCAGTCCTTACAATCTGAATATTACACAAGACCGGACAGAATACCTGTCCCAAACAAAAAAGGCAAAGCCAGGAAAAAACAAAACCTGTGTACCTTTAATGCAGACAGATATCAACAAATCAACCATTCAAGGAATTACTGCCTGTAACATAGCCAAAGTGAACCGGTAATCAGTCCGCCCCAAGATGGACAGCCTGTAGTGGTATGATATGATATGATATACACAAGTGTTTCAAGGCGCAAATAAATGGTGAGCGAAAGTATTCAGAGAAGCCCATGTGAGGGGTTCCATGTGTTAATATCCCCCCAAAAATATTGCAATACAAAAATATCACCATATTTTTGTGGCGATATTGAGCCATGGACCCTGCGGGGGACACCCCCGAAACCCCTGCACTATTTTTAAATGTACGGGGGACACCCCTGCAATCCCCGCTCCCACAAATTAAACCCACCAAATATATCACCTATGGCGAGACAAACGACCATATGTACGGTGATACTTTTGGTGGAGATAATATGTAGGGATACCATGTGGTGGCCATGCACATCTCCAACAGAGATGCACCACCTAGCCTCTATGCAAAAAGTGGCTGTGCCTCCGGCAGACAAACCCACCACCCTTCCTGGAAGCAGGGCATCCGAAATTGCAAAGGCCAAAGTTGACCAACAACCTGTTAGAAGATATAAAGGGGTGGTCCAACTCAAATATGTAAATAGCACCTCCCTCACATCAAAAGAATTCACCTAGGCCCTTACTTTCGAATGTATATCTGAAAGCAGGACTGAGAAAAATGGTAAGTCGATGCCACCTTTGGTCAAAATGTGGGGTCACATCTAAATATCACGACCTTTGGTGAAATTGACAGATACATAGGGCAACAAAGGAAAGCCCCCAAATGCTAAATCCTATGAACTGACAAAATGGCAATCAGTAAAGTGGTTTTAAAGGTAAGGTGCTTAAGATCTGCTGAGTCCAGGGGCTCGGACCGCACACCCTGAAGAGCCATCAAAACCAAGGAGCGATACGAAGGAGCGGCAAGAGACTTAACTCTCAGTCTGGACATAGGCCCTCATTACGACCCTGGCGGATTTTTTCCGCCATCGGCGGACTTTTCCGCCATGGCGCAAAGTCCCTTTACGCCATGGCGGATGGCGGACTTACCGCCCCATTCCGAGGTCGGCGGGGCGGTAAGTCCCCATTGACCCATTTACCCTTCCCCATTCCCATTTCGGCCCCATAGGGCTCAATGGGAGTGGGGAAGGTGTTAATTACGCCACCGTACACTACGGTGGCGTAATTAACACCGAGGTCCCATAGCGCCATGGATTTTTACGCCCGCAAAAAGCGGGCGGAAAAATGACCATGGCGCTATGGGAACTCGTAGTTGGCGGTAAGGGGTCGGCGCAGCTAACGCTGGCGCAAACCCCTTAGCGCCAGGGTCCTAATGAGGCCCATAGACAAATTATGCAAAAACCTAGTTATGATCATGGCTGACTCACAGACTGTTGAGCCTGCAGTGAGGAAACTAAATGCCCTAGGTGAAACCCATCCTGCAAAAATCTTACAATGTCATTAGCCCCGCAATCCAAAAGAAGCAGACCATTCCTGGCACACCAGTCAGCAAACATGCCCCAGTGCCTATCATAAGCACAAAGGGTAGAGGGCTTCTTGGACCCCAGGGTTGCCAAGGATATGGGAGGACAGTCCCTGTTGCTTCCATCTTTCTCTTCTAAAGACCAAACTGTCAATTTCTAGCTGTTCTGCTGCTAGAATCACTGGGGTTGAGGATGGCAGAAATGGAGAACTTGGTTCCCTCATGGCAGAGGGAACCATGCTGTATGGGTCCAGTAGAGGGCCCTAAGAGACTCCTGGCGTTGGATTGTCTGAACCGACTCAGGATGCTGTGAATCACAGGAATCAGGAGAAATATGAACAGACTAGGAGGCCAACGGCAGGGCAGAGTGTCAACTACCCATATCCCCTCCTCCACTACACTAGAGCAAACCTTTGGAAGACTGGTTGAGACAAGAGGTAAATATGCCCATCTATGGAAGTCTGGTGTGCTGCACAACGGTTTGAAATGCCAAAATGCTGACCAGCATCTCCTGACATGAAGAGAACTTCCTGCTGAGGGAATTGGCCAACATATTGCGAATTCCCCTCATGCGTGCCACTTCCAGTGACAATAAATTCCTTTCTGCCCAAGAATTTAGCTTGAGAGACACAACCACCAAGGATGGAGAGCCTACCTTCCCCAAACAATTGTAGTTACCCTGGCAAATTTGGGAGAGGCTGGAGGGTTTGTTTTGGAGGAAAATATTAAGACTGCCTTATTTGCTCTCTCTGAGTTCAATCAAACGTGAATTGAGGATTCAGTCCCTTGAATTATTGGTCTTCTGGAAGTCTGTAACTCTCTATAGAAAATGTACGTATGAGCCGGCAGTAATTCGGTTTGCTATCTTTGACCCAAGCAAAGAATTGCAAGATAGATTCTTAATTCAGTGGAGAAGGAAGATTGAAGCCATTTTAAAAGGAGCTGGACTCGACTTGTGTGATTTGGTGGGAAATCTCATCCAAGTAAAAAAGAAACTCCAAGCTCTAGTCTGGACAACAACAGTCGAGAGATGGTAGCAGGATAAGCTGAGACAACCTCTTGGTTTAGAACAAAAAGGTTTAAATTGTCTCCCGGTGTACCTTCAAAAATGTCCTTCAGTGATATACTGTGATCTCCTTCTAAGATGTCGATTGAATGTCCTTCCCACTATAGAGGTGCAATGGGTGAGAATAACTCCTGGAATCAGAAATGCTCAGTGTAGATTCTGTAACGAAGTAGGCAGGGTTGAAACACTGACCCATTGGGTAACAGTATGTAAATCACTAAGGCAAGTCAGACGTCATTTCCTAGATGGGAAGATGCATGGAGACCCTTTCGCAATCCATGCACCCTGAACTCACATCCTTTTCTTTCCCGCCAGTTCCTGCACTCAGCCGTTCACTTATATGCTAAGTTGAATCCACGGCCTGTGCCTCTGCCGGATTCCTTTCTCCTCCTCTACCTACAGAGAGGGGACAGCTCACTCGAGGCTACGCTACCTCCCCTGACCACGGACACCCCATCCCGTGGCCATCAAGGTACAGAGACTGCAACTCATGCAGTCAACATTCACCTCCTCACACCCACAATGGCAACCTGGTGTCACAGCAGTTGGGGGGAGACGCGGGATGTTGAGCACCGATAAAAAAAGGGAACATTTGGATAGAACAAGTGCACTCCTTTTCTATCTCTTCACTGTTGACCAGGCAGCCACAGTAGAAAGCTTTGCACGATTAATACACTGAACTAGTAATTCCTGTGGAGATCTTTCTCTTTTTCTTCCCTTGTTGGTTTAATTTATTAATAAACTTAATTTTAACCCTGACCTACCGTTTGGACACCAATACAAGAGGCAATCACTGCCTTCTGCACCTCATTTTTACAACATGTCCTTCGTTACAAGTTTTCTTCTTTCTCTCTATTTCGCAGAATTTGTCCTTCAATGCCCTGATGAAGGCGGAATACTTCATTTCTCTCTACTTTCCTTTTGGTCAGTAACCGCCGAAATGCAAGAACTGTGAGGGGAGTGTAGGGGTCACTCCATCCACCCACACATTGTAACTTCCTCAAAACTGGGATCCCCCATTGCGTTGGCAAACTCTTACCTTGGATAAAAGACGATACACCCGAGAAGACATATCAGGAATCTATTGTTTGCATATTGGGAATAACAAGGAGTTATCTCTCAACCATAGCAGCAAAAACCATGTTGACTTTATTGATTTGTTCTTAATTTTGTGTAAGTACAGGCAGGTACACTCCTGTCCTTATTTTGCTGCTACTGTCAACTACGTGTTTCTCTTTCTCTACTTCTGCCTATCATTCCTCCCCCTCATCTGCATGTCCTTCCCTTTTTATCTGACACCACCACTTGGATTCAAACCTACTTTGTCTGTGACTATAGAACAGGAAAGTACTAGGTGTGTGTTATAGTTACTGTTACCTTTATTTGGTTTTTATCCTTTCAATGAGTACAACATCACAGGTTGTGCTTTTTTATCATATTTCATGCTTTGATTTACACCACGGACACTGGTTGCAAACTTTACATGTCTGGGATGATAATCACCAGACAAAGTTATTTTCACAAATCTGCGTGTGCAACCAAATACAGAACTGTTTTACTTCAATTAAGACTTGTGTTCTATTGTTTGTTTGTGTTTTTTCATCATATTTGCCTTACTTTGGTGTTCAACCTCTTTTTGTCTAGTGGATTAGATCTAATGTACCTCATGGCATTCATTGCATCAATATTGGGTTGACAAGGGGAGGTTTAGGAATAATACCAACCCGTCCGTTCTATAAACCCATGGCACAGCAATACCCTCTATCCCTTGATTTATAAGATGCATGGATGTGACACGCTGGGCCCTTCGGAATGGTGGTAATGGGTTTTGTTGGGGGAAAGAACCAGTCTTGTGGTTGCTGTGATGAAGATGGTGGAATCTATGTTAGCGAACTCCGGAGATATTAAAGGAGTGTAAATAGAAAATGGTGTAAGATTAATGGAAATAATTGAGGTATCTCAACCTCCGTTCCCTGATGCTCAAAATCCCTCTCTTCTCTTCTCAAGTCCCTCTTGCACCGTCGAACTGTACTCTATGGTTGAATGGAAATTAATTTTAAGGAAGTAGCAAATGACTACAATAGAAGATTTTATTTTAAATCAATGTATTGAATATGAGGAAGTAATTGTGATGATTTGTTAACTGAAGATGGGTATGTTAAAGGTTTAATTGTGTATGTTGTTTTTAAACCAATAAATAAAAAATAAAAAAATAAAAAAAATATTGCAAATTCCCCTCATGTGTGCCGCTTCCAGTGACAATAAACTCCATCTGCCCAATAATTTAGCTTGAGAAAGACAGCCGCCAAGAATGGAGAACCTACCTTCCCCTAACAATTCAAGTAGGAGACTGACCTAAAGGTAAGATTGGTAGTTTTTTTTGCAATCTGTGACGTCTGTTATTCCTTAAAGTCCTTGAGTATTTCTCTTGCTTGTGGGCACAGTGGACTTTCTCCTCTATCTTATCTCCAAACTATTTTGCACCCTGAAGCGGAAGAATTAGAAACACTTTCTTCTGAGATGTCTCTGTCTGCCAGTCCTTCATGTGAATATGCTTTCAAGCTGCCACCGTTGTGCCCACAGTGATGGGTGCTGCTCGGACCCCATCATAGGCCAAAAATACAGAGGAACTCCACCTGGTGATGCATTGCATCTAGAAGGGTGAAACACTCCTGCCCCTCTTTGCTACGAACAAATAGCTACTTGAAAGTCATCCAGCAAGGGTTGTGTAGTATAGGATACATAAGTGGAGGATCATAAGGAAAGGTAGGCAGCTGCCTAATTCTTTCTAATAGAGGAGGTGACTTTCTTTTCAATTGAGTCGTATACCACTGCTTCTCATGGAGACATGGGATGTCACTGTAAGATTTGTCAACAAGGATTCCATCCCTAGAGTCGTGGGCATCTACATCTCCTCACCCGTAAAGAGATAGAACTTACCTAGAAATCTGGGAATGGGGATTCGGTCATGTTCCTTCCATTCTGGCAGAACCTTATCTCTGATGTCCACAATAATCAGATGCCATTTTAACTGTCACATTCCAATACTGTGCCCACCGCCTCCTGATCCAAACAATTTCCTCTTTGGCTCCCTGCCTTCCCCTTTGGAATGCAGGGTGTCAGGAGAAGTGCATGAGGAACTGGAAAAGGAGGAAGGAGAATCCATCCTGTGAGGAGTTCTTGCCCTGCACCTGTGAGGAGTCCTTGCCCTGCACCTGTGAGGAGTCCTTGCCCTGCACCTGTGAGGAGTCCTCTGTTCCCGAGGCATGGTTTGTCTAACCAGGGCTTTAAGTTCTGTTCTGTAGCCCTCCACCCTCCAGTGTGATGAGTGCGATGAGGAAGCAGATTCACTGAATGAAGAAGTATTCCCACGCCTCCACTTTGCTCTTTTCTTGTGGGACGCCATGTTGCCACTGCATAGTCACTTCTAGTTTAGGAGTAGCACTGCCATCCACACCTACATCTATATTAATGCTTCCCTATCACCCTGTGCGATCGTTAGGGTCCCTTCCCGGCTGGCTGCAATCCGTGTACCGACACAGAGAATTAGCCCCTCCTCCTACGTCTTCTCTAACATCCAACACTTCTGTATCCTCTTCCTGTTCCCAGCAAAGGGGCGGGCCATCTAAGGTGAACATAAGCATAGTCTAGCAGGCCTATGCAGTACTACGAGAATCAAGAAAGTCAAGAAACAGGAGGATGGTCATAGAGTCAAGTGTTTTGTACCCTCAAGTGCAGGGATAGGGGAAGTTGGGAAGTTTTAGTAAAGCAACAGCATTTTCTGTTGTAACATCCGGGAAGGCTGGGAAATGTAGTCACGGGCGGGGACGGGACCTGGGGAGTGTCAAGGGAAGTGATGGAAACACAGGGAACAAGTTAGTTGTAAGGTAGAGCGCGATAAAAAAAGTTGTGCCCTGTTCTTTGGCATCCCAATTTTTCTTTGGGAAGATGCGTGTGGAGTCCTTGAGTCACGGGCAACCCCCATGGACTCAAAATTAGCGACAGAGGAGCAGCCTGCACTGTGGAGGTTCGAGGTGACTGTTATGTTCGCGGGCCCGCGGCCTACGCGCGGGGGCTGGAGTTGATCGATTAGGCCGCGCGGCCTGTGGCGCAGCTCCAGCGGGAGCTGGAATGAATGCACTCCCACGCTGATGTTGGGTCTGCCCCGGAACTGCCTCCCGAAACGCGGGGGCGGGGCTTTTATTAGGACGCCCTGCGTCACCGCGCAGCGGGACGCAGGGCGGAACGTAACATTCCTCCTTTATTATAAAACAAAACAAAACACATAACTATAACTGCCAAACAACTGCGAGGTCCAACAACAACTGTCCGTCTTCAACACTCAGCCGCCCTGCCATTAGGGTTCATGGCACCAGGGTACCAGCTACCACACATAGTCACTTAGCTTAGCTGGCGGTCTTGTTGTTGTTCTCAGTCTGTATCGTCCTTCGCGGGGTTCACCCCCCCTTGCTTCCGGCTCTGTTCCATCTTCGCGGTTCGGGCCCTCGAGGCCGGGTTCATCCACCGGCTCCCAGTCTCCATCCCTCGCTCCGTTGTCCTCAGGGATGGCCTCCGGCTCTTCTTCACTGGGAGGAGTGTCCTCGCCTTCCCAATGGCCCTCCTTGTCGGTCCACAGTGTACGTGGTACGGCCTTGAACCATGACGCATTCCTCGTCACTTGGCGGCTTCCCCGTGTCACCGTTACCATGGTTCCATGCCGGTTGCTGACGGTCCATGGAAGTTCCTCGTACCTGGTGTCCAGTTTAGACTTGGAGGGGTTTCGTAGCATGATGACCTGGTCACCCACTTGATGATGGGACGGCCTCGCTCTCCGCTTGCCACTCATGTGTTCGTTGGCCTCCCTTCTCCTTCTCTCTGTGCGTTCCTCGTTCACCGTGTCCGGGGTTCTGCTTGGGTGATGCGGGATTGAGGATCTGATGACGGTGCCGAACATGAGGTCCGCAGGCGGAATGCCGGTTGTGCTGTGAGGCGTGACCCGGTAATTTCGGAGGAATCGGAAAAGGTCAACCTTCCAGGGGCTGGCGTTAGCCTTAGATACTCTGAGCACTTTATTGATAGTCCTCATAAATCGCTCTACATCCCCGTTTGCCTGGGGGTGTCTTGGAGTGATGTGATGATACTTCACATTGAGTTCCTGTAGATACTTTTTGAAATCCTCCCCTGTAAACGGCGGCCCATTGTCGCTTTTGATTGAGATAGGTAGTCCGTGAGTCGCGAACATTTTCTCTAGTGCCGGAATGACCACTTCCGCTGCTGTGGACTCAACTACCTCGACTTCCGGGTATCGAGAGTGATCATCGACGGCCACCAACAGGTGGAGGCCTTCTCGGAGCTTGCAGAAGTGAATGCTGATGGCCTCCCAGCGAGATCGGCCCCGTTCTGCTGATATGATGGGTTCCGGGTCTGGCGGGGCCCCCGTGATCTGACAGGGTAGGCACGTGGCAACGAGTGTCTCGACCCGCTCCTCGATCTGGGGAAACCATACTCGGTGCTGAATGCGGGCTTTCGTCCTCACCAGTCCTTGGTGTCCTTCATGTGCTAGGGCCACTATCCTGTCCTGTAGTTTGAGAGGTATCACGATGCGGTTTCCCCGTAGTAACAGTCCACCTTCCGTGACTGACAAGTCTTGCCGCACTGTGAATATGCCGGACAGAAACCCTTTTGCTTCCGCTGTTCTGTTGTGTGTGTGTCTCATGAAAGTCTTCCAATCACCGGAAAGGATGGCATTTTTCACTAAGTCACAACACGGGTCCTGGTGCGTTTCCGCCTCGATCTCCTCGATGCTCACCGCCTTGGGTCTCATTGCGCGCACTACTTGGCATATGTGTTCCTCTGTCTCTGCCGCCACTTGGATCTCTTGTTGAGTGGCCTCTCGCGGATGCCTGGAGAGATAGTCCGCTGGGTTTCCGCTGCCTGGTTGATAGACGAGATTAAAGTCATATTGCTGGAGGTGCAGTAACCACTTGGTGATTCGGGCCGGAGGGTGTGCCGATGTTCCCATGAAGATTGGTAGCAGGGGCTTGTGGTCCGTGATTGTCGTGAAGTGACGCCCATAAAGGTAGAGGTGAAAGTGTCGGCACCCCCACAGCACGGCAATGGCCTCCTTTTCGATGTGTGAGTACCTTTGTTCGGTCTCTGTGAGGGCTCTCGACGCATACGCAATCGGTCTCTTCTCCCCTTCTCTCGTGACTTGCATTAAGATGGCTCCGAGCCCTACGGGGCTGGCATCTACGAATAGCTCTGTGGGCAGTTCAGTGTTGTAGTAGGCCATCTTGGTGTCAGCTGAGAGGGAGTCCTTGATGCTCTCGAACGCGTCCTGGCATGTTGGCCCCCATTCCCACTTGACGTTGGCCTTCGTGAGTTCCCGCAGCGGCTCAGATAGCGTGGCCAGGTTTCGGATGAACCTCCCGCAGTAGGTGGCCATGCCTAAGAAACTGCGCACTTCCGTGGGGGTCATCGGTGGGCTTGCCGCCTGGATGTCTGCGACCTTCTGCGGGTCAGGTGAGATGCCTGTGCTGCCAAACTTGTAGCCAAAAAAAGTGATCTCGGATTTGAGGAACTCGCACTTTTCCCGGTGTATTGTGAGCCCAACCTCTTGTAGTCGGCCCAGTAGGGCGTGAAGCCTCTTGACGTGTGTTTCTTTGTCGGGGGCGTGAATCAGAATATCATCGCTCACGTTGAGGACACCGGGGATGCCCCTGATGACCTCCTGGATGGTTTGCTGGAACACCTCCGCGGCAGACGATATTCCAAAACTCAGGCGTTTGTATCTCCGTAGCCCCAAATGTGTAGAGAACGTTGTTATGTATCGAGAGTCTCTGTGGAGTCTGAGTTGGTGATACCCTGCCTTTAGATCAATCTTTGAAAATATACTCGACCCTGTGAGGTCAGCCACAATCTCGTCGATTGTTGGGGTTATGTGGCGTTCCCTTTTGATGGCGGTGTTGGGGAGGCGCATGTCTATGCAGATCCGTACCTTTCCAGGCTGCTTGGGCTTCCGTGTTACCACCATGGGAGAGACCCAGGGTGTGGGCCCTGTGACTTCCTCAATGATACCTGCCTCTTCTAGGGCCTTGAGTTCCTGCTCCACTTGTTCTCTCATGTGGAAAGGCGTTCTCCGGTGCCGGACGGCTTTCGGCTGCACTGTCTCATCAATATGAAGCTTGATGGTTTTGCCTTTCAGACAGCCTATGCCTTCTTGCAAGTCAGGGTACTGGTTCAGCATCTGCTCCACTTCCTTTTCATCGTTGACATGGCAGATGAATTGGACCACACCCAAATCCTCCGCTGCGTCCCCGCTCAGGAGGCTCTCAACACCTGCCTTCACCACATAGACTTTGGACCATAGTCTGTTTTTCCCGTGTCCCAGCGTGGTGCGGAACCTGCCAATGACCGGCAGGGGCTTTCGACAGCCGTATGCATATAACAGGGTGTCGGTGCTTTTCAGCTCTGGTGTAGGACTTAGGGTCAGGAAAATGCTTTCAGGCATGACGTTCACCGAAGCGCCTGTGTCGATGGTCATCAGAATGCACTGGTTTTGGATGGATACCATGCATTTGCGCCTTCGGGCGGCTTTTCTGCGAGGTCCTCGGTCTTGGCATAGTGCAGACACCATGTATACCTTCCTTCCTTTCCTGTCTGTGTCCTTGGAGGGGGCCTGCAGCATCGCCGAGATATCATCCCCTTCATCCTCCGTGGAAGAGCTGGCCACTGCGACCCTTCTGGCACTGGCTTGCTTCTTTTTCTTAGTCGCGGCCTTCTCCGGCTGGTTCTGCGGGGGCTGTATGGGGGTGTCCGTCGATCGGCATACCTTCGCGTAATGGTCCTTCCGGCCACATGCTCCACATGTGGTGCCTTGAGCAGGACAGTTGCGACGGCCATGTCGTGGGCCACCACACCAGCCACACTCTGTGGGTCCCGGAACGCGCGGTTGCCACCTGTTTTGGCCGTATCCACCACTGTTGTCATCTCTCGAGGGTTGTTTGTTGGTGACGCGGGCCACCATAGCCGTATTTAGAGCAGGTTGCAGCCTGTGTAGTGTGGCCTCCATGTTGGCCGCTCTGGTGTGTGCTAGTTCCCTCTGACGTCCTAGTTCAAGGATCCGCTGTAGGGGAATACCCTTCTCACTAAGTATCAGGCGCCTCAATTTTTCCGAATGAATCCCGTTGATGATCTGCCTCCTGATTTCCTTCTCCACGTTCGTGAATTCACAGGACATGGCTAACTTTCTCAGGCGGGTGTGGTATGCATCAAGGGTTTCCTCCGCTGCCTGTAAGGTGGTGCAGAAGAGAAATGTCTCATAGTCTGGGTTCAGTTGAGGGAGGAAGTGATCGGTGAGGGCGTCTTTCGCGCTTCGGTACCCATCCTGGCCATCATCAACGTTGAGGGAATTGAAAATGTGCAGTACCTCGTCACCCACGCTGAGTAGAAGGTGTGCCTTCAGTTTCCTGGGCGCAGTGATTTCTTTGCACTCCATCGCCATCTCAAACTTCTGGATCCACAGCTGCCATCTGGGTCCGCATGACGACGGATCCGTGAAAGGGTCAAACGGCTGGACCAGTGTCGACGAAGTGCCTTGTGTTCGAGGTGGAGGTGGCGTCATGGACAGGTTTGCTGCAATTCTGGACGGCGTGGAGGGCCCAGGCGTGGATGCGCCAGCCGCCATGTTGGTGTGGACCTGATCCGTGTTGTCGTAGTTGTCTCTGACGGCCACCCATGCAGCGACGTTGGGCCTACCTTGGAGGTGCCGCCGTATCCAGGCACCGTGTTACGACTCAGGGCCTGGCATTCCCTACACGCCGTGATGCTGCTCCCTTGTGTTGGATGTTCGATGCCACCTGGTTTTCTCGTTTCTGGAGTGAAGAAAAATGGACTTGGTGGCAGAGAGCATGAATGGATGAGGTAGGCAAAAAAAAAAAAATGTTTTTTTTTTTTTTTTGGGTGGGGGGGTCACGTGTGTGATGGCACCCCCACCGGGTGTCCAAAAATTTAGCCGATGGCTGTGTGGCGTTATTGTGCTCTCCGAGCACCGAGCCTTTCGTGAGATTCGTCTCTCCTCGTCGCCATTGTTATGTTCGCGGGCCCGCGGCCTACGCGCGGGGGCTGGAGTTGATCGATTAGGCCGCGCGGCCTGTGGCGCAGCTCCAGCGGGAGCTGGAATGAATGCACTCCCACGCTGATGTTGGGTCTGCCCCGGAACTGCCTCCCGAACGCGGGGGCGGGGCTTTTATTAGGACGCCCTGCGTCACCGCGCAGCGGGACGCAGGGCGGAACGTAACAGTGACCTGTGTCAGGTCGCTGCTTATTTTCTACGCGCCTGGGCGTAGTCAGTGATCAGCGCGGCCTGCACGTTGCAGGAGTGCACTCTCTGAACAAGCCTGGTGCTGCAGCAGTGTGTACAATGAAGTGAGAGCCTGGTGCTCTGGCTGTGATTGCAGGTGAAGGAGGCAAGTTTGTGCACAGTAGAAAGGCAGTGCTTGTGCCTAGCAGGCAGCCACCATTGTGGGGGGTGTGGGGGCTCTCTGATCTTTCAGAAGCGTGGGACAGAATCTAACAGAACGACTGGCTGGCCGGAGGCACTGCATACCGCCGGATACATGGCCCAAATCGATTGATGCACACACATCTTTAGTTTATTTTGCAAAAGCACGAAATCTATAGATTTCAGTTTGACTATTCAGCCCTGTGACATCTAGGCAGGGTGTATTATACTCTTTTAGCAGGTCTGATCAGGACATTCCGGCCACCGTCCCTGTCACACCGAAGGTGCAAGTACAGAAAAGGGTCAAGGAATCCCTGGCAGTGCAGTTGCCTGGGGTGTTTGATGTCACTGACACCAGCAATATGGGGCCCAGGTGGATCAGGGATTTCGACCTTTATATAGGTGCTATGGGGTTCATGCAGGACAATAGGTAACAGTGCCTTTTGAAGCTGGCAGCAGGCCCAGCCTCCAGGGACATTATCGATGAGCTGCCAGCTGGCCCCATAGATATTAATCAAGACCTAAAGACTGCTCTGGCCATGTACTTCATGGCACATACTAATGTGGACTATGAGAAACACTTATTTCCTACCATCAAATAACTAAAAGGTGGGACTATGGATATCTTTGTGACGAGGCTACGCATCTAATTAAAACACAGTGGCCCTCATTACGACCCTGGCGGAAATCGAAAAACGATGGCGGAAATGCAATACCGCCATCGAATAGCGCTCGGTGCGATTATGACCCGTCACCGTAAAGTACGATGCCATTAGCGACACCGTAGTGAACGCCAACGCTAACTGCACCAAGTACGCGCACGCGCGCCATGCAAAACCGTAATTACCACCATGGCGCAATGGTACGCGAATTCTGACCCTAGCGGACATTTACCTAACGCCATCAAGCATGGCGGAAAGTACCATTCCGCCATAGTGAGAATTACGGCATCGCGAACCAACCGTAAATGGCCCTACTGAGTGCCTGTACACCACTCCCTGGCCACATTGCACAACTCCTCGTAGGTGCAATGAAGTCACACAATGCAACCAGTGAAATGTACAAGTCACCCATGCATGCCAACGAACAAATGAATGTAGGGGCTCCAAGTGCCTTGTGAGTGGCCATCCATATTTGGCATGTCACCATTGCCGTACTGATGCAGCACAGGCATGTGAAGGTTCAAGTACAGCAATATGAACTGAAATATGAGACAAAACAACAACAGGCCCCCATCGCTTGACACCAGTGTAAGGCAACATTCAAAGCAGTATACTGAGGGAGACTGCACCAGCCCTGTACTCTTGCCAGTAAACAAACCAACCATCAGCATAAGCATGTACCACACAAGTTGGCAGAGTGACTGAGCAGCCAGGCTCATCTCAAGAGGGGCCAATGGGAGCTGCAGGGCACAGATGGCACGAATACAGAAGCTATTCCAATGGACATGACCTCAGTCTCCCTCCAAGAAACGCACGCAAACACAGGCACCTGTGACCAGCCATATTCTGATAATCACATCATTCCACCAATCCACCTGGCTGACCGGCATCTGTTACACAAAAGCTAATCCCCCGCCCCTGAGCATGACATCATTAAAACAGTCATAATGGCAGCCCCTATCCCTGACCTCACTGGGCTTCGTAGGCAAACGCGCCCAGTACAGTACCACGCAACTATACTCAGAAGCCGGAACCCAATGCAGATCTTCTCACAATACATCGCTCCACAAATAGGAATATGCTACATTACTTGCAAAGAATAACGCTACACGGTTAATATCATAATAAAAATTTAATGCACAACAAAATCACCAAGCCCATACAGCTATTAGGTCATGAACTCCAAAATATATTTCATTATTGTGGGCTGCATCCGCAATAAATGACCAGCTTCTTCTTGTGTGACGCCCTGTTCCTTCATGGTACACAGGGGCTACATTCACGTTCAGAAAGGCAACATGGAAGCGCCTAGAACCGCAGGGCCGTCCCATTAGGTAGGCACTAGTCCAGCTGAAAGGTCGATATGTTGCTCCTAGCCACTAGTACTGCGTAAGGGCATGTGGCCCATTGGCGATCGTCCCATAAGATCGTAATGGTGCTCCACTGATTAACTCGAAGCAGCAGGTGTCGGGAGTAAAAGCCATCTGCAGGAGTGGCATACAGATGGCAGCGGCAAAAGGGGAGGAGATACCTGTCACCCAAATGAAATGAAAAAGAATAGTATGGGCATCAGAACTTCATTTGAATTACTCACTTCAATGATCACACTAAATCTACAGCCATATGCATGCTAGCCCACTCAAAAGGATTATTCCCACCCAAAAACCACTTGCGAATCATAACTATATAAATCGAGGTGAAAACACTATTACAAACGAGTCTTTGTGTGCATGCGTCTGTTAAAACAGAATCCATTAGATGGGATTAGTAACGTGCATAGACACAAGTGTTTGAAGGCGCGTCGAGACAGGGAGGGTTCAACAAGGGCAGATAGACGATGGTCCCACTATGGCAGCTCTGCATCACATAGCGCAGGGGAAGTGGATAGATTCCAAAAAGCCATGTACATGGCAAACTCTCAATTAAATCATCTGTCCATGCATTCATACATCATTCCCTCATCCCGGTATGAAAACGCCTGATTATTTACTCACATAACATGTGAAATTTCCATTGAGTCTGTGCGTAATGCAGTCTGCAAAATCCACTGTGCTCCAGCCCGGAATTCCAGTGTTGTGAAGTAACATGTATTTGGGAACGTCCTGCCTTATCGTCCACTACGCTATTGCGCATCCCATACTATTCATATCAATCATTGCATTCTCGCCATGGCCCCTGTCCGAAGGACATTAAACAATAGAACGTTATATTTGCAGTCAGACCTGTGGGCGTCTCCTCGCCGCTAGCTGAAAACCGAAAGCGCTGTCCTTCGAATTCCTCATTTGCAACATCACGTCGAAAAGGCATCTGTGACCGCTTGAAATCACAAATTCATCCATGTAGTGCGGCAGTGTGTGAAAATGGCAACTGGCTTCACTCACAAATGGGACGCCCCGCACGTCGGTGAACCTCGGTACAGTGCTGCATGAGGGTCCACCGTTAATCGAGTACTACATTCCACTGACCCTTCACAAGTTTGTTCGCGACTGCAAAGATAGTATGTGAAACAATGGGACCATAGCAGAATGAACATATGAACCAATATTTCACTGCCATCGGGATTAAATACATGATTGTAATAGCAAGATGCCATGCGTCAAATTGCAGCGTTGTGTGCGGGACGTGCTCGCCCAAAGGGGATTGCAGCTTGCACAGGTGGAATGAATCACCACAGGTGGAGGCTATACAGCCTGAAAACACATAAATTGCACACCCAACCCCCTCCCACAACCACACCCACTCCAAAATGCTACCGGCAGGACTAGCGATGTTGGCCCTGGGGGACCTGATAGCACTGCAAGTACTCCAACTTCAAGAAGAAGACGAACACCAACTACTACAACAACCGGCCGCACAGAGGAGACGCAGGAGGAGGAGGAGGGCAAGGCAGGGCCAGCAAGGCCCACCAGCACAGCCACTACCACCACGCAGGCAGCCCGCAATCCCACGCCTCCGAGCTCATCCGTTCAACCTCACTGATGAGCAGATCCACACCCTCTACCGTTTGGACCGGGACACCATAACCGCCATTGTGGACATGACACACGCTGACCTTGTCAGCATGATAGATAGCCCAACCGCCATCCCACCCCTACTGAAGGTGGTGTCTGTACTCCACTTCCTGGCCACAGGCACCTACCAGCACACAGTCGGACAGTTGCATGGCATTTCACAGCCACTGTTGTCACGGACACTATTGCAAGTGCTCGATGCCCTCCTGAAGCACGCAGACGACTACATCTCTTTACCACGCTCGGAGCATGAGATTACAAACACAAAAGTGGGATTCCATGCACTTGCCGGCATACCGGGTTGCATTGGTGCCATCGACTGCACCCATGTGGAATTGGTTGTCCCACATGCCATGGAGGTCCAGTACCGCAACCGAAAACAATATAATTCTCTTAATGTACAAATGGTGTGTGACTCCAACAGGATCATTACACATTGTTGTGCCCGATTTCCTGGATCAACCCATGATTCTATGGTCTTGAGGAACTCTACAATACCACGCTACATGGAGCGACATGCAGGGAACAGATCCTGGCTACTCGGTGAGTCTCATTTCATGCATGATAATGTGGGGTATGTGATGCGGCAATGACCTGGCAGGAAGGGGGGGGGATGCGTACGTAGCAATGTCATTCCACAAACATCCTTTATTGTCCACATACAGGTGATGCCGGGTATCCACTGAAGAGATGGCTCCTTACACCACTCCGGAACCCACAGAACCAGCATGAGGAGGACTACAACCATGCCCACTCACGTACCCGTGTAGTCATAGAACAGGCATTCGGCCTACTGAAGGCTCGTTTCCGCTGCCTCAGCAGGTCTGGCGGGGCACTCCTGTACCGCCATGAGAAGGTTGCAAAGATGGTCATGGCATGTGTCATGCTACACAACATGTGCGTACGTAGAAATGTGCCCATGCCCCCTGACGCAGAACTGCAAGCACCTGAAGATGGTCATGATGAGGGTGGGGATGTGGCAGCACCTCAAGGAGTCCGCGAGGCACAGGAGGCCCATGAAATTCGTCAGAATATCATAGATTCATGCTTCTAGCACTCACGCCTGGTGGCTGATACATGGACACGGGACTTGTGGCACTGTGTGTGTCTGGAACATGCACAATATGGACTGTACGCCTATAAAGGCCTCGTACACAAAGATCAATGTCCACACATCTCATTGGATGATTGTGAAATGTTTATAGCATATGTGAAATTATGTTACACACCCCATCGACCCGCCACCCATGAAAGCCCAACACACCCCCTCCACCCTCCTACCTCCCCCCCGAACACCAGTGTCCAAAGATGCTCATTGTCAGTGGGCAGATGCTATTGCAAGCCCCCTCTCCGGGTATCAGGGGCACCCCTGCCTGTGGAGCGCAGGTTCCTTCCAGATCTACGTTGGGGGCTGCCCTGGACGGAACTTGCAACGGATGATGTCTCTGCCTGCTCACGTCCATGCATGTCCCTAAGGGTTTGTGAGAGCTCAGTGAGCACACGGCACACAGCGGCAAGTTCAGCACATACGTCTTTGGACGTCGCATGCAGTTCCCCCCTCAGGCTCTCGGTGCTTCTCTCCATTTGTACCCTCAGGCTCTCGGTGCTTCTCTCCATTTGTGCCCTTAGTGTCTCTGTACTTCTCTCCATTTCTGCCCTTAGTGTCTCAGTAGATGTTTCTATGGCTGCCTTAGTACCCCCACATTCATCAGCATGCTCCTTGAGGAGCGTGGCCAGTTGCTGCTGTTGCACGATCACCTGGTCGAGGGACTGTTGCCTCTGCTGGGCCATGCCCATTTGCGGTGGTGTCACAGAGGGGCTGATCACCTCATGTTGCCTTGCCACAGGGCTTGTGGGGGATGGCCAGTCGTCGTCTTGTGGGTGCCCCTGCGTGGTATCCTCATGGTGTATGGGATGAAACAAACAGGGGGATTGAGACAGGTCATGGATGGATCCTACATCGACAGCACCGTTTTCTGTGTCGGAGCATGCTGCCATTAATGCAGTGTCACCTATGGTGCTGCTGCCACCAGAAGCAGTGCCTTCTGTGGCATCCATTGGGGGGACCTGTGGTGCTGCTGTTGTGGGCATGCTGGCTGCTGGGGTGCCTGTTGAAGTCCCCTCCTGTGTGCTGCCACTTGATTTGTGCTGCTGCCGTGTCTTGATCCGTGCAGCTGAGGTGGAGGGTCTTTGGCCGTTGGTCTTGGCCCTCTTTGCAGGTGTGCTGGTAGGGGTGTCCTGAAGCTCATCGTTTGAATCGGACCCTGTGGTGGAGTAAAGGAGGGCGAGCGTTATTTATGGGTCTGTGGAAATTGGAATGGCAATGTATCACTTGCATTGGGGTGGTACCTGAGGGTGATTTGGGTCAGGGCCTTGGAGGTGGTTTCATTTTTGTGTGGATTGAGGATGCAGTTGTTTTGCAGCCTGCAGTTAGGGTGTGCATGCTGCACGTGTAGAGGGTGTTTTTAGGATTTTTGATTATTTATGTATTTAATGTGACTTTTAAAGTGCGCTATCAGGCCAATGTATGTGGACGTTCTCCTGGACATGTGTTTCTGTTGCACTATGTGGACACATGGTACTTCACATGATTGGATATTGTGGATTTAGCATTGTTTTATTTGGCCCACCTACCTGATTCTTCGGATGTCTGCACTCCTTTCTCCATCCCTCCGACTCCCTCTATACTCTCCATTCCGATGGTGGAGGCACAGATTTCTTCCCAGGGGGTCAACTTGATGGGTGATTCCGATCCTCCCCCGGTAGCTGTGGCAATGTTACGGTTGGCTGATAGTATGCTCCGTACGCGTATCCGCAAGTCGTCCCATCGCTTTCTGCATTGCTGTGGGTTGCGGGGTGCGGTCCCCACCGCACTTACCCGCTGTGCCACCAGGGCCCATATGGCCTTCTTGTTCGCAAGTGCCGTCCTGGTCATTTGCGTCGAGAAGACGACGGCAGCATTCTCCTGGAGGGTCTCTGTGAGCACAGTGAGTTCCTCATGGGAGAAGTGGACCTGCCGCTTGTGGTCGCACGCTTTTTTCGCAACTTTTCCCATTTTGATTGTTTTCACTAGGGTGGCTAACGGGTTGGGATGTGTCTCAGGGTAGGATTTTTAATGGTTGTGTTGGGATTCTGATTTTATAGGTGTACGGCGTGCTGTTTCCCGTTCCGGCCCCATGTTTTTGCTTCCGTTTCCGTATATTTACGGTCACCGTATTTTGCGATTACCGCTCATTACGGTGACCGCTATGATGGGTGGCGGAATTGCACCTAGGGCGCCGTACGACGGCGGTGAGGGGCGTTTTGGGGACATTTCCGCCATCGCGGACTTTGCACTTCCGCCATGGCGTAGTGCTCGTGCCCGATGGGTCAGAATTAGCCGCACTTTACTCCGTCGTGCAATGGCGGAAACGCTATTTACGCTATGGCGGTCAGGTCAGTTACTTTCCGCCAGGGTCGTAATGAGGGCCAGTGACTTTAATAATTATTCCAACACGGAGGCCATGCGATCACAGATAATTGCAAGGTGTGAATCACAAAGCTTCAGGAGGAAACTTCTGTGCAAATCCAGAACAGTAGAACATATACTGATCCTGGCGAGTGCAGAGCTAGCAGTGGAGTCACAAGTGGAACCCATGTGCAATCCAAAGGGCTTGCATGTGCACCTGGAGATGATACAAAAACAGATGGGGGTGCAAAGGACTCAAGGTGAGCTGTTTTGCTACAGATGTGTATATGAATTTCCCTGTGGTGACAGCACATGTCTGGCAATAGGACAGAGGTGCTCAGCGTGTGGGGGGAGAACCACTTCAAATCAGTGTTCCGGATGCCCAGAAGTCTGGGGAAAGGAGACAGTGAAGGTGGCAGCACGACTAGGCCCAGAGAAAAGGTGCCAACTACAGCCTCTGAGGAATCCCAGATGGCGGCCCAAAATACATGGGCAGCACAGAGAAGGGGGACGAAGTGTGCACGATTCAGGGGATGAAAAACCTGGTAGAGATCGGAGAGAGGACAAACAAGCGAGACATCGGAGGAGGTACTGAGTCTTGTCCTCAAGACCAGAGAGACAGTCCAGACGCCATGTGCGATATTTAGTTGAACAAGCACCATCTGAAATGGAACTGAGCTCTTTAGAGGGAGAGCAACGACGGAAAGGATACCTATACGCATTAGGCAACAAACAGGCCACTGAACACATCCATGTTGTGCTCATGCACCTGAACGAGCAGCAGACAGAGCTTTTGATAGACACTAGTGCCACAGTGAACATCATAAGTGAGCATATATGCCGGACTCTTCCAAAAGCACTGTTTAGAGGGATTTCTAAACTCTGACCTGGTGGGCAGAGGTTCAGAAGGCCAGTCTAGTTTCTTGGAACAGGGTAACCTTCTGGACAAGCCAGACCAATCAAGGTAGCTTGGCGGCGATCAGGTCTCAGGAGGGGTGAGGGTGACTGAAAGACCTCAATGAGCACACAGAGAAAAGGACACTTACAAATCACTCCCAGTCAGGTGTAGCTATATTAAAAATACATATCCATTTATTTCAAGGCCGTTGAGTTTCTAACACACACGTAAAATCACAGTAATACTTATTAGACCAACACAATCTTATCTAAATACAAGACCAATGGGATCTAAAGGGTTAATACACAAAATGGGTCTGCAACCTAAAAGGGGAAGGAAACAGGCAGTGCAAATAGTCTTTAGCCCCTTGTACATCCAACACACTCCTAACTAAGAGGCAGTCCGATCCCTAAGAAGAGGGGAGTCTAATGCTCAAAGGTACAGGCAATGCAAGCGCAAGCGGTAGTTCCAATTGGCAAAACGGGGTCTCTTCAGGGGTCTGTAGCAGCTCAGGAAGGTGGGTGAGGCGATGAAGAATAGGTTCCCACTATTCGAGGAGGGTCTCCACTTGAGGGCAGAGTCGATTCCAAAAGTTGGGAATACTTTGCTAGTTCGCACTAGCAGTGGAAAGGAGAGGGTCCCCCGGGGCCACTCGTGCGTAAAAACGGATGGAGGCGCTAGGGGCCACTGGCTAGTGTTGCAATTACTCACCGACCCTCGGCGCTGACTCTGGACTAAACTTCGGCAGTCAAGTCCACTTCGGTTGCAGGTTCAAGTGCAGCAATATGGCGGCTCTGCGGATTTCAGCGATGAAGATACAGCAATGATTCCCAAACAGCACAGTGGAGATTTATCAGCTCCTGGTGGATGGATTGAGCCAGTTTCACTGCATTAGGCTTCAGGGGCAAGAGGGGCACAAATTCAGCACACCTGCAAAGGTCGCCAACACGGATGGGTGACACGGTAACCCTGTATGCTCTGGTTCGGGCACAGTCTTCTCACTTCAGACCTGGGAACGCCAAGTGTACGAAATTCAGTGTGAGGGTGCCGTGAACACAGAGCTAGCGATATACCAAGTTTCGAAGGCCTCCTCGAAACGACGGCAGAGACAGAGCAAAAGTCCTGCGTAAGCTGGTGAGCCCACTGGTTGGCCCAGGGACACTTCTGAGAAAGCTTACTTGCAGGGTTTGATGAAGGTGCAGAGAATAGTTGTCCCACTATTCCAATGGGTCGAAGCATCTTGGCAGACCTTCTAGGACGACCAGATGCAGAGGGGTCCCACGGGACGACAGCTGGCTCAGGGTGTCACACCTTCCAGCGGGTCACCAGCGGTTCCTCAACTCGGCTTCTTAGCTTTAGGATACTTGGATCCTATCCTTCGTTCAGTGAGAACTGGTATGGGTGTTTGGGTCTTCTCTTATCGAGAATCTCCTATACACCAAAATGAAGAGGACCCAATTGGAGATCTGCTCACATACAGGCATACCATACTTGGACCAATCGTGGACCACGGTGGTCTCAGGCATTCACAGCACTCCAGACTCTCTGTCACCCAGGATGAGTATTGGGGACAGACACCCCAGCCCACATCTTGGAGGCACACACACAAAAAATGTAGAAGCCCGCGAAAGCTTGGCGTTTCACAGGGAAATGCATCTCCAAATAAGGACTGACCCAGGTCAGCTCGACCTGGGGAAGGCAAAGGGGAAAGATGGCCAAAGGACAGGACAAACAACCTTGTGGCATGGGCATTTTGGCGCCAGGCCACCTGTTTGTGCCAAACACGGTAATCGCGGTTTACCTGGCAGGAAAGGGGTAAAAGTACATGAAAAGATAAGCTGCCACCAGCCCTGTACGTGACACATCTGCACATCTCCTAAAAAATCTTTCCAGAGTATCTAGGGCCTTTGGAAATGACTAAGAGACCTAAGTGCACTGTACTGGAACGTACATTGTACACTTGTTACATGTTGCAGAAAAGTTGCAACATTGGAAAAGGACTAAGGGAAACAAAGTCTCCCAGTACTGACTGTCTTAAAGCCATGTCAGTTTCCCCATAAAAAGTTAACAAAAGCCCAGAGGAGTGCAGCAGATGGCTGGGCTCCTCTGGCAAAGTCAGACTATGGTGTTAAACAGCAGCAAAAAAGTTGGGGGTACACAACTGGAGAGAAAATTACACATAAATGGAAATCTTTCCAAACAAGCACCCAGACTTCACCCATCTGAAGCGGATATATACCCATATGTGTCCAAAACCCTGTTGAAATACCTAGGTTAATTTGAGGCAAGATGCCGATGCAAGGAGCAAGAAAGGAGGATTCCATTACATGTAATCTCCATGTCGACGGAATGCGGGTGCATCCTAAGCTTTAAGACCGCCATGGACATGGGTCTGATTCATATCATGTGCAGGCTGATGGTCAACAAATACATTGAAACAGTAGTCCAGTTATTTCCAACATTCTTCAAGGGAAAAGCAAAATTACGCAACTGACAGATCAAGCTTCACATCGATGACGACGTTCAGCTGGTGGCATAACACTATAGAGACATTCCTGTCATTAAACAATGTCAAGTGGAGGAAGAACTCCACAAATTGCTGGAACAAGACATTATAGAACCAGAAGTGGGCCCCACGCATTTGGTGTCACCTATTGTACCTGATCCAAAGAAAGGCTTCGAAACCATCAGGCAGTGCGTGGACATGAGACGGCCTAATCAGCCCATCAAGAGGGAGCAGCATCTGGCCCCTCTCATCACAGATATAGTATACCACCTGAATGGAACCAAGGTATTTTCCAAGCTGGACCTGAAAAAGGGCTATCACCAGCTGGTCCTGAGACTGGAGAGCCGCTATATTACAATGTTTGTTATGCATCTGGGGTTATATAGGTTCAAACGACTGAGTTTTGGGGTCTCAGTGCCAGCGGAAATATTCCAGGCAGAAATACACAATGTAATAAAGCACATTCCGAATTGCATCAACTATTGTGATGACATTCTGGTATTTGGCACGAATGTGGAAAAACATGACGACACCCTCTCAAGAGTGTGCATGGCATTGGAAGCAGACAACCGCATGTTAAATCGAGATAAGTGTGAGTTCCAGAAAGGAACACTCTGTTTCTTTAGACACATTTTTTCAGAGAAAGGAATGACCCCAGATCCTGAGAAGGTTGATGCACTTAACGAGACGCCACCTCCAACAAACGTGTCGGAGCTTTGCTCTTTTCTAGGGCTGGCAAGTTATTCTACGAGATACATTAAGGATTTCACCACCATCAGTGAACCATTGAGGGCCCTCACAAAGCAGCAAGTGCCATTCCAGTGGTCAACAGCATACCAAAACGCATTTACAACCATTGTGGATCGGATAGCAGAGAGTGAGAACATGGCATATTGCGATGCAGAGAGAGACTGAGCTGACGGTAGATGCTAGACCGTAGGACTGGCCCCATTTTGGCCCAACAGGTGCCAGACAACTCCCAACAGAGACATATAGTTTCATATGCCAGTAGGAGCATGTCAGAAATAGAACAAGCATATTCACAGGCCGAAAATGAAAGTTTGGCCGTCGTCTGGGCCTGTGAACATTTTCATCTGTTTCTCTGTGGGAAGCCATTTACGATAATCACAGATCACCAGGCCTTATTGTTTCTGTACGGGAACCCCCAGGCGTAAATGCCTCCTCACATTGCTCAGTGGGGCTTACGGTTGCCAGACTACGCATTTAACATCATTTATTGCCCAGGGAAGCAGGGCAATTCGGACGATTTTCTATCCCATCATTCAATATCAGAGAAGGTGCCAGAACCGTCAGTGGCTGATCGGTACATCAGATACCTAGTACAACAAGCAATTCTGCAAGGAGTGGACCTGGTAAGAGTGAAACAGGAAGCGGAAAGTGACACAGCCATTCAAAGTTTCATAGAAGGTCTACGGTCGGGGAGGTGGAGGAAAGCCAAGGAGAGGAACCGACTCGAGTCTGAAGAGGGGAAGAGAGATGTGAATAGCCTCCTGCAGGTGAAGGAAGAACTGGCCGTGTCTGATGAAGGGTTACTGCTGAAAGGTAATAAGATGGTGGTGCTTACACCACTGAGAATGCCAGTTGTGGATTGGCACATGAAGGGCACCATGGATTGTGTTGACTAAAAGGTTGTTGAGGCAGAAGGTTTGCTTCCCACGACTAGACTCGATTGTTGAAGACCTACTGAAAGAGTACCGAACGTGTTGCTTGATCACACCCACACGGCACCCCAAAACTTTAAGAAGGAATAACCTTCCAAAAGGGGTGTGGGAGAAAGTGGTAGTCGAGTTCTTCAGACCCGTTGAAGGGGGAAATATGTGCTAGCAGTCCTGGATGGATATTCATGGTTTCTTGAGGCCAAGATGGTAACGTCCACAGTGGCCCACCACATCATTCTAGTACTGGAACATATATTCACTGCATATGGCATTCCTAGACAGGTGAAGCAGAGAACAGGCCCCCATTTACGAGCCAAGACCTCAAGACGTTTGCCGAATATATGGGGTTCAGCCACAGATGGATAACTCTGTTATTGCCCCAGGCCAATGGGACAGTTGAGCGCTTTATGGCCAACTTGAAGAGAGCACTACAGATATCCCACTTGACAGGACATTTGTATGCACAGGTGCTACATCAACTGCTGTGAGACTACCATAGCAACCCTTACAGCTCTACAGGGAAATGCCCTGCAGAGGTAATGTTTGGTAGCAGCATTCGCACTCGGTTGCCACAACACCATATGGAATCTGAGAAATATGTGGGAAATTATGTCATGAGAGCAAAGGGCATGGCTGCTAAGGAAAACATTAAACACTATGCTGACACCAGGAGGAGGGATAAGGACTCCTCACTGATGCCTGGAGATGTGCTAATTTCGAAACAGCCCAGAACCATCAAACATACTGCCACGTATCATGACCCATTGATCGTTACAGGAAAGAAGCGTTCCATGATCACTGGAGAAGGAGACCAGCGCCAGGTGACACGAGCCTCGTCACACGTCAAAAAGGTGTCAGCCACTGACCATCCATGGACAAGCAGAAATCATGAAAGTGAGCCAATCTATTCTTTGGAGGCGTCCTATCATGGTGACGGTGAGGACTCTGATGCTGCTGAGCAAGACGATCCAGTGTCAGTGCTTAGAGCCTGACATTCGAAGATGAGATATGATCGACCTCGAAGGGCACGAATAATGCACTGCAGACTTATTGAAGAAATGGGATAATGAGAGACAGTTAACGTTTGAATTGGGGGGGTTTAGCATCAGGGAAGGCTGGGAAATGTAGTCATGGGCGGGATGGGACCTGGAGAGCAGGGTTGGGAGTGATGTGGCAGAAACATGGGGAACAAGGTAGTTGTAAGGTGGAGCGTGATTAAATAAGTTGTGTCCTGTTCTTCGGCGTCTGCGTCTTTGTTTGGGAAGACGTTGTGTGGAGTCCTTGATTCACGGGCAGCCCCCGTAGACTCAATAGCTGTGAGAGGGGCTGGATGAAAGCAAACGACCTTCAGTTTGTAAGGCAGGGGAAGAGGAAAAGAAGGATGTGGAGGTAATGTTGACCAGTTCATCATAGTAACAACCGCAGCATGTGCACATGAAGCATCATCTGTGCATATGCTTGTGAAAATTAAATGTGCTGGAATAACAGCTCTGTTGTGCGTAGGATGTATTACAATGATATAAATGCAAACATTGTATTTGCTCGCCAACAGGCTAAAGGCGTTTTGCTGGCAGTACTGCAAGAACACATGCCCTACCTTTGCAGTTCAATGGCAGCAAAAGCTTTCATAAATCTGACCCTGGTTCTTACAAGGTGCTTTTCTCATCGCAGCATAGCTCAACGCAGCGCAATGGATAGGAAACGCGCTGCAATTTCCACCCCAATATTCCCTTTATAATACCTGGCAGACTGCAATACCCATATAAAAGCCTGTATTATTACAGGCCAGTTGTGACATCACTTGTGACCTGTAATAAGAAAATAACATCACTACTGCTCTGTAATCAGTTATTACGCTTTGTTGTGACTGCACAATGCCCGCTGCTTGAGTTAGCACAGTATCCAGTAATAAAGTCGCTAAGATTATCCAGCGGCAAAAAATGCAGATTTTTTTTTTTGCACTTATTTCACATATATATGTGGGGGGTGGGTCAATGGTAAGTATTTATGTTATGGGGAGTTTGGGCGGGCGGCTGTGTGGTGTCTCCGCCCTCATATATATGTGAAAAAGTTTTTAAAAATCATAATTTTTTACCGCAGGATTTATTATTGCGACTTTATTACATGGAACCGTTAGCCCAGAGCAGAAATCCAGCTGTCACTGAAGAACTTAATTAAAGTCATGACTAGCTTTTCCAAATTCCTTTCTTGTAAACTAGTTTTCTGTGAAACGTTGCAGACATTAACTGAGAAGGAGCTGTTTTGTTTACGGTAGTATGCTTATTTTGTGGACTGCTGGAGTTTAACACATGTCAGCAATAATCTGCACGGTATTGCCTTTTTAAAGGAAAAAAAAGAAAACGTTTTTAGATGCATTTTATTAAACTACTTGAATTATTTTTCTGCAACATGTAAGAAGATGCAGATTATCGGCAACTGGAAGATCACTTGCATTACATTAGGCAAGAGGTCCGGTATTAAAGGGGTTTACAGTGGATGTTCATAAGGAAAACAATCCTGTATGGTATCGATTACTTCATTTAATACATTCTATGAAAAAAAAGAACCACATTTTCATTGTACATTTAACAATTTGTAGTTGCCTTTTCGGCCAACGAATTTTAAAAAATTCCAAATGATCCCTTCTGAATCCTTTCAATTGCACAGAGACACTTCTCTTTCACGTGCTTTCCATGCCCCAAGATCGTGAGGTCGAAACTCACCAGCGACATATAAAACACCTTGTTCTTTAAGCCTCTCACCCGCTCACGTATAGCTTTTGAGAAATTGCGTGATGAAATCCAGTGAAAGCAGCTGCATTTCTGAAGAGGTGATTGCTTGGCGAACATGCAATGAAATCCGCGGTGGCCGGCCTTGGCCTGCAGATATGTGTGACATTTAGATGCTCCTCGCTGGAGGGGCCCCCTCGGTGGAAGCGGCCCTCCCTGGAGGTCCCGACGACACTTGTTTGAGAACAGGAGCAGATGCTGTGGATGAGGGCTATTCGCCATTTCACTGCACGTGTGCCTGGGGACTGCCGGCATGGCTGATTGAATCTGTGGCCTGCTACATGGCCTCTACTGAAACTTGTCGCCCTTTGGCTCCGCCATCTGTCTGCCCTGTTTTTGTAGACACAGCTAAAGGCCGCTGCTAATCAGATAAAGGGGAAACCATAAACACAGACTACCAGTGCCAGCCCGAAAGGGTAATAAGAGATTGCAACCTTAAATCTTCAACATTTACCCCAAAAAATGGATTATGGCCGGAGTCACATTCCGGGGTCAAAGTACCACGCTGCCTTTTAGGAGGACATTTGAAACTGAAAAGTCACATTTACTTCAGTCGTTTATTGCCGATTATTTTCTACATTGCAAAAAGGGTCATTTAAATCAGAATGGCATTCACTCAGAAAAAGACATGGTCACACTTTACCAAAACACTAAAAGACCACCTGACTGATCCCCTACATGTGAAAAGAACAGGCTGCCCGCAGGAACTAGAAATAATTCCCTGTACAGTTTCAAACGTTTCTGTTTGGAAACCTTATGTAACTGCTTAAAACGTCTACATGAATCCTAGCCCTGCAGGGGCCATGCATTCCAAAGAACTGAGAAGGGCTAAAAACATTGAAAGCACGGCAATTGACGTTTCTAAAAGGTTCTTAAATTCGCGTTCACAATATTAGTACAGATGTTACCAATACTAGTTATAATTTGCACAGCAGTTTGCAAAATATTATCCACAGCGTTTCATGCCTTTTACCCTTTTTACTATTTCAATCGGTGATTTAACACATTCAAAATATGATTTTCTTTTCAATCAAAATACTAAATATTATATTTTAACAACCCTATGAAGTTCAGCACAAGCTCTTGAAGTCAGTGTCCACCAAAACCCTGATTCAAAAACAAACCAATATACCATGGGCTAAACATGGAACCAATTCATGGAGTAATCTGCATGGAAAATAGGGCACTTGTGCGTGCAACTGTGCGCAAATCTGCCTTTGTCGATTCAGGGAATCGAATGTGCAGTACTTTTGCTGGACTTGTGTGGATTTCGCGCTGGCTCGGCACATTGCTTCGAGCGGAGGAACGCCTTGCGCGAGACTCCAAGCAGAGTGTGTACCGTGCCTATGCAGTGAGCAAAATAGGGGGCGGAACATGCAGAATGAGGATATACACGAGAAAATGTGGACATGTTGAAGGACGGTCCACAGTGAAGCAATCGCACGCCCATACTAGTGAAAATAAACACGTATTCATGGATTCTAACTCTGAACGTCGGGTCGCGAAAAAGTTCACGGAAATCCGGGTACACTCCCACCACCTGATAGCAGGCGTAAACGTCAACGCGCATCTATAAAGCACACAATACACACCAAACTAAACAAATCCAGCCACGATGAATCCAACATTTGTCAGAGCGATTGTGCACGGACACCGCAGGAGGAGGAGGATGGCTAGGGCCCGGATCTACAACCCATGTACCACCCTCTTCGGGATGCCTGATGACCAGGTCTATGGCAGGTACAGGCCCCCCCCCCATATCATACTAGACCTGGTCAGGGAGTGGGGAGATCGACTAACATCACCCACCATGTGCCCGAGGCCCTTAGCCCCCTACAAAAAAGTGCTTGCTGCATAACATTTCATGGCAACTGGATCCTTCCAGCAGACCACTGCCACAGTAGGCGGCATATTCCAGGTGTGCATAACTGCATGACCTTCTGTGCGCCACCACATCCATATGCCAACAACACCAGCAGAAAGGCAAATAGTAATGCAGGACTTATATGCTGTGGCACGCTTCCCACGAGTGCTTAGCGCACAATAGAGTGCACCCATGTTGCGCTACGTCCCCCCACATTGACAGAGCACCTGTACCGCAACTGCAAATATTGGCACTCAATCAATGTTCAGGTTGTGTGCGATGCCAAGGGCATCATAACTGAAGTGTATGCAAACCATCCAGGAAGCACACACGACATTTATATATTCCGAATGTCACCACTACACCGGTATCTGGTAGCTGGCAAGCATGGCAACGCATGGCTCATTGGTGAGTATGAATGGACACATACATGCATGCATGTTGCACACTTACCAATAGACACTGGCAACAAATGATAATGACAACCATGTGTACATTTACAGGGGACCGTGCCTACCTGCTGAGCACATTCATGATGACGCCCATACGGAATCCTACCACACCAGCTCAGGTAAGGTACAATACTGCCAATGTAGCGACTGGGGGCATAGTGGAGTGCACATTCAGAGTGCTTAAGTGACGATTCCCCTCCATTGACCACACTGGTGGTGTGTTGCTATATGCAACACCAGTTGTGTGCAGTATCATTGTAGCAGCATGTGTCCTGCACAATGTTGCCACACAGCGTGGGTTCCCAGTGGACATGCTGGTGGGACACCACCCACACCCACAGACATGACACTTGCACATGGCTGGCCAAAGGGCACATAGAGAGGCTGCACGTACACAGTTGGTGGAATCTTACTTTACGTCAAATCCTGCCCCTGTGTTTTCAACACGATCAATCCACATCCAAGGTGCCATTCAATGATGACCATGGGCCAATCCTCCGTGCCCACAGAAACACCCTGAGAATGTGCCCCTGGGAGGACAAAATTGTGTGCATCCATTAGATATAAAACAACATGCACAAAGTGTGACCAAATGAAAGACACATATGTGGGAGTATATCACCACCACCACGGTAAGCATGGAGTGAAACCACAAAAACATCACTAATGTCCAAGAAAATTTCACCCAAAATATGTTTTGCCACAGATAGATTCAGCAACTTGCCAACTAACAATTATGAGCAGCGAGGCATTCATGGACTCCAAAAGTATCATTTCCACCAATCCCCATAAGCACATTGAAATAGGGTTGCACACCTATGTGAGAATGTGCATGACAGGCAAAAATATATTCTTGTTGCTGTGAGCACAAAAGCAGTAGTTTCAGGATCCACATGTGACATACATGCAGCCAATGTGGAGACAATGCACCCCATATCAAAAAATGTACTGAACAGGGGACAATTGACAAGGAAGGCAAAGGGATTGACACATCAGCAAGTAACGTAGACATTCCATAGCAACATCAACAGTGAGTCATGACTATAAGCAGCATGGCATTGCACCATTCAGCAACACAGTCACATCAATAGCAAATAACAGTGTACATGTAGTACACCAAAAACAACACATCAAAATAGACAAACAACAAGACGACTGTCACATTGACAACAACTGTACTGCATGTAGACACCAAACCTCACACATGAGACCACAAGTAGTGAGGCACAGTATTATCCTCAAACCAATTAACACATACAAGGAAAGCCCTGGACTCACAGTGCGTGTTACACAACAAAAAACACATGCACTGGCCAACCCATTCCCTGACCGCAACAATGCACACAATACTCAGTGACATGAAAGTAGTCATTTTGAATATCAACAACCAAAGAACAACAAAAGTGCACTGCAAGAGAAATGCACATCTTATGCCATGTGTATTGCCTGACACATGGCATCCCATACAATGATTCACTAATATTGTTTCATACACACAGAAGACACTATTTAGCCTTTCTTGGGCAGGGTTCACCATTCTTGTTGTGCAGTCCTAAGAATAATCCACACACATGACACCATTGATGTACATGTTCAGGATGCTGTGTTGTCCATACACACCAGGCACACTACATTGAGCAGGGTTTGTTATTTGCCATGCATGTGCCATGCATGGGGCACCATGGGGATTACAGCGGCATATTGACAGCTGATATGTGCATGTCGATGCTACCTTCGATTCAATGCACATTTTATCCAATGCAATTGAGTTGCAGTGAAGTTTGCATTACCTTGCACTTTCCAGTTGCCTGCTCCCCTTTGTATGCATGTGTCTTTTGTCTCTGTTTCTCATTGCTTTGTCATGTCTGCTTGTGTGTTTCATGCCAGTTACCTCGGTGCCCACAACAATGTGCATTGACAGACAGCTGAGATATGGATTCTCGCAAGGAAACCCATAGGAGGAGGTGACAAAAGGAACATGCATCTCTGCATGACATGGCGTGTAAGTGATACTTTGTGTGCATGCACCGGTCTGGCAGTGCAGAGTGAAACGCAACAAGAATGTAGCAATGAACACTACTTGTAGGTGTCACATGTTTCCCAAGTACCGGGGGAGTACCCTTTGGGGGTTGTGTCCTGTCACACAGATATGTGCCACGAATGGCTGCCACACGGGCCACGCCCAGTATGATGGTCAATTGACAAGAGTCTGTACATCACAGGACATGCTTTACCCAGGGCTGTCATACAAATGCAGCCATATGTCCCAATACACATGATGTTGGTGATGCATGACTGGCAAAACACTGGAGGCGCAATGACGGACACTCACCTGATGTGTCCTCATAATTCTCCAGGCCTCCCATGCCTTGCACCAGCTCAGTGAGGATGAATTGGGCCATGGCCTCTTCATGCAGTGTCAGCTGTTCCTCCTCTGGTGGCCCCCCTCCAATTGCCAGTGCAGAGGTCAGGTTGATGCTGAGCTTGTGCTTAGCGCGACGGGTGAGATCATTCCAGCGCTTCATGACCTGTTCCGCTATGCCATCTCCACACCATAAGCAGTTTATCTCTTCTGTGACACGCTGCCAATGCACCATACGTTGTGTGACTGTACGTGTGCTCCTCACATACAGGCACATGCCACGATGGTGATCAGTCACATAGTCAATCATGATCTGGAGCTCCTCATCATAGATGTTCTTCTTCTTATGCGGAGCAGTGTCCTGTGCCGTGTCTTGGGGTTGAGCCGCTACATGCTGTGCAGGACGTTCCTTCCTGCCACGAGTGGCAAGGGGGTTGGAGCTACCCCTGTCTGGCTGGAACCACTTTGGCATCAAGGTGCCAGGCCGCCGTTGGACTGGGACCTGCCATGTCCTCCTGGGGCTGGGGCAGGTGTGTCACCACCACTTACCCGACCACCTTGGGCTGGGGCAGGTGTTTTACCACCATCACCTCCACCCCAAACCCCTCTGCCCCCTTTCCCTTTTGGGACCTTTCTAACCATGTCAAAGGTGTAACGTATGAATGGGAGGCACACAAAGTTATTGTCCTGAGCAATGTGAGTCAGGGAACAGTCTATGTGATGTACGACGTAGATGTGTGGTCCAGCAATGCTCAAATGTACCCCAAACAGGAAAACTAAGTGGTACATGATACACAATGGCACCCAATAACACAAAAAGTGCAAAGGCGACACCTGGAAAGCTTCTGAAAATGAAAAAAGATGTATACAATACGCAGTGGCACCCAATAACACAAAAGTGTATACACGAGACCGGGATAGCTTCCGACAATGAAAAAAGTGGTACGTGATTCGCAGTGGCAACCACAAACAGAAAAAGTATGGATGCAACCGACCGAGTGCTTCTAAATGGGGGAAACAGAAAATGTGCATATGCGCAGTTGCAAAACCATCCCAAAAAATAACAGTATGCTACCTGATGGGAACGGAATGCGTGACCACCGAAAATATGTGGAAACAACAATACTCTGTCTTCGCTCCTTCATGCCACAGCCAGTGATGCGTTTACTCATCCTTATGTATCCCTGTCAATGCTGTCAGCCACTTCAGCGTGCTGCGTGCAGCATGTGTTATGTGACCTATGTGCTAAGGGCCTTTACTATGTTTTTGGCTGCCTTTCGAGCTACACGCAGAAGACCCACTCTCCCGTCTCCGTGCCATGTTACCTGCCTCCTCCTGCCCTGTGCTGCCTGCAATATTTATAACACAAAACAGACAGTAGTTGTTTTATTAAAACAAATTATTCCTGGGTCTAAGTCCCTATTGATAGCTTTCTGGCCATGTGTTCTAATATCTCATACCCCAATGGTGTGGTACAACCATCCCTAGGTTGGCGATGGTGTACCGCCTCTAAAACGGCTGTAGAGATCCTTGCCCTAAGCTCTCTCACTACTTTCCTAAAACTAAATGATTAAGTGCACATTTCTTGGTGGTCGGTTCTCTTTTTATTTTTACCGCCCCCAGTCCATGTGTCTTATGGTTAGAAAACTGCTGAGGCCGAATGGCCGAATACAAAATATAAAATGTAGGTCAGGTCGCGGAGCGACGCGGAGTGACGCTGAGTGTTGGCAGTGTTGGGAACTCTGTTTTGCTGCCTGACTACCTCGTTGTGAAAGGAAGTCGCTTTTCCCTTCAAAGACCCAGCACAGGTCGCGGAGCGACGCGGAGTGACGCTGAGTGTTGGCAGTGTTGGGAACTCTGTTTTGCTGCCTGACTACCTCGTTGTGAAAGGAAGTCGCTTTTCCCTTCAAAGACCCAGCACAGGTCGCGGAGCGACGCGGAGTGACGCTGAGTGTTGGCAGTGTTGCCAGGGGTGCCTGGGGTGCCTGGAGCGCCTAGGGAGCTGGGAGCCGCCACGGCCCCCGCCTACGCCTCTGTGCAGAACTCCACTCGATTTTCCTCCTTGCAGCTCCAATCGTATTTTGTGCCTGAACGCGTCTCTCAGTGCATTTATTTTTATTTTTATTTTTTTTCTTCTACGTGATCCCTATGACTTCGATGATGAACACCTTAGACCCTGGCCCCTCGGGGATCAACTTGGACAATGCAGTGGTGTATCAAGGAGAGGAAGATACCACTCATCCGCTTACACGGCGGCAACAACGCTTCCTGGCTGCAGGCGGCTGCGTTCCCACTGACCCGCGCTTGGATCTAATGGAAAGTCGCTGCAAGTTCCGTAAAAAGAACTGTGCTTCCTCTACTTCCATAGACTCTGAGAACTTTTTTGATTGTCAGGATAGCACCTTAGTTTCGTGCAGTACTGACCTATATCCACTAGCAACGTCAACTTCAACGTCTCCGACTACACTAAAAACATTACAAACAGAGCCCAATATAACCTATGCGGCGAAGGAGGGAGAGTCCGCTGTGGCTGATGATGCTCATAGGGCATCTTTGGACTCTGAAATTGTTAACTGTGCATCTACAAACACCCGACTGGATAACACAATAGTTAATGCGGAGAAAGGTAATGAATTGCTGTTTACTAAATCTCTTTCAAGCATGGCCGGAACGGTAATTGATTCTGACAAAGACGTACAGGAGATGAGTATCGCCGTCAGTGATACCACTAGCGGAGGCATGACGAACTGCACAGACCCTATAGACAGTGCTAGTGGCATGGCTAGCGATGGCTGTGAACTTAACGACAAACGGCCTGCCGGACCTTTACATAACCCCAATAAAATTCTCCAGATGGTGGAAAGAAAAACGGGCGAGATTGTGGCCCACAGTGAGTTCTTCAGAAAAACACCACTGATGGATGCTGCTCCTGGGGAAATAGCTCTGATAACACGGTCTAGTCCTGGATCTGCTTCGGACTGTCCGCCATGTGTCAAGAAGAACTGTGACCGATGTTGCCTGATGGTCCTAGCAGACAGGAGTCTTGTAGACTGCGGAACGGAAATATCATCGGCAGGATCCCGCAACCCCTTGGAACAAGTGAAGCCATTGGAGGTATTCTCGACCCGTGAGGAGCATGTCAGCAGTCTCCCACGTGGCTCACTAAACCCAAACGAACTTCCTAAACCTTGGTTAAAACCAGTGACGAAAAGGAAACGTACAGAATCCATCAATGATGATTTTAGTGACCTTATTATTACATCACAAAAAAGGCTCGCCGATGAAAGAGAGCTAGCTGGCTCTCCTTTCACTGGATTGGAAATTTACTGTCCACCATCTGTGGTAGATATACAACCAGATGCTCGATCTAAGAAAAAATCGAATTTACGTAAGAAAAAATCTAGATTCTCTCGAATAAGATCTCAGAAAAGTAACAAACAGAATAGCCAAACATTAAACATGGCAGAACTGATGGCTAAAGAAATTACGAGAGAACTAAATACACTTATAATGGCTGCTCATACGATTTCGATGTCGCCATATATCAAACTGTACGAACAGCTGAATGAGAATATTAAAGATCAAACCACTCTCATAGCTTTGTTGAACACGAAAATTAACAATGTGGATCAAGATCTAAATTGGATGAAACAAACTTGGACTGATGACCATCTAAGAGCTGACGCATATATTAAGACCATTGTGGATCAAACCAAAAATAGTGCGATGGACAAACGACTGTTCGCCGAAGTAGCTCGAGAAGCCATAACACTACTGCAACAACATAAATCAAATCCTGCTCTTAAATCAATGATACCTAAAGAGATTATAGAGCAGAATGACGATAAAACAAAGGAACCTACTGCGAACAATACAATAGACTATGAGACCCAAATTATGATCCCAGATACTAGCTTAAATGCAGAGATAATCACGCATGAGATGAGGTGTGAAAAAAGAGATGCTAATGCTCATCCGAGGAAATGTACACAAAAATCAAAACGACCACGAGAAGCTGTCATCTGCACAAATGATAGAAAAAGAATCTGTAGTAGCGAAAAAACGACTACGCTAACCAGACAACTAAAAGATGTTCCACAAAGGTGTGAAGTAAATGAGAAATCATACCTATCTCAAATGCAGGACATTCCCTCTGACAGAGATGAGGATTCAATGTCAGCAAATCCTATAGACAAGTGCACAATGGACGGGGCTGTCTCAACTTCTCAATCAGAACAAGGTGTCAATGAACCCGAGACACAAGATCTCAGGAATTCTATGCTTAGGATTGAAGGTTCTGGTGCGACAGTCTCTCCTGCCAAGCCAGATTCAATACAAAAAGAGATGTACCCAATATTTGAATTAAAAAAATCAGATGCAACACTAAATAATAAAGTCAGAGACAAGATGATTGAGAAAAAATCCATAAAGAAAAAACAAAGAAAAAACCAATGTAGATCAAGTGTACGATCATTCTTAAGGAACATCAAAGGGCTTTGTTCTACAATAAACATCAAGCAAGTGGATGAAACTGCCGCGAAGGCTAATCATTGTACAGTGAAAAACGCCATACCAGCTGAGCTACTAAACCTAAAAGACGCATCAAACGACCAACCTGTTGGAATTGTGAGCATTTCTGAAGAGCTTTTAGATCTTTCAACATATGAGCAAGATGATTGGATTGAGATTCCTGATTCGGCCATGTCTGAAGATCGGCCCCCCTCAGACGCCTTAATCAACATTGACCTCAATATAGGGGAAAAAAACCAAGTATTCCCTAAAACGAAGATTCTTATAAAGCAGCCGGCTAATAGAACTATTCCTCCTTCCAGACCTGGCTGCTCAGATCATGAGACACATGCACTTCAACAAAAAGTCACTAACAGTGATTTTCCCAAACACTCTGGCACAATCTTACCCACCGTAGTGGAAATCTCCTCTGAATGTATGACAATTGAGGCTAAAAGAGCGCTAACCTTAGCCACCAAGAAACTCTTACAATCTGAGATAAAGCATAGCTCGAGTAACTCGGACTTGTGGAAATATGAGCAAAACCTTGGCATCTTGGAGGCTAAAATGGCGCTAATGGATAAAGGATTAACTGAACCTATTCTGATAAGAGAAGCTGATCTTAAAGTAGGATCTCACCATAAATTCAAACCTTCTTTGGAACATTCTTTAAAAGCTCCATCATCGCTAAAAAAGAGCCATTGGATTCCGCTAAAACCGTCATATCTGGAAGTACAGCATAACGCACAAGCAAGCGACGCTGATGGCCCTGATCATAGCCTACAAGTTCGAAGATCTAAGAAAATGGGAAAATACCTGTTGCGCTTAGAACGTATAGTGAGAGAAAAAGATGACCTTCTCTTGAATAGGAATAATGTGATGAAGCTATTACATCATATTCCACAACTAAGAACTGTGGCCTCTGATGACATCCTAATAGTAGAATTCGAGGATGAGAAAAATAATGACTGCGTGATCCTGCACATAGCGTCTTAAATCATCTGTGACTCACTTTTAAACGCTGGAACCATTCTGAACTCTATGGGGTTCGATATACACGAAATTCAAAATTCACAGAAGGCAGATCAACCGACGAACAAAGGACTAGTATTAGTCTATAATCCTGAAACTGAGAATAAAAGAGTGCAATGTGCTGAAGAACTATACTCAAAAAGCAAAAATGTTCCTTCTAAGTGCCACATCATTAATGAAACACAAACTTCAGAAACAGAGTTAGTTGAAGTATCGAATGAGCAGATGCACTCCAAAATGAAGAAAGTAATCAATCCACAAAGGGAAGATATGGACTGGTCATGGGTCGCTAAAACTATTAATAACACAAAACATAGCTAATGCCCAAAGATCAAGGAGACGGGTAATATATGCATCGCTTCATGGAACACACGAGGACATTCACATCTTTTTGAAAATACATCTAATGAACTGATGGATATAGACTTGCTCTGTTTACAAGAGACTTGGCTACTGGAATCACCAGTAGCAGACGGCTTTGAGATAGCCTTCAACAGAGCAATTAAAGGAGAAAAAGGACGACCCATGTCAGGAATGTTAACGCTCGCCAAAGTAAAAAGCGGTATACGTATCTTATCTCACACTATTGTGTCACCATATATACAAGTGTGCAAAGTGAAACTTCCGGAGAGATACGTGAACAAAGACAATGTACTAATACTGATTAATATATATTGGCAACACGCAACAACACTATTAGACAACTTCATGGAAACTATCTCAGAAGTAATTTGTAATATCAAAAGGAACAAAAAGTATACAAACATCTTAGTATGTGGAGACCTAAACATAAATTGTCTGTCTATTACAAATGACTCCCTTGAAGAAAAAATAACCAATGGCGAACATGCAGCCAGGCGATGGATGCAAGAGATGGAAGTTTGGAACTTACACTTGCTGAACGGCAATACGCCAGGGGACATTCTCGCCCATCCAACCTGGAGAAGACTTTTGCAAAGCTCGACAATTGACTACATGTTCGTAGACGGAATTCTAAGAAGCGAGGTCTTGTCCCTCAAAATCATCGAAATGAAGGCTAGCGATCACTGCCTAGTAAAGCTGTATTTGAAATCAAACGAATCGAGAAGACCAGTTGCCAATAAAGTATCGACACTTGAAGCAGGTCCTGGTCGTAACAGGTTAAGATTGAGTGAGAATAATATCATCTCACTAAGGAAATCACTTGAAAATACAACAGAAATGGAACAAATCGAGTACACAACTCTATTAGAGATATACCGGGAGAAAAAACACCGGATTTTACACAGCTCCATGCATGGGATGCAGAAGTTAACGAGAAGAAAAAAAATTTGAAAAAAGCACTGAGAATGTTCAAAAACAAGCCCAATACAAATAACCAAAGCATGATAAGACATCTGAAACAAACCTATAAGAACTGGCTAATCAGCCACAAACACATCATGTTACAGAGAGATGCCGAACTTATGATGGAAGTACTTGCTAAAAGAAAGATTAGAGATTTTTGGGCTTTGCTGAATAACATCTCAACACCCCAGGGAGCCATCATGAAATCTATGATTTCAGAAGTTCAATGGATCAGACACTACGCAGAAACATTCAATAACAATCAACCCAATATAAGAATTTTGCCATCCTCAGAGCACGAGTGGTCAATTGAAATAAATAAAGAGGAAATCTACAGAAACATTCAAAAACTAAGCACATCAAGAGCTCCAGGACCAGATGGTCTAACAAATCAACACTTAAAACAACACCCAGAACTATGGGCAGACATCTGCTACTTATTATTCCGGACCATTCTTCAGACGAAACAAATACCTTCTTCCTGGCGGTGCGCCATTGTAGTACCAATTTTTAAAAAAGGTGATCGAACCGACCCCAAAAATTACCGGCCGATAGCTCTACTTGATGTGGTCGGAAAAAATGTTGCCTCCCAGCTCCAAAACCAACTATTACGTTGGATCCAAGATACTAAAAGATACGATCTTCGGCAAACTGGATTCGTGAAAGGAGTTGGTTGCGGGCTGAATCTAACAATTCTGAACTTTCTGAAAATGGAAGCAATTCGACAAAATAGAAAGATCTACGTAGCATTTGTCGATCTATCTAGCGCTTTTGACACCATCGACCGAGAGGGAAAAGATGAAGAAATGGAAGTGCCCAGATAATCTACTACAACCTATAAAGGAACTCCACACGGATACAGTCATTAAAATCTGACTTGATTCAAGTGGAACGTTGAGCAAGCCAATCGAAATGAACCAAGGTGTGAAACAGGGCTGCCCGCTTGCAGCAACGCTGTTTGGTTTATTTATATCCGATATTGGCGATAGTCTCGCAGATGTAAACTCCTTTCCACCAAAAATAAATGGGCAGGCAATAAGTTGGATGCTATATGCAGATGACATTGCATTACTGGACCTAACACCAATTGGACTAACTCGAAAACTAGCAGCTCTGGAGAGATACGTAGAACAAAATAAACTAAAAATCAATCCAACAAAATCTGAAATAATAATCCTGCAGGACTTAACACGAAATAATAAACGGAGTACAAAAAGTATCCCAAAGTGGAGACTGAGAAATGAAATCTTAAGATGTGTTAAAAAGACAAAGTACCTAGGTGTTTGGATTAATAGTAACATAAATGATGCTCCCTGGACAGAGAATGCTAAACAAAAATGCAGACAATTAGCAAGTCAAGGAGTAATAATAAATAAAAAGTTTGGGAAATTCTCGTTACAACCAGTAATAGCCCACTATAACCAAAAAGTGATTCCATCACTGATTTATGGGGCAGAAAGTGCCCTAGGAGTGTCTGCCACTCTATGGCCAGAACTAGAAAATCAATATTGGAGGAGGGTTCTGCATTTACAGAAAGGAATCTCGAGTGCATGTGTGAGATATGAACTTAATTTAATATCCATGCATGCCCGTGTGCTATGGAACATGCTATCCATATATCGGAAAATCATCACAGTAGAATGTTTTCCTCAATTCAAGATCTTACAAAATGCTATGAAGGGCAACAAAGAAACTCTACTATGTAAATGGGCAGCCGGGTGTAAAAAGCAATTGGAACTACTGGGGACTGATCAAGATACCCTGAGAAATAACCCGAATTATGTGAAGAAAAAGCTATGGGAACAGGATTGGTGCTCGACAGTTGATGATCGCAATCGCCACAAACTTATGGAAGACGCAGCTATAGAAGCCAAAGATCGAAAACAACTGCCGCAATACTTGATGAGATCAGCTAATGCAAGACACCGAACAAACTATATGAAATTTCGTATGAACTTAATAAACACCAGAGTAAGTCGCGCAATAAGAACGAGGAATCTGAAAGCTTTACTCAGGTGTCGTTTCTGTAATAAACATCAAGAAACCCTTAAACACTTGACACTGTACTGTGAGGCCCTGAAAAATCAGAGATCTGTACGCTTAGGACACATAGTGCGAAAATACGCCACCTTAAGTGGAGAGGATCTATGGCGAAAATTTCACAACCCATGTGAAAAAGACACTTTTGGGTTGACATACTTCGTGGAAATACTTGAAAGTCTCCTAAAAGAGAACTAAATTAGAGAAAGAATCTAAAAAGTAATGGGTGCTTCAGAAATGTTGAGATGAGGTGAAGAGGCGAAACAAAGCCAGACAAAGGATTGGTAATGGAGTAATAAATCATTTGTAGCGAACAGAGTAATGAAAAATGAGAACAACCAGGTCGGGGAGAAGAAATAAGTTATGGAACGCCATACTCTATTATGAAAAATGCACCGTAAAGACCCATTTCTGAAGCACCCTAGAGATAGATAGGGGAGGAAATTTGTGTATAATTTTGTTTTTTCAAAAAGTTTGTACAAACTAAATGAAAAAAATAAATAAATAAATAAAAATAAAAAATGTAGTTTTTATCTGTCAGTAGGTATACTTTTACTGTTAGATAAGGTTAAAATGATGTGTAATTACTCGAGCCCTATCCTCAAGTGTGTGTGGGGTCTCGGAGTTGAAGTCATCAGCCTATCAACACTTAAGGCTGCCAACCGGTTTCAGCGGGGCTGAAAACTGGCTGCCTTCTTCAGGACGGAGAATCATGCATTCTCAATGACACTATGATTTCTTCAAAAGTCTCCACATCATGGAGAGTTAAAGAGTTTCTTTGGGGTTTCCCACAGGCTATTCAGCTTTTGTCCCGATCCCTGTAGGGTTACAAAAATGGACAAAGAGGAGGTAGTCAATAAAGGGGTTTGGGAAGTCAAATGCTAGTGTAGCTACGGAGAAAAGGAGGTATTACCTGTTGTTTCTCTGGGTTCTCTAGTGATGATGGTAGCCTTGCTGGTTTCACCTTTTTACTTGGTGACTTCCTGCATGGACAGCCTACAAAAGATATCCTCATTTGCCATATTGTGTACTCATAGTGTTGCAATTACAACAGGTGCTGACACATCTACATGTTAGGTTCAAATAGGGAAAGGTACCTGTAGGGTTTGGGTCCCTTCTTGTCAGGCTGTATGGATTCTTTCTAATTACTGGCGTTTCTATTGCCTCCAGTCCTCTTCATGCTCAGGTGGTAGGTGGAGCTGTGGAGAGGAGACCATGCGGGGTCAGTACTGTTTGTATTCTATACCACAATGCTGTGCGTCAACCATTAGAAAGATTAATGGGTAATGTGGTGTTGTATGCATAATCAATGTTGCTATGCCAAAGTGAATTGTTGTGACTGTGCTCTTGAGTCACAACAATCCACGTGCTATATTTGGGCCACATGCTGTGTTGGGCTCGCGGTGCCCCTGCTCTTCCTTACCTTAGTTGTTCTTCATATTTTCCCCAAATGAAACGGACCGTTTGCAGTCAGTCGGCGATCACGGCCGCCATGTTGTGTTGAGCCCGTATTTCTTTGGGACAGCTTCACGTGGTCATGTGAGTTGGAGGAGCTACAAATACCCCAAAGCATGGTGGGGATTGTAGTCTTCTAGCAGGGGGTGCTGCTCATTCCCGTTCGCGTCGTCACGTATGGCGCAAGAACTACCCATGTCGATATGCACATTGTGGCGTGATAAAGTATAGATGCAGGCTGCCGTTCAGTTCGCATTATATGGGGACTACAGATAAGCCAAAGGCATGCTGGGAGATGTAGTTCTACCTCAGATAATCAATAAAGGGTCCTGCTCTAAAGTGAATATTCTGCCCAAGGTTCCCACTGTTTTAATAGTCACAAGTGTGATTAAATAAGTGACTATTGTGGATACATGTATTAATGCCCCAATAGTACTTAGATGTCTCGTCATGTAATATAGCACTGGATGATGTTCTGATGCTGGATGATGTGCAGCAGTCTCATACGCACTAGAATTCTGAGTACTGGCGTGTCAACTCATCAAGTGAATCAATATCATTGTCAAATCAGTTGATGGCATCGTCTTACTAGATGTTACTACAGGTTGCGCCTCGTGTATCTAGGTCTTACAGCTTACTGTACAGCCAGCGTTTGCCAAAATATTTCTTCGTTAAGGCCAGTCTTATGACTTTGAAGCCTAAAAATCCACAGTTGCTCTCTTCTTAATAACAATGCAGCTAAGTTGCCACCTCTTTTTGGTATAGTGACTTTCTCTAGGATAGTCCATGTCAAATCGTTTTCAGAATGACCCTTTCTCATATAATGCTCTACTAATGGGGCAGTGCATCATTTGGTCCTGATATTGGATCTGTGTTCACAGATCCAAGTTTTTATTGTACGTGCTGTCATTCTGATATATCTCATATTGCATGGACAGTGAATCAGGTATACTACATTTGTAGTGTTGCAATTTGTGAAAGTCCTCTGTTCCCAGGGATATTTCCAGCCAATGTCTACTGTGGTGGTGCATTTTGTAAATTGGCACACTGAACAGTTTCCACAGGGAGCATGTCCAAGCGTTCTCGGTGCATTCCAAAGGGTATTAGTTTGTGGAGGTTTGATTTCTTGGTATGTGTGTACTAGGCTGTCTCTGAGGTTTTTTCTTCTTTTGATGGCAAAGAGTGGCGCTGGTAAGTTGTGGTCATCGACATTCAGAAGGTGCCACGATTTTTGAATTTCTTTTTTGAGAAGATGAATAACTGGTGAGTGGCTAAAAACTGCTGTAATGACATCTGATCCTCTTTACTTTTTTCCCTGGTCCTGGGCTTGAGGCCAAGGATAAGTCTTGCAGCCCTATTCTGGATTAGATGAAGGGGGGACGTAGGGAGCAAAGGTGGAGGTTGAGGAAGAGGCTATTGCAGTAGTCAAGCCTAGAGAGGACCAGAGCTCTGGAGACATTGAGCTTCTGGGGGAAGGCGAGAAAAGGGATAATGCCTCTGAGGAGGTGAAGCTGGAAGTGCGCCTTCTTGGCAAGGTCCAGGATGTGAGGTGTGAAGGAGAGCAAGGAGTTGAAGATGACCCCAATGTTTTTGGCCTCACAGGCTGGTAAGGGTAGATGGCCCAAGGAGTGGGGCCAAAGGGTAGGAGGGAAACTGGGCACAGGAGTCCCAATAAGAAGGAGCTCCATCTTGCTGGCATTGAGACAGAGATCGTTAGCTGCACACCATGCCTGGATGGTGGCCAGACAATCGGGGATGAGAAAGGAGGAGGAGGAGGTAGTAGAGGGAACTTTGAAGGAAAGCCTGTGTGTCATCAGCATAACACTGGAAATGATCAGAGAAGGAGGAGATCAGGGGAGCCAAAGGGTCAAGATAGATATTGAAGAACCACAGCGATAGGATTGCGCCCTGGGGGACGCCACAGGTAGAACATGAGGTGGTGGAGGAGCCCAGTTCCAGCTGGGAAGGGTGGTTAATGAGGAAAAAGGTCAGCCGGTCCAGTGCCCCGTCCATGATGTAATGTATTTATTTATATATTTATATTGACCCAAAGTCTGCAGGCATCAGGGTGCAACAAACAAAACATAAATATAGACAAAACAATTACAAGGGACACAAGCCTACTAATGATATGATAGGTTATTTATAATGTGCTTAATACCCATAGGTTTCTAAGCGTGGACCCGAGGATCGAACCTGTGTTGTTCCCTGTCGTCTTGCTTCCAAGGCGAGCACATTGCTCCTGAGCTATCCTCCCGAGATAAACAAAGTCTATTATCAGTTTTAGGTCTGATGGAGTTTTGTAAAGATCAACACAGAGGGCCGAATAGGACGTTAAGTTACTTCTACCACACCCCACCAAGATTCAGTCCTTGTTCTTCTGAATACACCACTCGTCAATCTTGATCCTTCTAATGACCTTAAGGTCAGACATTCTTACAACACCCAGAGCAGTCTTCTGACACAACCATGCCATCCCCTTGTTCCTTAAGGCATCTCTTGGTTCGTACCCTAATGAGCGCTCCACATTAGAAATAATAAAAATAACAACATTCCTTTGATCTATTACAGCCCTCCTCACAGAGTCTTTAACAAGTGGAGGCATGGAGGCTTTACTAGCACGCAGACATCTGGAACGACAAAATTTAGAATTGGTAGTATGCTGCTGCCAATTATGCTTAAAGGTCTGAGCTGTATCTCATATGTCAGCCCGGAAACTAAACACGGATACTTGCTCTGGTTGCCCCCTTAAAAATGATGGATTAGGAGTTAAGACTTGCGGATTGAGTGGAACTTTCCAATATTCCGTAGCTGACAATGTCTTATTTCTAAGCACACAATTTGACTGACAGGGTGCATCTCCATTTCCACCCAAAATCAAGTCCCCCCTTCTCCCAGGGATTTGGTTAAGACCTTGAGGTATCACATCATTCAGGTCATATTGCATTGTTTGGAAGCTCTGGGATTTTATTTGATTCTTTTCTGTGTTAATAGGCAGATCCCACTGACAGGATTTGTCTACCTTTTCTGGCCGGACGTGTGCCCCAATGTCATCAATCGCATCCAACCATAAAAAAGGTCTGATAGGTTGCTACATAGATTTAATTCCCCCATAATTATGGTCTTCATTTGTAACCATTGCATGGGACTAATATGGGCCAGTTGGTAAGGAAACTCGTCAATTTTCTCTGCCATCTATGAAGAGGGCTGCAAAGAGCACTCTATATTAACCAGCTGAGCACTATTCACTGTCTGGGAATTAATGTTCCACTCTTAAACTACGGGGCTCTTCCTTTGTGTGAGGATGGCATTGAAACGTCCAACCCCTTCTCACAGCTTCCCGAAGCACTGTTCATGGATGAACATCCCGGCTCTCCAATATGGGCAGCTGGTTCATCAAACAGTTTCGCATTGATTGAAGAGGTGACTAATAAACAACCAGGATCAGTCACAACGTCAAAAGAGCGAGATTTTGCAGCTTGCAGTCTCAATCTTCTTTGAGCACTTAAAGCAAGTACTTTTATTAAACTGTTGTTTTTGGGGATGGGGGTTGTGTCAAGCCCTGCCGATATTTTAGGCATTTTCTTGGCTTTATTCCTGGTAGTGGCCATAATGGTGATAGTGGTAATGAAGAAACCGTGCATTCTTATGAATAATAAACTTACCTCAGAATCCCAAGTCAATGCAGAGACCTGACCCTGTCAAGAGAGGATGGAGACCCATCTCAACCTGGGCAGGAGGCACACCAGGGTACTTTCCAGAGCCAGTCCTGCCCCAGAGGCGGGGTGAGGGAGTTGGGAGGTTCCCAGTCTCTGTCTCTTCTACATGCACCTAGCTAAAGGAAGGAAGTGAGACTTCTTGTCCAGACCTGCTATGAAACATGCTGGCAATGTCGTTCTTTTTGTCCTGTAGGACTGTAGCTGCCAGATGTCCTTGTAGCAGAGATCCAACTACACGTCTCACCTGTGAGAGAGGTGGCGGGAAGCAGGGAAGTCAGACCGGCATCGCAAACCCGAACTCTGAAGAAATTGACAATCATTGTAGTGAGCTGCCATTATGGAGAGCCGGTGGACCCATATACAAAAAAGTGGTGGGGCTTAAAGGCTGTTTATGTTCTTTGATGCCCGTAAACCAGCCCAGGGAGAAGCAAAGGCATCCAGTGACCCGGGGAACTAGAATATTAGGAGGACCAATCAAGGGGAAAACAGGAGGATAAAGAGAGGCAGAAAGGATATGCGTTGTTCGGGTGAGGTCAAATGAGGTGAAGGTCGACTGAGAAACCAGGCAGAAGAAGGACTATGCAGAGGAGGATTTCTGAAAGCGTGTGCGAGGTGAGGCATTGACTAGTAAAAGAAAGTGGTACTTGGTTGTGAGAGTGTGTGTAAGGTGAGTCAGTCAGAATAAGTGAGAGGGTAGGGGTGTGAGTATGATTGACTGGGAAGGTTACTGAGAAGTGATTGAGAGAGAGATTGTGGGAGAAGGAGGGGTGCTATGCAGTGCAGTGTAGAACGGGGAGAGGAGAGCACTAACATGGAGAAGGAAGAGTGCCACAGGGAAGAGAGTAGAGGGGGGAGAGCATAGAATAGAATAGAACATTTATATCATGCATATCCGAAGAGCCAAGCATAATATGCATCTGGGTGCAGTTGAAAAGTAGAAAATTGCAAACAGCAGCGGATGCACAAACATTACTCAAAAAGTAGGATTTCAGCTCTTTTCTAAAGGCATCAAAAGACTCAATCTTTCTTATGTCAGTTGGTAGTTTATTCCAGATCCATGGGCCTGGGCATGAGAAACATCTGTCCCCATAGGTAACTAATCTAGTAGATGGAAACCATCCGGAGACATTGTTTATATGAACTCAGAGACCGATTGGGATGATAAATAGCAATTTTTGAAGAAAGGTAGGCTGGTGCCAAACCATGAATGCATTTGAAGACCAGATAAAGAGTCTTAAACAAGACTCTTGGCTGCACCTGAAGCCAATTGATACTCCTATCAAAGTGGGAAACAGATGCTTTCTTAGATAGCGAAAAAAATAAGCCTGATTGCAGAATTCTGGGCAACCTATAAATGCTCTATTTGGTGTTTTGGACTGCTCACCAAAAGAGCATTACAATAATCGAGCCTCAAATGTATAAGTGCTCCAACCACTGAGCAACGATCATTTTCAGTGATAAGAGGCATTAAAGGTTTCAACAGTTTAAGTTGAAAATAAACTGATTTGGTAGTTTGATTCACCTGTGGATTACACTTCATATTTGACTGTCAAATGCAGCCAAGATTCTTTGCCTTCTGTGAGAACTGAGTTGGAACATCAAAAGTGGGTGGGCAGGAGGCAAAACTAGAGTTTTCCAACCTCTTCTTGGGACCAAACACAATGATTTCAGTTTTAGACGGATTTGGTTGAAGCTTGTTCTCAAGAATCCAGGTTTTGATTTTCTCTGCACAAAATAAAACACAAGCTGTTGTGTAAGAAGATTCAATTCAACACTACAGCTAAGTCAATGCCTCGTCTAGGATACTGAATGGAAACCCTTATTGATATATCTTTATGTCCAGTTCATGAGTTCTGGATGACTACCCCTATATAACACCCCTCTCTTAGAATCCCCCTGACCCCACTGAGCCAAGAAGTAGTTCTGTTTTGCAAGTTTAAAAGGTTTATTTGAGAAAAATTAAACAAAATATATATATATATATATATATATCACACATTTATAATGAATTAATAATTGAATATCACACTTAATCTGAGCAGTAATGAATAATGGATAGTCTGGCACTAGCACACTTCTTTATAATCAATGATGAGTGGGTATAGGATGGATAAGATAGCAACAATACTTTTATGGTTTCAAATAGATGCAATGTGGAATGAAAATGCAGTACAGAAAATAACTTGATAGGATTTCAGCAAAAGACAATGGCCCTCATTACGACCCTGGCGGAAATCAACCGACCGGACCGCCATAGCGTAAATAGCGTTTCCGCCATTGCACGACGGAGCAAAGTGCGGCTCATTCCGACCCATCGGGCACGAGCACCACGCCATGGCGGAAGTGCAAAGTCCGCGATGGCGGAAATGACCCCAAACCGGCCCACACCGCCGCCGTACGGCGCCCTAGGTGCAATACCGCCACCCATCTTAGCGGTCACCGCAGTGAGCGCCAACCGGAAAGTACGGTGACCGGAAATATACGGAAACGGAAGTAAAAGCATGGTCCCGGAACAGGAAACATCACGCCGTACACCTATAAAACCACAATTTCCACACAACCATTAAAAATACTACCCTGAGACACATCCCAACCCGTCATCCACCCTAGTGAAACCAAGAAAAATGGGAAAAGTAGCGAAGAAAGCGTGCGACCGCAAGCGGCAGGTCCACTTCTCCCGTGAGGAACTCACCGTGCTCACAGAGACCCTCCAGGAGAATGCTGCCGCCGTCTTCTCCACGCAAATGACCAGGACGGCACTTGCAAACAAGAAGGCCATATGGGCCCTGGTGGCACAGCGGGTAAGTGCGGTGGGGACCGCACCCCGCAACCCACAGCAATTCAGAAAGCGATGGGACGACCTGCGGATACGCGTCCGTAGCATACTTTCTGCCAACCGCAACATTGCCACAGCTACCGGGGGAGGATCGGAATCACCCATCAAGTTGACCCCCTGGGAAGAAATCTGTGCCTCCACCATTGGAATGGAGAGCATAGAGGGAGTCGGAGGGATGGAGAAAGGAGTGCAGACATCCGAAGAATCAGGTAGGTGTCCCAAATAAAACAATGCCAAAACCACAATGTCCAATCATGTGAAGTACCACGTGTCCACATAGTGCAACAGTAACACATGTCCAGGAGAACGTCCACATACATAGGCCTGATAGCACACTTTAAAACTCACATCAAATACATAAATAATTAAAAATCCTAAAAACACCCTCTACACGTGCAGCAGGCACACCCTAACTGCAGGCTGCAAAACAACTGCACCCTCACTCCACACACAAATGAAACCACCTCCAAGGCCCCAACCCAAATCACCCTCAGGTACCACCCCAATGCATGTGATACATTGCCATTCCAATTCCCACAGACCCATTAATAACGCTCGCCCTCCTTTACTCCACCACAGGGTCCGATCCAAACGACGAGCTCCAGGACACCCCTACCAGCACACCTGCAAAGAGGGCCAAGACCAACGGCCAAAGACCCTCCACCTCAGCTGCACGCATCAAGACACGGAAGCAGCACAAATCAAGTGGCAGCACAGAGGAGGGAACTCCAACAGGCACCCCAGCAGCCAGCATGCCCACAACAGCACCACCACAGGTCCCCCCAATGGATGCCACAGTAGGCACTGCTTCTGGTGGCAGCAGCACCATAGGTGACACTGCATTAATGGCAGCATGCTCCGACACAGAAAACGGGGATGTCGAAGTTAGATCCATCCATGACCTGTCTCAATCCCCCTGTCTGTTCCATCCCGTACACCATGAGGATACCACGCAGGGGCACCCACAAGACGACGACTGGCCATCCCCCACAAGCCCTGTGGCAAGGCAACTCTGTGACACCACCGCAAATGGCCATGGCCCAGCAGAGGCAACAGTCCCTCGACCAGGTAATCGTGCAACAGCAGCAACTGGCCACGCTCCTCAAGGACCATGCCGATGAATGTGGGGGCACTAAGGCAGACATAGAAACATCAACTGAGACACTTAGGGCAGAAATGGAGAGAAGTACAGAGACACTAAGGGCACAAATGGAGAGTAGCACCGAGAGCCTGAGAGTAGAAATGGAGAGAAGCACCGAGAGCCTGAGAGTACAAATGGAGAGAAGCACCGAGAGCCTGAAGGGGGAACTGCATGCGACGTCCAAAAACGTATGTGCCGAACTTGCCGCAGTGCGCTGTGTGCTCACTGAGCTCTCACAAACCCTTAGGGACATGCATGGACGTGAGCAGGCAGAGACATCATCCGTTGCAAGTTCCGTCCAGGGCAGCCCCCAACGTAGATCTGGGAGGAACCTGCGCTCCACAGGCAGGGGTGCCCCTGATACCCGGAGAGGGGGCTTGCAATAGCGACTGCCCACTGACAATGAGCATCTTTGGACACTGGTGTTCGGGGGGGAGGTAGGAGGGTGGAGGGGGTGTGTTGGGCTCACTTGGGTGGCGGGTCGATAGGGTGTTTAACATGATATCACATATGCCATAAACAATGCACGATCATCCAATGAGATGTGTGGACATTGATCTTTGTGTACGAGGCCATTATAGGCGTACAGTCCATATTGTGCATGTTCCAGACACACACAGTGCCACGAGTCCCGTGTCCATGTATCAGCCACCAGGCGTGAGTGCTAGAAGCATGCATCTATGAGATGCTGACGAATGTCACGGCCCTCCTGTGCCTCGCAGACTCCTTGAGGTGCTGCCACATCCCCACCCTCATCATGACCATCTTCAGGTGCCTGCAGTTCTGCGTCAGGGGGCATGGGCACATTTCTACGTACGCACATGTTGTGGAGCATGACACATGCCATGACCATCTTTGCAACCTTCTCATGGCGGTACAGGAGTGCCCCGCCAGACCTGCTGAGGCAGCGGAAACGAGTCTTCAGTAGGCCGAATGCCTGTTCTATGACTACACGGGTACGTGAGTGGGCATGGTTGTAGTCCTCCTCATGCTGGTCCCGTGGGTTCCGGACTGGTGTGAGGAGCCATCTCTTCAGTGGATACCCGGCATCACCTGTATGTGGACAATAAAGGAATTTTGAGGAATGCCATTGCTGCGTACGCACCCCCCCCCTTCCTGCCAGGTCATTGCCGCATCACATACCCCACATCATCATGCTTGAAATGAGACTCACCGAGTAGCCAGGATCTGTTCCCTGCGTGTCGCTCCATGTAGCGTGGTATTGTAGAGTTCCTCAAGACCATAGAATCATGGGTTGATCCAGGGAATCGGGCACAACAATGTGTAATGATCCTGTTGGAGTCACACACCATTTGTACATTCAGAGAATGAAATTGTTTTCGGTTGCGGTACTGGGCCTCCATGGCATGTGGGACGACCAATTCCACATGGGTGCAGTCGATGGCACCAATGCAACCCGGTATGCCGGCAAGTGCATGGAATCCCACTTTTGTGTTGGTAATTTCCTGCTCCGAGCGTGGTAGAGAGATGTAGTCGTCTGCGTGCTGCAGGAGGGCATCGAGCACTTGCAATAGTGTCCGTGAGAACAGTGGCTGTGATATGCCATGCAACTGTCCGACTGTGTGCTGGTAGGTGCCTGTGGCCAGGAAGTGGAGTACAGACACCACCTTCAGTAGGGGTGGGATGGCGGTTGGGCTATCTATCATGCTGACAAGGTCAGCCTGTGTCATGTCCACAATGGCGGTTATGGTGTCCCGGTCCAAACGGTAGAGGGTGTGGATCTGCTCATCAGTGAGGTTGAACGGATGTGCTCGGAGGCGTGGGATTGCGGGCTGCCTGCGTGGTGGTAGTGGCTGTGCTGGCGGCCCTTGCTGGCCCTGCCTTGCCCTCCTCCTCCTCCTGCGTCTCCTCCATGCGGCCGGTTGTAGTTGGTGTTTGTCTTCTTCTTGAAGTTGGAGTACTTGCAGTGCTATCAGGTCCCCCAGGGCCAACATAGCTAGTCCTGCCGGTAGCATTTCGGAGTGGGTGTGGTTGTGGGAGGAGGCTGGGTGTGCAATTTATGTGTTTTCAGGCTGTATGGCCTCCACCTGTGGTGAGTCATTCCACCTGTGCAAGCTGCTCTCCCCTTTGGGCGAGCACGTCCCGCACACAACGCTGCAATTCGACGAATGGCATCTTGCTATTACAATCATGTATTTGTACCCGATGGCAGTGTAACATTGGTTGATATGTTCATTCTGCTATGGTCCCATTGTTTCACATACTATCTTTGCAGTCGCGAACAGACTTGTGAAGGGTCAGTGGAACGTAGTACTCGAGTAACGGTGGACCCTCATGCAACACTGTACCGAGATTCACCGACGGGCGGGGCGTCCCATTTGTGAGTGAAGGCAGTTGCCATTTTCACACACAGCCGCACTAGATGGATTAATTTGTGATTTGAAGCGGCTACAGATGCCTTTTCGACGTGATGTTGCAATGAGGAATTCGAAGGGCGGCGCTTTCGGTTTTCAGCTAGCGGCGAGGAGATGCCCACAGGTCTGACTGCAAATATAACGTTCTATTGTTCAATGTCCTTGGGACAGGGGCCATGGCGAGGATGCAATGATTGATATGAATAGTTTGGGATGCGCAATAGCGTAGTGGGCGATAAGGCCGGACGTTCCCAAATACATGTTACTTCACAACACTGGGATTACGGGCTGGGGCACAGTGGATTTTGCAGGCTGCATAACGCACAGACTCAATGGAAATTTCACATGTTATGTGAGTATGGAAACAGGCGTTTTCATTACGGGATGAGGGAATGATGTATGGATGCATGGACAGATGATTTGATACAGAGTTTGCCATGTACAGGGCTTCTTGGAATCTATCCACCTCCCCTGCGCTATGTGATGCAGGGCTGCCATAGTGGGACCATCGTCTATCTGGCCTTGTTGAGCCCTCCCTGTCTCGACGCGCCTTCAGACACTTGTGTCTATGCACGTTACCAATCCCATCTGATGGATTCTGTTTTCACAGACGCATGCACAGGAACACTCGTTTGTGATAGTGTTTTCACCTCGATATAGATAGTTATGATTCGCAAGTGGTTTTTGGGTGGTGATGATCCTTTGGAGTGGGCTAGCATGCATATGGCTGTGGATTTGGTGTGATCATTGAAGTGAGTAATTCAAATGAAGTTCTGATGGCCATACTATTCTTTTTCATTTCATTTGGGTGACAGGTATCTCCTCCCCTTTTGCCACTGCCATCTGTATGCTTCTCCTGCAGATGGATTTTACTCCCGACACCTGCTGCTTCGTGATAATCAGTGGAGCAGCATTACGATCTTATGGGACGATCGCCAATGGGCCACATGCCCTTACGCAGTACTAGTGGCTAGGAGCAACATTTCGGCCTTTCAGCTGGACTAGTGCCTCCCTATTGGGACGGCCCTGCGGTTCTAGGCGCTTCCATGTTGCCTTTTCGTACGAGAATGCAGCCCCTGTGTACCATGAAGGAACAGGGCGTCACACAAGAAGTAGCTGGTCATTTATTGCGGATGCAGCCCACAATGGTGAAATGTATTTTGGAGTTCATGGCCTAATGGCTGTATGGGCTTGGTGAATTTGTTGTGCATTAAATTTCTATTCTGATATGAACCGTGTAGCGTTCTTCTTTGCAAGTGATGTGGCATATTCCTATTTGGGGAGCGATGTATTGTGAGGAGATCTGCATTGGGTTCCAGCTTCGGAGTATAGTTGCGTGGTACTGTACTGGGCGCGTTTGCCTACGAAGCCCAGTGAGGTCAGGGATAAGGGCTGCCAATATGACTGTTTTGATGATGTCATGCTCAGGGGCGGGGGATTAGCTTTTGTGTAACAGATGCCGGTCAGCCAGTTGGATTGGTGGAATGATGTGATTATCGGAATATGGCTGGTCACAGGTGCCTGTGTTTGCGTGCGTTTCTTGGTGGGAGACTGAGGTCATGTCCATTTGTATAGCTTCTGTATTTGTGCCATCTGTGCCCTGCAGCTCCCATTGGCCCCTCTTGAGATTCATTTGTTCGTTGGCAGGCATGGATGACTAGTACATTTCACTGGTTGCATTGTGTGACTTCATTGCACCTACGGGGAGTTGTACAATGTGGCCAGGGAGCGGTGTACAGGCACTCAGTAGGGCCGTTTACGGTTGGTTCGCGATGCCGTACTTCTCACCATGGCGGAATGGTACTTTCCGCCGTGCTTGATGGCGTTAGGTGCATGTCCGCTAGGGTCAGAATTCGCGTACCGTTGCACCATGGTGGTAATTACGGTTTGGCATGGCGCGCGCGCGCGTACTTGGTGCAGTTAGCGTTGGCGTTCACTACGGTGTCGCTAATGGCATCGTACTTTGCGGTGACGGGTCATGATCGCACCGAGCGCTATTCGATGGCGGTATTGCATTTCCGCCATCGTTTTTCGATTTCCGCCAGGGTCGTAATGAGGCCCAATGTAATCACTTTCTTGGACAATTCACCCCCCCCTTTATGCAATGTAAGGAGATGAAGATGAGAGCACACAGTTCTTAGGAATGCAATCAAATAGAATTCAGTTCAATTCCCCCCCAGCAGCTTATACAACAGATAGGAGTTTTGAAACACAGGCAAAATGCTTTGAATATGGTGACAATGCAGTGAGAAATATGCTGAAAATGCTTTTAATTCCCTTCAGGAGGTTCAGGGTGAGTGGTATCTAGTTAATATTAGTTCAGGCTCACTCTAGCAATGATTCAGGGATGGTTCTTAAGAGGCAAACGAAATTTAGCAGTTCAGGCAAAAGCAGCTATCTTTTTACAAGTAAAGAAATCGGGCCAAATCGCAAATGGCAGCAAAATTCGCGAATGCGTGAATCGTGATTACGGAGAAAGTATAAGGAGTAGGAAGTCGGTTCTAAGCTTTCAGAGGCTTTCAGAGGCAAGTTAAACCAAGTTCGTAGCCCAAACGGTTACGGAGTTATGAACGATTTTGTGAAGGTTGTTTTTCTGATTTGAAATAAACTCAAAATGACAGGTGACAGCTTTGCAGCTGCAGAATTGACAAATGACAGTGGTGCAGCTTTACAAAATAACAAGTGACAACTTCTAGGAGGCAGTTCTGGTTAGATTAAAATAGTTTGGATTAGATTATTTTAACTAAGAGATTGGTTCTGCACAGTTCTGCTAGGTACTCACAATATATTTTTGAAATAGGCCTCGCCACGGATCTGGTCAGGTTTTGGACTGGACTCCGGTTCTGGTCTCGGCACTTCACAGTGATCTGGGTCAGCTCTGCTCTGCTGGTCTAGCCTCTCTGGATTCTGGATGTAACACTGCTTTCTGGGTACTGCTACAGGTTCTGGAGATTGATGGATTTGAAGTCTGGATCTCTGGATGTGAAGTCGTCGGTCAGCATGCTCCGCAGCAAATGGAATTGAATTTCTACCTGTCCCAGCAGTCTCTTTTTATGTGTTTTGAAAGTGGGTGGAGCCTGGGCCTAGCAAAGCCTGCCCCTCTCTACTTGTCATTGGCCCAATTCTCCCCTCTCCCATGATTGGGTGAAGGAAATGTGAGTCAGAGTGATGCTGTAGGTTTTATGGGTCAGAGGATCCTCCCCTGGTCAGTTTGCCCACAAATCTATATTTGATTCAAATACATATTGCACAGATACACAGTTGTTTAAAATTACATCCACCCATCACATATCACATGAGGTATACTCTGTTCAAACTCTGCTCTTCCTGAGGGCTTGCATTCAAAAATGGCAACTTATTTTCGATTTTAGTGGGTTATGCAACCTTGGTTCTTCATTAAAAGTTATACACATATACACAGGCTGTACATACCTACTCCAGTAAATTCCCATATCTCTAGCTTAAACACAGAGTATGTTGTGTCAATAAATAGCGGGGTTTTGCCCCAGAACATCACACAAATTGGAGTTTGGGCTTGAATCGAAGGTACATTTTTTAAATTAAGGCTCTCAAAGTTATAAATTCCTGTCATTTGATTACAAAGAGTTATCAGTATTTCTGTAAAATATAGATTTTGCTTTCAATTCAGTTCTCAGAGTGTTGGAGTGTGCCTCCAAGACTTGGGTGGGTCAGTGATCACATGTGTCTTCTGCTGGGAGCTCTTTGTGTACAGTCAACAGTCAATATCAGCATATTCTATTCAAGTGCAAGAGCCTATTGTGTGGTCTCTGGAAGGCTGAGGCCAGCAGACCAGGGAGCCACTTTGCATTTGGTTAGTATGACCATGTGACTTCCTGGGCTTCCGGGGGTGAGAAGGGTTCCCAGCCTTTTGGCCTGTTAATTAAATCAGATTGTCTTCTGGGAACAGCATGTGATTGAGATTTTAATTAACTCCCAGCCTTTGATGTAAAGGCCTCTCTTGTAACTCCTGACATGCAGTTTCCCTGTCAGAGTTTAGACCGCTAGCGCCGCCCTCAGTCAAAAGCGGGTACTGCATGCATTTTCTAAGGATCAGTCTTGAATTCAAGCATTTCAAACAAGAGATATTACATGGATGTATATTGTCCAGGTTCAACAAATGGCATTGGTGTAGTTCTGCAGTAAAATAATTTTGTGCCCATAAATTAGCCATGTTTGACCTGAAGAAAACGAATTCCCAACAGTTGTGGGTTGCTTTTGGCAATCAGCATTGCCCCTTTTACAATGGTTTTAGGCTCTGTGCCCTTCTGTGCTCACAACAGAGGCAAAAATGGGTGGCACCTTGGGTGACCATCTTGGTGTGCGCAACTGCGCGGTTCTCCTAGATCCTGGCGTGGATGTGGGTGGCGACAGCTCAACCCCACATCTACCCTGTCTATTGATTTATTTTTATTCCGGGATAGGATAATGGGCAGCGACGGCTTAATCCCCATGTCTATCCAGTCTATTGATTCAGCATGGGTCAAAACCCTGCACAAATCCCCCCCGCCCGACTACGCTTTGATCCAAATCGAGGGGAAGTTGGGTGCAATGGAGGTTTTTAGCCCTTGCGCTGGTATGTCCTCATTATCTTCTTCCAATTCTGCAAATGGCACAGTTCAGCATCTTTTCCTCCCTCCAGTCGATCAATCAGTTTTCCTTGCTGGTCCTGATGGGAGGATTGGGCGGTAACCCGGGCCACTCGGGTCTCTGCTCCCGGTCTCCAGATCGTCCTCCTTGGCCAGTCTCCAGGTTTTCTTTCTCCTAGGACGACAAAGGAAGAGCGGCAATACCTATTCATGGACATTTCTCCCCCACCATTGATATAGTGGGGTGGCATATATATTTTAGAAGTCAACAGATATGAACATGCACATTTTTTTAAATTAAGAGACAGGAACACATAAACTTGAGAAACACAGAATTTGATAGGCTATATGTAGGATCTTTTAGGGTTGGAATTGAATTACTCTGGAGCGGTACCCTCTGGGATTACCGAGGACTCCTCCAGTTGCTGCAAAGTGTGCCTGGGATGGCAACACTTCAACTGGTTTATGTGGACCCACTTGTCTTCCCCTCTGCCAAACCGCCTTTGGGGATGCAGATCTTGTAGGCCACAGGAGAGATCTTGTCTATAATCTCAGAGGGTCCCTTCCATGTAGGCAAAAATTTTCGCTGTTTGGCCTGGTTCCTTTGGAAATTGTATAGATAGACCCGGTCCCCCACCTGATATTCCTTCCTGGAAGTTTTCAGGTCATAGTGGGTCTTCATACTCTCGGCTGATCTTTCTAGATTCCGCTAAGCATAGGCAAAAGCATGTTGGAGGTGTTTCCTTAAATTCTCCACATACTCATGAGTTGTGGAGACATTTATCAACGTTTGCTCTTGGGTTCTGTAGAGCAAATTCTGAGGAAGCACCATCTTGCGTCCAGTCATCAACTCAAACGGTGACATTTTGGTTGCAGATGAAGGGGTAGATCTGATGGCCATTAGGACCAGAGGTAATCGGATATCCCAGCTTGGCCCAGAATCTGCCACAAACTTTTTTAAGATGCTCACAATGGTTCGATTATATCTCTCTACTGCTCCAGAAGATGCTGGCCTGTAAGCAATGTGTAGCTTCCTTTTAACCCCCAGTATCTCCCACATCTTTGTCATTACTTCACTGGTGAAGTGGCTACCTCTGTCTGACTCAATCCTTTGAGGTAGACCAAAACGGGAAAAGATGTGGTTAATCATCAGGACAGCTGCTGTTTCTGCCTTGCAGTTTGGGGCTGGGAGACATTCCACCCACTTGGTAAACAAGCATGTCACAGTCAACATGTACTTATTCCCCCTAGCAGAGCGAATCACGGGGCCTACAAAGTCAATTTGCAAATCTGACCATGGGAGTGTCATTCCCCTCTTTTGGAGAGGCGCCCGGTGTGTGAGAGATGTTGGCTGAAATTGTGCACACACAAGACAACCCTTCAAATATTGGTTGAGGTCCTGGCCCATGTGTGGCCAGTAGGCAACCTCTCTTAATATCTCAAGTGTTGTATGAAACCCCCTATGACCGGCGGTAGCCGCATCATGGGCGTGACTTAACATCAGGCTTTGGAAGGAGGTAGGAACCACCCACTGATCATGGCCAGCTTGGGATTTCCTTACCAACAAACCATCTTGGTTCCAGAACATTTTTGGACATTTCATCAACACTCTAAGGTCCTCTTTCCCGTTGTAATCGGTATCCATCAGGGGAAAGTTCTCAGGGTCCTCAATGTGTTGGTAAAATTTACCAATTATTGGATCCCCCTTCTGAGCGGTAATCAAATCAGCATCAGGGGTTTCCTTACTCCATTGTGCAATTGAAAGATCATTGTGAGCATTTGTTCTAGGACCTAGTGATAGCGGTGACCTGGATTTCCCCCAACAGGGACTCAATCTCAATTAGATCACCTTGGATGGCCCCGGTTTTGGCCAGCTGATCAGCTAAGTCATTTACAGTTTTGTCTGGTCTCTCTACTTTGGAATGACCCTTGATCTTTTTCCAGTAGATGGTCATCCCATTCGATGTGACCAGATCATCAATGTTTTGGATTAACTTCCCATGTTTCAAGGGTTTGTTATTAGCACATAACATGCCTCTGGTTTTCCAATTAACCAGGTGCTCCACGAACCCGTTCCGTTCATAATCCGAATCGGTGATTATGACCAGTTCGTGGAGTTGATGTTGGAGAGCAGTGAGGATGGCCTGATGCACAGCCATCAATTCTGCCACCTGACTACTTCGGGGACCAATTTTGTATCCAGCGGAGGGTTCTGGGAACTCCTTCACCCATGCATTCCCTACGCCAGCCACTAGTTCTTTCTCCCTGTCATTGTCAACAAGAGCATCCATCCACATAGACAGTGGGCATTCCCTCACACTTGCCTTCTTCAAAGAATTTGTGTGGGGAATTAAGGTATGCCTCTGTGTTGTCCTTGATTTTTAGACTTTCGTCCTCGAGACAGTTTTCTCTGGCACAATCATGCAAGTCAGCCAGACCTTGCGCGAGGGGACTCTTCTTGTTTTGGCCATATCTGACCTCCACAGGAAAGCCTTGCATTGACAGAATCCAGGAAGTAATTCGGGAATTACTCACGTTTCCGGCCCGGATTCTGTAACTCTGGAGATATTGCAGAGGCTGGTGTGGAGTCTCCACTATGATGTGTTCCCCATGGATGAACGGGCGGTAATTCTTCAATGCCCACACCGTTGCCAGGAGTGCCTTCTCACAATCGTTGAATTTTTCCTCCACAGAGGATAAAGTTTTGCTCGCATAGGAGATTACTTTATTGACCTTGTCATGCTTTTGGTATAATACTGCCGTCAAGCACGTATTAGAGAACCCCGTCTCCAGGAAGAACTCCTTGTTTCTGACAGGGTAAGCTAGGCAAGGCGCTTGTGAGAGGCTTCTTTTGAGTTGTCTTACTGCCTCGGCTTGTTCTGGACCCCATTCCCACTTGACCCCCCCCTTCAGGAGATGAATCAGGGGTCTGGTGATCTCTGCGTAGCCCTCAATGAACTTTCTGTTGTAATTAGTCAGTCCAAGGAGGCTCCTTAGTTCCCGCAGAGTTGTGGGGTCTTTCAGTTTCTGAAGTGCTTCCACTTTCTTTTCCTGGGGACAGAGACCCTGAGGAGTAATCTCATGCTCCAAAAAATTAACACGGGTTCTACACCACTGTGCTTTCTGAAAGGAAAGTTTTGCTCCGGCGGCCCTCAACTGGGTCAGAACATAACGGATCTCCGCTATGTGTTCCTCCACAGATGAACTTTTGATGAGGACATCATCTACATAAGCCAGGTTACCCCTTGCACCCAGGTCGAGCATGGCCTTGTGTAGGAAAATGTTGAATTCATTGCCGGAGTTGAGGTATCCGAAGGGAGTCCGGGTCCAGGTGTACTGCTGGCCCCCAAAGGTAAAAGCCAGCTTGTATTGGTCCTCCCTACTGACAGGCACAGTCCAGTATCCATTGGTCAGGTCTATTGCAGTGAATACCTGTGACCCCTGGATCTGGGCCAGCCCTTGGTAAATGTAGGGCAGAGGCCATCGGGAAGTATGGACCCGTTTGTTGAGCTCCCTGAGGTCGGCGCAGAGTCTCCACTGGCCGTTTGGCTTCAATATTCCCAGCACCGGATTATTGAAGGTGCTGTGTATTGGACGAATTATTCCCCGGGACTCAAGGTTCTTATTTATTTCAGTAAGGGACTCCATGGATGCGAGAGGCAAACGATATTGCTTCACAAACACTGGAGTCATTCCAGGGTCCATGGGAATTGTTGTGGTGTGGATGTCGGTGCGACCACAGTCATATGAGTCTACCGCAAAGAGATCTTGGAAATCCAAGAAAACTTGTTTCAACTTTTGCTTTTGTTCCAGAGTCACACAGGCATCAGCTAGGTTGACTCTCTCTTCCACCATCTCCCTGAAGCCTGGAAAGACTTCTGGTTTGGCTATCTCAGCGGCCTCCTCCAGCTGGGTGGAGAAGTCCCTGGTCAGAGTGCTGATTTGGACTGGAGGCCTCAGGTGGGAAAGGCAACCCTCATGGACCTGGAAAATCACCTCATCCCTCCTGAAGTCACAAGTCACATCTTCCTTACCATAGGGGCAGGAAGTGTACACCAGGAAGTTCCCCCCATGCCGGGTAAAAATCCTGTCTGGTGTTGTATTGTCCTCACTGTCACTGTCAAAACAGTCCTTGGGGATTGGTCCTAACAGTTCATTTCCTAGATCAATGGAAAAATGTCGGTCATCAACCGCCATTCCAATAATGGTGCCTGCGGCTAGAGTAATACTCTTTAAGTCGCTGTTATCCACCTCTATTGGAATGGTGTCATGTTCTATGTTGACTAGTGGTGTTGGGTTTACCCCTAACCCTTGCTGTTGGAGAGAAGCATTTCGATGAATATAAGCATCAGGGTTTTGCAATTTCTGTCCTCTTTTAACTTTCACTTCCAGGGAGAATTGTCGGGTCCTTTCTGGGATGGTGACTTCCTCTTTGATCTGAATTTCAACTGCATAAGGTAGCAATTGAGCTGACCTAAATGCTTTTTCTGGATCATCAAAGCCCATGGGATTATCCGCTAATCGGGACCAAGCTTTGAAGTTTATTAGGTCAAAACTAATGGCAAAGCGATTGAGAATGTCACTGCCTAAGTAAAAGGCGGCAGTGACGTCTCGCACGACCCAACAATTATGGACTATGCTCTTGTTGTCAATGGAGATTTTGAGCATACACCTGATTGGCAGGAGATGTTTGGAATTAGGTGCTTCCAGGTCCATTTCCCATTTGTCTATCAGTTTGAATGTGGGAATGGCTGGATCTTTTGGGAGTTGGCGGAACATGGCTTCGCTGATGAAGCTCTTACCGTTGTGCACACACACTCGAGCGAGAACAGAGTCCTTCCCATCATTTAACTGAACAGGGATGAACAACTGCTCTCCAATTTGCTGAATATCAGCCAGGCTCTGAGCTGATTTCACATCTTTCTGGACTATAGGAGTGGGAGTTTCTGATTGTGGATTGGTGAAGAATTTCAGAGTGTTTCCTTCCAGTGTGGAATACCACCTTAAACTGGAAGGAAGGTTGATTTTCAGAAATAGAGAGGACCCCCCATCACCAGTCTGTTGTCCTACTGCTATTACTGTCAAGTCTGGAGTTTGGTTGTTCTGGAAGTGAAATTCTACTTGGTCAGATTTTTGTTCAACCATGTGGCAGGTGCCGTTTAAACTAACATGGTTGACACTCTGTTTTAATTTTATTGGTCGGCTAGTCTGGGTCCAGAGGACCTTGTTTACACAATCTATTAGGGGTGACAACCTTCACAGGAGGTCATTCCCTAGTAAACAAGGGGTGCCCTCTGGAGTCACTACTATGACCGGGTGTTTCACCTTGTGTCGCCCAATTTTGTTGTCCAAATCTGCAGTCCCCTCAACAGGAATTTCCTTCCCGTCAAAGTTCTGCAGTTGTCCCGGAAGAGAGGTGAGAGGAATACGGTAATTCTCCCCCATTCCTGGATTTAGTTCCTCAAAGGCCCTTTTGGACAGAAGGGTAGCTTGGGATCCAGTGTCCACCAGTGCCAAAATTGTACCCTGCCCCTGTACTTGTACCGGGGCATAGTATCTTCCCTCCTTCTCCTCAAGGGGGCGCAGATAATGAACATTTTTGGACAACTGGTGGGCTAACTTTCTAGTTTTGTACATTGCTAGCGAAGAGATTTGGGCAGAATTCTGTGGAGAACCTTGGGAATCTGAAAGAAAAAGTTGGCAATTGGAGATCAGAGCCATGGTGGGTTCCCCTGGTTCCGGTTCTGGGCCGCCCCCCCCTTTTTGGAGGCAGTCACCAGGATGGGTTTGAACTAGGGGATTTCGGTATTGTGGGTTCTGGGATGAGATGATGGGCGGCGGTAGCTCAGTCTCCATATCTCCCCAGTCTGGATTGGAATCCCTTGGGACCCATTTTTCTTTGGGAGGAGTTCCCCCATCTCTGAAGGAGAAGATCCTTTTCCCAGGATCTTCTGAGGATCCCTCTCCCTCAAATTAGAAGACCTGTACCTCCTCCACAAAGTGGGTCTGTTTGGGTCCTTTGTTTCTCCTACCTCCCCTCTGCTCCTTGGGAGGCAGGCTTTCAGGGGTAGGAGATTTTGTTTCCGGTTCCTGGTTTTCCAGGGGCTGTTTACAAGTTGGGAAGGAAGGTTCCTCCAAGGCTTTACACCCCCCTTCCCCTTGTGCCTCCTCCCTGGGAACCGGTGTGTTATCGGGGTGCTGCCCCCGTCATTGTTCTGGAGCACCAGGTCCAGAGTTTGGGGCATTCGGCGGTGGCATGCTCATCTGAGGGTTCTGTTGAGCCCTCAGTATGTGACCCAGATCCCGTGCCATATTTTGGACCTGGCGCTCTAACTGGGAAACCTGCTCAGGCTGATACGGGGCTCTATTTTCTCCCCTGGGCTGATCCCGGGAAGGGTAGCTATCCCTTCTCTGGTAGTACCCCTGGTTGGGAAGATTTTGGTACCCCTCCACCCTTGGCCTCCCCTCTCCCCAATTAGGTTGTCTGGGCTCAGGGAATATGGGAAAGAAGAATGGATGATTTTGGGGCTGGAAATTGGGTGGATACCTGGGGAAAAAGTTCTGCCCAGGATTTGGAGAATTTCTGCCCTCCTGGGGGAAGATGGGAGGGAAGTTCCCTGGGTTAGGTGCTTGGCTGGATCCCCCCCTTGGGCTGGAGGAGTCCATACATAACCCAGGATTGGTCGGTTTCCCTTGTAGCGGGGACTTACATAGTCAGGGGAGCGGGGGACCCATTTGTGGGACTACCTCCTCGACTCCCTGTCTGTGACTGGCCCGAGGGCCTTCTGGGCTGTGAGTTATTTGGGGCAGGCAGGTTTTTAGGCCCCCCCATCTCCAAATCTAAAACAGGGGCAACCTTTACCTCTGCCACCTTGGCAGCAGCAGGGGTGCTGCTGGTTTTGGGGGTTTTTCGGTGCGTTATTTTTATTTTCGATAGGCTTCTGCACCTCATAGATCCGGGTAGCCTGTTCAATGACCCAGTCTAAAGATCTTTTCTCGTGAAAATCTCTCACGAGCTGGGTCATGATGTATTTGGGCAAGGCATGGAAAAAAGTATTGATAAATTCTCTGCTGTCTGTGCGCACCCTTCTGGTGGTCTGCGCAAAAGCACGCTTTAATTCTTGCACAAACTCTTGTGGGGCCTGATCCTCCCCACACTGCAAATTGTAGGCTGCCTTGCGAGCCTCTTGGGGATTTCTGTGAACAGAAAAATGTTTTAATATGGCCGCCCTATAGGTGGACCACCTTGAATGATTTTGGTCCTCCAGCCCCGCAAAGAAACTGGAGTACTCTGGGGAGAATGTCCACTTTACATATTGGATACAGCTTTGGCTGTCCTTCAAATGAAAAGTCTCCATCATTTGCTCATAGAGCTCCAAGTGTTCCCAAACAGAGTACTTGCGTTCTTATGACAAGGCGTGATGACACTCCTGATTGCCTTAATCTGTTTCAATGGGTCCTTAAGCAAGGACCTTTTTGCCTTATTGTCCTTTTTGGTTTGGGTAACCCTGGTCCATTCATCCTCTGACTCAGAGGCACTGCTCCCAGAGGTTCCTGTCTGATCTTCCAGGTTTTCCCGGATTCTGCGAGCCTGGGAATGGCTGGCAGAATGTGGGGACCTGGTCTCCTGTGTCCTGCGCCGTTCAGAGGAGTCTTCAGATTCCTCCTTGCTGCCAGGATTTGATGGGTACCCCCCCACTGACCTTACTGGGCAGAAGTTTTCAGGATGCCCTTAATGGGCCTATTCTCCTGGGGTTCCCCACTAAATTGCACTGTGCTTGGGTTCCCATACCCGGATGCCCGCCCATCCATTCCTGGGAGGTACTGGCCTATGAGCCCCATGCTTCTGGCTGGATAGTAATCTGCCATCCCTGTGGCCCGGTGCTCATGTGCACCAGGGGACATGGGGGTGGCAGAGTCCAGGGAATGAGAGAGATAAAGGCCTCTGGTACTAGGGCTCCTGAGGTTATGCTCAGGAGTTTCCCTTTCCCAGCGAACCTGGTCTCTATCCGCCCCTGCTCCCTGCTGCAATGCAAGAGCCTACGCCTTCAGTTCCTCAGTTAAGGCCTTACTAGACTCTATCAGTCTCTCCTGCATCGCTACCTGTTGTTGGAGCCTATCATTGTGCTGGCAGAGAGCCTCATTCTCTCTCTGTGTTTCCTGATTGGTCCTGGAGCACTGGGCCAGTCTTTGCTGCAGGAGGGTTACCTCCTGAGTCCCATCCCTACTGGCCTGCTCCTGTCTTGCCAGAGCCTCCTCCACCCTCCTGGTGTGCTCTAGCAAGTCCTGGTGTTCTTTTTGGAGGTCACCCAGTCCCTTGTGGGCCAGGTGATTTTCTTCCATTTTCCTTTTTAAGTGGCAGACTTCCTGGCCTAAGGTATCCCTTTCCTGACCAAGAGCCTGCATTTGTGACGCCAGGTCGTCCCTCTGCCTTTGAAAGGCACCAGCTTTCTGGCATTCTTCATCAAACTCTGCCTGGGTATCCAGGTCTTTTAGAATCAATTTATTGCTCTCCTCTTTTTCTCTGTCTAGTTGGATTTGCAGGGTGGCTACCTGCTCTGTGCATGCCCTGTTGAAATTGATCTGTTGCTCCAGCTTTTTCTGGCACTGCAGTAAGGAGTCCAAACTGTCTTGGTGCTCCTTCTGCAAAGCCAGAATTCTGGTATCCTGGTTTGCCTTTTCCTGTTGCAGTATATCCATGTCCTCTTTTATTTTAATTATATACTGCCTACTATCATTTTCTGCCTCCTGGCTCCTCTGCAGCCTCTGCTCAGAAGAGACCAGGTCAGATTGGACCTTTTCTAATGTCATCTGTTGCCTATTTGCCAGATCGTGGCCTTCAGCACATCTGTCTTGCATGGCTCCCATATATAGATACAAATATGCCGCTATCCTAACCATCTTGTCTTGTTCATCCTTAGCTTTAGGAGCCATGTATAGTTCACTCAGGGCCACATGTAAGGGACCCTGATCTCTCCATGTATCTGACCCTGTTTCAGTGACCTGTTGCGTGATGGCCTGCAACCAGACCGTTTGGTCCTGGTGAGTCCACTCACCTCTCACAAATAACTTATGTAAGAAGTGCTCTCTGGCTATTTTCATGTCTACTAAGGTCGTCATTCTAGAGATTGGTCTCTGTCCTGACTTACAGAAATTAGTATTTTATTTTTGCAAAACAGACCTTTTCCTTAGAGCGTTCCTTTGAGGAGTGCTTTACAGCGTAACACAGCGTGGTGATCCGACCGGATGTATGTCTCCTGTCAGTTAGCACATTGTATTAATCTGCACAAGTGATAGATCTAACCCAGACGTCCGGCTCGAGCCCCCAATTTGTAAGAAGATTCAATTCAACACTACAGCTAAGTCAATGCCTAGTCTAGGATACTGAATGGAAACCCTTATTGATATATCTTTACGTCCAGTTCATGAGTTCTGGATGACTACCCCTATATAACACCCCTCTCTTAGAATCCCCCTGACCCCACTGAGCCAAGAAGTAGTTCTGTTTTGCAAGTTTAAAAGGTTTATTTGAGAAAAATTAAACAAAATATATATATATATCACACTTTTATAATGAATTAATAATTGAATATCACACTTAATCTGAGCAGTAATGAATAATGGATAGTCTGGCACCAGCACACTTCTTTATAATCAATGATGAGTGGGTATAGGATGGATAAGATAGCAACAATACTTTTATGGTTTCAAATAGATGCAATGTGGAATGAAAATGCAGTACAGAAAATAACTTGATAGGATTTCAGCAAAAGACAATGTAATCACTTTCTTGGACAATTCACCCCCCCTTTATGCAATGTAAGGAGATGAAGATGAGAGCGCACAGTTCTTAGGAATGCAATCAAATAGAATTCAGTTCAATTCCCCCCCAGCAGCTTATACAACAGATAGGAGTTTTGAAACACAGGCAAAATGCTTTGAATATGGTGACAATGCAGTGAGAAATATGCTGAAAATGCTTTTAATTCCCTTCAGGAGGTTCAAGGTGAGTGGAATCTAGTTAATATTAGTTCAGGCTCACTCTAGCAATGATTCAGGGATGGTTCTTAAGAGGCAAACGAAATTTAGCAGTTCAGGCAAAAGCAGCTATCTTTTTACAAGTAAAGAAATCGGGCCAAATCGCAAATCGCGGCAAAATTTGCGAATGCGTGAATCGTGATTGCGGAGAAAGTATAAGGAGTAGGAAGTCGGTTCTAGGCTTGGAGAGCTTAGATTCTAAGCTTTCAGAGGCAAGCTAAACCAAGTTCGTAGCCCAAACGGTTACGGAGTTATGAACGATTTTGTGAAGGTTGTTTTTCGGATTTGAAATAAACTCAAAATGACAGGTGACAGCTTTGCAGCTGCAGAATTGACAAATGACAGTGGTGCAGCTTTACAAAATAACAAGTGACAACTTCTAGGAGGCAGTTCTGGTTAGATTAAAATAGTTTGGATTAGATTATTTTAATTAAGAGATTGGTTCTGCACAGTTCTGCTAGGTACTCACAATATATTTTTGAAATAGGCCTCGCCACGGATCTGGTCAGGTTTTGGACTGGACTCCGGTTCTGGTCTCGGCACTTCACAGTGATCTGGGTCAGCTCTGCTCTGCTGGTCTAGCCTCTCTGGATTCTGGATGTAACACTGCTTTCTGGGTACTGCTACAGGTTCTGGAGATTGATGGATTTGAAGTCTGGATCTCTGGATGTGAAGTCGTCGGTCAGCATGCTCCTCAGCAAATGGAATTGAATTTCTACCTGTCCCAGCAGTCTCTTTTTATGTGTTTTGAAAGTGGGTGGAGCCTGGGCCTAGCAAAGCCTGCCCCTCTCTACTTGTCATTGGCCCAATTCTCCCCTCTCCCATGATTGGGGGAAGGAAATGTGAGTCAGAGTGATGCTGTAGGTTTTATGGGTCAGAGGATCCTCCCCTGGTCAGTTTGCCCACAAATCTATATTTGATTCAAATACATATTGCACAGATACACAGTTGTTTAAAATTACATGCACCCATCACATATCACATGAGGTATACTCTGTTCAAACTCTGCTCTTCCTGAGGGCTTGCATTCAAAAATGGCAACTTATTTTCGATTTTAGTGGGTTATGCAACCTTGGTTCTTCATTAAAAGTTATACACATATACACAGGCTGTCCATACCTACTGCAGTAAATTCCCATATCTCTAGCTTAAACACACAGTATGTGGTGTCAATAAATAGCGGGGTTTTGCCCCAGAACATCACACAAATTGGATTTTGGGCTTGAATCGAAGGTCCATTTTTTAAATTAAGGCTCTCAAAGTTATACATTCCTTTCATTTGATTACAAAGATTTATCAGTATTTCAGTAAAATATAGATTTTGCTTTCAATTCAGTTCTCAGAGTGTTGGATTCCGCCTCCAAGACTTGGGTGGGTCAGTGATCACATGTGTCTTCTGCTGGGAGCTCTTTGTGTACAGTCAACAGTCAACATCAGCATATTCTATTCAAGTGCAAGAGCCTATTGTGTGGTCTCTGGAAGGCTGAGGCCAGCAGACCAGGGAGCCACTTTGCATTTGGTTAGTATGACCATGTGACTTCCTGGGCTTCCGGAGGTGAGAAGGGTTCCCAGCCTTTTGGCCTGTTAATTAAATCAGATTGTCTTCTGGGAACAGCATCTGATTGAGATTTTAATTAACTCCGAGCCTTTGATGTAAAGGCCTCTCTTGTAACTCCTGACATGCAGTTTCCCTGTCAGAGTTTAGACCGCTAGCGCCGCCCTCAGTCAAAAGCGGGTACTGCATGCATTTGTTTTGGATCAGTCTTGTATTCAAGCATTTCAAACAAGAGATATTATATGGAAGTATATTGTCAAGGTTCAACAAATGGCATTGGTGTAGTTCTGCAGTAAAATAATTTTGTGACCATAAATTAGCCATGTTTGACCTGAAGAAAACGAATTCCCAACAGTTATGGGTTGCTTTTGGCAATCAGCATTGCCCCTTTTACAATGGTTTTAGGCTCTGTGCCCTTCTGTGCTCACAACAGAGGCAAAAATGGGTGGCACCTTGGGTGACCATATTGGTGTGCGCAACTGCGCGGTTCTCCTAGATCCTGGCGTGGATGTGGGCGGCGACAGCTCAACCCCACATCTACCCTGTCTATTGATTTATTTTTATTCCGGGATAGGATAATGGGCAGCGACGGCTTAATCCCCATGTCTATCCAGTCTATTGATTCAGCATGGGTCAAAACCCTGCACAGTTGTCTCCACTGGATGTTTAAACCGAACATAACTTTTAGTGTCATCAGTGTGAGAATGATACTGCAAACCAAATTGGGCAGCAGAGAGAGAGAGATAGAGAGAGAGAAGTAGTGGATGAAAGCACATTGGAGGGACAGACAGAGGAATAGAATCAGAGAGGGATTGGGAGGAAGAAGGGAGGAAAGAAGACATAGAACATCAATGAAAGGAACATGAGAGTATGAGAGATAAAGATCCAGTGAGGCTTGGGTGATTAGAAAGCACCACGTCTTGAGTCCATTCTTATTGTGGGACCCAGGTTAGGGTTCACCTAGATTGTTGCCAGAGGGCGTTAGTGAGATAAGTAATTTCCCTTTACTGCTTCATCATTAGTCAGGTAGATATTTAGATAATACAGGTTATCGATCTCTAGTAAACATCTTGGGGTTTAGGGAAACCTAGGATGGGAAGGGCAAAGCCCATGGGGCACGAGAAAGAGAGGGAAGACCCTTAGTCTTAGTGTACCCCTTTCCAAACATGGTAATAAAAGCCCTTGAATCGTCTTTGAGAGTTGGTGTGTTCTTGAGGCCCCATGAAACAAACCTCACTGTCATTTCGCTGATTTCATCAAGCATTGATTATTCCAACAGCACATAACCCAACAGGACATATTATCTTACTATGAAACGTTACGGCATCCAGAACAGTGTGACAAGGCTACTTGACAGGGAAGGGGGCTGGACACATAATGCCAGATCTAAGATCACTCGACTGGCAAGCAGTCAAGAAAAGGAACCATTTCAAACCACACTGCATTGCCCACCAAGCTCTTCATGGCAGATGAGGCAAAATTCATCTAAACAGATGGGGCCCAATAAATCCAGGCCAATGTCCCACCATAACAGCCATGAAGAACACTGAGCTCTAACAAAGACATACTTCTTGAACCATGCAGTATGTCAGCAGAAGGCAAAGAGGAACAGACTCTTCTAACATCAACAGGATCACCTCACTTTCGAGAAAAACTAAAAGACTTGGCTTTTTAATACACATGACAAGCCAAGACACCATCCCGGAAATCTGCCACATATGCATCAGACTATCGCTTTTAACCATCCTTAAAATACCCTCAGCTAATCTCCTGCTCTAACATACTCAACTTTTTCGATGCTCAAACACACTGTACATAGACGAACTATGCCTTGCGCACATGATATTCTAACATTCACTCCATATTTCCGTCAACGCAGCATTGCCCCTCTACAACGAACTTACATACCACATCCCCAAACAGTGTACCCTAATACCACAGCCGCACTAGACTGCCTCACTGAGACCAAGCACATCTGTCCCTTTGACAACACAATCAAGAAACAGACCCACATGCAGAGCTCAGCATACTTTCGGTCTGCACATATCAACACAACTGCAGGACAATCTTGCATCTTCCCTTAAACCTAACATCCATCCGCTCTGTTCCCGATGCATCAGAGTGCCTGCAGACAATGCAAATGGCTGAAGTGTGTGGAATAAAGCCCAGTAATATAGCATAACATATTGCTTTTAGATTATAAGGGCATCTCTGTAGTTATATGCCATATTTAGTAACCTAGTAAATGATAAAAGCTTGCAACATCAGGCCCTGAAAAAGCATTGGCAAAGCCAACAGTTTTGGGTTTTGTATATAGATTGGTTTAGATATTTGACAGATGCTGCCATTGTATGGTCCCCGTTCACACAGTGTGCCAGCTGGTGCCCTCTAATGGATAAGTAATAGCATCAGTTTCTTTGTGAGAGTGGGCAGACTGCTCTGCAGCACCCCTATACTTTGAATGGTGAGAGTAGTGGGCAAATGAGGACAATACATGTCAAATGTGTGAATACCTGGGCATATGATTAACATATGCAGAGCGTATCCCCAAATGTGTAGTTGTTGCTGCCATATACCAAGTGCAGCCTCAAGTGCTCCAATAATGCCATGATATGCCAGGTATAGTCGCCATATGTCAGGGGCTTCCTCGCAGGGGCTTCCATATTATGCCAAGTGTCGCTCCAAATGCCCCAGTAAGGCCACAATATACCTAGTATAGTCACTGTATGTAAGGTATAGCCCCACTCGTCTAGGTGGTGGCAACACATGCCTAGTGCAGTCTTAGATGCTCTAATAATGCTGCCATATGACTTACATGGTCAACATATGTAAGCTCTACTTTCAGAGGGGTAGGGGAATAGAGGAAGAGCAGCTGGAAATGATGGGACAAGAGAGGGGCAGGGAGCCCCCTCCACTGATGAGCAGATGAGAAAGAAGAGGAAAACCTTCCCATTCAGCAGATGGCCCAGACACTCCCCATTCAATCTTTTAGTGTGGGCCTATTTTGGCGCATCAGCCCCAGCTCCCGATCCTTCCCCAGCCCTACCAGCCCTGCTTCTATTGTTCACCACTGTGATTTAGCTCCTGGGCTTGCCCTTCTGTGATTGTGCTACTACTGTCATTTTGCTCCAAGGTATTCACAACTTGATCATACATTTAGGTTGCCCCCGCCATTATTGTATTTTGGGGGGGGTTACATCCCCCAAACCTCCTCCCCCACCCATCTTTACCTCTTCCCTAGCCCTCAACCTCTTATCTCCCCTTTCCCACCCCCCTAAACAATTTGATGAACGTTTTTGTTATGATATACACTTTGAAATGCCTGGCCTTGCAATAGCAGGCGATGAAAGGACGTTGTACCGAAAATTGTACACTCCTAGCTCCCACTCTAGATTCCATCCACATACTTCATTCACCCTAGAATTACCCACTGTCATTTGGCTCCTAAGTGCTCATTCTGTGGTTTTGCACATCGTCTTTCCTCGTAAGTGCCTACTCTCACTTGTTCCAGTCTGGTTATTCCTTCGGTGACCCATCACACCTGGTACTAAGCCCAATCTACTGTGATTTGCCACAAGGTTCCCCTCTTCTATTTTGCTGTAAGATGTTTCCTAAGTGCTCAATATTGCAAATAATTTCAACGGGCAGATCATTTGGTGGCTTAACAGTGGGGGTGTCAAACCCGATAACTGTTGCTGAGTTTTTACCTGCTGGCAGTGTCAACATGTTTTGGCTGCTCTTACAGATTATGATATGATATGATATGGCATTTATAACGCACCTATACACGTGTATTATAAGAAGGCTGAGAATAAATGTCATGTACTGATTATTAATGTGTATAACTCTCCAGGAAATGGTTGAATTCTTGCTAAATGAGTGGCTACATGGGCACCCGAACGGCCAGTATTTTATCGTTGGTGATCTAAACTATCATGGCCCTGATTTTACTCCTAGGAATGACTCTACTTTCACAGGATATTGTTTGATGAAAAATGTATGTGGAGGAAGGGCCATAGAAGATGATTATGGTGAGCCTGCTGATGGCCATGGTCCGTGGTCGTTTTTCATCGTCTCATATCAGTTGATGGAGCTCGTTGTAGTAAAGGGTATACAAGGAAGCGCATACCTCCTGGGTTGATTTTGTACTAACTACGGGCACAGGTTTTGGAAAGGTAAGGTCATTTCAACTGGCTCACAATAAGTTGAGTGACCATGTGGTGGTTGGAATTACCCTTTGGATCACTGACTCCAGAGTGCCGGAGGGTTTAAAAGGACAAATGGCTTTAATAACTCAGGAAATAGAATCATATGGTCTGAGAGAAATGCTCTAATATTGGAACAATTAGTGATAGAAGAAATCTCAAAATGTCACAGTTCTGAAGAATATTAACATTTCGCTGAAAAACGTTATAATATTTTTGAAGTAACCCAGGAAAAATCATATGCTATTGTGAATGGAGAGGGGAAACATGTACGATTTTGCCATCGACAATAGGAAAAACCGATTGCAGGCTGATATAAAATGTCAAAAACCAAGATAACTGACAGAGTAGATAGACAAAGAGTTATTCATAAACTCAAGCTAAGGTTTAAGGACTGGCTTAGAGTTCACAAAGGCTCCATGGCTGCAGTGCAGTGGTAAATGATGTCGCATTCACTTTGCGGTTCTGATATGCGCATGCTCTGGAACATTTATAATAGGCATAGTGAAGTGCAAGGGAGGAAACGAGCAATGAATCCCATTTCCAAGGTTATGTGTGGAGAGGCCATATGAAGACATTATTTTCTCGGGAAACCTTAAAAGTAGAGGTAAATAACTTTCAGGAAATCAAAGATAATCGAATATTTTATTTAAGAAGGACCCAAGAAAATGGGTATACATTATGCATAGAATCTTCCTGGAAATTAAAGACACAGGGAAGCTCTAAAATAGTTGGGGTAAATCATTGCTAATTCCAATGTATGACAAGCATTGGCAATGCCAATCGTTTTGGCATTTACTATTGGTCTTTGCATTATGCATTCATAGGCCCCAGGGTGCAAGGAGGAGAGTGCAATATTTTAAAGGAGGATGTGATAAGGGGTGTGCAGGTGTTCAAGAGAATGAGAAGGAAAACAGATCAAGGGAGGAAGCCATTGATGGACGGTACCATCGATAATGACTAAGACGAAATTTGAGGAAGAAAGGGTGCGATTGAGAGGGTAAGAAATAAAGCGAGTGTGTTAGAGGAAGGATGAGAGGGGGTATAGAAAGGAGGTAAGATAGGTGGGTGGGGGAATATAGGGTATAGGTTGGGTGGGGATAGAGAGCTAGAGGGGGTAGAGGTGTGCGTGGGTGGAGGTAGCTATGCCACCAAAATGCGCCAAAACTAAACAGGAGCATTGTGAAAGCCGAATGTTCTGGCTTTTGTATAGGTATTAGATAGGCATGTATAGGCACTGATCATATGCCCAGATACTCTTACTGTTCTCATCTTATAGGAAAGTGGTACCATCAAAGCAGTGCCTGGCAAATGCCTACATAAAAGGCACAACTGTTGGCTTTGCCAATGCGTGTTCTGCCTGGCGTTAGCTAGCAATTCGTGCAGCAGTATACAGAGAAGCTGTGATGTTAATCAGCTGCCCAGTGGGAGTCAATCATAGCAAAATGGGTTCGTTTCTGCCATTTTGCATAAGCTAATGCATCTCATTTTGAGTTATTATAATTCTGGTTTACGTGGAGCTTGGGAAATGGATTTCCCCCTGTTGGTGTACTACCCACGTGTGTAGCGTGATTAACCACCTAACTCTTTTTGCAGTGCTACCCAAGCTTTTATGGTCACCTACACGAGGACGGCAAGCACACCCAAGGATGTAGATGGCCAGTTGTACGGCATGGCACAGACAGGGCATGCCTACAAGGCCAGTAGAGGCCACCTGGCATTAAGTGGTAAACATTCTAAATTATATACACTGGCTGGCAAATTCTAAATACAATGTTAATGCCAAAAGGTCTGGCTTTGCATGAGACATGAGTAGCACTTTTTTCAGAGTCCTGGGAGAAATCAATCCACCTGAACGATCCCTGCAGAGTGACTCGCTCTCTCTCGTTGCGCATGCTCCATGTACAGCAACGCCTGCGCTAACAGGTGCTCGATCTAGTAAATGGACTAAAACTTTGATACCGCTTTACGTTGAGGGGTGGGCGGGGGTGCAAAACTCATGAGAACAGCCTGATGTGCTAGGGCGGAGAACGGCCACAAAAAGAACAGGTTCCGGCTGCTCCTTTAGACTTGCACCAATAAATGTGACAATGGCCCTCATTACGACCCTGGCGGAAATCGAAAAACGATGGCGGAAATGCAATACCGCCATCGAATAGCGCTCGGTGCGATTATGACCCGTCACCGTAAAGTACGATGCCATTAGCGACACCGTAGTGAACGCCAACGCTAACTGCACCAAGTACGCGCACGCGCGCCATGCAAAACCGTAATTACCACCATGGCGCAACGGTACGCGAATTCTGACCCTAGCGGATATTTACCTAACGCCATCAAGCATGGCGGAAAGTACCATTCCGCCATGGTGAGAAGTACGGCATCGCGAACCAACCGTAAATGGCCCTACTGAGTGCCTGTACACCACTCCCTGGCCACATTGCACAACTCCTCGTAGGTGCAATGAAGTCACACAATGCAACCAGTGAAATGTACAAGTCACCCATGCATGCCAACGAACAAATGAATGTAGGGGCTCCAAGTGCCTTGTGAGTGGCCATTCATATTTGCCATGTCACCATTGCCGTACTGATGCAGCACAGGCATGTGAAGGTTCAAGTACAGCAATATGAACTGAAATATGAGACAAAACAACAACAGGCCCCCATCGCTTGACACCAGTGTAAGGCAACATTCAAAGCAGTATCCTGAGGGAGACTGCACCAGCCCTGTACTCTTGCCAGTAAACAAACCAACCATCAGCATAAGCATGTACCACACAAGTTGGCAGAGTGACTGAGCAGCCAGGATCATCTCAAGAGGGGCCAATGGGAGCTGCAGGGCACAGATGGCACGAATACAGAAGCTATTCCAACGGACATGACCTCAGTCTCCCTCCAAGAAACGCACGCAAACACAGGCACCTGTGACCAGCCATATTCTGATAATCACATCATTCCACCAATCCACCTGGCTGACCGGCATCTGTTACACAAAAGCTAATCCCCCGCCCCTGAGCATGACATCATTAAAACAGTCATAATGGCAGCCCCTATCCCTGACCTCACTGGGCTTCGTAGGCAAATGCGCCCAGTACAGTACCACGCAACTATACTCAGAAGCCGGAACCCAATGCAGATCTTCTCACAATACATCGCTCCACAAATAGGAATATGCTACATTACTTGCAAAGAATAACGCTACACGGTTAATATCATAATAAAAATTTAATGCACAACAAAATCACCAAGCCCATACAGCTATTAGGTCATGAACTCCAAAATATATTTCATTATTGTGGGCTGCATCCGCAATAAATGACCAGCTTCTTCTTGTGTGACGCCCTGTTCCTTCATGGTACACAGGGGCTACATTCCCGTTCAAAAAGGCAACATGGAAGCGCCTAGAACCGCAGGGCCGTCCCATTAGGTAGGCACTAGTCCAGCTGAAAGGTCGATATGTTGCTCCTAACCACTAGTACTGCGTAAGGGCATGTGGCCCATTGGCGATCGTCCCATAAGATCGTAATGGTGCTCCACTGATTAACACGAAGCAGCAGGTGTCGGGAGTAAAAGCCATCTGCAGGAGTGGCATACAGATGGCAGCGGCAAAAGGGGAGGAGATACCTGTCACCCAAATGAAATGAAAAAGAATAGTATGGGCATCAGAACTTCATTTGAATTACTCACTTCAATGATCACACTAAATCTACAGCCATATGCATGCTAGCCCACTCAAAAGGATTATTCCCACCCAAAAATCACTTGCGAATCATACCTATATAAATCGAGGTCAAAACACTATTACAAACGAGTCTTTGTGTGCATGCGTCTGTTAAAACAGAATCCATTAGATGGGATTAGTAACGTGCATAGACACAAGTGTTTGAAGGCGCGTCGAGACAGGGAGGGTTCAACAAGGGCAGATAGACGATGGTCCCACTATGGCAGCTCTGCATCACATAGCGCAGGGGAAGTGGATAGATTCCAAAAAGCCATGTACATGGCAAACTCTCAATTAAATCATCTGTCCATGCATCCATACATCATTCCCTCATCCCGGTATGAAAACGCCTGATTATTTACTCACATAACATGTGAAATTTCCATTGAGTCTGTGCGTAATGCAGTCTGCAAAATCCACTGTGCTCCAGCCCGGAATTCCAGTGTTGTGAAGTAACATGTATTTGGGAACGTCCTGCATTATCGTCCACCACGCTATTGCGCATCCCATACTATTCATATCAATCATTGCATTCTCGCCATGGCCCCTGTCCGAAGGACATTAAACAATAGAACGTTATATTTGCAGTCAGACCTGTGGGCGTCTCCTCGCCGCTAGCTGAAAACCGAAAGCGCTGTCCTTCGAATTCCTCATTTGCAATATCACGTCGAAAAGGCATCTGTGACCGCTTGAAATCACAAATTCATCCATGTAGTGCGGCAGTGTGTGAAAATGGCAACTGGCTTCACTCACAAATGGGACGCCCCGCCCGTTGGTGAACCTCGGTACAGTGCTGCATGAGGGTCCACCGTTAATCGAGTACTACATTCCACTGACCCTTCACAAGTTTGTTCGCGACTGCAAAGATAGTATGTGAAACAATGGGACCATAGCAGAATGAACATTTGAAGCAATATTTCACTGCCATCGGGATTAAATACATGATTGTAATAGCAAGATGCTATGCGTCAAATTGCAGCGTTGTGTGCGGGACGTGCTCGCCCAAAGGGGATTGCAGCTTGCACAGGTGGAATGAATCACCACAGGTGAAGGCTATACAGCCTGAAAACACATAAATTGCACACCCAACCCCCTCCCACAACCACACCCACTCCAAAATGCTACCGGCAGGACTAGCGATGTTGGCCCTGGGGGACCTGATAGCACTGCAAGTACTCCAACTTCAAGAAGAAGACGAACACCAACTACTACAACAACCGGCCGCACAGAGGAGACGCAGGAGGAGGAGGAGGGCAAGGCAGGGCCAGCAAGGCCCACCAGCACAGCCACTACCACCACGCAGGCAGCCCGCAATCCCACGCCTCCGAGCTCATCCGTTCAACCTCACTGATGAGCAGATCCACACCCTCTACCGTTTGGACCGGGTCACCATAACCTCCATTGTAGACATGACACACGCTGACCTTGTCAGCATGATAGATAGCCCAACCGCCATCCCACCCCTACTGAAGGTGGTGTCTGTACTCCACTTCCTGGCCACAGGCACCTACCAGCACACAGTCGGACAGTTGCATGGCATTTCACAGCCACTGTTGTCACGGACACTATTGCAAGTGCTCGATGCCCTCCTGAAGCACGCAGACGACTACATCTCTTTACCACGCTCGGAGCAGGAGATTACAAACACAAAAGTGGGATTCCATGCACTTGCCGGCATACCGGGTTGCATTGGTGCCATCGACTGCACCCATGTGGAATTGGTTGTCCCACATGCCATGGAGGTCCACTACTGCAACCGAAAACAATATCATTCTCTTAATGTACAAATGGTGTGTGTCTCCAACAGGATCATTACACATTGTTGTGCCCGATTTCCTGGATCAACCCATGATTCAATGGTCTTGAGGAACTCTACAATACCACGCTACATGGAGCGACACGCAGGGAACAGATCCTGGCTACTCGGTGAGTCTCATTTCATGCATGATAATGTGGGGTATGTGATGCGGCAATGACCTGGGAGGAAGGGGGGGGATGCGTACGTAGCAATGTCATTCCACAAACATCCTTTATTGTCCACATACAGGTGATGCCGGGTATCCACTGAAGAGATGGCTCCTTACACCACTCCGGAACCCACAGAACCAGCATGAGGAGGACTACAACCATGCCCACTCACGTACCCGTCTAGTCATAGAACAGGCATTCGGCCTACTGAAGGCTCGTTTCCGCTGCCTCAGCAGGTCTGGCGGGGCACTCCTGTACCGCCATGAGAAGGTTGCAAAGATGGTCATGGCATGTGTCATGCTACACAACATGTGCGTAGTTAGAAATGTGCCCATGCCCCCTGACGCAGAACTGCAAGCACTTGAAGATGGTCATGATGAGGGTGGGGATGTGGCAGCACCTCAAGGAGTTCGCGAGGCACAGGAGGGCCGTGAAATTCGTCAGATTATCATAGATTCATGCTTCTAGCACTCACGCCTGGTGGCTGATACATGGACACGGGACTTGTGGCACTGTGTGTGTCTGGAACATGCACAATATGGACTGTACGCCTATAAAGACCTCGTACACAAAGATCAATGTCCACACATCTCATTGGATGATTGTGAAATGTTTATAGCATATGTGAAATTATGTTACACACCCCATCGACCCGCCACCCAAGAAAGCCCAACACACCCCCTCCACCCTCCTACCTCCCCCCCGAACACCAGTGTCCAAAGATGCTCATTGTCAGTGGGCAGACGCTATTGCAAGCCCCCTCTCCGGGTATCAGGGGCACCCCTGCCTGTGGAGCGCAGGTTCCTCCCAGATCTACGTTGGGGGCTGCCCTGGACGGAACTTGCAACGGATGATGTCTCTGCCTGCTCACGTCCATGCATGTCCCTAAGGGTTTGTGAGAGCTCAGTGAGCACACGGCGCACAGCGGCAAGTTCAGCACATACGTCTTTGGACGTCGCATGCAGTTCCCCCCTCAGGCTCTCGGTGCTTCTCTCCATTTGTACCCTCAGGCTCTCGGTGCTTCTCTCCATTTGTGCCCTTAGTGTCTCTGTACTTCTCTCCATTTCTGCCCTAAGTGTCTCAGTAGATGTTTCTATGGCTGCCTTAGTACCCCCACATTCATCAGCATGCTCCTTGAGGAGCGTGGCCAGTTGCTGCTGTTGCACGATCACCTGGTCGAGGGACTGTTGCCTCTGCTGGGCCATGCCCATTTGCGGTGGTGTCACAGAGGGGCTGATCACCTCATGTTGCCTTGCCACAGGGCTTGTGGGGGATGGCCAGTCGTCGTCTTGTGGGTGCCCCTGCGTGGTATCCTCATGGTGTACGGGATGAAACAAACAGGGGGATTGAGACAGGTCATGGATGGATCCTACATCGACAGCACCGTTTTCTGTGTCGGAGCATGCTGCCATTAATGCAGTGTCACCTATGGTGCTGCTGCCACCAGAAGCAGTGCCTTCTGTGGCATCCATTGGGGGGACCTGTGGTGCTGCTGTTCTGGGCATGCTGGCTGCTGGGGTGCCTGTTGAAGTCCCCTCCTGTGTGCTGCCACTTGATTTGTGCTGCTGCCGTGTCTTGATCCGTGCAGCTGAGGTGGAGGGTCTTTGGCCGTTGGTCTTGGCCCTCTTTGCAGGTGTGCTGGTAGGGGTGTCCTGAAGCTCGTCGTTTGAATCTGACCCTGTGTTGGAGTAAAGGAGGGCGAGCGTTATTTATGGGTCTGTGGAAATTGGAATGGCAATGTATCACATGCATTGGGGTGGTACCTGAGGGTGATTTGGGTCAGGGCCTTGGAGGTGGTTTCATTTTTGTGTGGATTGAGGATGCAGTTGTTTTGCAGCCTGCAGTTAGGGTGTGCATGCTGCACGTGTAGAGGGTGTTTTTAGGATTTTTGATTATTTATGTATTTAATGTGACTTTTAAAGTGCGCTATCAGGCCAATGTATGTGGACGTTCTCCTGGACATGTGTTTCTGTTGCACTATGTGGACACATGGTACTTCACATGATTGGACATTGTGGATTTAGCATTGTTTTATTTGGCCCACCTACCTGATTCTTCGGATGTCTGCACTCCTTTCTCCATCCCTCCGACTCCCTCTATACTCTCCATTCCAATGGTGGAGGCACAGATTTCTTCCCAGGGGGTCAACTTGATGGGTGATTCCGATCCTCCCCCGGTAGCTGTGGCAATGTTACGGTTGGCTGATAGTATGCTCCGTACGCGTATCCGCAAGTCGTCCCATCGCTTTCTGCATTGCTGTGGGTTGCGGGGTGCGGTCCCCACCGCACTTACCCGCTGTGCCACCAGGGCCCATATGGCCTTCGTGTTCGCAAGTGCCGTCCTGGTCATTTGCGTCGAGAAGACGACGGCAGCATTCTCCTGGAGGGTCTCTGTGAGCACGGTGAGTTCCTCATGGGAGAAGTGGACCTGCCGCTTGCGGTCGCACGCTTTTTTCGCAACTTTTCCCATTTTGATTGTTTTCACTAGGGTGGCTAACGGGTTGGGATGTGTCTCAGGGTAGGATTTTTAATGGTTGTGTTGGGATTCTGATTTTATAGGTGTACGGCGTGCTGTTTCCCGTTCCGGGCCCATGTTTTTACTTCCGTTTCCGTATATTTACGGTCACCGTATTTTGCGATTACCGCTCATTACGGTGACCGCTATGATGGGTGGCGGAATTGCACCTAGGGCGCCGTACGACGGCGGTGAGGGGCGTTTTGGGGACATTTCCGCCATCGCGGACTTTGCACTTCCGCCATGGCGTAGTGCTCGTGCCCGATGGGTCAGAATTAGCCGCACTTTACTCCGTCGTGCAATGGCGGAAACGCTATTTACGCTATGGCGGTCAGGTCAGTTACTTTCCGCCAGGGTCGTAATGAGGGCAAATGAGTTTAGTGGGCAGTGGTGCCTGCCACGGGGACACAGGTCTGGTTTACGCTTCCTCTTTTGGTTTCAATTGATACATGAAAGCGGCTCGCCAAACCCACCACCTCCTGCACAGGAAAATGCCTTTCCCGACTCAGTGTAGGATATCTTCTCTGTTCTATGGTCCTGCAGCCCCGAGGAGGGCTGCCCCTACACTTATCTGCGCTTTGCTTCCCACCTGTGGAGATGTGCTGCCTCATGTTGAGACTCATGGAGACACTGGTGCAGTGGCAGAAGTGTACCGAAAAAAGTAGTGGAACTGTGGTCTCGGCAGGCGCGAGGGTAGGCGGAAGCATAGTGCAACATGTGTTGCGGCCGGGGCATTGCAATAGTCTAAGTGACTAGTAACTGAGGCTCTTATCACAACTTTACACTAGCACAAGGTCATGAATGGACAAACCCTCTGTATAGGATGGTGAACATAGTCCTAAAAAGTAGAGGAATGGTAAACCGAAAAGAATGAAAGCAGTGGAACACCGCTCCCGAGCTCACTTCGATCACTGCACTGATGTTCCTGCAGCACTAGAGTATTTGCCAGGGTCTGTCCTAAAGTTGTGAGAAAGAACGCATGCGGCCATTACTGGATACAACTACTGTAACATACAAATACCTGGTGTTTTGGGCAGTAGCACCTCTATATTCTGCTCAGGAAAGAAAAACCTTCCACACGTGTACCAATGCAGTATTGCCACATTGCCTCACATCCCACATTATGACGACACACACTGTCTACCCTCTTCGTCGTGGAACCCTAAGTTGTCAATGCCAGATACTGGCTCCTGGGTGACATCAGCGGTGTGATTTGCGTCTTCTATTCACAAATGCTTCCAATCTGGGTGTCGCGCGAGGGTCTGGCAGTGCAAGCAAATGGTGACATATGGTAAGGGCTATGGCTCGAGATTCCGTTTGTATACAAAGACAAATACATATGTGCCACAAAATGCAACATGAACAGTAACGCCCACTACAGTGTTACACACACGTATAGCTTGAACATGTTAGATGGAACTTCTGCCTCACCAGTCCAATACATGCCATGGCCCTGTGACGCCTGCCTGCTAGTGAGACTGCATGTCTAGAGTTAGGCTATAGTAGCGATTCACCAAAGATGCAACCCAGAAGGTGATGTGGACAAATCACTACAGTGGTTATATGACGTCCTGACACAATAGTGCACACGCTGGTATGGTTTTGTGTGGCTTGTTTGGTTTTTGCACAGCGGTAGCAGCACACTATGCATAGAGACATATTCATCATGTGGGGACAACGACGTTTGATGCATCCTTTGGCCTAGATGATGTCATGGGATGTGTCATTATTGGTACTGATAGCACACTGCATGACAACACAGGAAGTGGCATCCTAGGCACCTTCCTGTGGGCAATACCCCGTCTAAGCCTGTCCCTTTTACTCACCTTCTGCTTTCCAATAAAATTAAAAGAGGATGGATGAAAGGCTTGGCATCCATCATAAGCACTGGTATTGCTCTGGGAAGCCTTCCACAGCACTGAACTGCTTAGCCACAGGGAGAGAACATGTCTGGAAATGCGGGGGTTCTCGTACCGAGGCCGCTTGGCCTACCAGGTTATACTGGACTGCTCCATTTACTGACATATCCTAGAAGCATTTCACTGTGGCAGTTCCCTTTCTGTGGACTGGTATATCATGGCATGTAAGGATGCCCAGAGCAATTTTAGGTGGTATGATGATTTGTACGCAAGGCGCCTTCACTTTTTGATTCTATTTCACTTTCACCTTTAAACCATGTTCCAGCTGTCATGATTGCACTTATCTAAGTAGGGAATGCTGTCCATCAGAGATATCCTTCCCAGGGGGTCACACTGCATGTTCATGAATAGCGCTGTGCTGAGTGAGCAACTTTCAGACCAGCAGCATGTGGTGTAGCAGTGTGACTTTGGACTATCTACACAAACGATGAGTGCGGCCTAATGCAAGCGTGGCCAGGGCGCACGCGCACGCATGCCACGTGGGACTTATATGCACATACATCATCTACTCAGGTGCTTAAGATGGAAAAAATGGTAGTGTGGCTGTGATGCTAACTTGTGAAGGACTTAAGCTCAACATTGGACATGTGTGCCCTGACTCATCCACGCATGAGGCCTTCACTCCTGAGGATGATAATGTGTTTTGCTGGCCTCTGGCAGGAGCTAGAGACATAATTTTGCCTCTCCTGCACAGAGAGGGGTCGAACAGTCATGGACACAGGTTCCACCTCCCCCACTCCTTTTCCTCTGATGCCATCTCGCATTGCCTTGGCTGATGCTGCCCAACCTCCATATCCTTTATTCGTGCCATGGCAAGCCGCTGTGTTGAGTCTTGTGCTGTTCCCTTCTGGCAGTGCTGGTGTGCGTTGCCCCCAAGGAGACTCTGGCTGTGTGCTTTTTGCCCTGTGGTGAATAACGTGCGCTATTTGACACAGGGGTTCTCTGGTCCCCAGTGCGGGCACACACTCACCTAGGTTCACGGTCAATGGGCAGCACAGCGGCAGCACACAGTGCGCCAGTAGCAGGCAGGGTTTCTGCTTGGCTGCCGGGCTCCCCTGAGGCGGCCGTATGTTCGCCTGGCACTCGTGCAGGTAGTGCACTGCAGTGGCAGCACGCAGAGCGCCAATCAACACACGTTATCGTGCAGTACCACGAGGGGTGCTTTCTGCCTGTTCACAACTAACGTCTGAAAGCACCATTTAATAATTAAATGGATTTTCACGCAGAGCATCAGTCCCTGCATGTTATCATACAGTGCCCGAGGTGTGCTTTCTGGCAGTTCACAGCTAACGTCTGAATTCACCATTTAATAATGTGATGCATTTTATGTTTACTTAGCCGGCAGGGGGTCTGCTCAGTCGGCAGGGGATCCGCTCCGTTCCCGGGGTCCCTGGAGGCGGCAGCATGTTCGCCTTGCATCGGTGCTCTGGAAGCAGGCTGCTGCCTCTTCTGCCACGCCCGAAGCTTTAGGCTAAACTTTCAGTGGCCACCTTATAACTCCAAGATGGCTAACGTGTATCCTGCTAACGTGATCCACATTGACGTGGAAGCGAAAACATACCACTCCACGCTGAAAGTCGCACAGACACACGCGACATGTGTCAGTACTCCTGATTGGGAGAAAAAACGTTAAACAAGCCACTTTTGCATTACATCCTCGTAGTTTGACTGAAATGAGCGCTTTGTGCTTTGGTCATTGTATAGCACAGCATTTCCAGTTGTCATAGCAACTACAAACACTGCTTCTTGGAGCTCCCCTTTTCCCTTTCGTGTAGCAATGTTTTGGCGTAATTTGGTGGCGTAAACCAAAAAGGGCTTGTGTCACTTGCCATCCAACTATCATCGGTTGTTAGCAATGATTGATTCCAGCTAAAACAAATTTGCTCAATTGCTACTGGGAAAGAAAAACGAATGGATAAAGAAGGAACATATTATCAAGAATCAACGGTCAGGGTTTAGGAGGGATTTAGAACCCTTCCTAACTTATGGGCACATATATTGATCTTTGTATGCTTGTTTATTTGATTATTCCTGTGATTTTGATACTGTAAACCGCAATATTTTATGGGAAAGAATTGAGCATTTGGGGCTACACCCGCACATTTTTTACTGAAGGCCCTATGTACTAATACTATTGTTCAAAACAGAACTAATCAGGATGGGATCCTTAGTGAACTGATACATCCAAATTATGGGTTGAAGCAAGGTTGCTCGTTAGCCATGATTGTATTTAATATACATCTGGCTGATTTGGAGAAGGACTTAAGGATGTGTAATAACTACCCTGCGCGCGTAAGACAACAGCCCGTAGCATGGCTATCCTACACGGATGACACAGTGATCCTTGACCAAACAGCAATAAGGTTACAACACAGCCTCACTGCTCTGGAAACATACTCTGCTAATCTTGGTCTGGTCATAAACCTGACTAAAACAAAAATTATAATTACCCAACCTAAAAGGAAGAAAATAAATAGATTTGTGTGGACAATCAATAAGGTGCCTATACAGGTGGTGACCAGTTATGTTTACTTAGTGATCACTGTTTCTGACTCTTTCAATCGACCATGCAGCTCCGGCAAATACCATGACCAAGAACACCCGAGTGAAATTCAATGCAGTTAGGTCCTTTATATGGAAAAGTGATGGCTACTCTATTGAAGGACTTATACAATTATATAAAACTTGCACAGTACAGAACATTTTATACGGTCTCAAAGTATTTACTAGTAAAGAACTGTCCTGGCTAAGAAAGAGAAGCTGTGGTAACAGGCTCTGGGATTATCTAATGCAGTGTCAGTAGATGCCATTTGTAGTGAATTAGGCTTTATTACATTGGCTACTTAGAAAAAATATTTCTGCTTGTATCTTTTATTTGAAAATGCTGGGAGATAGGAACAAATGTACTTCTATGTATTCTCATTTCTCAGGTCAAATACACATTAGAGCCCCTAGTAGAGACCTGACATTTTAGATTGATGATGTTGACAGTTTCTTCAAAGATATAAAGTGGACATGTCTGAAATTGTTGGTAATATTTGTAAGGAGATCTAAGAGAAGACAGCTATCTGGTATAGAATTAAACGATTCACCATGCTGTCTGGAAAATCAACCTACTCATTATACAAAAGCCAAGGCTTTCTTATTAACTCCCCCTGTAGTTACATCAAGAAATTACAAAATTACAAAATACCAAAGTGCATCGGTGTGATATGCTGCTTAGACTTGAACAACTACCAACTCTCTCGAGGATGGGTGCTTGGACACATGTCCCTTACTCAAAACGGTTATGTCGACTAAAATAGAAGTGGACACCCCATGCCAACTGCTAACAGATTGTTGTACCCTTTTGGATGTAACAGAACAGGGATATAAGAACCTTTCCTATAATGTGAAGCATTTGCACAACGATCAATTTTGGGGACTTGTTTATGCTGGTGAAAACCTGGTTATGAATTTTTCTATTTATTATATATGGTAGAAGATTTTCAAACGTATTGAGGAAATTGTTTAATTGGATTTTTAAGTTTTGATGATTTTAATAAGGTTAACTGTGATGAGAGACTTTTTATGAATGTCAAGCAATGTGATGTAATATACATTAATAAATATGCAAATTATGATTTTATGATTTTTGCATTATTGTGTAAAATTTTACATTTAACCAATAAAACACTTTAATAAACATGTTTTAAAAATACTGCTATTATGTCCCACTGTAATATTGCTGCTAGGTGCCACACACTCAGGTTGCACTTTTAGGTCGCCTGATGGCTCTCTGCTCTTAGTTGTTTCTAAATGTGCCTGCTGTGTCTTGATTCCGAGTGTCGCGACTGTGATTTTGCTCCTTGATCTTCCTGAGGGCTCTGCGCTGTAAATGTACTCAGTATGATTTTGCTCCAAGGTTTCTGCAAAGTCGATTGTGCTAGCACCATCATACGAGTGGGAATGTGCTCTTAGCTGCTGTGTGATTTTGCTCCTACGTGTCACATATCGGTAAGTGTCACTTGCCCTCACTGCTCACTCCTAAATCACACTACGACCTAAGTCATGTCTGTGTTCAACACAATATTTTGGATCTGTCCTGCAACATCCATAATATGACTGTACAGGTTTGTTAGAACTATTTAAAAGGTACAATGATTTCCTCAAATAGAGGCCTACTAGATTTGGCACTCAGTACTGATCTCAATGACATGCCATGCGCTTTTCATGGGCAATATTAATTTGCATGGAAGATTCATTAAATTAATTTAACAAAGGTACCACCCTGTCAGGAATACCAGTACATGACTGATTTTTCTATATGTTCCTTTTTTTTCTTTTACCTACACCATACCAATTTGATGTCGTACAGGTGGTATGCATTCTTAATTCATGTTGTTTTAGAGGATACTCTCAGTGTAGTTAATATTTAGCGTTCCTTCAGTTCCAAGTTTCCATACTTTGCTTAAATTTGCCAATTTGGAAGAGCTCATTCAATTAGCTGTTATAAGTCTTGCGGGTCCATGGCAATCACAGACAGACAAGTCTGTAGTGTACACTGGTGGGTACCATCAGTCTTGTGTTAGCTGCATTGTCCACTTGCTACCTTCTTCAGGATTGAAACAATACAGCCATGGAACACTCCTCCCTGCCCCCTCTTAAAGTCTTATTTTCAGAACAAGCTCAAGATCTCATAAGAACAGCCTCATTAGTACACCATCAACATTGCTAAGGGTTGAAAAGACAGCATAATATGGAGAGAAGCTCAGACAATCAAAAAAAGCCCTCTTTTGAGGCAGCAACCAATCACTCAACCAGAAAACTCAATGGTAACTCCAAAGACCCACCTACAAAACAACTGACCTCCAATATTTCAAGATTGTAAATTAGATGCTTGCCACTCTAAGAGCAATCCCTCATCACAAACAAAGCAATCAGCATACATAAGAGCTTACCAAACCAAGAAAAGAAACACCCACCTTCAGGGATACTTATCAATGCCTGAATCTAAGCTCCGACCCAGTATTCGACAACCAACCAACAGACAAATACCCTGAAACCCATAGTTCTTTGACTCACAACAGATCACCCCTTTCATCACAAAACACTGCCTGGCTACCAGCCGCCAATTGAGCCGAGAACATAACCTTGATCCTAAGAAGAGCCTTCAAAGACTAAAAGAGCACACTCAAGAAATCAGAACACAGCAGGCGTATTTGTATAGCATATGTTTCCCTCCCAAAGGGCTTTGTTTGCACTGTTGACAGATAACAGATGTTTGCTACTCAACTCAATTGTACTCATTATATCGACCCTAGAAGGATGAAGAACTGAGCAGATGTACTGGGATTTGAACTTGTGACTGTGAGGTCAAACACCGGCCCGTGTAGGGAATGCATTAGTCCACTGAGCCACAGACCTGGCTACATCACCGCGCAAACACACAAATAACCTAGAAAATCTCTGAGAGACTTGGGAACAGTACGCCAAATAATAGCACCAGACGCCTCTTCATAAATTCCTGTGCCATGGCAAGACATTCCAAAGACACCTAAAACCCACCCAGTGTCAGTAAAATGAATAAACCATGTATGACAGAAGTTTCTCTTACAGGCAGTTCCTTGGCAGACATACATGAGGTCATCGCCATTGGCTACAAGATACCACTCACTAAAACACCACTAAGAAAGGAGTTGGATTCACACTGGTACACAGCACTCTATTGGCATTAAACTATCACCCTTTAAAGCCATCAAGGTTTGAGAATCACTCCTCTTCCTCTGTATCACCTCACACACATCCACAATAAAACCTCATCCTGGACAATTTAGTTGCAATCCGCTTTCTAGTCTTCCGACATGGCCCCCCGTACTGGGTTATTTCATTCTTTGGTTGGAGAAAAGGAACAATTTGGCAACAAAATCCCTTTCAGCAAACCTGGGCACCTTGCACCACGAGCAGTTAGTAAAAGGCCCCAATCATTCAGCATGATAAACCCTGGATGTAGTCCCCTTCAAAGAAAATATCACCACGCTGGCATCCCCACTACTTCCCTGGTGAGACCATAGTCCCACCCCGTTCGCTGCTTTCGCATAAGTTGCCCCACCACCAAATTGTATCAAGGCTCCCCCAGGAATGAGCAGGCTGTGGAAGGACATCAAAGAGGAGGTGCAAAACCAGAACCCTCTATGCCACCCCTTCTATAAAAAGATGGGAACTGGTTGCATTTTTATTTCTATTTGTTTGCCTTTCATTAAGCATGAACAAACACCTTTTCAGCATGTTTGTGCTGAGAAGTAAAGATTCAACCACGAAGAAACACTAGAAGTAATAAACAAACATAGTATTTAGGGTAGAGCCACTTTTCAAAAGCATTCAAAACCTGAATAGCTCGTGTGTGGCCCTTAATGCTATGAGCAAAGAGCTCCATCATCTAATTACATGACAGGCAAAGCTGCAGCCTCAACAAAAAAGATCTATGCGGACAGAGAGCCAGGAAACTGACTTTATACCAACATCCTTCACTACCTCTGCGGTGTCCGGACAAGGAAATATGCTGCACACCAGAACACTTTGGGTTATAGATTTAGAGAACCATCCACTAGCAGGATCTACATGTTACTTACATTTTGTCTGAGGCAATTGAGGAAAATCAATTGGTAAACTAGCTCCAGAAAGAAAACAGGAGGCTTAAGTGAACCAGGAAAGAAAACGACTTACCCACAGACAAAATGACCCACTACTGACAATTCCAGACTTACTAAGCAGAGCCGATAAAAGCTAAACAAGCGCACTGCACACACACTTCTCAGAGTATGAGCAGCAGGTAGAAGCAACTGTTCAAAACTGTCGACGAATTAACAACAACAAAAACAGCCTGCAAGACATCACTATGAGCAGAGTAACAGCTCTGACTTCATCTCAGCACACTTGAGGGACACACTTTTAGTATTCAGCCCAATACTGAACAGATCATCAATTATTTGTTAGAAGTGCAACATCAAGCCAAATATATGTTATATTTATTAAATCATATTGAAAACTTTAAAAAAAGACCTTAAAAATAGAGCACTGCTTTAAATATATCCTCCCATGTTTCTTTTATATCTCTTAATTTCATCAGCACATTATCCTTATTAAAGCATACTAGCTAGAGAAGAGTAGATTAACAAAAAAACAGGGATCGGATGTATGCAAAGATATTGCATGCACAAAGTTAAAGCCAGACAAAGTGGCAGCTTCACTAATGCAAAATGCCAGGTGGCAATTATTAGAGTGAAGATCATGACTTGCCACTGCCATTGCAAATAACACACATTGCTTTATATTGTGAGTTGCAAGGTAGATTTAGTGCAAGCCTCCTTTGCAGCTCACATGGTCATGTAGTAATGGTTTCTGTCTCAAAGTACTTGATGGAAACTGTCTGTCTAGGGAAAGAAATAACTTACCAAAGTGGAATCGATTCATGCCTGACTGCTTCTACTGTGCATGAAGCAACATCTGGCATCTCATTCAGTTCGGGAAAGCCTTGACAACCCGTCCATTCTTGAAGTGTTCTGGATGGTAGGCCATCAAGGATCCCGTCCAACCTCACAGATCTCTGCACCTCACACTGGGAAATATCTCAAGACTTTAACAAAGGCCGAACTTATTCTAGTGGTTACAGCTTTACCTTGGAACTACTCTTCATCTACACTTCCAAGGTAACATGGAACTAGGCGCTCATGACCAAAGCAAAGGAAGGGGCAGAGGGAAAAGACCTAGAAAGGGGCAAGAAAAAAACAACTTCAGACAAGGGAGATGAGACCAGAACTACAGCGAAGTGAGACGGAAAGGACCCCAGACACAGCCAGAGAAAGATATAAACTGCCATGGAGCTGAGTAAAGAAACCAAAGAACAAAGAGGGGCAATAGAAGGAGAATCCAAGAAAGGAGAACCAAGGACAAGGTTCGGAAAGGCCCATAAAAAGAGATGGGAAGTAGAGATAGAGAGAAAGAGAGAGCAAGAGAGAGAGGGAGAGAGAAAGAGAGATAGAGAGAGAGAGAGAGCGAGAGAGAGAGAGAGAGAGAGAGAGACCAGAAATGGTACTCATGGGAGAAGAAAAAAAACATGGAGAGAAAGAAACTAACCCGAAAAGGGGAGACCAAGAAGAAGCCTGATACTGGACCAGAAAAGACTGTGAACATCGCCCAAGAGAGTATCCTGAGTAAAAACATATTGACCATCATGAAAAGGACTTATATATTACATTCAACTTGACTGTTTCAAATGTTTTCACCCCACCTTTCTGCCCTTACTCGTCCTTGCCTCTAGCGCTCTCAAGCTCTTCTGATACATACGTGACACACCAAAATAAGAAATAAACCGTAGGCTGTAAGCATTTCCTGTACATACACATTTTTCTCTAGATTTTCAGCTGTAATTGATACACTTTGCCGTATATATGTAAATGTTAAAGGCCGCTGCTGTATTTAGCAGTTTTAAAGGCATATTTTTGGAAGACCGTTTACATACAATTTCCAAACCTTTGAAACTATAGCTTGAAGCAATTCCATCTTTCGCAGCAGCCTGTTACATACAGGTGACAGGTATGGCACCATAAATAGGGAAGAAGGGTGTGCGTGGCAAACGGACACTGGCCGATGTGTTTTCAGTCCGGAAGTGAATTTCTGGTTGCACATTTTAAATGCAGAAATAGGGTAATTCAAACAGAAATACAGATTATGATTAAGGCGTCTTCCACCTTATGTGGTTGCAGCAGGCCTGCAGTACTTGTCATCACATTAGTTATTATTTTTTACTAGCAGAAAGTACCCGTACTCCGCACGGGTCTGTAGACAGACATGATGACACACTCATCAATTGTTAAAAATCAATGATCCTGTAGGTCGCTGTTCAGAATAGCTTATCACTTGATGTACTTTGCACTCTGCAGCAAACTGCTCTGAGAATGGGCAAAGGCAATTAACAGGTCCGGCGGGGTCGGAATACCCCAGTAATTGCCCATTTGCGGGTGCCGGACTTTCATGCCAGTATGGAGGTAGCCTTGCCGCTTTTACCGGCAATGCTACCTCCAACCTCGTAATGAGGCCCAGCGTTTTTGTATATTACTAAAGTTGAAATAGGCCCATTTTTGTTCATTCACTAGGCCGTATATTAGAAAACAATGTTTTGAACTGGCCTGCTCTTTCCAGCCAGCTTCACTCTCACAATAGAGGCCTAGCACGACCTCTCTATCTCTGACATTTGTGGGAAGTATTTTACCCTACATACATCTTTGATATAGGTGACTCAGAGAGAAGAGCAAGGGAGAGCAGGGTTTTGTTGTCTTTGTGCCTTGGCGCCCGGCTTTCTCGCTGGAGCACGTCTGCTCTTTTTCCTGTCCTGAGGGAGAGGTGCTCTAGTCTGCACTCCGCTCTTTTTGGATTTTGGGGTTTGGTCCTGGAAACCCTGCCTTTTTGGGACCTTCACCCCCAGGCTGTAAAGGTAAGGAGTTATTGAGTCTGCAGAGAGTAAAAGAGAGGTTACATATTTTATACAGTAATTCTTTCCCCGGTAAACAGGCATAGAACTTCAACAACAAAACAACATCACGTAACACATAGAAATGTATTTCCCTTACATGAATATTTCTACACAAATTAATTATTTATTTTCTGATTTTTATACATTCTTTGTGAGTATAAATTATTTTACTTCCTGTTAATATGTGATATTCTCCATCTGGGTTTCCATCCTTTCATTTCATTCTTCAGATGGTTCCTGGGCTCTACCCTCACTGGTCTCTTCAATCAGTCATAAAGTCTGTCTGGGGCGATAGCTCTTCAACTGATTCCTATGAACCCATTTCTCTTCCTATGCTCTCCTTTAGGAATGCAGATTTTATAGGCGTCAGGTGAGATTTTATTGACAATTTCAAATGCACTGCACCAAGAGGGGAGGAACCTCTGTTCCTTGGTCTGGTTCTTTGGAAATTGTACAGGTAGACCCTGTTTACTACTTTGTTCTCCTTCTTGGTAGTTTTTAAGTCATAATAGGCTTTCATTCCTTCTGTCGACCTTTCAAAAGTTCACTGAGCGTAAACAAAAGCGTGCTTAAGGTGTTTCCATAAATTCCCAATGTACTCATGGGTAGTGGACACGTTGATCAGGGTCTGCTTTTGAGTTCTGTTGAGCAGATACTGAGGTAGAACCATTTCCCATCAAGTCATGAGTTCAAATGGAGACATTTTGGTTGCAGAAGATGGCGTGGTCCTAATGGCCATTAGGACAAGCAGTAATGGGATGTCTCAACTTGGTCCAGAGTCTGCCACAAATTTCTTCAGGATGCCCACAATTGTTTTATTGTACCACTGAACTCCCCCGCTCAAGGCTGGGTAGTAGGCAATGTGGAGTTTTCTTTTTACCCCTAGTATTTCCCACATCTTGGTCATCACCTCGTTGGTAGGGGAAGGGCGAAACAAGAGAAAGTGTGATTGATCATTAGTGTAGTATTGGTCTCTGCCTTACAATTCGGGCCGGAATACATTCTACCCACTTGGTAAACAAGCATGTGATAGTCAACATGTACTTGTTTCCGCTAGAGGAGTGAATCACTGGCCTGATAAAATTGACTTGAAAATCCGGCCAAGGCAGTGTCATTCCCGTTTTCTGTAGGGGAGCTCTGTGTGTGAGAGACCTTGGCTGAAACTGAGCACAGACAAAACACCCCTTTAAGTAGACGTCGATGTCGAGGTCCTGGTCCATGTGTGGCCAATATACGACCTTGCGCAAGATTTCTAATGTGGTATGAAACCCCCTATGATGGGCAGTGGCCGTGTTATGGGCATAACTTAACATCAAGCTTTGGAATGAGGTAGGTACCACCCACTGGTCACATCCAGATATGGATCTCTGGACCAACAAACCGTCTTGGATTCGGAACTTTTTGCAAAACTTCATAAACACCCGGAGATCTTCCTTCCTGATATAATCAGATTCGGTGAGTGGAAAATTTGCGGGGTCTTCAATATGTTGATCAAATTTCCCAATAATTGGGTCCTCTTTCTGTGCAGAAAACAGATCTTCATCTGGGGTTTCTTTACTCCACCGGGCAGTTGAGAGTTCATTATTGGCATGGGTTTAGGACCTGGTGACAGCAGTGACCTGGATTTCCCCCAACAGGGATTTGGTTTCTATGAGATCCCCATGAATGGCTCTGGTTTTCGCCAACTGGTCAGCCAGGTAATTTGCAATTTTGTCTGTTCCCTCTATTTTAGAGTGACCTCTGATATTTTTCCAATAGATGGTCACCTCATTAGAGATTACCAGATCATTAATTGATTTAATTAATTCCCCATGCTTTATCAGTTTATTGTTTGCACACAGCATGCCTCAATTTTTCCAGCTGATCAGGTGATCACATTCCTGCCATAATCAGAGTCAGTGATTATTACCAGTTCTTTGAATTGGTGGTGTGCTGTGGTGAGGATCGATTGATGTATCACCATCAACTCTGCCACCTGACTACTTCAGGGATCTATTTTGTACTCAGCCAAGGGTGTCATTCACCCAGGCATTCCCAATGCCAACCTCTATTTTAGCCTGTGATTGTCAACATGGTAGGAACACCTATCCACATAAACTGTGTGTATCCCCTGACACGTGTCTTTCTCATAGACTTTGTGCGGGGAAGTCAAGTACACCTTCATATTGTGGTTGGTCCTTAGACATATGCTCGCAAGACACTTTTCTTGAGCACAGTCATGCAAGTCAGCCAATCCTCGCGCAAGAGGACTCTTCTTGTTTTGGCCATACCTGACCTCCACAGAAAAGCCTTGCATGGACAGAATCCGGGAACTAATACTAGAATTACTTACCTTCCCTGTTCGGATTTGTTAGGGAGAATTCTCTGTTTAGGCTGAATTTCCTAACCTAGTGACTCCCCCAGCAGCTTTGCTGGATTTCTGGAGTTTGTTTCTTTCTCCTGCCAAGAGTGAGACTCTTTTTCTCCCACTCTTGGACATGATTTGTGGTGTACCTTTGACTGTTAATGTGTTTTATGGGCTATGGGGTCCTTTACTCCATAGGGTCTCATGTGTTTTTACTATGCGTGTTACACAGCACCCTCAGTGCAGTGACACAGGGGTGTCATAGTGACACCCCACCATAGACTACATACCCTGGGACTGACTACTGTCTCCCAGGGCATGTAAAGTCACCATTGGCTTTACTAGTCCCAAATTATGAACAGAAACCAGTACAAACCATCATAATGTGGACGTGCTGGTCGGGGCAATTTGATTGCCCCGGGGTCTGTTATTTGAGGGGGCACGTCTCCGTCCCCGCTGATTGAGTTTTGGCTGGTGGCAGTGGATACTACTTTTTAAATTCGACCGCGAATATATCTCTATGGGATTTTCCCATTGTTCGAGGCTACCAACTTTAATTATTTAATTCTCATAGCCTCGAACATACCGCTGGTTTATTTATTTCATATTAATTCGCCGGTTGGTATTTTTTGCCAGAACTCGATTCTAAAATGGCGTTTGTGTTCTCTTCTGTGACTCCAACCCAAGTCGAGCCCTTTGTTCCACTTTTTGGGGGGGCTACTCCACAGAAGCCTCCAAAAGTGGTGCCACTCTGTCTGGGTACCACAGGGGGTGCGGGAGGGGGTTTAGGCGCCCTGGACTGAGTTACCTTGGTAACTCAAGTCGCACTCTTGTGTGATTGGCCCAAGTGGTGAGCCAGCCGGCTCACCACTTAGCATGTTTGATTGACAGCTAGGCTGAGTGAATGGGGGTGTGCTGCATAAAAGCAGGGCTTTTGGGACTGGAACTTCAGAAGTCACCACAGGACCTGAGAATCTGACGAGGGAGAAGCCTAGCCGACTTGCTACGATGACACCACCGGTGGAGCCCTGCGGAACCGACTCACCACTTCCCGACGACAGAGAAGATCTCCCGGCTGGAGAGTCTTCTTCCCCTGACTGGTGGGCACAACCAGTTTACCTTCTTTTCCTCGCATCCCAGGACGTCTTCTGGTCGAATTGCCCGTGCCAAGCACCATGGCAACCGGATAGCCACTTACCACTGGACCGCGAATAAAAGGACCGCTCCTTTTAACTGAGAACTCCACGGCTGGTTTCTTCCCTGGCAGTGGCACGGACTCCTGTCTTCCTCCCCGACGAGATCCTCTCTTCCCCCGGACGAAGCACCGACTTGCATCCGCTGCCAGGAACAACTGCCCCCACTGGAGTATTCTCACCAATTTAAGGTACTGTGTCCACCAGGCCTCCCTTTCTAAAGATTGCTACAAGGTAATAATAATCCCTTAACCTTCTGGACTGGGCTGGCTGCCTTGACCATCTAACTGGTCCCTTTCTTTTGGTCCAACTCTTTCTGAACTGATTTCGAGACTTTTGGGCACTTTGAACCGTGTGACCTTGGACACATTTCGACCGGAGCCTCTTAAAGTGGGTCCGGTCTTGTTAACTTTGACTTTACGGTTTTAACCTGCCTTCTTCTCCTACTGTGTTTTTCTGAAAGTGTTGGGATCTGTTTCTATCTTTGCTCTGCCTTTCTCTCCCTTGTAAACCGATTGATTAGAGTGCCATCTTCGCTAAGCGCTCACCGCTGTCTGAAAATAAGTGTTGCTTTACTTAAGACTTGTCTAACTAATTGTTGAAGGGAGTGCATATATTTCAGTGACCGTGTTTTTTAACGGCTTAATATTAGTGCCTGTGTGTTTTATTAGATGTGGTTTTAAATAAATACTTATATCTCTTTTACACCAAGCTCTGGTCAGTGTTTGCTTGTTCTACTGTGTTCTTTTGACCTATTGTAAATACTCTGTATACTGCCTAACTCTTCTTGAGGGAAGTCTGACTGCTCAGCCACAGTTACCAAGTGAATCTGTGTGGTACAGACTGCTACCAAGTGGGTTTACTGCCAAACACCTGTAGTCTTAAATCTTTTGCAGTGGTCCCAGAGGGAACTGCACAGGTTTCTGCCTAACACTGGTGTACAGCGGTGGGATTTGTATTGAGTATACACTTTAGTGTGCTTTTTGAATACTTTAGGACAACTAACCACAAAGCTTAGCACTAAAAAGCTGATTTTCTAACTATGTCTGCTATGGAGAGTTATACCCTAGAATCATTGTCTGCCAAAACTGCTGATTGCTTAAAAGTATTGTGTAGACATAAGAATCTCTCTGAGAAGGGCAAGAAAATTGAACTTATAGAAAGATTGTTAGAAAACCAAAGTCTGGGTGGTACAGAGGAATCTACCCCCCCAGCAAATGTAGAAAACAGTTATGGTATTGATCTGAATCAAAGCCTTGATAATGAGTCAGAAGGAGTCAGAAGAGAAAAGTGAACCTAATGAAGTTAGCCACTCTGAGCCTCTGTCTGCCTTACCTACTGTACCTACTGGGCCTATACCAGGTCCTACATGTAACCCTGCTTATTTTGAACTTGAAAAAATGAAGCTTGAATTAGAGTACAAACGGTTTATTGCTCAATCTGAAAGAAACCAAGAGCTAGAGTTCAGAAGAATGAATGCCCAGGCTGAGCAGAAGCAAGCTGAGTTAAGACGCAGGGAAATAGAGCTTAATCATGAACTAGAAATGAAGAAGTTGTCTGTGGAAAATGCTTCTCTCTCCTCTGGTTCCTCTAAGAGTTCCAGTCCCAAAAGACCCCGGATGCCTAAGGATTTAGTGGGTATGTATGAACCTAAGTTGGATGTGTTGGATTGGTTAAAAATGTTTGAGTATAATCATGGGCTCCAGGACATCACAGGGAATGAGTTACTTCCCTGGTTGTTCTTTAGGCTTCCCCCTGTTGCAACTGATGTGGTAATGGAGTTGGGGGAGGTGAATAAGAAGGATTATGAATGTGTGAAACTAGCTTTGATAGCTAGATTTGGGAAGACCCCTTCCCAGTACCTTAAGAGGTTTAGGACCGTCAAAAAGCATGATGGTACCCCTTGGGCTACCTGGGTGAGTGAAAGTTTGAAAAACTTAGAGGGATGGATTAAGGGTTACAGGGTTAACACTTATGAAGGAATGAAGAATCTTGTAATGTTGGAGTCAATTTATGATGCCTGCTCTCCTGAGCTCAGACAGCACTTGGGTGATTCAAAGGAATTGGATTCCAGGAAGTTAGCTAAGGCTGCTGACTTGTGGGTTGCCAACAGGGCCACTCACAAGGATTCTGGGGCTACTCAGAAAAAGGATGAGGGAAAACAGCCAAGAAAGGACTCCAAAGAGAATATTAATAATTCCAATTCCAAAGAGGGCCCCAAACAAAACCAAAAGGGTAAGCCACAAGAGAAACCAAATCAGGCTAGTGTACCTCCTGGTGCCAAACCAGAAGGAGGTCAGAACAAGCCACCATTGCAGAAAGCATTTGGTAAATGCTCTATTTGTGGCTCTACTGACCATGTGAAAGGAGATCCCAGATGTAAGGGTAAACCTTCAGGGGTCCAGCTTGTCTCCTTAGCCTTCGCTCCAGAGGAGGAAATACAAATGGCAAGTGGAATATTTCTATTGCTGGCTGATGAACCCATTGGAGTCTCAGCCAGTGTTTCTTTAGTGTCTCTGGGTTTGTGGGAACAACAGAAGTTAGATGTCTATAAATCTATCCCAGATAATACTAAAGAGTATAATAAGGACTGTTTCCAGGTGAATGGTCAGGAGACTCCTGCCATTAGGGACACTGGGGCCAGCATAACTGTGGTGGACAAATCGTTTTTTCAGGCTGAGGATGTTGCTAAGGCACCCAAACGCCTCACCAAGTTAGCTGGAGGGCCTGTGCAGATGCTTCCCCAATTACCAGTTCTCATCCAGTGTAATGACATGACTGTGAAGATACCTGTCAGCATACAAAGTGAGCTGCCAGGAAGGGTTCTGTTGGGTAATGACTTGAAAACTCTTGGAATAGTGTCACATACACCTAGACCTCCTAGTAAAAGGTTACAGGAGCTCACCAGACCTGCAAGGGAGAGAACCATGAGAGGTGCTCCCAAGGAGATGATGAAGAAGGAGATCACTCCTGCTCCACTGGAGATGTCAGCTGCTGCCTCTAAGAAACTAGAAGAAAAAGGGATACCTAAAAATTCTAAAAATAACCTCACAGCCAGCACTTCAGTGCAGCCAACAAGGACTTTCCCTAGGTTGTCCAAAGTTACACCAGTAACTCCCCCTCCAGCTGAGGCTGAGAGGGAGGTACAACCCTGTGTGGTTGAACTAGACTCTGAGGAAGAGCTAGTGGAAGGCCAGGAACTCATTGGAGATCTGGATCCTGTTGACCATCCTGAGCTGCAGTCTTTACTGGCAGAAGGTGGACCCAACAGGGCAGACTTCAGTAAGGGACAGAGAGAATGTCCAACTCTGGAAGGTCTTCGCCACCAGTCAGATGCTCAGGCTGAAGGGCAAGAGCCTGGGAAATATAGGTTACACTGGGAAGATGGCCTCTTCTACAGTGAACCAACGGAGTCTGTACCTGGGGACAACAAACGACTTGTAGTACCCCAAGAGAACAGACCTCAGTTCTTGCAGTTAGCCCATGAGATTCCTTTGGCTGGTCACTTGAGTTTCAAGAAGACTAAGGAAAGGCTCTCACTCTACTTTTATTGGCCAAAGATGGGGGCTGAAGTAGATAAGTACTGCAGGAGCTGCCACACCTGCCAGACTTCTGGTAAGGTTGGCTCCAAGAATGTGGCACCTTTAGTGCCTCTCCCTGTAGTGGGAGTCCCATTTGAGAGAGTAGGGATTGACATTGTTGGTCCCCTTGATCCTCCAACCTCCTCAGGCAACAGGTTTATACTTGTTGTAGTAGACCATGCTACTGGGTACCCTGAGGCAATTCCTATGAGGACTGTTACAGCTCCGGCTGTGGCTAAGGCCCTCCTTGGTATTTTTACCAGGGGTGGGTTTCCTAAGGAAGTAATCTTAGACAGGGGGGTCGAATTTTATGTCCCACTACATGAAAGCCATGTGGAAAACCTGCGGAGTTACTTACAAGTTCTAAACCGCATACCACCCTCAGACAAATGGGCTGGTTGAAAGGTTCAGCAGAACCATGAAGAGCATGATAGGTGCTTAAGAGGACCCCCTTAAAAGAAAGTGGGACCTTCTACTGCCATGCCTTCTCTTTGCTTATAGAGAAGTCCCTTAGGAGGGAGTAGGTTATTCTCCCTTTGAACTTCTTTATGGTCATCCGGTCAGAGGTCCATTGGCCCTGATCAAGGAGAGGTTGGAGAGTGCTCCTTCCCCCAAGCCAGTCAGAGTGACTGACTATGTGATAGGTCTCCGAAGGAGAATGTCACAAATGATGGCAGAAGCAAGTGATAACTTGAAAGCTGGACAAGCATTGGTCAAGCACTGGCATGACCAAAAGGCTAACATGGTTGAGTTTACTCAGGACCAGTTAGTTCTCGTTATGATTCCAACAAGGCAGAGGGCCTTGCAAGACAAATGGATGGGACCCTTCAAGGTTGTGGGTAAACCTGGAGAGGTCAACTATCTGGTGGACTTGGGCAATCCCAAGGAGCCTCTAACAGTCTTCCACACCAACAGACTAAAAGCGTATCTCTCCAGACCTGATGTAGGAGCTTTGCTTTTAGCATCATCTGTGGAAGAAGAAGAGAGTGAAGCTCTTCCTGATCTCCTCAGAGGCTTACCTTTAGACGAAAAGATTGAAGGCGTAATTCTCTCTTCAAATCTGACACCTGAGCAACAGGAAGAGTGCAAATCTATGCTAAATCAGTTTGTCTCCCTGTTCTCACTTTCACCAGGCTTGACCCCTTGGGGACAGCATGACATACTCACTGGTGACTGTCTGCCAGTCAGAAGCAGAGGATATCGAGTGTCAGAGAATGTAAGAACCCTCATCAAAGGTGAGGTCAGCAAGATGCTTGATCTCGGGGTAATAGAGCCCTCTACTAGTCCATGGTCTAGCCCAGTTGTGTTAGTGCCAAAGTCAGGATCTAAAGAACTTAGATTCTGTGTGGATTACAGAGCTCTTAATGCAGTCACTAAGACTGATGCCCACCCTTTGCCAAGGACAGATGAGTTGGTGGATAGACTTGGTGCAGCCAAGTTCCTCAGCACATTTGATTTGACATCGGGCTATTGGCAAATAGCCCTGAAAGACCATGCCAAGGAGTAAACTGCATTTTCTACCCCAGTTGGCTTATTCCAGTTTAAGGTTATGCCTTTTGGATTGAGAAATGCACCTGCTACATTTCAAAGGATGGTAAACCAGGTTCTGAATGGGATGGAGGACTTCTGCATGGCATACTCGGATGACATAGCAGTGTTCAGTAATTCCTGGGAAGAACATGTGGACCACCTGAGATATGTTTTGCAGGCTCTTGGAAAGGCCAATCTTACCATAAAGGCAAGTAAATGCCAGATTGGACAGAGCAAAGTGGTTTACCTTGGACATGAAGTAGGAGGTGGAGAAATAAGGCCTTTGCCCAGTGAGATTGAAGCTGTGCAAAATTGGACAACACCTACTACTCAGACCCAGGTGAGAGCCTTCTTAGGCCTCACTGGATATTACAGGAATTTCATTGAGAACTATGGGTCCATAGCTTCTCCACTGAATGTCATCTCCTCTCCTAAATTCCCTAGAAAGTTTAGGTGGAATGAGGAATGCAATCAGGTCTTTGAAACCCTGAAAAAGGCTCTTTGCCAAGCCCTAGTACTCAGAACTCCTGACTACCACCAAACTTTCATTGTGCAAAAAGATGCTTCAAATGTAGGAATAGGTGCAGTCCTCAGTCAACTGGATGGGAAAGGTAGGGAGCACCCCATTTGCTTCATCAGTAGAAAACTGAAGGATCCTGAAACAAGGTGGGCAACCATTGAACAAGAGTGTTTTGCTATTGTGTGGGCTCTGAAGAAGTTTAGGCCATACTTGTATGGTTCTACTTTTGTCATTCAGACTGACCACCAACCCTTGAGATGGTTAATGCAAATGAAAGGGGAAAACCCAAAACTATTGAGATGGTCAATCTGCCTGCAAGGGTTTGATTTCACCATTGAGCACAGGTCAGGGTGTCACCACCAAAATGCTGATGGTCTCTCTAGGATGTATGTCATCGACTAGAGGTATGAGATTTATCCAGGAGTGGATTAAATCCTCCTGTCCCTTAGTCTGGGGGTCAGGGAGGCGAGTGTTAGGGAGTATTCTCTGTTTAGGCTGAATTTCCTAACCTAGTGAGTCCCCCAGCAACTTTGCTGGATTTCTGGAGTTTTTTTTTCTCCTGCCAAGAGTGAGACTCTTTTTCTCCCACTCTTGGACATGATTTGTGGTGTTCCTTTGACTGTTAATGTGTTTTATGGGCTATGGGGTCCTTTACTCCATAGGGTCTCATGTGTTTTTACTATGTGCGTTACACAGCACCCTCAGTGCAGTGACACAGGGGTGTCATAGTGACACCCCACCATAGACTCCATACCCTGGGACTGACTACTGTCTCCCAGGGTATGTAAAGTCACCATTGGCTTTACTAGTCCCAAATTATGAACAGAAACCAGTACAAACCATCATATCGTGGACGTACTGGTCGGGGCAATTCGATTGCCCCGGGGTCTGTTAGTCGAGGGGGCTGTCTCCGTCCCCCCTGATCGAGTTTTGGCTGGTGGCAGTGGATACTACTTTTTATATTCGACCGCAAATATATCTCTATGGGATTTTCCCATTGTTCGAGGCTACCAACTTTAATTATTTAATTCTCATAGCCTCGAACATACCGCCGGTTTATTTATTTAATATTAATTCGCCGGTTGTTATTTTTTGCCAGAACTCGATTCTAAAATGGTGTTTGTGTTCTCTTCTGTGACTCCAACCCAAGTCGAGCCCTTTGTTCCACTTTTTGGGGGGCTTCTCCACAGAAGCCTCCAAAGGTGGTGCCACTCTGTCTGGGTACCACAGGGGGTGTGGGAGGGGGTTTAGGCACCCTGGACTGAGTTACCTTGGTAACTCAAGTCGCACTGTTGTGTGATTGGCCCAAGTGGTGAGAGGGCCGGCTCACCACTTAGCATGTTTGATTGACAGCTAGGCTGAGTGAATGGGGGTGTGCTGCATAAAAGCAGGGCTTTTGGGACTGGAACTTCAGAAGTCGCCACAGGACCTGAGAATCCGACGAGGGAGAAACTGAGCCGACCTGCTACGACGACACCACCGGTGGAGCCCTGCGGAACCGACTCACCACTTCCCGACGACAGAGAAGATCTCCCAACTGGAGAGTCTTCTTCCCCTGACTGGTTGGCACAACCAGTTTACCTTCTTTTCCTCGCATCCCAGGACGTCTTGTGGTCGAATTGCCCGTGCCAAGCAACCTGGCAACCGGATAGCCACTTACCACTGGACCGCGAATAAAAGGACCGCTCCTTTTAACTGAGGCCTCCACGGCTGGTTTCTTCCCTGGCAGTGCAACGGACTCCTGTCTTCTTCCCCGACGAGATCCTCTCTTCCCCCGGAGTATTCTCACCAGTTTAAGGTACCGTGTCCGCCAGGCCTCCCTTTCTAAAGATTGCTACAAGGTAATAATAATCCCTTAACCTTCTGGACTGGGCTGGCCGGCTTGACCTTCTAACTGGTCCCTTTCTTTTGGTCCAACTCTTTCTGAACTGATTTCGAGACTTTTGGGCACTTTGAACCGTGTGACCTTGGACACATTTCGACCAGAGGCTCTTAAAGTGGGTCCAGCCTTGTTAACTTAGACTTTACGGTTTTAACCTGCCTTCTTCTCCTACTGTGTTTTTCTGAAAGTGTTGGGATCTGTTTCTATCTTTGCTCTGCCTTTCTCTCCCTTGTAAAACGATTGATTAGAGTGCCATCTTCGCTAAGCGCTCACTGCTGTCTGAAAATAAGTGTTGCTTTACTTAAGACTTGTCTAACTAATTGTTGAAGGGACTGTATATCTTTTAGTGACCGTGTTTTTGATCTGCTTAATATTAGTGCCTGTGTGTTTTATTAGATGTGGTTTTAAAAAAATACTTATATCTCTTATACACCAAGCTCTGGTCAGTGTTTACTTGTTCTACTGTGTTCTTCTGACCTATTGTGAATACTCTGTATACTGCCTAACTCTTCTTGAGGGAAGCCTGACTGCTCAGCCACAGCTACAAAGTGAATCTGTGTGGTACAGACTGCTACTAAGTGGGTTTACTGCCAAACACCTCTAGTCTTAAATCTTTTTCAGTGGTCCCAGAGGGAACTGCACAGGTTTCTGTCTAACAGGTTTCCACTTTGATGCACTTCCCATGGATGAATGGGCTATAATTCTTCAACGCCCACACCATTGCCAGGAGAGCCTTTCACAATCATTTAATTTTTCCACCACACAGGACAAAGTCTTGCTCGCATATGAGATTACTTTGCTGACTTTGTCGTCCTATTAGCATAATACTGCTGTTAAGCAAGTATCTGAGAACCCTGTCCACAGGAAGCACTCCTAGTTATTTATGGGTTGAACCAAACAAAGTGGCTTGGGAAAGGCTTCTCTTTAGTTTTACTGCCTCTGATTGTTCCGGACCACACTACCACTTGACACTTGCCTTTAATAAATGGACCATGGGTTGAGTGACCTCTGCGTAGTCTTCAATGAACTTTCTGCTATCATTAGTGAGTCCAAGAAGGCTTCCTAGTTCTCACAGAGTAGTAGGGTCTTTCAGTTTCAATAATTCTCCACCTTTTTTGCCTGGGGACTGAGACCGTCAGGGCGGTTTCCTGCCCTGAAAAATTCACACAGGTCTTACATCACTGTGCCTTTTGAAAGGACAGTTTAGCCCTGGCTTTCCGCTACTGGGTCAGAACATAGCGTATTTGCACTATATGTTCCTCCACATTTGAGCTCTTGATTAAGAAATGATCTACATAGGCCAGGTTTCCCCTTTTGCCCAAATCGGGCATGGCCTTATGTAGGAAGATGTTAAATTAATTGCCGGAGTTTATTTATCAAAAGGGGGTTTGGGTCCATGTGTATTGCTGTCCCCTGAAGATAAAGGTAAGTTTATACTGGTCTTCCCTACTCACGGGTACTGTCCAGTAACCATTGGTCAAGTTAATGGTGGTATGCACCTTTGTGGGATAAATTAACCCACTCAGCTGTGCTTTACTACATCACTTTGCTGCAGTGGTGCAAGAAACAACAAAATGACCACGCTGACTACTGTGCGCTCCAGGATCTCTAAACTGCATTTTTGCAACAACCAGAAAATGGCTGCACCACCCTGCCACACACCTTTCAGGTGGGGTGGAACAGAGTACTCACTGCAGGAATGTGCCAGTGTGTTCTGCAACATTTAACATGCAGTAAAGTGAAAGAGGCAGCATTACTTTGCTGAAAACCCGAAATGCCTCTTTAAAATGACACCTCTTTCAACCTTTAAAAGTGCTGCTTGGTGCTAAACTCATCCAGTCCTTATGAACCACTATGATTAAAAAGGCCCTGCAATGCCCGGGATCATCCATTGTGTCTCAGAGGAACCAGGCCTCATTTGAATGACAGCTCCTGTCAAAAGTATCTTTGAAAAATCAACCAGGGGCTCTGTTTTCATTTTACACAGGAAACGCGTCTATTTTCTTTGCAAAAGTATCTAAATCAGCTGTTCAGAGAAAGACTCTAAATAGATGCCTGTGTAAATGTATCCATGCTGCAAAACACCTCCAGCACTCACGAAAAGAACTATAGCTGCAGTGTGTATTTGCTGGAGATGAAAACTGAATTTAAAGAAATAGTAAAATGTGCTTTCTCTGGCTGAAGAGAGAAAATCGCCTATTTAAAAGTAAATTGTTATGTGAAGGCCTGTTTACTTAGCTATGTAAAAGGATTTCGTTCTGGTAAAAGTACACCTATAAACTGTTTTGATTCCACAGGTTTAAGTCAAGATGTAAAACTCATAGGCTAAGTTGGCAAGCTAAAATAAACTTGCTCTGCCAGTTGCTAGCCTTGAGAAAGGGTGACACATCATAAACTTCTGGCACAGGAAAGCACTAATTGCCTCCTTGAAAGAATTTAATATAATAATAATAATAATAATAATAATAATAATAATAATAATAATAATAATAATAATAATGTTAATTTGAATGCACCAGGACAAAGACACTTCAAAAGCTCATCAGACATTCGTTTTAGCTCCAGACTGAGACAATAGCAGGCTGAGACTCTCACCTGTCAAGTGTGAGGGGCAATAAAACCTTCAATCAAGGGAGAGACCCCCTCATCCTGCTTCAAAGGAAGTGACAATTGACTGCAGTTGGGGGAAAAAGGAAAAAAAACTGATCAAGTGACACTGGACTTCCTTTTGGTTTTAAAGGCTATTTTGTAACTGAACTTAAAGATGTTTAACTTTGCAGCAAGAATTAGGAAAAATATGAAAAGTTTGTAGTTCTAAATCTAATTGTATGCTCTTTTGTTGAAAACTTGTAGAACTGAACTCATTACTGCATAAGGAACAGAAGTTATAAAAAAAATGACAGATTACCGGGAAAGTATTGATGTTACAACATAACATTTTGTACATGCATCCCTGGGGTAAATGTGCATCTGTGTACAAAATTGGTGAATTTTAGGCCAAATCCTTCATGTTTAGAATTACCAAAATGTGTCAGAAAGGCGAAACCAGGTCCCACAGGCTTGGGGTTTGGATTGAAATATGATGCACAAAATATGTAACCTGTGTATCTGAGTTTCTCTGAGGTTGCAACTGCCTAAATATGTGTTTGGTGCAAAATTAGATTTTGGTTCCAATAGCTAGGGGAGGTTTCTAGACATTGTAAAAATCACCCCATAAACATGACATCCTTTTGCTGTGATCCAATCAGCAAAGAGCTAGGAGGAGACCTCTACCTTGCCCAATCCTGTTATTAGATGCAGGAGTAGTATGCCTGTCCTGGTCATATACTTTAGTGATGTCATCTGGCATGATAAATAAGGGCCCTTGACAGCACACAGGACAGACACTGATTCCTGACTTTCTTCCTGAATTCCTGTGTGGCGTCCGGTTCCTGAATTCTTCATCGTGTTGGATCCTGATTCCAGATTTTCATTACAAAGCCAAGGCCTATGCTTTGCTGACCCCATTTTCAGCTTGGCCTCAAATTCTAAAAAAATCCCAAAAACCCAAGGGACGCATCCTGATCCAGCCTGGCTTGCAGCTACTAGATGCATTCCTGCTGCAAACCTAGTATCCAGTAAAGTGTCAGTCCAGTGCAGTCCGGTGAGCAGAATGGCCCAGCTGATCCTGTCCCACCAGATTTGCCTAGCTGTCCTGTGATAGACCAGATCTGTGTGGTGACAAAGACCCTTGACGGTCCAAAATCCTAAATTAAATTGGACTGTAAGTATTAATAGGAATCATAGAAAACCATAGCATACCTTGCCTTGCCTTGTCCTATCCCAATCTCTAAATCATCCCATCCGTACCTTAATAACTTGTAGCATTGCCAGAATCCTTATTGCAATCCTGTCCTTGATTTATCTTGCTAAGCGCCATTTCTTTAGTCATTTTTATCTTGTGTAAATCCTAAACTATCAATCCTATTTCAAGTGATCTGACTGGTTCCACCAGGGCGGGCGCTGGGGATTTGGGGTGGTATTCATGAATCAACTCTAGAGCTACTCTGTCCCTCTTTGGTATTCTAGTCGGAATGCTCTAGTATTGTCTCGACCCTCACCCAAAACCCCCTCTGGCAAATCCATTTGCCACGTGGAGTCAGGACTCGGGCCTCTAGAGCCTGGCATTCTCTTAAAAAGCCCTCATGGGGCCAGTCCTGGTGCCTGTGGTGCCAGGCTCATACACCGTGAAAAACAATGTGCTTGGGAACTACTTTATTGTATTGTCAGCCAACATGGAGGCATCCACATAGCTTGGTTCCTAAGAACCAAGCTATGCGGTCTAGTGTTTTGGGAATGGTAGCCTAGGGACTACTTTACCTGGACTATTTTGTTGGGGCTATTTAAACCACACCCAAGCAAGATAATATGCTTCGCGTTACTTAGAAGCTCACCGTGTCCAGCTATTCCCTCGAACCTCGGAGAAGCAGAACTTGCTAGGAGACAAAAGGAACATCATTAGCAGCAGCATCTTGCCTGCAGTCTTCATCTTTAAACACTAACAGCTACCGAGAACAGCTTCCTCGAATCTGCACGCCTCCCGGACAGAACAACCTGAAAGAGGAAGATAGAGGCAACATTAAAGAAAGCAGTAGAGACATTTACAAATTACGAACTGCTCAAAAGGCTTACCTGGCTGGTCACCTCTCGGCTGGCACCACTCCGGACATTCCACTTGCGCTGAAGAACACCTCGACCTACAAGGAAGGAAAACACAGGTTAGCAAAGGCAAGACTTTGCAGAGCTGCGCATAGCGCTTACTTACCGCATCATAGCGCTCTTAATGTGCCATCATTTACCAACGGGGCTCAACCAAGCCAGTTCACTGCGCTGAAGCTCTGCGTACCTAAGGGAGAAAAAAGAGACATTTTAAACAAAGAAAGGCATGCAGGATAGCAACAAAACTAAAGAACAGCAATAAGACCTACCTGAACAATATCAAATGGGCCGGCGTCAGTGAAGTAACTGGACCGCACTCGCCCATGAAAGACAACGTGCCCCTGCAAAGAAGGCAGGACGGGGAGCACGCCTAATTCTACCACAAGGTGAGGAGAGGGCGCCAGAGGGACTGAATCATACGGGGGTGGAGGGAGGATACTTACCCCAGTCGGTCAGTCTTGAACACAGTTCTCCTGTATTTTCAGGCAGAACCTTCCCCTCAGACCACATCAGGGCAAAGCTGAGAAGCATACCAGCGAGCCACCCGGCTGGGTGGCGTCCCTCTGGATACCACGTGAGCATAACAGAACGCGAAGCCTACCATAACAAATCCACCTGGGCGCCATGGAGACATCAGAAATGGACCAATTGGCCCACTCCTTAGGAGAGCTTTGTGCTGAGGTTCATTCTGCCCGACAAGAGACTAATGCCCTCCGGAGGGACCTAATAGTGACCAAAGAACGCACTGAAGAGATTAGCAGGCAATACTTGCAATCACAGGCAGGACAGATGCCTCAAACCTGGAAGCAATCCAACGATGCAAAACCCCGCCATACCACCCACTCCGGTACAGATCACGTTACCTGGAACAGTGCCCCTGGCACCACCAGAAAGGTTCTCAGGCGACCCACGGAAGTATGCGGCATTCATCAATCAGTGCCGCCTTCATTTTCTTTGCAGGCCTGGAGCATTTCCCAACGACCAAGCTCGGGTAGCTTTTGTCTTATCATACCTGAGTGGTAGTGCAGCAGATTGGTCGGTGCCATTAGTAACCCATGACGATCCTCTATTACATGACTTTGGGGTTTCCAGAGAGAAATGGAAAAACTTTTTTCTCGCCATACCCAGGAACAAGCAGTAGACAATGAACTCTTGTCCCTCCGACAGGGGAATCAGGACTTGTTAACGTACATTGCTACCTTCACCAGACTGGTTGCTGAAACTAGGTGGCCAGAAAACAAAAGGACCATGTTATTCCATCGAGGCTTACGAGGCAAATTAAAGGATGTCTTAGCCCAGGTGGTTGATCCACCCAGAGACTGTGCAGAATTCATAAATCTGGTCGTGCAGCTAGACCACCGGTTGCAGGACCGAAAGGCAGACCGGTCTAAGACGGACCCTCCAACCATGTATGTTCGACCAAGGGAAAACACACCCTGTGTACCTGAAAATGCTGTAGAACCCATGCAGATTGGAGGGATACGGCCTCCATTAACAAAACAAGAGCGGGACAAAAGAAGACAACAACAGCTTTGTTTGTATTGTGGGAAACCAGGACATTTCCTGAAGGACTGTCCAGTAAAACGCCCAAGAAGAACAGTCGGCTCCACAGAGAAGGATGAAGCTAAGGAATCGGAAAACTACCAAGCTCGACAAACGTAGAGGTCAGTTTGTCGAGTGAGAAAAAAGAGTTGCTGACCTTGCACTTTGCAATACCAGTTATCTTAATTAACCAGCAACAGTCATCAAGAATGCATGCCGTTGAAGCATACATCGATAGCGGAGCAGTTGGAAATTATATTGATCAAGAACTGGCAGCAGAGATGGGACTTCCTTTGTGTTCCAAGCCAACTATGGACAAGGTAACCACTGTGGATGGGACAGAAATTGCTTCCAGACCAGTAACCCAGTGCACAGCCAGGGTAACCTTGCTGTGGCAGGACCGACATCGGGAGTCTATTTCATTTGATCTCATCAAGGCACCTCAGTTCAGGCTAATACTAGGGATGCCATGGTTGGTTGTTCACAACCCTTTGATAAACTGGCAGGCACGAAAATTAACCTTCCCCGGTGACTGCTCCCCTGCCTGCTATTACCAAGAGGAGAAACCCGACGTCTGTATCCCCATGACTCCTCGAGCGACAGTATCAACCCTGGGAGCAACTAATACATTGCCAAGTGAATACCATGATTTCCAAGATGTTTTCCGAAAGGACCAAGCCAATACATTGCCACCGCACAGCCCTATGACTGTCAGATCGACCTTGTTCCTGGTGCACAAATCCCTTGCAGCAGGATCTACGCTCTCACAGAACCAGAAAACCTTCATTCCTTCATTTGAAATCCTATTTAGACCAGTACCTTGCAAACGGATGTATCCGTCCTTCGAAGTCCCCTGCAACCAGTCCTTTGTTCTTCGTACCGAAAAAGGAAGGAGACTTGAGAACCTGTATTGACTATCACGCTTTGAACCAGATCACCGTGAAGAACCGCTACCCCTTGCCACTTATCCCTGAGATGCTAGACCAAGTTAAAAATGCCCAGATTTATACCAAATTGGACCTTCGAGGAGCGTACCACCTGGTCCGAGTCAGAAAAGGAGATGCATGGAAAACCGCCTTCCATACTAAGTACGGCTTGTTCGAATATCAAGTCATGCCCTTCGGGTTATGCAACGCTCCTGTGGCATTCCAATATTTCATGAATGACGTCTTAAGGGAGTTCATCGATGTGTGCACCTTGGTGTACATAGACAACATCTTAGTATACTCAGCCTCGGAACAAGATCATGTCAGGCAAGTTCGTTCAGTCCTCACCAAGCTCCGTCAACATTGCTTGTTTGCAAAGCTTGAAAAATGCTTTTTTCATGTCACCGAAGTAGAATTTCTTGGTTGTATCCTTACTCTAGGAGGCATCAGAATGGACATGCACAAGGTAGATGCCATTCTGAAATGGCCTTCACCGACCTTTCTGAAAGGGGTACAAAGCATGCTGGGCTTTGCAAACTTCTCCCGCCGGTTCATCCCAGACTTCTCTCAGGTTGTGGACCCAATCACAGTACTATTACGAAAAAACAATAAAAACTTTGCTTGGACCGAAGAAGCAGAAGAAGCCTTTCAGGAACTTAAACAAAGGTTTACCACCACTCCAATCCTGCGACATCCTCGTCCAGACCTCCCTTATGTCGTTGAAACTGATGCGTCCAGTCTCACAATGGGGGCTGTCCTTTCACAGAGAGTCCCGGAAACCGGCCAACTACATCCTGTGGCCTTCTGGTCGAAAAAGTTCTCACCTCCAGAGATTAATTATGCCATCACGGACAAGGAAGTCCTGGCTATCAAATCCGCCTTTAAAGCCTGGAGGTACTACCTTCTGGGGGCCAGACACACCATAACAGTCATCACAGACCACCGAAACCTGCAATATCTCAAAACAGCCAAGGCCCAGTCCTCCCGCCAATTACGGTGTCCCTTTTCTTCGCCGAATATGATTATGTAATCACATTTCGACCAGGAGTCAGAAACGGAAAGGTGGATGCCTTATCTCGCATGGGCATAGATGAAATAGTATATACAACTCCAGACCCAGTACCTATTATACCTGAAGACAAACTCTTGGGTATCACGACAGCCTTAACACAAGCAGAACTACGAAAAGAAATCCAACTGACAATGAATCCTGATGCTTAACTCGCATGGCAAACTCAAGGAGAACAATATACCATCAAGGACCATCTACCCTTTTTTAGGGATCGCCTATATGTACCCAAGAAGGAATTACAACAGCATATTATTTCAAACTATCACGATTCACTGATCGAAGGGCATCCTGGGATCGCCAAAACCCTAGCTAAGGTGAAAGAGAACTTTTGGTGGCCTACCTGGCGTAAGGACATCATTCAGTATATTCAGTCCTGAGGTGTCTGCGCACAAAATAAATCACAGAAACAAAAACCATCTGGTCTCCTACAACCATTGGACATTCCTCCAGTTCCATGGCACACTATTTCCCTTGACTTCATCACTGATCTACCTCCAAGCCAAGGGTTCAACACTATCTTTGTAGTTGTGGACTTATTCTCGAAGATGGCCCATTTTATTCCTCTCAAAGGCCTCCCAGATGCAGCCACTTTAGCAAAAGTGTTCCTGGAGAGCGTAGTTAAGCTACATGGCTTCCCTTTGGTTCTGGTCTCTGATCGAGGCAGCCAGTTTGTTTCAAACTTCTGGAAAAAATGTTGTGCAATGGCGCAGATCAACGTTTGGCTATCTACCAGTCACCATCCCCAAACGGACGGCCAAACCGAGAGAACCAATCAGACACTCAAGCAATATTTACGGTGCATGCTGCACCACGAACAAAGGAATTGGAAAGACCTGCTATGGATAGCCGAATATGCATATAACAATTCTTTGCATTCAAGCACGGGACAAACGCCCTTCTATACCCTTTATGGCAGACATCCACGTACCTCTGAACTAGACCTTCCAGCCAGCTTGGAAATGCCAGCGGTAAAGACTCTACACACAACCATTACTCAGGCTTTCAAAAGGCCAAAGGAACACCTTATTCATGCCAAAGAAAAACAAAAGAGATTTGCCGATCAACACCGGAAAAAGGCCCCTGATTATCAAGTAGGAGACAAAGTAAATTTGTACCTATCAAGGGAACCCGGACCTTTCATCCAAGATTCTTAGGACCCTATACCATTAAGGCAATTATCAACCCAGCAGCCGTGAAACTGGATTTACCACCTAATCTACACATCCACCCGGTATTCCATGTGTCCCTCCTGAAACCAATGCAACACGGCACACGGATTGGGACACCACCTAAGCCCATATTTGTTGACAGAGAACCAGAATTCGAAGTCAAATATATCTTGGACTCTAAATACTCTAGGACCGAGCTATATTATCTCGTCGATTTGAAAGGATTTGGACCACAAGATAGATCCTGGGAGCCCAGTGAAAATATCCACGCACCACGTCTAATCAGGAAATTCCATCGGAACTTCCCAACCAAACCTGGGCCAGAAAGAAGGAAAACCATGGGAGGGGCCTTAGGGAGGAGTGCTGTCACGACCCTCGCCCAAAACCACCTCTGGCAAATCCATTTGCCAGGTGGAGTCAGGACTCGGGCCTCTAGAGCCTGGCATTCTCGTCAAAAGCCCTCATGGGGCCAGTCCTGGTGCCTATGGCGCCAGCCTCATACACCATGAAAAACAATGTGCTTGGGAACTACTTTATTGTATTGTCAGCCAACATGGAGGCATCCACATAGCTTGGTTCCTAAGAACCAAGCTATGCGTTCTAGTGTTTTGGGTGTGGTAGCCTAGGGACTACTTTACCTGGACTATTTTGTTGGGGCTATTTAAACCACACCCAAGCAAGACAACACGCTTCGCGTTACTTTGCAGCTTGCAACGTGACGCTCACCGTGTCCAGCTATTCCCTTGAACCTCAGAGAAGCAGAACCTTCAAGGAGACAAAAGGAACATCATTAGCAGCAGCATCTTACCTGCAGTCTTCATCTTTAAACACTCAAAGCTACTGAGAACAGCTTCCTCGAATCTGCACGCTTCCCGAACAGAACGACCTGAAAGAGGAAGATAGAGGCAACATTAAAGAAAGCAGTAGAGACATTTACAAATTACGAACTGCTCAAAAGGCTTACCTGGCTAGTCACCTCTCGGCTGGCATCACTCCGGACATTCCACTTGCGCTGAAGAACACCTCGACATACAAGGAAGGAAAACACAGGTTAGCAAAGGCAAGACTTTGCAGCGCTGCACATAGCGCTTACTTAACGCATCATAGCGCTCTTAATGCGCCATCATTTACCAGCGGGGCTCAACCAAGCCAGTTCGCCGCGCTGAAGCTCCGCATACCTAAGGGAGAAAAAAGAGACATTTTAAACAAAGAAAGGCATGCAGGATAGTAACAAAACTAAAGAACAGCGATAAGACCTACCTGAACAATATCAAATGGGCCAGGGTCAGTGAAGTAACTGGACCGCACTCGCCCATGAAAGACAACGCACCCCTGCAAAGAAGGCAGGACGGAGAGCACGCCTAATTCTACCACAAGGTGAGGAGAGGGCGCCAGAGGGACTGAATCATACGGGGGTGGAGGGAGGATACTTACCCCAGTCGGTCAGTCTTGAACACAGTTCTCCTGTATTTTCAGGCAGAACCTTCCCCGCAGACCACATCAGGGCAAAGTTGAGAAGCATACCAGCGAGCAACCCGGCTGGGTGGCGACCCTGTGGATACCAGGTGAGCATAACAAGTATAGAGTAAAACTATTCTTGTCCAAACTGAGTTTCTTTTCTGTTTTCACTAACCAATTTTTCTAGAAACGCCTCTTATTCTACATTGCATATCTCCCTCAGTTTAATAGCTGGAGACCTCATTTCAATTCTGGATTACACCCAAAACCTCTAGCTAAACCCCAACCCAAGAACCACATTCAAAATCAACCGTTTGGTTAATTTTAGGCGGGAATCAACATTTTTGTAAAGTTTTACACGTGTTATTTTTACTATCAATTGGTTTAAACCTTCCTTTCATTTTATAATTGTATGCTTTTGCTCAAACTATCTGATAGTATCTTTCCACTGTTGCTCCCATATAAATTTGTTCTGATTTAGGGATTTTTGCACACTTTCAGTTTTTTTTTTCAGCCATTTTCGAGTGGCAGTTTATCAATGTAAGGTTTCAAATCCGTTTTTCTCTCTTATGTGATGGGGGAAGGTTGGGTTTGAATTTTGTTTATTGTTCCTCATTCCTGATTACCTGCTGCTTCCTTATATCTCTTTAGAACTGATTATTTGTGGGTCAAGGAATATTGCGGGGGAAATTCCAAGCTGAGTGCTATCTTTACAAAAATTCAGTGTTCCAGTGTTCTTATTTCTCTGGTGTTTTCTATTTTGTGTTGCTAAAGAGTGAATTTAAGTGCATTACATACCTTCTTATTTGTTATTGTCACCACAGTAGTGATTGCTTCCCCATATATTAAAAAGTATATGTTTGATTTGAATTTTAAATAAATAAATAAATATTACCTTTATCAACCAGCCTGATTCCTGGTCCATCGTGTGCCTGGGTATTTGAAAAGGGGTGTGATATGAGTGGTGTATCTCTCAAATATTTAACCTACATATTGTAAAGGGATTTCAATCAGGCACACACCCCAGTCTTGCCTAACATGTGGTGTGCAAATGAAAGCCTTATTTATTTTTATCTATAAGTTCAATATTCTGAACGCTATACCACTGATATCACACCCTTCTCAAACTACCCCCCCCCGGTCACACTGAACCAGGAATCAGGCTAATTTACAACAGTAAATATTTATTTATGTATTTAGAATTTAAATCACAATATATTTTTAATAGGTAACAACAATCACCAATGGGTGACAAGAACAATGAATAATATCTTTAATGCCCTGGGAATCAGGTAATGAACACAAAAAAAATGCAACACAGAAAAGAATACGTTTGCAACACAGAAAAGAATACGTTTGGGTTGGTTTGGAACAGATAGCACTGTAGTTAGAAGTTCCCCCTGCAACACCCCTCAACCCACCAATAGGCAATTTAAACAGATGCGAGGAGAGAGCAGGTAATCAGGAATAATTCAGAACAAACAGAATATCACTCCCACCTTCCCCCATTAAACACAAGAGAAAACGGATTTGACTTTTCAACTGTCAGATTGGCTTTGAAACTAGCTGAGCAAAAACACTAAATGTGGTCATAAATGCTAAAATTATTATACATTTCTACAGGTGCCACTTTCAACATATGCAAACAATCAAAAGCTATGATTTACTCAAAAGAAAACATTTGGAATCTCAAAGGCAAAGTGGGAAATAATTTAAAGGCAATTCACACGTGTAAAACTTTTGCAATATGTAAATTTGCGGCAAACTTTTACTATGCGAGTTTTGATAAAAACAGGTCAAATACACTGTTCAGTTTTTAGTTGTGGAGATAGCTGAGGACGTTAGGTATCAGTGGGAATTGAAATTCCGTTTCTGTCTTCAAAACTGAGGGAGTTATGGAGGTTTTAGTGAGAGGTGTTTTTCGGAAATAAAGACACAAATTTGGACAAGAACTTCAGTTTAAAATCAGAAAATATGGGTTATGCTTCTACTCAAGACTAGAGCATGAAGGCTAGACTACCAAGTTGGGACGAAGTAAGCTCTGATACTGATTCATGACATCAGTAACAGATCCCCATCACCTTCCCCAACGGAACCAGTCCAAACACTCAAAGTGGGATTTATGGATAAGAGTTACAAAAATAAAATGTCTATGAAAAATGACGCCTTAGCAAATAGACAGAATAAGATAGCACTAAGATTTTGACACTGTTGCTGGTTATGAAATTAAGGATAGTTCAGAGATTTAGGGTGGGACAAGCTAATGCAAGGTATGCAATAGTTCTCTAGCATCCTGTTAATATTCACAATCCACTGGGATTTAAGATTTTTGGCCCGTCAAGATTCTGGTCAATGGATCAGTCTATCAGGGAAGGAAAGCACATCAGGCGCGGGACTGGATCAGCTAGGCCGGTCACCGGAACTGCACAGGATCTGCCCTTCTTATTTCTGTATATTTCAGATCAGCAGAATGGCAAGTTCATCAGGCAAGCATTACGGTAGCAAGCCAGATGGTTTCAGTATGCTTCCCCACACCATAGCGCTCCACTGGGTTGTAAGGATTAGTTGGATTAATGGTGGCCTAGCTGAAAATGGTTCAGCTACTGCTTGGCCTGGTCATTGGCATCTGGATCTGGAAGGATGTTAAAGGCTGAATGTTGAATGCTGGATCAGAGTGCTTTGCTAGAATCAGAAGAGAGAGTGTCTGTGTGTTGCCAGCTGTCTCTATTTATCCTTTCCAATGACATCACAAAAATGGGTGTATGGGCCAGCTTAACTAAGCTTGCCCCTGTGAACTGGGATTGGATCAGAGCCTCATCTCCACCTTGCACCTGAGAGATTGGATCAAGGACAGATGATGTCAAGTTTTATGGTTTGGTTTTTACAATCCTTAGAAACCTCCCCTAGCCACTAGTATCAAAATTGAATTTTGTCCTAAATACATATTTATACATTTGTAACCTCTATAAAAATCACATGCAAGGATTACATATTTTATGGAGTATCTGTTCCTCAAGCTGTGAGTCCTTGTTTTGCCTTTCTGCAGCATTTTGTACATTTCTCCATGAAAACATTTTCCAAACTTTCTCCAAATTTACACAAATATATTCGTGTTTACCTTAGGAATGTGTGTGCAAAGTTTAACAATTCTAGCATAAATACAGTTCCCATAAAACCACATATATTGCCATTCCTGTTCAGAATATGCTACACAGTTCCCACCACGTTTTGAAATGTAGGGCCAAAAAATTGAGTAACAAATTTGCCCTTTTCAGATTTTTAACCACTTCTGATAGCGAGTTATAAGTCTCTAAAAAAATTTCATTCCATATTCTTAGCAGCAAGTGGTCCACCTTTTGTCTGTCTCTGGAGGCAAGGAGCAGCCCCCCACCTTTGGGATTTCCTTCTGCAGTACTAGTTTATGACCTTTTCATACGTCCATTTCCTGGCCTGGAGAATCTGCTATTGTTCAGTCCTTGGGAGCAGACACAAGTCTGTCCTACCCCACAATTATCATATGTCAGTGAGCATCTGCTGAGAGGAATGCCCTCCCCTTGGGTGGAAACCTGTTTTTCCACTTCTTGCAGGCCCAGCCAGCCTAAGTTAAATTCTTAATTTCTTGACTTAAAAATGAGCACAAAACAAACTTGTTGCATCAGATGACATAGATAAATTACATTCTTAGATTTAAACCTGTGGGATCAAAACAACTGAGATCCGTGTTCCTTTCAGCAACAGTCCTTTTATATTTGCTAATCCGGCAGATCTTTAGTTTTAGACAACTTTATGTTTAATCAGGAGAGCCCATTTGACAGAGGCTGTCACTCACAGGTAGCCCAGTGTGGCTGCACATAGATTTTTGACAGGAACAGTCATTCACAGGCAGTCTGGTTTTGCTGAGAAAATGTTTTGCTTTTAATAATTCAGGACTTTTTAAATACACAGTGCTTCATTAGATTAAATGAATTTTAGCGCAAAGCAAGATTTTGAGTGTTGGACAGTGTTTTGTACAGACATTTCGAAGTTTCAGCAGCAAAGTAAATGTTATTTACAAACAAATTTTGGAGTTTCACTTGCAAAGCGCCGCTGCTCCCTCTGCACTCTGTTTATTTGTCATGGAGCCCACTGGCACTTTTTCTGCATTGTGTGCTCTGTTCCACCACACATGCACCATGGGTGGCAGGTTGTCAGCCATCTTTGTGTGTGTTGAAAAACACAGTTTTGGGGTTTTGCCGCCATTTTGCTGTTTCTCACACCATAGATAGCAGAGTGAGGCCACATAGTATAGCAGAGTGGGTCAATACATCCCACAATACATAACAAAATAAGCATTTCGGTTTTGACCTGCATACTAGGCTGAGACCAGGGTGTATCGCCTGATTGAAATCCTTAACACCTTTGACCCTTGGATCTGGGCCAGTCCCTGATCGATGTAGGGAGGGTGCCATCTTAACATGTGAACCCATTTATTTAGGTCTGTGCAAAGTCTCCATTGGCCATTGGGTTTGAGTATCACCAGTACCGGGTTGTTAAAGGTACTGTGGATTGGACTAATTATCCATGGGATTCTAAGTTTTTAATAATCTCTGTGAGTCGCTCTATTGATGCGAGAGGTATAACTGGTATTGCTTCACAAATACTGGATCCATCTCGGGGTACATGGGTATGGTGGTTGAATGAACCTCTCTGCATCCATAATCATATGAATCCTCTACAAAGATATCCTGAAAATCCAGAAACACCTGTTTCAACTCCTGATTTTACTCCTCGATCCGACCGCCATGAGCGAGATTGATCCGTTCTTCGACCATCTGCTTAAAGCCTGGAAAGACCTTGGCTTGGCAATTTCGGCGGTATCCTCCAGTTGGGTGGGGTGATCTCTTGTGATGGTATTGGCCTTGATGGGAGGTTCCAAGGATGGGAGGTAGTCACTGTTGACTTAGAACACCACCTCATCCTTCCTGATGTCACAGGTCACCTCTTCCACACCATAAGGGCAGGAGGAGTACACCAAGAAATTCCCCCCTTGACTGGTGAAAATCTTTTCCAGAGGAATACCTTTGTTGATATGGAAGCAGTCATTGGAATTGGTCCAATGATCTCATTACGTAAATCAATAGAATAACGTTGGGCATCAACTGTGATTCTGATAAAGCTGTGTGTGCCCAAAGTGATACTTAGAGGGTCGCTATTATCTACAAATATTCGAATGGTGTAGTGTTCTAGGCCAATTAGGGTTGTCAGATGTAAATACAAACCTTACTGTTGGAGATGATAATTCAAATTTACATAGGCGCCCTTGTTTTTGAGGTTCTGTCCTCGCTTAATTTTTAGGGGAATTGTAAATTGGTGCATCTGTACAGGGATGGTAACCTGTTCTCTCACTTGAACTTTCTTTCTCAGTGTTGTCAAAGCCCATGGGCTTACCCCCCAGCCGGGACCAGGCTTTTTTATTAATTAGGTCCAAATTAATTGCAAGTCAATGTAGAATGTCCCCAGCCTAAGTAAAAGGTGGAGGGGACATCTCTCACAACCCAACAATTATGTTATATGCTTTTTCCGCCAATTGTCATTTTTATCATACACCTGCTTGGCAGGAGATGTTTGGAATTTGGAGTTTCAAGGCCCATTCCAATCCGTTTAAATGTGGGAATGGTACGGATATACCCATCATTCCCGAATGAACCCGAAATAAACATGGGACTAGGTTACATATTCACAGGGGGGACCCAGAAAGTCACAGCCTCCGCTCTCTACAAAACCATAATACAAACACGCCCGATGGTACCTCACACGGCTAAGTCCGGGTGGGAGCGGGATCTGGGCTAACCGATAGAAGACCAAGAATTGTCCCAGATTTGTGCACTGACCAAGTTGATATCATGCAACTCTAGATTCAAACTGATCCACTATAAAATTGTTCATAGAACCCACTACACGCCGGTGAAACTCAAGCAACTATACCCTGCTCGCTCTGGCACCTGCCCAAGATGTAACTCTGAAAATGCTAATATATACCATATGTTGTGGGACTGTGTGGAACTGAGACAATACTGGTCCGAGGTCTGTGGAGCTCTAGATAAGATGGCAGAGCAACCATTGGAATGGACACCACGGATATGTATGCTAGGTGCGATGGGGAAATTGAACCCAACATGGCAAAAGCTGCTCAATTTAAACCTATTGTTAGCAAAAAAGGTAATATTAATGAGGTGGAAGAATGCACAACTGCCAACAATAGAAGACTGGAACAGAGATATGATGTGGGCTAACGATACCAAAGAACTGTACATAGATTCAGTGATGGCCCCCTCTAAACCCAGAAATGTATGGGCACGGTACAGGCAATATTTGGCAGATTTATCTGCCCTTGATGACTTAAATACAACGCAAAACTAACCTGTATATACTGTATGTTTACTGGAATTGAATGTCACGAATGTATGTGCTTAACTTGCTTGCAATGTTAAATAAAGTTGTAAAAAAAGATTAAAAAAATAAAAAGAAATGTGGGAATGGTCTGTTCTTTTGGGAGTTTCCTGAATAATGCTTCACTGATGAAGCTTTTTCCATTATTCAGGCATACTCAAAATCAGTGTATTTAACCCGTTTTTTATTAAGAACCGTTTGGGTAATTTTAGGTGGGAATCAACAGTTTTGCAAAGTTTTACACATGTTATTTTTACTATCAATTGTTTTAAACCTTGCATTAATTTTATAATTGTATGCTTTTGCTCAAACTATCGCTTATAATTTTAAATTTATAAAGCGCTCACACAGCCCGCAGGCATCGAGGCGCTGTTACAAGAATTGTTTGTTTTTCTTAGTTGCGTAATTGTTTTTTTTTTGTCTTAGTTACGTATTTATAACGCGCTTAAACACCCATAGGTTTCTAAGCGCGGACCCGGGGATCGAATCTGTGTTGCTTCGTGTCTTCTTGCTTCTAAGACGCGCACGCTGCCGCTGAGCGATCCTCCCGGTAGGGAAGATACCAGCTTATGACTGATGGTATCTTTCAACTGTTGCTCCCATAGAAATGGGTACTGATTTAGGGATTTTTGCACACTTTCAGTGTTTTATTCAGCCATTTCTGAGTGTCAGTTTATCATTGTAAGGTTTCAAATCCGTTTTTCTCTCTTGTGTGAGGAGGGAAGGTTGGGTTGAAATGTTGTTTATTGTTCCTCCTTCCTGATTACCTGCTGCTTCCTTATATCTCTTTAGAATTGATTATTTGTGGGTTGAGGAATATTGCGGGGGGACATTCTAACTTGAGTGCTATATTTCCAAAAATTCAAAGTGGATAACATGGAAGAGAGGGTTTAGTCTGAGTTTTGCAGCTGGTTTCTGGTCCACTTATCGATGAGCTGACGTCGAAGAAGTTCGAACATCGTGTGCAGCTGTGTTGTCTGTTTGTGGGAATGTAATGTTTTATGTTTGATGTTTTGTCTTGGGGGATGTTTAGAATTAAAGCATGCTTTGTCCACAGCTTAGTTCACCGTAGGAAGGGGAACATAGTTGCCCGACCGTGACTTTGTTTGAATCCGTAATTTGTATTGGAATTGATCCAGAGCAGTTTTTTATGACTGGCAATTTAGAAAATGTTTGTACAACCATTTGACCAAGCTAGAGAATTATTTTTTCTTGATGACGCTGGCGGTATTTTGTTTGGAAATTCGTGGATGACACTTTTTGGAAAATCTGACCATTGTTTGGATTTCAAAGGCTGGAATGTGTGCACATATTTTGCAAGTCGACGACTATATCTGCATGTTTAGAGAAGTCTAGAAGCTTGTTTTTTGAAACTCACTTAAGTGCCGCGAGATTTGTTTGAGAAAAAACCTGAGGGTTAATTAATAATAGACCTGCAGAATGAGCCCGTATCTTAGTATTTTGAAAGCAATAAGAAATTTGCAAGACATATGCTTGATGCATGGGATAACCCGCTGGCACCAACCATAGTGATGGGAGGGAACAGAGTTCCTATGAGAAACGCAGCAGGGGTAATGCACGATGCAGTGCATGGAGAAGATGTGAATATTGTCCTTGGGGAGAAAGAGTTACCTCAGGGCAATAATAGAGAGAGTGTGACCCAGACAGTTTGTTCCACTGTGCAGTGATTGAATAGATTGTCATAACAGCAGAGCAACAGAAGGAACATGTTGAACAGAATGTTTGCCATGAAGAGAAAATGGAGAGTGCATTTTTGCCAGACATGTGCAGTTTGCCTAGAGAAATGCATAGAGGGATTGCCTATGAAGATTTGCATTCTGAAACTGTATCATTGGAGACATCTTTGCATGGAAACAGTTATGTGCATGACAGCAGTTTTGTGAAGGATTTGTATTCTAGATTTGTGGGAAGAGATGAGATGGTTAAGATCTTTGATGTAGCATGTCATGACAGAATTTGTGGCAGCAGTGTTTGGCTAATGTTTGGGACTAAAAATTTTGTTTTGTCTACCGGCTCTGTAACTTGGTTAGGAACCAAGAGGAGAATGAATTGACTGAATCGTGCTAATTTAGGCTGTTCTGAGATGTTGCATTCTTTGAATATTTTGAGTTTTCCAAGTAGACACATGAAGAGAACGAGTGTTTATGAGAGATTAGCAATGCCGAGACATTGTGCGTTTTCAGTATCAGCGATTCCAGCAGACTGCTGTTTTGAAGAAGGAGTAGGCCAAGAAGGGATGGAATGTTTACTGAATCTGAATTGCATTGCACATGCAGGAAGCAGTGTCCATTTGAATGAATACGATTTGTTTTGTCAACATTTAGTGATTCAGCATTGTGAATACATCATATTGAAAGGGGAGTCTGTAGATGTGGATAAAACACATGGAGATGCCACAGAGAGTAATGCAGAGAGGAATGCAACTTTGCAATTTTCAAATATGCATTTCTTGAATTATGTGAAATGGACTGTCCTGTTTTGTTTTGAGAAGGACAGAGATGGCTGGAGAAATGCATCATGCAGCATGGAGAGACAGGCATGATTAGACAGAGACAGGGACACACTGATACACTGGAACTGATCAGTGGTCGAAGTGAGCAGGAGCGATCGGGAGTGGTGCTCCTCTACATTTTTTAATTACCTTTTACAGCTCCTATACTTTTCATTTTAAAAAGAAACCATTCCGGAATGGGTTTGTTTTAAAATAAGTGTAGGAAGAAGTTGAAGTTTTCCCTTTCAGTGCACTGCACGTTCCCTTAAACAGCAGGTGCAAGTGTTTGGTGGTGTGTATTGTGTGTGGGAGGGGACATGATGATGGGTTTTGTGGGGAGTGAGTGCAGGCCAGCAGGCAACATAGTTCCACTACTTCTTTTCGTACACTTCGACCACTGGAACTGATACATGTACACTGATATAGGGCAGACACTGAGAAATTAGCATTGATGTCTTTTGAGGGACATTGGGAGTTTAGACCTAGCTATGTGCACTGACGCACAATGAGAAATGTTGTTTTGTGTTTGGCTTGAATACACCTGAAATCCAAGTGAACTAATACTAGCACTTTTGTTTTCCTTGCATGACACCTGGGGAGATACACCTTGACCAGACCAAGGCTTGCAGACCGTGAGACCTTGATGGACCAGATTGCACTTGATGAATTGACCAGACCAGATTGACCAGACTTTGATGACCGTTTATTCAAGATCCATGATGGCTGACACCTTTTGACATTTGCATTCCGGCTGTTTTGAAGCAGCACCGACAATTGGCTTTTGTCACCTTGTGATGTGACACTATTTGACACCTATGCTTTGCAGCAGGTTTGAGGCCTTGGGGTATGGCTTTGTCAATGGCTGTACTCAGAAGACGTGCTTGCTGACTGAGTTCCTGGCTGACAACTGAAGTGCCATGGGAAGTGAACATCCTGACTGTTTTGAAAATTGACACCTTGTAGCATGCTGTGCCAAAGATCAAAGATGTTCAGCAAAGGAGAGAAATCGTGATGTGGGCTGTTTTGTCGTCTGCAGCGAGAAGAGAATCCATCTGAATGCCTTACCTTGTGAACCAGAAGAAGTCACAAGCTTGGGGCTAGGGAAAAGGAGAGAAATGCAAATAAGCAGGAAGACACACTCTGCTGGTGCATTTGATTTCCCGGTGCTAAACTACGTTTGAAGAGCAGTGAAGTTCTTTGTCTCTTGTGGGAGTGAGAATTGATCCGACACCATAGTGCTTTGAAATCTGCACTTGCATCCAACGTTGGCTGGTCCCTCATGTGAAGAGCAGGGACTGGCATGGTATGCCATGGCATGGCATGGAAGGAGTGAGCCTGATAGTGCTCTGAATCTGAATCTTGACCATTGCAATGCCATTGCATTGCTACTGGAGAGTTGCCGCCTGCATTGTTTTGCTTCAATACTCTGAATGAGTGCCACTGTGAATGATACATCGGTATCAAGTGGATAGAGAGGGAGAGTTTTGGAGATAGGGAGGGTTGAGGAAAGTGCTTGAGGCACCAACGAAAGCTTGCAGCAGTGAGCATGATTTGCTCTGAAGAAAGATCTGTCACCTGTTGTGAGAGAGCTGAGGCAGTGAGACTCTGAAATCTGTCACTGAAAGTTGTCCGTTTGCGAGGACACACTTGGGTTCCATTTGCCGCTGGAATACCACTTCTGCTTTGGGCTATGCTTTGATGCCCACACATGTTTGCTGAACACGCTCTTTGTTGACATTTGTGAACACAATTGTTGACATCGCTTTGTTGACATGCTTTGTTGACACTGATTTGCTACACCTTTGCACTGGCACTGATCCGTACTGACTTTGACATTTTGCACAGATGTGAGGACACACATACTGTTCTGATTAGCTACAACCTGAATTGATCTGAATGATTTGATCACAGACTGACATGCATTGAACTGGAATTAACTTTAACTGGAATTAACTGGATGTATACACTGAATGTATGCATTGATCTGTAATGTATTGACATGGGCTGTTTGGCTACTGACACGTTTGAGTCTTTGACACCTTGACACCTGTGAAAGTGAAATATTGTAATTCTGTTCTTGACACACTGAAATTGAATCCATCTTAATGTCCACAGTACACATGCATTGATTCTATGCTTTATTTCCATTTTGAATACACCTGCTTGTAGAGCCATAGTTGGCTTTGCACACTTTTGGATTCACACCATTTGACTTGATGTTTTGCTTGAATTGCTACATTAGGATTTGCCATTAGAGATTTGTTTAGAGATCTGAATATGCCATTCTGAATTCTGACACGCTTGAAGCTATGCATTTGAGATTTGAGTTTTGAGTTTGACACTGATAGAGTGCAATTTTTGCATTTTGGGTTTTTGCATTATTCAGAAATGTCCATGATAGAATACTTTTGGAGATTTTTGCAATTTTGCTTGTTTTAGCATGCCACATTGACTATCTGTCTTGACATTTGTGTCTAGTAATGTATTATCTAATTATAAGAGGAGAGAATTGTAAAACCAGATATTATATGAATAGGCCTGGTATGTTATAATTAGTAATTCATTACTCATTTAGGGATTCATTTATCCATCATTCATTCTGAGTAGTGACATTAGTTATCCATAATATTCAGCCATTTGGTTTTCTAGAGAAAGAGGCCCTGTTATGTCAAGTGCCTTGCTTATACATGTTTAGACATATGTTATTATGTATTATGTTTGCAATTAGACACACGCATGTGTGCACTTAGAAGTATGCATTGAGCCATGGTATAGCGCTTGGGTTGCGAGTTAATGCGTTAATGTCATGGCCACTTTACAAGGGCCTATGTCTTTATCACCTACAGGGTCCAAATGGACCCAGTCCTGGCGCCTCTGGCACCGGGCACACTTTGTGCCTATGGCACGTGCATCCAGGCTGGGCGTGGCCATAGAGGAACATTGGGGAGCATGTGCAAGAACCTCTGGGAGTGGCAAGGTGGAGCCACAAGGCGGGGCTAAAGGGAGAGTCCGGGGCCAGCCTATTTAAGGCCCACCCGCCTGCATACTGGCGCTTCGCGTTAGTCTGCCTTCAGCAGCGTAACGCTTACCGCTGTCCTTACCTGTTTTCCAGCGCAGCACCTCGACGCGCTGGGCCGCCACACGCACGGACTAGTGAAGCAACTAGATTCACTCAAGGCGCCCTGCTAATAAGAAGCAGGATGGAGAGCTCATCATTATGAGAAACCGGGGCAGTACCAGCATCCAGAGCAGTTGACTTCGCAGCAGCTGGGGCAGAGACCTGATCCAAGGGAGCCACGTCCAGGGAGGGCTCCAACCGTGCCCCAACGTCCCTGCAGAGACCAGGTGAGCGTAACAGAACGCAAAGCCTCTCCGAATCTCTGCCTGGGCGTCATGGACACCTCAGAAACTGACCAGTTGGCCCAATTACTGGGGGAGCTGCGGGCTGAAGTGCATTCCTCTAGGCAAGAGACCAATGCCTTGAGGAGAGACCTTATTGTAACCTGTGAACGGACTGATGATTTGGGAAGACAAATGCTTCAGTCACGCAGGGCAGGTTCCGTTACCCAGAATTGCACCAACTCTGTTTCTGCAACCATCACCACCAGTGCAAGTGGTGCTTCCAGGGCAGTTCCACTGGCCCTGCCAGAGCGTTTCAACGGCGACCCTAACAAATATGCCATATTCATGAACCAGTGCCGCATCCACTTTTTGTGTCGACCTGGGGCCTTCCCTAACGATAGCGCAAGAGTTCCTTTGTACTTTCATATTTGGGAGGCAGCGCAGCTGACTGGTCCATACCATTAGTAAACCAGGATGATCCCATACTTCGAGACTTTGGGGAATTCCAACGGGAATTGGAAACATTGTTTACCAGACACACCCAAGGACAAGCCTTAGATAATGAACTGTTGTCTCTCAGACAAGGAAGCCATGATTTGTTGACTTATATTGCCACCTTTAATGGTCTCATAGCACAGACTAATTGGCCTGAGGAGAAAAGAACCACGCTGTTTTACCGGGGGCTACGTGGTGAGTTAAAAGATGTGCTAGCTCAAGTGGTCAATCCTCCCGTGTAATGTGCGGAATGCATCAATCTGACGGTGAAATTGGACTACAGGTTACAGGACCGAAAAATGGACCGCACACGAACTGAAGGGAGGTCAGTGTACATGCGACCTCGAGACAACCAAACCAGAACTCATGAATCCACTGAACCCATGCAGATTGGGGGATTACGAGCCCCTATTTCCAGGGCTGACAGGGAAAAAAGGAGAAAACAACAACTCTGTTTATATTGCGGAAAAGCTGGACATTTCCTCTGAGATTGTCCCATAAACCCCCCTAAGAAAATAGTAGGTGCCACAGACAACGGCAACAAAGAGAAGGAACCGAAGTCAGAAAACTCTGACTCCCGGCAAGTGTAGGGGTCCACTTGTCAAGCGGAATAAAGAATGTTGTACAGACCTCACACCTGGTCATCCACCAACAACCATCAAAAGTACATGCTCTAGAAACCTACATTGATAGTAGAGTGGTGGGAAATTACATCGATCAGAATTTGGCCGCACGGATAAACCTTCCTTTTCAGCAAAAACTACAGTCGGAAAACCTCACTGCAATGGATGGCTCTCAGTTGTCTTTTGGCCCAATAACACAACATACCGACAAGGTGACACTGATGTGTCGGATGGTCATCGGGAGGACATTTTTTTCCATCTTATTGGGGTCCCCCAGTTCCAAATGATCCTAGGAATGCCATGGCTAGAAATCCATAACCCAAGGATTGACTGGCGCACAAGGGAGTTGACCTTTCCTCAAGAATTTGCAAAGAGTTGCTACCACAGGGACGTGAGGAATCTACAATTCAAGGTGAAACCTATCCTAGGAATTTCTGGTTCATTACCCTCTGAATATCAGGACTATTTGGATGTGTTCCAAAGGGAACAAGCAAACACCCTGCCTCCACACCGACCTTACGACTGCCAAATCGACCTGGTTCCAGGAGCACAAATCCCGTGCAGTCGTATTTACACTCTGACTGAGCAAGAGAATCAGCATTTGAACACATACCTAGATAAGTACCTAGCCAACAGATTCATCTGCCCATCCAAGTCTCCAGCCTCCTCAGCTCTCTTCTTCGTGCCAAAGAAGGAAGGGGACTTCAGAACTTGTATAGATTATAGGGCATTAAACCAGATCACTGTTAAGAATAGATACCCTCTGCCGCTCATCCCTGAGTTGCTCGATCAGGTGAAGAATGCTCAAATCTATACAAAATTAGATCTAAGAGGAGCTTACCTTTTGGTAAGAGTTAAAAAGGGCGATGAATGGAAGACAGCATTCCGAAGCAAATACAGACTCTTCCAGTATCAGGTTATGCCCTTTGGGGTATGCAATGCACCAGTGGCATTCCAGTTCTTCATGAACAATGTACTTCATGAATTGCTGGACGTCTGTGTCCTTGTTTACATCGCCGACATTCTTATCTACTCAGCGTCCAAGGAAGATCATGTTGGCCATGTAAGGGCAGTTCTGGAAAAGCTTTGTAAGCATCGCTGTTTGCCAAATTGGAAAAATGCTTCTTCCATGTTACGGAAGTCAAATTTCTGGGATTCATGCTTACACAACGAGGGGTTCACATGGACACTCGCAAAGTGGAAGCTATTCTTCAAAGGCCATCCCCAGCATCGACCAAGGGAGTGCAAAGCGTGCTCGGCTTTGCCAACTTTTACAGGCGGTTTATCCCGGGGTTTTCTCAGATCGTTCATCCAATCACGTCTCGACTGAGAAAGAATAGAAAGGTTTCCTGGTCCGCTGAAGCTGAAAAGGCCTTAAAGGAATTAAAACTGGCCTTCACCTCAGCACCGGTTCTTCGGCACACCCGACCTGACCTGCCCTATGTAGTTGAAACAGACGCCTCCAGCGTGGCCATGGGGGCAGTATTATCACAAAAGGACCCGGACACAGGGAAATTACAGCCCATAGCATTTTGGCCCTGTAAATTTACTGCACCAAAGATGAACTATGCCATAACTGACAAGGAGCTAATAGCAATTATAGGAGCTGTTAAAACCTGGAGACACTACCTTCTAAGAGCAAGACATACAGTCACGGTTATCACAGACCACCGTAATCTGCAATATTTAAAATCTGCTAAGGCCCACTCTTCACGTCAGCTTCGCTGGGCTCTTTTCTTCGCAGAGTACGATTTTGTTATCACTTACCGACCGGGAGTGCACAAAGTAAAAGCAGACGCTCTGTCACGCATGGGAGAGGACAAGGACGCGTTTATACCACCTGAACCAATACCCATCATTCCCGAAGAGCGGATTCAAAACCAGATCGCAGTAACCACCTGCTGGGAAGACTTGAAGGTCAACCTCCAATCTCAAATTGACCAAACAGCCCAACAAGAATGGTTGGCTAAAGGGGACCAGTACTCCATCAAGGATAATTTACCTTATTTTCAGGGAAGATTATATATTCAAGACAAAGAAATACAAAACAAAATTATAGCAAATTACCACGAGTCATTAGTGGAGGGACATCCCAGAATTACTAAAACACGGCCCAAAATCCAGAAGAGCTATTGGTGGCCAACTTGGAGAAAGGACGTGGTGCAGTTTATTGCAACCTGCAGTGTTTGCGCGCAACAAAAACCTCAAAAGCTAAGTCCCGCAGGGTTATTGCGTCCGTTGGCTATACCACCAGCACCATGGCATACGCTGTCTAATTTCAGATCATGGAACTCAATTTGTCTCAACTTTCTGGAGGAGTTGTTGTAAGATAGCGCAAATCGATCTTCGCCTTTCCACAAGTCACCATTCCCAAAACGATGGTCAAACTGAAAGGACCAATCATATGCTAGAGCAGTACCTGAGATGCATGTTGCAGCAGACGGAAGGATCTTGGAAAAACATTCTCTGGTTGACTGAATTTGCCTACAATAACTCCACCCACACTAGTACTGGACAAACCCCATTCTATAACATGAATGGTCGACACCCTCGGACGTCCTCCTTTGATCCGCTTGATGAACTAAAGATGCCAGCGATCACCTCTCTACATAAGACCATTACACAAACTCTTAAGGAAGCAACCAAGAACCTAATCAAAGCCAAGGAACAACAAAAAAGGTTTGCTGACAGGCATAGAAGGGAAGCCCCTCATTACCAAGTTGGCGATAAAGTATGGTTGGCATCCAAGAATATAACATTGAAGGGACCTCGGGTCTTCCGTCCAAGATACCTCGGACCTTACCCCATCAAAGCCATCATTAATCCCGCCACCGTAAAATTAGATATACCCACCAATATGCAGATCCATCCAGTATTCTACGTTTCCCTCTTAAAACCCGTGAAACCGGAGACTAGGATAAAAAAGCACCTGAACCTGAGATCATCGAAGGAGAACCTGAGTACGAGGTTAAAGACATTCTGGACTCTAAGATAGTACGATCAAAACTGTACTACTTGATCGACTGAGAAGGTTACGGACCTCAAGATCGCACATGGGAACCTGTTGAATTTATCCATGCGCCTCGACTAATCAGACGGTTCCATCGTAATAACCCTGCCAAACCAAGACCAGGGAGAAGAACGCCCATGAAAGGGGCCTTGAGGGGGAGTGCTGTCATGGCCACTGGACAAGGGCCTATGTCTTTATCACCCACAGGGTCCAAATAGACCCAGTCCTGGCGCCTCTGGCACCGGGCTCATGAAAAAGTGTGCTTTGCACACTTTGTGCCTATGGCACGTGCATCCAAGCAGGGCCGTGGCTGTAGAGGAACATTGGGGAGCATGTGCAAGAACCTATGGGAGTGGCAAGGTGGAGCCACAAGGCAGGGCCAAAGGGAGTGGGCCAGGGCCAGCCTATTTAAGGCCAACCCGCCTGCATACTGGCGCTTTGCGTTAGTCTGCTTTCAGCAGCGTAACGCTTACCGCCGTCCTTATCTGTTTTCCAGCGCAGCACCTCGACGCGCATCCTTCTGACTACAGCTACACCGTCGCTGAACGTGCATCCTCCTGCATCCAGCTACACCATCGCTGAAAGTGCACCTTACCTGACTCCAGCTACGCCATCGGTGAAAGCACACCTTACCTGACTCCAGCTACACCATTGCTGAAAGCGCATCTTACCTGACTCCAGCTACACCATCGCTGGAAGCACATCTTACCTGTCTCCTGCACTCCATCGCCTGCAGCGCATCGCATCTTACCAGATTCCATAGTCATCGGAGTTGGAGCGCTTCCTCACCTGTTCCAGATGTCCAGCTATGCGGGAGCTTATCTTGTTATCTTGCATTCTTCATCTTCACGGAACCTACAACCGCGGACTGGCCTTCAAACAGTCATTCTCCGCTCCACACCGCCAGGAATTCCCTACAAGAGAAAAGAACACACAAGTTTAGAAGTTGCATAAATAACTAACGCTTGGCTGCGCCACACCTGATCCTAGCGTTCAACCCTGAAAGCCAACTTACCAGCTACTTTTAAGGGTTCATTATCTTCTTGGGCATCATTGGACTCACTCCAAACACCGCGACTCCATGCAGCCATCTTCACATCTATAGTAGAGAGAAAAGACATTGCAAGAATTATGAACTATAATCACGGCAAAAAGACACTGTAATAAGAACTTGGACAATAATCATTGCAAAGAATACTTACCTTCTAAGTGGTTGGTCGCGGCCGGCCTGGGCCGCCACACCCACAGACCAGTGAAGCAACTAGTTCCACCCAAGGCGCACCTGCTAATAAGAAGCAGGATGGAGAGCTCATCCTTACGAGAAACCAGGGGCAGTACCAGCATCCAGAGCAGTTGACTTTGCAGCAGCTGGGGGAGAGACCCGATCCAAGAGAGCCACGTCCAGGGAGGGCTCCAACCATGCCCCAACCTCCCCGCAGAGACCAGGTGAGCATAAGAAGTTAAGTACTATAGAGAATGCATGAGGCCTGTGGCTCTGAAGCCATTCTGACACACAGAGCTCCACTTCGTTCCGCAGACATTGTTTTGAGTTACACTGGTACATGGAATGTCAACAGACAGATTAGGTCGCCTTTGCCCGAGTAGAAACGGAGAGGGAAGCTTATCAGCATCCCTGGCTTGCTCGCAGACAGAAAGGTGGGGGCATTCGCAGGGAGTGAGGAGCTTTGCACAGACACGAAGAGAGGGATTTCTAAAAGCTGACAATGAATGAGAGAAATGGGAGGATGGTTTCGTAACAAAGTAACACAGACAGGAGAAGGCCATAGAATACAGACAAGAAAGGATGAAATGTCACGGTAACTAAGAACACACAGTTACTGGGGACAGAACAAGATTGACGTAACAGACCGGATTTAGAAATGCTGGTTGGACAGAAGAGAGTTTTGACATGTAACAATAGAGAAAGAGCGACGTGACTTGACACTATAACTGGGAGCCTGAAATGAGCAGTAATTGTATGAGAGAGAGAGGAGATGGGGAAGAATTTTTTATGCAGCTTGGAGGCGGTTTGGCAGAGAGGCTTTTGGAGAAACGGACGGCTTTGGCTGACATGAAGCTTGGGGAAGCATTCTGGGAGAGCTGATGAGAACAGATGTGATCGATCTGGCAGGTAGCTTTGGCAGGAGACCAGACTGGCAGGATACCAGATCACTGAGAGGCCAAGGAGAGAGGCCCTGACTGGCTGGCTGCAAGGGAGCTGGAGAGAAAAGAGATGGGACACATTCGAGATTGGGAAGCTTGCCATGCAAAGGGGAGTATTGCTGATTGAGTATGAGGCCTAATTGATTGATGTTATTAATCAGCATCAGTGAAGCCTCGTGATGGGTGCCATTGCCCCGCGTTAAGGGCACCATTGTTGTCAGTTAAAATTCAAAGTGTTCCTATTTTTCTGGTGTTTTCTATTTTGTGTTGCTAAAGAGTAATTTTCAGTGCATTACATACCTTCTTATTTGTTATTGTCACTACATTGGTGATTGCTGCCCCATATATTAAAAAGTATATGTTTAATTTGAATTTTAAAAAAATAAATAAATATTACCTTTACCAACCAGCCTGATTCCTGGTCCATCGTGACTCGGGGTATTTGAAAAGAGGTGTGATATGAGTGGTGTATCTCTCAAATATTGAACCTACATATATAACAAAATAAGCATTTTGGTTGTGTGCTGCATACTAGGCTGAGACCAGGGTGTATCGCCTGATTGAAATCTTTAACACATTTGGGGGCTCGTCTGGGATTGAGTTGGGTTGCCACCCATGACAGTCTAACACAGCAGACTAACCTGCAGAGAAGTAATACTTTGTGTGGTTGTAATACTGTGCTACACTGTACAAGCGCCTCCCAAAACAAATACACCAAAACCAGGCCTGTCTTTAAAAGTAAAATGAAATCAACCCCGAAATAATTAATAAAGAAAGAACATCTCAAAATGGTTGTTCCTGTAGAAATCAGTATGGCTAGGGTGCACCACCTGCACAAGCTTTTTGTCAGAGGTGAGTGGTCAGAACAGGATGAACATGTCTGGCTACAGGAAATCACACAACAGGTCACTGCCGTGAACATGGATACATGGCAGGACAATGGCTTATAACACCAAGCACTTAGTGAATTATACATGGCCCCAAAATTTAAAGAGGAGCAAAACAAAATTGCCAGAATTGCAGCCTTCCTATACCTCCACCTAGGAGTGTTACGGGAAAAGAATGCTGAAAACACAGCACTGGCACAGAATCAAATCGAATTATTGGTTAAAATCCAAAATGATCTAGATTCAGCAGAACAAAGGCTACTGAAGAGCAAAGAATTAGAGGCAGAATCTAGAGATTATGTCACAAAATTAAAAGAGGAGTTGGCTCGCCAACAGCAGGACAATGCAGAGCAAGACAGCCAAGTAGAGGCATTGAAAGAGGAGTGTAGGTAAAAGGTTGACTCTTTGCAAGAGAGTCATCAGAAGTTAAATCAACAGATAAAATATAATAGCGTCTGCGCAGAACAGATAGATAATCTACAAGATCAGATAAAGAAATTGGAAGAGGAAAATAACCAATTAATTATGAGAGACCTACATTCTCAGACAGAATTTGATGAGGAGCGTCAGAAATCCAATGCTATTAAAAACCAAAGAGATGACCTGGCGGAGCAGAGGGGCACCCTAAATCAAGAGAAAGATGCCCTAGGCCAGGAAATATGTGAGTTACAAACCAAGTTACACTAAAGTAAGTTGGCCCTCCAGGAGTTAAAATAACTAAGAACTGAGCATGGGAAGCTGCTAGAGCACACCAGATGGTTAGAAGGTGCTCTGAAAGAGAACACCCAAGCCAAAGACACACAAACCCAGCAGATGAATCACTTGCAACAGAGAATATCCCACTACTCCCAAAACATGCAGGAAGCGCTGAGGGACAATGAGGCCCTCTGTGAAAAGAATGATGGACTCCACCAACAATTAGCAGTGCAAGAGCGAATCATTGAGACCAGTAAGGCCTTGATAGATGAACAAAAGGCTCAGATGTTTGCTTATCACCAGGAAATAGGGGCTGAAAAAGAAAAGGTAGCAAGATCGGAGAAAGAGGGTGCTAGACTAAATTCTAACTGGAGGGACCCTGAACAGGTATAGAGGGACAGAGCAACCCCTGATCATAACATAAGGACCCCTGTACTCAGGGACTCAAACCCATTCAATTCCAGCGGCCATGGGGATGGCAGCATTCAATAGGGTTGGTAAGATGGGACTGACAGATCAGCGCCCCCCAGAAATTGATGAACAGGCATCCCTCTAAAGATACCCAAATGTTAGGGCTGATATGTCTGACAAGGAAGACTCCTGTGAGGGGAGGGTTAGGGAATTAGATCCACTAAAATACCAACTTCCAAGGGAAGTGAAATGTGGTGGGGAACTCAAGGAAATAAAGCCCAAAAGAGCATCGTAAAGACCTCTACCCAGTTAGGGAAGTGGGGGGGATACTCTACTAACCCCGGGAGCAGGGGAGAGTCAGAAGACTCTTCTGAGCCCCACAGGAGTAGAGAAATTAGGCCCTAACATTCTATGAGCCCTTCACAAGCTCACAGAATCCGGGAGTGCCTAGAGGATCAAGAAGGGACCTCCAGTCGCAGCGCCTCTGAGTCTGAGGATGAGTGGACTCGGGTGACTAGAACCAAGAAAGCAAACAAAATTAAGAGAGCTATGCAAAAAGATCCCATTAGGCAGATCAAGGCCATTAGAAGTGTGGTAACTCCATATCATAAAAATGCTAAGTATTCTGTCTGGGAACACCTAGAATTATATGAACAAATGATGGGTACTTTTCATATGAAGGACAGCCAGAATCGCATAGAGTATGTGAAATGGACATTCTCCCCTGAACCACTCCAGATGGTCCACCTACAGGGTGGCCATCTTAAAACATTTCTCTGCTCACAGAAACCCCCAAGAGGCCCGCAAGGTGGCCTACAATTTGCAGTGCGGGGAAGATCAGGCCCCACAAGAATTTGTACAGGAGCTCAAATGCGCTTTTACACAGACCACCAGGAGGGTGCGCACAGAAAGTTGGGAGTTCATCACCACCTTCTTTCATGCACTCCCCAAATATATTATTACCAAGCTGGTGAGGGAATTTCATGAGAAGAGATCACTGGACTGAGTCACAGAACAGGCTACCCACATTTATGAGGTACAAAAACCGGCAGATAACAAAAACACAAACAAAACCCCCAAACCAGCCAACACCGTTGCTGCTGCTAAGGTGGCAGAGGTGAAGGTTGCCCCCATTTTAGATCTGGAGATGGGGGGGCTTAACAATATACCTGTACAAAATCCATCCATTGAAAGAACCAAAAGGCCCTCGGGCCAATCCCAGATAGGTGGTAGTCAGGGAGGTAATCCCACAAATGGGACCCCTAACTCCCTTGATTACATCGACCCCGGATACAGGAGTAATAGACCCATCCTGGGGTATGTGTGGACTCCCCCAGCCCAAAGGGGATACAACCAGGTAGGTACCACCCCAGGAAACTTCCCTCCTAACTTTCCCCAGGAGGGCAGTAATCCCCCAAATGCCGGGTTGAGTTTCTTTCCCTGGTACCCTCAAAACCCCAACCTACAGATCCACCCTCCATTCTTTCCCCACTTCCAAGAGCCCAGACAGCCAAATCCGGGAGAGGGGAGGCCAAGGGTGGAGGGTTACCAAAATTCTCCAAACCCAGGGTACTATGGGAGAAGGGATAGTTACCCTTCCCGTGATACACCTAGGATTGACAAGAGACCTGTAGAGAACATAAAGTCTCTCGCGGCGGTCGCGCGTGCTCTCGTGTTTACGTTTCGAATGAGAGCCGCGCGACCGCAGCGAGGATGGCGGTTAGAGCGTGAGGGGAAGCGGCTCGGAGTGAGGAGGGCGACGGACGAGCTCCGTGGAAATAAACTTTGAGGCAGAATTTTTGGTGCCCGGGAATTGACAGGTGTGCAGAAAGGTGCGTCAAGGATTGTATAATTTGCCAAACGAGTGACAAATGCAGAGTGGTGAGAGAGGCTCCGATGATACCAAATGTGGTACCGGACCAGCCGTGGAGCAAGTTAGCAGTGGACATAATGGGTCCGGTGGCGGGTCTGGGAGATGGGTTAAAGTTTGTGTTTGTCGTAGTAGATTTTCATTCCAAATGGTTTGAGTGGGAAGCTGTAAAGGAGGTCACGGCAAGGGAGTTGATTGGTTTCTTAGAAAAGGTATTTCTTAAGGAGGGGGTGCCGGTTGAAATTGTGTCGGATAATGGGGTACAATTTGTGTCGGGAGCAATGAAGAAGTTTCTAACAGGATACAGTATAAAACACACAAGGACTGCTCTGTATAATCCTAAAGCCAATGTACTTGTTGAAAGAGTTAACAGGTACATAAAGGGGGGCCTGCAGTTGGCCATGAAGTCGAGGCAACCATGGAGGGAAGTATTGAGGATGATGACATGGAATTATGTCACTACGCCACATTCTGTGACGGGAGCATCTCCATTTGGTTCGATGAAGGGAAGGGAGCCTGGGACAAGGCTTTGTCCAGGATGGCTAGGAATGGCCAAAGTGGTTAATGTTGACCGGAATCAGATTATAAAACTTATTGCATTGAGTCAGGAAAGAAATAAGGAACTGTTTGATAACAGGATGAGGGTGAAAGAACGTGAATGGAAGGTTGGGGAAAAAGTGTATGTCAAAAACCCTAGACTAGTGAACAAGTGTGTGGAAAGTAGATTTCTGGGTCCTAAGAAGATATGTGCAGTAAAAGGTAATGTGGTAATTCTGGAAGGTGGCGAAGTATGGTCGAAAGGAAGGTTGGCGAAGGTGGGTGATGAGGAAAGGAGTGAAGGTGAAAAGCAGGTGAGGAAGGTGGAGGAGGATAATACGAGATTGAATGAGAAGGTGAAAGGAAGGGTGCCGGATGAGAACATGGGAAAGACAGGTGGGAAGGTCAGAGAAGATGACATTCAGAGGTCAAAGGTCGAAGAAGATTCTTCACATAGGGCTAGGTCTAAGCCGGTGTGGATGAGGGATTACGAGACTTGACACTGAAGTGCTCACGTCATGTTTAAGGAATACATGATGTAGATGGACACTGAGGGTACTCAGGTCATGCGCAAGCTATGTGCTACTGTTAATTTTTTATTGTATTCTGGTTCAGACAAACTTGCTGATTAGTTTTAATTGTTGCTAAGTTTTACATTACAGTTATAAGCATTATTAAAAAATATATTTGCCCTGTTTGAGGGGGAAGATGTGTAGAGAACATAAAGTCTCTCGCGGCGGTCGCGCGTGCTCTCGTGTTTACGTTTCGAATGAGAGCCGCGCGACCGCAACGAGGATGGCGGTTAGAGCGTGAGGGGAAGCGGCTCGGAGTGAGGAGGGCGACGGACGAGCTCTGTGGAAATAAACTCACTTACCTGTTCATCTGTGTGGCCTCCCTTCTTCAAGACCCCGTACCAGCCGGAACGGGTGTCCCAACTGGAGTGCCAGGTCCAGAACCTGTCCCAGGATCTGGGTCGCATGTTGAGAGCTCAATGTAACCCTCAGATGAACATGGCAGCTCAGAACCCCACAAAGCAAGGGTCTGGTACTCCAGACAATGACGGGGAGAGCACCCCAACAACTCACTGGTTCCAGAGGAGGAGGCACGTGGGGAATCGAGGTGTAAAGCCCTGGAGGAAGCTCCCTTCCTCACCCGTGGAAAGCCCCTGGACACCCAGGAACTGGAGCAAAAATCTCCTGCCCCCGAAAGTCTACAACCCAGGGAACAGAGGGTGGGTAGGAAAAATAAAGAACCCAAAAAGTCCCATTTTGTGGAGGAGACTAGTGTCCTCCAATTCGAAGGGGAAGGATCCTTAGAGGATTCTGGGAAAAAGATCTTCTCCTTCAGGGATGGGGGAACTCCTCCCAAAGATAAATGGGTCCATAGAGATCCTAATGAAAACTGGGGGGGATGTGGGGACTGAGTCAGAATCGCCCATTATTGAACCCCAGACTGATAATCAAGGAAACCACACTGTCCAAACCTATTGTGTTGACTGCCTCCAAAAAGGGGGGGTGCCCAGAATCAGAAAAAGGGGAGGCCAAACCTCCCCAAATATCCAACTGTCACATTTTTCTTGCCGATCCCCAAGATCCCATACAGAATCATGCCCAAACTACCCCTGTGTCAGAGTCAAGAATCAGGAAATCGACCAACCAACTTGCCCGAAAAGCATATTATCTTTGCCCCCTTGAGGAGAAGGAGGGAAGATTTTATGCCCCGTTCCAAGTACAAGAGCAGCGCACAGTGTTGTCACTGGTGGACACTGGATCCTAAGCACCTTTTCTGTCAAAGAGAGCCTTTGATCAGCTGAATTCAGGAAGGGGGGAGAGATACCAGATCCCTCTCACCCCTCTTCCTGGACAACTTCAGAACTTCGATGGGAATCACATTCCTGTCGAGGGGACTGCGGATCTGGAAATTAAAATTGGGCAACACAAGGTGAGGCACCCGGTCATAGTCGTGACCCCGGAGGGCACACCGTGTCTACTGGGAAATGACATCCTGCGTAGGTTGTCCCCCCTAACAGACTGTGAACAAGGTCTTCTGGACCCAGACTAACAGGCCAATAACATTAAAACATAGTGTCAACCATGTTAGTTTAAATGGCACATGCCACATGGTTGAACAAAAACCAGATCATATTGAGTTCCTCTTTCAGAACAACCAAGTACCTGACGTGACAGTAATTGCTGTAGGACAACAAACTGGTGATGGGAACTCTGCTCCATTTCTGACCATCAACCTTCCTTCCAGTGTCAAGTTGCATTTCACACTGGAAGTAAATACTTTGAAATTCTATACTAATTCACAATCTGAAAATCCCAATTCCATAGTCAAGAGTGATGAGAAACCAGCTCAAAGTTCAGCTGACATTCAGAAGATTAGAGAACAGTTATTCATCCCGATTCAGTTAAATGAGGGGAAGGAATCTGGTCTCGCCCGAGTGTGCGTGAACAACGGTAAGAGCTTCATCAGCGAAGCCATGTTCCGAAAACTCCCAAAAGATCCAGCCATTCCCACATTTATATTGATCGATAAATGGGAAATGGACCTGGAAATGTGAGTTATTCCAGAATTACTTCCTGGATTCTGTCAATGCAAGGCTTTTCTGTGGAGGTCAAATAAGGCCAAAACAAGAAGAGTCCCCTCGGGCAAGGTCTGGCTGACTTGCATGATTGTGCCAGAGAAAACTGTCTCAAGGACGAAAGTCTTAAAACCCAGGACAACATGACGGCATACCTGAATTCCCCGCAGAAACTCTATGAAGAAGACAAGTGCGAGGGAATGGCCACCGTTTAAGTGTACGGGTGCTCCTACCATATTGACAACAACGGGGAAAAGGAACTGGTGGCCGCGTTGGGAAGGCATGGGTGAATGATGCCCAGGAACCCTCCGGTGGGTACAAAATCGGTCTCCGTATTAGTCAGGTGGCAGAGCTGATGGCAGTTCATCAAACCATCCTCACTGCTGTCCAACACCAACTCCACAAACTGGTCATAATCAATGATTCAGATTATGTCCGGTACAGATTCATGGAGCACCTGGTAAATTGGAAAACCAGAGGCATGCTTTGTGCTAACATCAAACAACTCAAACATGGCAAACTCATCCAGAATATTGATGATCTGGTCACCTCTAGTGGGATCAGCTGCCCAAAACCGGAGCCATCCATGAGGATTTCCTTGAGATCGAGTCCCTGTTGGGGGAAATCCAGGTTGCTGCTATCACTCAGTCCCAGACAAATGTTCACAATGAACTCTCAACTGCCCAGTGGAGTAAGGAGACCCCAGATGCTGATTTAATCATGGCTCAAAAAGGGGATCCAATCATTTGTAAATTTGATCAATGTGATGCTGGAAATGCATCGGAGGCACAGGGCCTCCGTATCCTTGTTCTTTACTGCTCTTTATCGTGTGTTCTGTCGTGTTTTCCTCGCAGGAGTTCATGTGGGACTCCTGGCGGTGCAGCTCTCTTTCTTTTGGTTTGGTGAACGGACCCGTGGGATACCCTTATGGCACCCATGGGTGGGGGTACAACCCTGTGCCCCTAGTGTATGTTTTTGGGCACCTGTGGGTGGCCCGCAGAGCCAGGTATGGGCTGGTGGCAGCTCCATGCTGAGTTTGACAGGTGTGCGGAGTATCCTCCATTTTGGGATACCGGGGCCCTGCCATTGGGATCAGTTGATTCCTGATGGAAAACAAGATGGCCCCGGTGGCCTCTTGCTTTCTATTACCCATTACCTTGTTTTCCTAAACTCCTGGGAAGCCCTGACTCTGTCCCTTCCCCCTGACTGGCTGTTGGGTGGAAATGCCATATATGGTGTTGATGTGAAGGCCCGGCCAGACTAGCTGGAGCCTTCCCGGTGATGTATGTTGTGGGTACCTCCTGTGGGTGGGACCTGGGTGAATAGAGTGTGTGACTAATATGCATTTTGTGTTGTGGGTGTCTAGTATCTGGTGGTTGACACAATGACTGAGACAACCCTGCCAGAAACCGGTATGAATGCGGCTTGGAGTGTTGAATGGCTCGGTACTTGTCCCAATACACATAACTTGTTGTGAGTGTCTGGAGAGAAGTGAATGGCCTGAATACATTGTGTGCCTGATTGGCTGCCTGCCTGCCTGAATGCCCGTAGTCGTGATTGGATGCTTGAGTGTTACCCAGTGGAATGAATGGGAGATCAACAGTATATCTGGGGACCTCTCACTGCTAGGAATCGTGTTCAGAAGCTGAAGTCCACTACGACGAGTAACTGGATTAACTGACGCTTGACCTTGAAGCCCTGCTGGACGAGAAGAATTGCTGTTGCTCTCCTCCACAATCTGAAAGCTGCTGTGCCTCCAAGGACTGACCCAGAGAGGACCTGGTAAGGCGCCCTCTTCCCAAACTACGAGGGACCATCGTGCACAGCTGATCTTTGCCAACGCTCCCTGGTAGACAGACCTTCGACAGGCTGCCGACCCGATACGGGGGACTGCTGCGGAACTCCAAGGAGAAGTCCCCGGACTGTTGTCCGCCACTATCGACGACCACCTTCGCCGACCGGAGCCGCCGTGCTCCGTTTGCCTAAGAACTTAAATTGATCATTGGATGCTCTCGTCTGCATCGTCATCCGCTTGTCTCCCGCTGGAGAAGGCCCGACCGTCGACGCACCGAGGAGCATCCACCGGTGGGTTTCCCGCCACCTAAAGACCACAGAGACGCCGACGACTCGCCGCCCTTGCTGGGCCACAGTTCTTCATCATCTCTTTGCGGTCCAGAACTATCGTCACTAAGGTGCCCCGCACGCCTCTTCCTTGCAGGACGCCAACGCTCTGTCGTCGACGATGACCGCTAGGAACGAAGCTGCCACTTCCCTGCCGTAGTTCACCCTGTTCTCTGTCGGACGTTTGACGACCCGTGACTCCTGCCTTAAAGGGAGGGCACTCAAGAAGGGCCGTCGATTCCCCGACACCGAACGCCAAGTTCCCCGACACCTCTCGCCGATCCGTGGCTCCCGCCTGAAAGGGAGGCACTCAAGAAGGATCGGTCGGCGCATCGTCGGAGAACTCTACTCCACCAGGTACATTGGGGGGGGGGGGTAAAACCTTAATAGGAAGAAGTGAGACTATTGAACATATGGGCTGGGCTTGTGCGATATATCTTTATTTTACAGGTTGCCCAGGTGGGGGGATCACCACACAGAACTGTGTCTGGGGCACGGGGCCAGTATTCTGCCTACTGTTTCAACCATCTTGCGTACCTTCCTATCTCTATTGCTGGTTTCCTCGTTATTAATCTGTGTGACATTTTAACCGTACAGTTGATGCATTTTAATGAGATTTGATAACATTGGTGGTACCACTTTAGGATTGTATATGTTTATCATTATTGACTTCTAAGTACAAAGTGCGTTATTGTGATCGTGTACATACCTTTGAATATTAATTATATAAAGACTGTGTTTTCAGTAATACAGTGTGTGGACATTCCTTTGTGGGGGTTCGGGGATTACACTGTCCTTAAGTACCAGCCTGCATCACCTCCTGAGAAGCTAGGCCTTGATTGCTCGTCCATTGCTACCGTAATAGAGAATCTTGGCTGGGGTCTTCTGTGCCTCTCCTCTACCATATAGAGAGCAGAAGTACAGACACCCCCTACCAGTCTTTACACTGGTGGCAGCGGTGGGATGCTTATGGTTTTAAGAATCAGTGTATAACCGTGCCACTTACAAAATCTCTGCACTTTATTCGATTAAGGTTTGGGTGTGTACAAAATAACTGCATTACAAGCAATGGAGTCTATTGCGAATGGTAAATTGACTTGGATGAGCTTAGAGGCTCTCCAGAGTGCTTGTGAAGCCAGGGAGTTAGACATTGTGGATAAGTCTAGGGCTGAGCTGATAGCTGCCCTGGTGGACTAGCAAACTGATGATGAAACTCTTGATGAAGGGGGGAATGCAACCAATGAGGACTCTGCCCCTGGGGTTTCTACTGAATCTGTTTCTGGGAATGCCGCCATTCCTGCTGCCTCTGTTCCGAACCCCAGCAATACCTTGGAGCTTGGGTTATTAAGGATGAAATTGGGCTTTGAATATCGCAAGTTGGAGATAGATGCTGAGCTTAAGAAGGAGGAGTTGGCTCAACAAGTGGAGCTCAAGAATAGGGATCTTGAACTCAAGAACTCAAGAATAGGGATCTTGAACTCAAAGACAAGGACACTGAATGTCAGAGAATCCAGCTAGAGAAAGCTCGAGTGGAGACTTCAGCGAAACCCAGTGAGAGTGTCAGGTCCTCAGCAACTAAATTTATGAAGGATTTGGTTGGTGTGTTTTCGGAGGGTTCCGATATCCTCCAATGGATTGAAGCGTTTGAAATGGCTTGTGCAATTCATGATGTTGACAAAAGAGATTGGGCTAAGTGTTTGCTAAGCAGAGTGCCTCAAACTGGATATGACTGTATTCTGAAGCTGAGTGTGGAAGAAAGGGGTCAGTATGAGTGTATGAAATCTGCTTTGATTGCCAAGTTTGGCAAGACGCCTACCCAAAACCTTAAAAGGTTCAGGGATTTTAAGAAAAGAGAGAATGCGCCTTGGGTCGACTGGGTGAGTGCTGCACACATGAATATGATGGGGTGGATTGATGGTTACAAGGTGAAAACTTTTGTTGAATTGTCCCACCGGTTGTTTTTTGAGCATTTTTCTGAAGCCTGTTCACCAGAGCTGTGTCAGTATGTTGCTGACCAGAACATTTTGGATCCCTTTAAGCTGGCTAGGTTGGCTGACAAGTGGGTCTCCCACCGGGTGTCCCCTAAGGACTCCAGTGGGAAGGACAAGGACAAAGAAAAGGGGGCCTTTAAGAAAGCTGAGGAGTCCCAAAAGCAGTCACAGTCGAATAAACCTAAACCCTCCTCTCCTAAGACCCAAAAATCTAGTGGGGATAAGTCATCTGTGGGTGGGAATAAGAGTAGTGGTCCAGTACCGTACCCCGCACTCCCGGCACTTGTTGGGACTGTGGGGCTCTGGATCACAAAAGGGGTGACTCCAAGTGTAAAGGTAAGGCACTCGGAGTACATGCTGTCAGCCTGACCTACCCTTACCCCATGTCTGAGGTGGAGGCCACTGTCCTCCCCTCCTCTGCCGGAATCACTTTTGGTGCTCCCGTAGAGATTTCCTTAGTGTCCCTTGGGGCCTGGGACCAGTACGCGGAAGTACTGGCGACTATCCCACAGAACACGCGTAGATGTTTGAGAAGTGTCCTCTTGAATGGCCAGCCTTCTACTGGTTTGAGAGACACTGGGGCAAGCATGACAGTGGTGGACAGGACCCTGCTCAAGCCAGAGGACTATATAGATGCTCCTATGAGAACCACCAGGTTAGCTGGTGGGCCTCCCAAATTATCGCCTGTAGCCCGAGTCACACTCGTAATTGGAGACAAGACAGCAAAGCTTCCTGTCCTGGTTCAGGACAACGTCCCTGCTAACATTCTGTTAGGGAACGATCTAGTAGAGTTGGGATTGATCGCGGATGGTCTTCCCATGACTGCTGCTGCGGTCACTAGGTCACAGGTGACACCGGGTCTGGCTGTGAGTCAGGTACCCGAGCTGAAGGCGCGGCCTAAGGCACGACGAAGGAAGAGCAAGAAGGCCACCTCTGTGGAGGGAGCTCCTTCTTTTCCTGCTGTTCCTACGGCACCCATTGGGATCCATGCTCCGGACGGGCTGGGTCCAGTGGTAAACCCCGTCTCAACTCCTGTGGGAGAAGAGCCAGAAGACTCTCCTGTGGGAGAGGTTCTCAACCCGGAGGATCATCCCGATCTTCAATGCTTGTTAGCTGAAGCGGGACCCTCCCGGGCAGACTTCTGTAAGGGACAGAGAGAGTGTCCTTCTCTCGAGGGTCTGAGGAAACAGGCCCTGTCCCAGTCACACGGAGAGGTGCCTAGGACCTTCCGGATTTATTGGGAGGGTGAACTCCTTGTTAGTGAGCCCACTAACCCTGAACCTGGTGCCCTCAAGAGGTTGGTGGTACCCCAGGTTTACAGGCCCTTCCTACTGCAGTTGGCACATGAGGTGCCCTTGGCTGGTCATCTTGGCACCAAGAAGACTAAGTAGAGGCTCTCTGCCCATTTCTACTGGCCTCGGATGGGAGTAGAAGTGGAGTCCCACTGCAGGACCTGCCCAACTTGTCAGTTGTCTGGCAAAACTGGAGGCAGTGTCATTGCCCCACTGCAGCCATTGCCAGTAGTTGGCACACCGTTTGAGGGGGTGGGCATCAACATCGTCGGTCCACTTGACCCTCCCACGTCAGGTGGACATCGGTTCATCCTGGTTTTGGTAGATCATGCCACCAGGTACCCTGAGGCTATACCCCTTCGAACTGTTACAGCCAAGGTGGTTGCCCGGGCTCTCCTGGGCATTTTCACCTGTGTTGGATTCCCCAAGGAGGTTGTCTCTGACCGAGGATCCAACTTCATGTCTAGTTACATGAAAACCATGTGGAAAGAGTGCGGGGTAACCTACAAGTTCTCCACATCTTACCACCCCAGACCAATGGTCTGGTCGAGAGATTTAATAAAACTCTCAAGGGCATGCTAGGTGCTTTGGAAGAGCCCCTAAGGAGGAAATGGGATCTCCTCCTGCCATGCCTGCTGTTTGCTTACAGAGAGGTACCTCAAGAGGGTGTTGGTTTCAGCCCCTTTGAGTTACTCTTTGGACATCCCGTAAGGGGGCCCCTTGCCTTGATCAGAGAAGGTTTGGAAGCCACCCCTCCCGGTCCCGCCAAGCAAGTGGGGGACTATGTGTTAGGCCTCAGACGGAGGATGACACAGATGATGGGTCAAGCAACGGCGAATCTCAAGGCCAGCCAAGAATTGAACAAATACTGGCATGACCTTAAAGCATCGCAAGTGGATTGGACTCGGGGACAGGAGGTCCTCGTGATGGAGCCTACCAAGCCTCAAGCATTGGCAGATAAATGGACTGGACCCTTCAGGATAATCTCCAAGATGGGCGAGGTCAATTATCTGGTTGACATTGGAATCCCAGGGGTGGCCCATCAGGTACCCCATGTCAATAGGCTCAAGCCTTTCCACCGGCGAGCCGAAGTCTCATGTCTCTTGCTAGCTTCAGAGCAAGAAGAGGATGAGAGTGAGCCCCTTCCTGATTTGCTGCATAGCAACCCTCAGGATGGCTCAGTGGAGGGAGTGCAGCTCTCTCCAGATTTGACAACCGAGCAGCAAAGGGCCTGCAGGACTTTGCTCCAGCAGTATGCCTCTCTGTTTTCGCTGACGCCAAGCCTCACACCGTGGTGTAAGCACGAGATTGACACTGGTGACAGCGTGCCTGTCAATAGCAGGAGCTACCGAATGTCAGATACGGTTAAGAACCACATCCAGGCTGAGGCCGCCAAGATGTTGGATCTGGGTGTTATTGAACCCTCAACCAATCCCTGGTCCAGTCCCATGGTCCTTGTCCCCAAGGCAAGTTCCCAGGCAGCTACCAAGGATTGGAGGTTCTGTGTGGACTACCAAGGAGTCAATGCCATCACCAAAACTGACGCGCACCCATTGCCCAGGGCTGATGAACTCGTGGACACCATAGGTGCTGCCAAATTTGTGAGCACCTTTGACCTCATCTCAGGCTATTGGCAAATAGCTCTGACAGACCATGCCAAGGAAAAGATGGCGTTCTCAACACCAGAGGGACGCTACCAGTTTAGGGTCATGCCTTTTGGGTTGAAGAATGCCCCTGCCACCTTCCAGAGATTGGTCAATCATGCTCTCAGTGGGCTGGAAGCCTTTTGTTTGGCTTATTTAGACGACATTGCCGTCTACAGTTCCACTTGGGAAGAACACTTGACACATCTGGGTAGAGTGTTGCAGGCCTTAAAGAGGGCTAACCTCACTATCAAGGCCACCAAGTGCCAGATAGCTCAGGGGAAAGTCATGTATCTTGGTCATGAGGTAGGAGGCGGTCAAATCCAACCTCTCCCCAGTAAGGTACAGGATGTACAGGACTGGGAGACTCCCACTACTCAAACCCAGGTGAGAGTCTTTTTGGGCCTCACTGGGTACTATCGCAATTTCATGGCGGACTATGGAACCATAGCTGCACCACTGACAGCTCTGACTTCACCCAAGCAGCCTAGGAAGGTCAATTGGACTGAAGACTGTCAGAGGGCCTTTAATGCCTTGAAAGAAAGTCTGTGTCGGGCACCCGTGTTGTGTGCACCTGACTACAGCCAACCCTTTATCATCCAGACGGATGCCTGCAACACCGGAATTGGAGCTGTCTTGTCCCAGTTAGATGACTAAGGGAGAGAACATCCTATCATATTCATCAGTAGACAACTCATTGGGAGAGAACTTAGGTGAGCTACCGTTGAAAAGGAATGTTTAAGTATAGTTTGGAGCCTTAGGCGTTTTAGGCTTACCTTACGGGGTCTACCTTCAAGGTCCTAAAGTGGCTTATGCAGATGAAGGGTGAGAACCCGAAACTGCTCAGGTGGTCCATTAGCCTGCACGGGTTAGACTTCACCATAGAGCACAGACCAGGGAAGAGTCACGATAATGCAGATGGCATTGCCAGAAAGTATGTTGACCGTCTGGATGAGGGTGTCTATCCCGTGGGAGATGAGGCACCCTCCACCTCAGTCTGGGGGGACGACTGTGATGCTGGGAATGTATCGGAGGGACAGGGCCTCCGTATCCTTATCCTTTACTGCTCTTTATTGTGTGTTCTGTCGTGTTTTCCACGCAGGAGTTCATGTGGGACTCCTGGCGGTGCAGCTCTCTTTCTATTGGTTTGGTGAACGGACCCGTGGGATACCCTTATGGCACCCATGGGTGGGGGTACAACCCTGTGCCCCTAGTGTATGTTTTTGGGCACCTGTGGGTGGGCTGGTGGCAGCTCCATGCTGAGTTTGACAGGTGTGCGGAGTATCCTCCATTTTGGGATACCCCAGCCCTGCCATTGGGATCAGTTGATTCCTGATGGAAAACAAGATGGCCCTGGTGGCCTCTAGCTTTCTATTACCCATTACCTTGTTTTCCCAAAGTCCTGGGAAGCCCTGACTCTGTCCCTTCCCCCTGACTGGCTGTTGGGTGGAAATGCCATATATGGTGTTGTTGTGAAGGCCCGGCCAGACTAGCTGGATCCTTCCCAAGAATATACTCGTTATTAATCTTGTGTGAAATTTTAACCGTACAGTTGATGCACTTTAATGAGATTTGATAACATTGGTGGTACCACTTTAGGATTGTATATATTTATCATTATTGACTTCCAAGGTGATGTATGTTGTGGGTACCTCCTGTGGGTGGGACCTGGGTGAATAGAGTGTGTGACTAATATGCATTCTATGTTGTGGGTGTCTAGTATCTGGTGGTTGACACAATGACTGAGACAACCCTGCCCGAAACCGGTACGAATGCGGCTTGGAGTGTTGAATGGCTCGGTACTTGTCCCAATACACATAACTTGTTGTGAGTATCTGGAGAGAAGTGAATGGCCTGAATACCTCGTGTGCCTGATTGGCTGCCTGCCTGCCTGAATGCCCGTAGTCGTGATTGGATGCTTGAGTGTGACCCAGCGGAATGAATGGGAGATCAACAGTATATCTGGGGACCTCTCACTGTTCAGGAATCGTGTTCAGAAGCTGAAGTCCACTACGACGAGTAACCGGATTAACTGACGCTTAACCTTAAAGCCCTGCTGGACGAGAATAATTGCTGTTGCTCTCCTTCACAATCTGAAAGCTGCTGTGCCTCCAAGGACTGACCCAGAGAGGACCTGCTAAGGCACGCTCTTCCCGAGCTACGAGGGACCATCGTGCACAGCTGATCTTTGCCAACGCTCCCTGGTAGACAGACCTTCGACAGGCTGCCGACCCGATACGGGGACTGCTGCGGAACTCCAAGGAGAAGCACCCGGACTGTTGTCCGCCACTGTCGACGACCGCCATCGCCGACCGGAGCCGCCATGCTCCCGTTTGCCTAAGAACTTAAATTGATCATCGGACACTCTCGTCTGCATCGTCATCCGCTTGTCTCCCGCTGGAGAAGGCCCGACCGTCGACGCGCCGAGGAGCATCCTCCAGTGGGTTTCCCGCCACCTAAAGACCACAGAGACGCCGACGACTCGACAAACTTGCTGGGCCACAGTTCTTCATCATCTCTTTGCGGTACAGAACTATCGTCACTGAGGTGCCCCGCACGCCTCTTCCTTGCAGGACGCCAACGCTCTGTCGTCGACGAGCACCGCTAGGAACGAAGCTGCCACTTCCCTGCCGTAATTCACCCTGTTCACCGTCGGACGTTCGACGACCCTTGACTCCCGCCTTAAAGGGAGGGCACTCAAGAAGGGCCGTCGATTCCCCGACACCGAACGCCAAGTTCCCCGACACCTCTCGACGATCTGTGGCTCCCGCTTGAAAGGGAGGCACTCGAGAAGGATTGGTCAGCGCATCGTCGGAGAACTCTACTCCACCTGGTACATTGGGGGGGTAAAACCTTAATAGGAAGAAGTGAGACTATTGAACATATGGACTGGGCTTGTGCGATAAATCTTTATTTTACAGGTTGCCCAGGTGGGGGGATCTCCACACAGAACTGTGTCTGGGGTACGGGGCCAGTATTCTGCCTACTGTTTCAACCATCTTGCGTTCCTTCCTATCTCTATTGCTGGTTTCCTCGTTATTAATCTGTGTGAAATTTTAACCGTACAGTTGATGCACTTTAATGAGATTTGATAACATTGGTGGTACCACTTTAGGATTGTATATATTTATCATTATTGACTTCCAAGTACAAAGGGCGTTATTGTGATCGTGTACATACCTCTGAATATTAATTATATAAAGACTGTGTTTTCAGTAATACAGTGTGTAGACATTCCTTTGTGGGGGTTCGGGGATTACACTGTACTTAAGAACCAGCCTGCATCACCTCCTGAGAAGCTAGGCCTTGATTGCTCGTCCATTGCTACCGTAATAGAGAATCTTGGCTGGGGTCTTCTGTGCCTCTCCTCTACCATATAGAGAGCGGAAGTACACACACCCCCTACCAGTCTTGACAATCAACACATTGAGGACCAGGAGAACTTTCCCCTGATGGATACAGATTGCATGGGCAAAGAGGTGTTGATGAATTGTCCAAAAATGTTCTGAATCCAAGACGGTTTGTTGGTAGGAGATCCATATCTGGCTGTGACCAGTGGTTGGTCCCTACCTCCTTCCAAAGCCTGATGCTAAGTCACGCCCATGATGCGGCCACAGCCAGTCATCGGGGTTTCATACTACATTAGAAATCTTGTGAGTGGTTGCATACTGGCCACACATGGGGCAGGACCTCGACCAATACGTGAAGGGGTGTCTTGTGTGTGCACAATTTCAACCAACATCACTCACACACCAAGCTCCCCTCCAAAAGAGGGGGATGACACTGTCTTGGTCAGATTTACAAGTAGATTTCATTGGGCCTGTGATTCGCTCCTCTAGGGGGAACAAGTACATGTTAACAGTAACATGCTTGTTTACTAAATGGGTGGAATGTCTCCCAGCCCCAAATTGCAAGGCAGAAACAGCAGCTGCCTTGATGATCAATCACATCTTCTCGTGTTGTGGACTACACCAAAGGATTGAGTCAGACTGAGGTAGTCACTTCACCAGCAAAGTGATGACAAAGATGTGAGAGATACTTGGGGTAAAAAGGAAACTATACATTGCATACCGCAGACCTCTAGTGGGGGATTTGAGAGGTACAATAAAACCATTGTGAGCATACTAAAAGAGTTTATGGCAGATTCTTGGCCAAGTTGTCCTAACGGGCATCAGATCTACCCCTTCTTCTGCAACTAAGATGTCTCCATTTGAGCTGATGACTGGATGAAAGATGGTGCTACCCCGGCATCTGCTCTATAGAACACAAGAGCAGACATTGATAAATGCCTCCAGAACTCATGAGTAAATTGAGAATCTGAGAAAACACCTTCAACAAGCTTTTGCGTGTGCTCAGCAGAATTTAGAAAGATCTTCAGACAGCATGAAGACCCACTATGATCTAAAGACAACCAAAAAGGAATACCAAGTAGGAGACAGGGTTTACTTGTACAATTTCCAAAGGAACCAGACCAAAGAGCGCACATTTTTGCCTACCTGGAGGGGACCTTTTGAAATTGTGGACAAAATCTCACCAGTTGCCTACAGAACCTGCATCCCCAAGGGTGACTTGACAGAAGAGAAGTGGGTCTACATCAATCAGCTAAAGAGTTGCCACCCCAGGCACACTTTGCAACAGATAGAGGAGTCCATAGAAAACCCAGTGGGAGATACATCTGAAGCATAGGAATATTTCAATTGTCACTGAATTCATGCATATCCCACTGCTGTCATCCCGATTGGAGGACAGTTAGTGGGAAATTGTTGTAAATGGTTTGTGTTCTCTTTTATAGATTCATACTGGTTGTGCCTACCTAACAACCAGGAGGACCGCCCCGGCAATCTGGAAGGGAGAAACCAAAGGAGATCCGTAATTGTTGCTCAACACTATGAAAGGAAGAACCCGGGGAAAGTGAGGAAGTGTCATTCCACGTTTCGTCCAGAGACAACAGGTGGAACATGTTGCATCGTTCGCTGATGGAAGAAGGACTCATACCCCACTGAACCTGTCTTTCCCATGGAAGAAATCCCACTTGCCTGACTGCCCCACGACTGGAAGTCCAGAAGAAGTCGGGGGGGATCTGGGGATAAATTAATCCACTCAGCTGTGCTTTACTACATCACTTTGCTGCAGTGGTGCAAGAAACATCAAAATGGCCGCGCTGACTCCTGTGCACGCCAGGATCTCTAAACTGCATTTTTGCAACAACCAGAAAATGGCTGCACCACCCTGCCACACACATTTCAGGTGGGGTGGAACAGAGTACTCACTGCAGGTATGTGCCAGTGTGCTTTGCAACATTTAACATGCAGTGAAGTGAAAGAAGCAGCATTACTTTGCTGAAAACCCGAAATGCCTCTTTAAAATGACAGCTCTTTCAACCTTTAAAAGTGCTGCTTTGTGCTAAACTCATCCAGTCCTTATGAACCACTGTGATTAAAAACACCCTGCAATACCCAGGATCATCCATTGTGTCTCAGAGGAACCGGGCCTCATTTGAATGACAGCTCCTGTCAAAAGTATCTTTGAAAAATCAACCAGGGGCTTTGTTTTCATTTTACATGGGAAACATGACTATTTTCTTTGCAAAAGTATCTAAATCAGCTATTCAGAGAAAGACTAAATAGATGCCTGCGTAAATGTATCCATGCTGCAAAACAACTCCAGCACTCAAGAAAATAACTATAGCTGCATAAGGTGTGTATTTGCTGGAGATGAACACCGAATTTAAAGAAATAGTAAAATGTGCTTTCTCTGACCGAAGAGAGAAAATTGCCTATTTAAAAGTAAATTGATGTATGAAGGCCTGTTTACTTAGCAATGTAAAAATATTTTTTCTGGTGAAAGTACACCTATAAACTGTTTTGATTCCACAGGTTTAAGTCAAGAAGTAAAACTCATAGGCTAAGTTGGCAAGCTAAAAAAAAATAACTTGCTTTGCCAGTTGCTAGCCTTGAGAAAGGGTGACACTTCATAAATGTCTGGCACAGGAAAGTGCTAATTGCCAGCTTGAAAGACTTTGAATGCACCAAGACAAAGAAACTTCACAAGCTCATCAGACATTCGTCTTTGCTCCAGGCTGAGACAATAGCAGGCTGAGACTCTCATCTGTCAAGAGTGAGGGGCAGTAACACCTTCAATCAAGAGAGAGGCCCCTCATCCAGCTTCAAAGGAAGTGACAATTGACAGCAGTTGGGGAAAAAAGAAAAAAAAACTGATCAAGTGAAACTGGACTTCTTTTTGGTTTTAAAGGCTATTTTGTAACTGAACTTTAAAGACATTTAACTTTGCAGCAAGAATTAGGACAAATATGAAAAGTTTGTAGTTCTAAATCTAATTGTATGCTCGTTCTTTCAAAACTTGGTAGAACTCATTACTGCATAAGGAACAGAAGTTATAAAAAATGACAGATTACGGGGAAGCATTGATGTTGCGAACATAACATTTTGTACATACATCCCTAGGGTAAATGTGCATCTGTGTACAAAATTGGGAAATTGTATGCCAAATCCTTCATGTTTAGAATTACCAAAATGTGTCAGAAAGGCGAAACCAGGTCCCACAGACTTGGGGTTCAGATTGAAATATGACGCACAAAATATGTAACCTGTGTATCTGAGTTTCTCAGAGGTTGCAACTGCATAAATATGTGTTTGTGGCAAAATTAGATTTTGGTTCCAATAGCGAGGGGAGGTTTCTAGATATTGTAAAAATTACCCCATAAACATGACATCCTTTTGCTGTGATCCAATCAGTGAAGAGCTAGGAGGACACTTCTACCTTGCCCAATCCAGGAGTAGTAAGCCTGCCCTGGTCATATACTTTAGTGATGTAATCTGGCATGATAAATAAGGGCCCTTGACAGCACACAGGACAGACACTGATTCCTGACTTTCTTCCTGAATTCCTGTGTGGCGTCCATTTCCTGATTTCTTCATCCTGTTTGATCCTGATTCCAGATTTTCATTACAAAGCCAAGGCCTATGCATTGCTGACACCATTTTCAGCTAGGCCTCAAATTCTAAAAAAATCCAAAAAACCCAAGGGAAGCATCCTGATCCAGCCTGGCCTGCTGCTACTAGATGCATGCCTGCTGCAAACCTAGTATCCAGTAACCAGAAGTGTCAGTCCAGTGCAGTCCGGTGACCAGAACGGCCCAGCTGATCCTGTCCCATCGGATTTGCCCAGCTATCCTGTGTAAAAACAAATCTGTGTGGTGACCAGGACCCTTGATGGTTCAAAATCCTAAATTAAATTGGACAGTAAGTATTAATAGCAATCATAGAAAACCATAGCACACCTTGCCTTGCTTTGTCCTATCCCATTCTCTAAACCATTGCATCCGTACCTTAATAACTTGTAACATTGTCAGAATCCTTATTGCAATCCTGTTCTCGATTTATCTTGCTAAGCGCCATTTCTTTAGTCATTTTTATCTTGTGTAAATTCTAAACTATCAATCCTATTTCGAGTGATCCAACTGGTTCCGCCATGAATCAACTCTAGAGCTTACTGTGTCCCTCTTTGGTATTCTAGCCGGAATGCTCTAATATAGAGTAAAACTTAGAGTAAAACTATTCTTGTCCAAACTGAGTTTCTTTTCTGTTTTCACTACCCGATTTTTCTAAAAATGGCTCTTATTCTACATTGCATATCTCCCTCAGTTTAATAGCTAGAGACCTCATTTCAATTCTGGATTACACCTAACACGTCTAGCTACACCCCAACCCAAGAACCGTACTCACCTGTCTTTATTAAAAACCGTTTGGTTAATTTTAGCCGGGAATCAACATTTTTGGCAAGTTTTACGTGTTATTTTTACTATCAATTGTTTTAAACCTTCCATTCATTTTATAATTGTATGCTTTTGCTCAAACTATCGCTTATGACTGCTAGTATCTTTCCACTGTTGCTCCCATAGAAATTTGTACTGATTTAGGGATTTTTGCACACTTTCAGTGTGTTATTCAGCCATTTTCGAGTGTCAGTTTATCAATGTAAGATTTCAAATACGTTTTTCTCTCTTGTGTAAGGAGGGAAGGTTGGGTTCGAATTTTGTTTATTGTTCCTCATTCCTGATTACCTACTGCTTCATTATATCTCTGTAGAATTGATTATTTGTGGGCTGAGGAATATTGCGGGGGGAAATTCTAACTTGATTGCTATCTTTCCAAAAATTCAACGTTTTCCTATTTCTCTGGTTTTTTCTATTTTGTGTTGCTAAAGATTGAATTTAAATGCATTACATACCTTCTTATTTGTTATTGTCACCACATTGGTGATTGCTTCCCCATATATTAAAAAGTATATGTTTGATTTGAATTTTAAATAAATAAATAAATATTACATTTACCGACCAGCCTGATTCCTGGTCCATCTTTACCCAGGGTATCTGAAAAGGGGTGTGATATGAGTGGTGTATCTCTCAAATATTGAACCTACATATACAACAAAATAAGCATTTTGGTTGTGCGCTGCACACTAGGCTGAGACCAGGGTGTATCGCCTGATTGAAAGTCTTAACACCTTTGACCCTTGGATCTGGGCCAGTCCCTGATCGATGTAAAGAGCGGGCCATCTTGACATGTCAACCCATATATTTAGGCCTGCGCAAATTCTCCATTGGCCATTGGGTTTGAGTATCCCCAGTACCGGGTTGTTAAAGGTACTGTGGATTGGACTAATTATCCATGGGATTCTAAGTTTTTAATATTCTCTGTGAATTGCGCCATCAGCGAGATTGATCTGTTCTTCGACCATCTGCTTAAAGCCTGGAAAGACCTTGGCTTGGCAATTTCGGCGGTATCCTCCAGTTGGGTGGAGTGATTTCTTGTGATGGTATTGGCCTTGATGGGAGGTTCCAAGGATGGGAGGTAGTCACTGTTGACTTAGAATACCACCTCATCCTTCCTGATGTCACAGGTCACCTCTTCCACACCATAAGGGCAGGAAGAGTATACCAAGAAATTCCCCCCTTGGCTGGTGAAAATCTTTTCCAGAGGAATACCATTGTCGATATGGAAGCAGTCATCGGAATTGGTCCAATGATCTCATTACGTAAATCAATAGAATAACGTTGGACATCAACTGTGATTCTGATAAAGCTGTGTGCGCCCAAAGTGATACTTAGAGGGTCACTATTATCCACAAATATTCTAATGGTGTAGTGTTCTAGGCCAACTAGGGGTGTCAGATGTAAATACAAACCTTGCTGTTGGAGATGATAATTCAAATTTACATAGGCGTCCTTGTTTTTGAGGTTCTGTCCTCGCTTAATTTTTAGGGGAATTGTAAATTGTCGCACCTGTACAGGGATGGTAACCTGTTCTCTCACTTGAACTTCAACCGCATACGGCAGCAATTGAGCTGACCAAAATTATTTTTCAGTGTTGTCAAAGCCCATGGGGTTACCACCCAGTCGGGACCAGGTTTTGTTATTAATTAGGTCCAAATGCAGGGACGTCATTTAGGGGTCGCCAGAGGTCGCAACTGCGACCTCTGAGGTCTCCCTTGCAACCTCAGTGGTCGCCCTTGCAACCTCTAGAGAACAAAAAGAAAAAAAACATTTTTTTTTTTTTTTTTGTAATGCAAGCTCAGGAGTGGCTGGCTTTCTTGTTAAGGCCCCTTAAAAAAGAAGAAAAATAAGAAAAAGGAGTAACACAAGTCTAACACTTTCAGCACTGACACTAAATAAGAAAGATTAGGAATACCAAATAATGTGTCTTTCTGGAATTCTATACAATACTTGCTAGATTCATCAAAAGTTTATTTCAGGCACACTTCAGAAGATGAGTCACTGATTTAGTCTGTTCTTAAATGCCTCAACTCAGCCTTTCATCCTTCTGAGGTCGATAAATGAGTGCCAACACAGGTTGGGTGAAATTGGGTGTATATTCTTTCTATATAAAGCGCTTAAGGGTAAGTGCTATGTAATAACACATCATTATCATTTGGTCATGGACGTCTGCTTGCATTCACAGTAATTTGGTAATATGGGCCTATACACACAGATCTTAACGATACATATGGCGATACATTCTTGTATGAAATGTACATCACATTATAGTGATATCGTAACCATATTTTTTTGTGTGTACAATGCTATGTGATAGCACTTCCTGTTTTGTCAACGGGTGAAAGGTCACATTCCATCGTATCCCGCGATATCACTTCGGGGTGGGGTCAAATGAAATCACTTCCTGTGATGTCACCAGGGGTCAAGGGTCGTGTGATGTCACTTCCGCTACCCCTGGCATTTTGGTGAAATGACGTCCCTGTCCAAATGAATTGCGAATCAATGTAGAATGTCCCGGGCCTCAGTAAAAGGTGGAGGGGACATCTCTCACAACCCAACAATTATGTTATATGTTTTTGCCACCAATTGTCATTTTTAGCATACCCCTGCTTGGCAGGAGATGTTTGGAATTTGGAATTTCAAGGCCCATTTCAATCAATTTAAATGCGGGAATGGTCTGATATTTTGGGAGTGTCCTGAATAATGCTTCACTGATGAAGCTTCTTCCGTTATTAGGCATACTCTGGTGAGAACAGGCTCCTCACCCTCATTTATCTGAAACGGGGAAAACAGCTGTTCACCCTTTATCTGGATGTCAGTCAAACTTTGAGCTGTTTTTTTTTATCATCTTTTGTCATGGAATTTGGGTTTTCATCTGATTGTGGGTTGGTATAAAACTTCAGAGTATTTCCCTCCAGTGTGGAATACCATTAATACTGGGAGGGAGGTTGATTTTCAAGAATGGAGAAGGGATCCCATCACCAGTTTGTTCTTCTACAGAGATGACGGTGATGTCTGGGACTTGTTTGTTCCTAAAATGGAATTCTATTTCGTCGGACCGTTGTTCAATCATGTGGCATGTGCCATTCAAACTCACATAATTTGTGCTCTGTTTTAATTTAATTGGTGGTCATTCCACAAGAGACAAGGTGTGCCCTCTGGAGTCACGAGTATCACCGGGTGTGGGAGGGGCGTGGCTTGTAGACATGGAGTGAAGCTGCTCTTTGGAGAGGCTCCTGCATGATCCTTTCACTGAACGTGATCCTAGCGCTAGGAGAAGCGCTTTACCCTACCAACCACTGTCACCGGTGTCGGAGCACAGAGGGAGTAGGGGTGACCCGAAAAGGAGGCTGGCAGAAGCATAGTGTCAGAGAGCGCCGGCCCTGAGGTTTCAATGCGAACTCCCCAGGATGGCAGGCACACCACCGAGTGCCCTCGGCGGTGGATGCCGACCCGGTACGCACTGAAGACAGACAGCAGGAGGCAAGGAGACTGCAGCGCACCAGCCCGGACACATGCACAGCTTATCCTCCAAGGGTAGCGACCAGCACACATACGCCGGCAGGACATAATTTTAAATGGAAGCACCTGTGGGTCACGGAGAAGGCATACCTTCCTTTGCCCTTGGTCCCTCCTTGTCTTCCCCCCCTCCGCTGTGACTGCATATGCAGTGAAGGGAGGTGCTGAGGTACCGGGAGGCAGCTGGCAGGCGCGAGAATACTGGGAGGACCGAGCTGGCATGCAGGAGAGAGTCGCCAGGAGAACACCCACACAAATTGGATGCAGGTCTCCGAAAACAGGCCAGGGGGACACCAGGAAGAGGCGCACAGGGTGGAGAGAGGTCCATCAGGACCCGGGTGCCAGCGCCTGCCCAGCAACAGATGCAGGTGAGCTGGGGGGACTGGTAGGTGACCCTCCCCCCCGGCACACTGCCATAATGCCGCAGACCCTATGGCACATGTGCACTGGGCTAGGGGCAGTTGTCAGATCTGGGGGCATTGCTGAAGCAGCGAGCTGTAACCGTGCACAGGGTGGGGCAAGTGGTGGTCTGCCCAGCAAGAGCACACAACACATAGTGTCAGTCACTGGAAGGACTGGTAGATAGTGCAGGGTGTTAGAGGAGGAGAGAGGACAAGGGGAACAGCTACTAGAGCATGGAGCATGCCCTGAGGCGGCAAGCCTGAAAGAATATTTGGCCCAACAAAGGAACGGCTGATCTACCCAGCCAAACTGAAGTTACTGCACAACAGAAGATCACACTTCTTCGACTGCACAGGGGAAGCACAATCTTGGATGGACACACAGGGAATACCCCATGGTGCTACTGCACTACAGTAGACTGGAACATGAGGGTGAGAGTACAAAGCGGGAAGGAATTATGGGGCCCAAGCACTGGGACACCCCAACAGCAGCCAAAGGCTGACCTGGAAGTAGCCACAAGCTGCAGTTGAAACTTTGGACGTCAGTTTTAAGGCAACTGTTTGGTTAATAAACAAGTGGAACTATGAACTGCTGCTAAAGTGGTAGGGAAATGTTGGGATAAGGGACAGGTTGCAGTATGACAACCATGGTAGAGACAGACAATACGCAGTAGTGGGCAAGATTAGAGGGTTTGAATCTCTTCATGGTGTGGCGGTAGGGCAATGGGAAATGGGTGATCCTGGTTTTGAGAAATGTTACAACTAACGGGCTGCGAGTGATCACCTGGAATGTAAGGGGAATTTATAATTACGTCAAGAGACTGAGGGTGCATGTATACCTGATCAGGGAAGGCATTCAAGTGGCAATGCTGCAGGAAACACACCTCACCAAAGACAGACAAGCCATACTGGCCAAGAAATGGGGAGGCAAAATGCACGTCTTGCCCTACTCGGTGTATGTTAGTGGAGTCATTATCTGGGTGGCGCCTACTGTCCCCTTCCAGCCACTAGAAAATAAAAAAGATGATGAGGGGAGACTGGTCCTAGTGCATAGGCTCCTGGAAAACAGAGATGTTTGTTTCATTAACACCTATGCCCTGAATTATGACACTACGTCATTTTTTAAATCACTATACACTGCCTGCATACAGAGCATCCACATGGGATTGGGACAGAGACTTCAACTGTTCTCTAGACCATATCCTTGATAGGTCAGATGGGAAAGACAAGAAGCCAGTGGCGCCAGCAAAAACCCTTGGCGCCCTTCTGCGAGACCTCGGATTGGTAGATGTCTGGAGAGAAACACATGGAGAAACATGGATTCTCACACTTTTCGGCTCCACATGGGGTACATAAGTGAATCTATTAAGTTATCACCGGAAGAGAACACTTTGGAGAGTTTGTTCAAACATGGTACATGGCCAGGGTGCTCTCTGAGCATGCACCCCTAACAATAACATGGCACGGCACACAGCAGAGACCTAGAATACCCACCTGTAGGCTGAGGGCAGAGGGGCTAATGGACGACACCTTCAATGAATACCTGGGTGACCAGGTCATAGATTACTTCGCCTCTAACACAGGCAGTGTGGCGCAGGCAAGCACCCTATGGGATGCATTTAAGAAAGTCATGCAAGGGGCAGCGATAGGGAGGCCGGGGTCTTAGGAAAGAAATATTAGACAGTTTGTAAGTGATTGAGGATGACATAGCACTGAAGGAAAAACATCAGAGAGGTAGCAGGGGAAAAACCAGAGGAGTTGATTGAACGGAGGCAAAAGTGCATTGGTGAATGGGAAAGACTTGGCAGACTGGATTTTGCGAAATACACACAGAGATTGCAGGCAGAGGGGGACAAATCAGGGAGACTACTCACTTGGTTATGTAAACGAGAGGAACCAAGGGACATGATAAGCGCCATAATGGACTAAAGTGGGGATATAGTCAGGACACAACATGGGATCAGTGAGGTGTTTGGTAGATTTTATAAACTCCTATATTCAGCGGACATGACTGAAGCAGACGAAATGTGGCTGACGCTCTAGCCCAACCCCATTTGCCACGAGTGCCAGATGCACAGGCCGCTGAACTGGATGCCCTGATGAAAGTAGAAGAAATCCGGGAAGTAATTAGGGAACTTCCGACGGCTAAAGCCCCAGGACCAGACGGACTCCCAGGGGAATTTTACAAAGCACACATTGGCACACTAGCCCCTAGACTGCTGGAGGTCTACAGGGGAGCACATGACCGGGAAGTGTTGCCTGACAGCCTGAAAGAATCAACTATTGTACCAATATTAAAACCATGTAAAAACCCTCAGAGCTGCAGATCATACAGACCACTGCCAATGGTGAATCAGGATTGCAAAGTCTAACTGCAGTGCTAGTAAATAAGCTCAAGAAAGTGATAGGAGGACTGATACATGTAGACCAGACTGATTATGTCCTTGGGCCTAATACCTTGTGGAACCTGCAGAGGCTCCATCATGTCATAGATAGCACAAACCAGAGGAAGGGAGACTTTGCGATAGCCTCGCTGGACGTGGTGAAGTTCTGTGACTCTGTTTGCTGGAACTGGCTTCTGGCGACCCTTGAACGCTTCGGGGTTGGGGCATCCTACCTGAGATGGGTTAAATTAATTTACTCACGGCCCATGACAAGAGTCAAAATAGGCAGACAGGTCTTGGGAACATTGGGAGGTAGCTGGAGCCATTGGCTGTGTTCCTTAGGAGCGAGCACAGAGAAGCTGGGATAGTGATCGATCGGGCAGTACATTTGATGTCACTGTACGCTAACAACATGCTAAGCCGACCTGAAGACAACCTGCTGCACCTCTTAGACATTAATGACCACGTTGCCACGCTCTCTGGGATCAAGATACACCGCAGGAAGTCTTGTTTGTTTCCGCTAGCGGACCTCAGGGTGCTCCGGGTGGCACAACTACCGCACCTGGGCCTACAGTGGGAGACCAACACTTTAGATACATGGGCATTAATGTGCAGCATAGCCCTGAAGACATGCACAAGGATAACACAATGAGGGCCCTGGAAGGGCTGCAGAACTCCATGGGGTTTTGGGAAAGACTACCTTTGGGGATGCCAGGCAGAGTCGCTCTTCTGAAGACGGTGGTACTCCCCCGCCTCCTAGATCCTTTTACTAATATTCCCTACAACATACCCAAAGCATTCTTTCAACATGTAGATGCGATACCAGATCATTTCTGTGGGGAGAGGGAGGAAAAGGATTACATTTAGCATCCTGCAGAGGGACCACAAGCAGGGCAGGATAAAAGTGCCACACTTTGAGTGCTAATAACTGTCAGGAGAGTTGCAATTTCTGGTGACCTGGCTGGGAGACGAAGCCTCACAGGACACTGCATTGCTGCAGCCAATGCTGAAGCAACACCTCCTGAAAGAGATCCTACGGGTAGAGGACATACACTCGACTAGACCCTCTGGGCTCCTGAAATTGGGTAGGGAAATATGGCACAGGGTGTGGACGTTTCTAGGAATACCGGAACCCTGCTCAGTGCACATCCGCCTGATAGGCGTCATCGGAGGATGGCAGCGAGCGGTGGGACAGTACAGGCAACAGTGGGAAGGCAAAGAGGTAGCTACAGTGGGGGACCTACTGCGAGGTGACAGAATTGCTAACTTCCACATCCTAGTCAGCGAACATGACATCCACAGGGGCCAATTCCTGCTGTACCTGGGAATGACTTAAAAGATCAGGAGGAAATGGGAGGGCCAACAAGCAAAGATTATGACAAACGACATACTAGACATTATGTATGACGTATTGGAAGGAGGGCACATGGTCTCCAGACTGTACAAGGTGCTCCTAGGCAGGAAACAGACATGAGAAGGGCATTCACAGACGCAGACGCAGAATGGGGAAGGGTCCTTGCATACACTAAACAACAAGATTGAATTTAAGTGCATTACATACCTTATTTGTTATTGTCACCACATTGGTGATTGCTTCCCCATATATTAAAAAGTATATGTTTGATTTGAATTTTAAATAAATAAATAAATAAATATTACATTTACCAACCAGTCTGATTCCTGGTCCATCTTTACCCAGGGTATCTGAAAAGGGGTGTGATATGAGTGGTGTATCTCTCAAATATTGAACCTACATATACAACAAAATAAGCATTTTGGTTGTGCACTGCACACTAGGCTGAGACCATGGTGTATCGCCTGATTGAAAGTCTTAACACCTTTGACCCTTGGATCTGGGCCAGTCCCTGATCGATGTAGAGAGCGGGCCATCTTGACATGTCAACCCATATATTTAGGCCTGCGCAAATTCTCCATTGGCCATTCGGTTTGAGTATCCCCAATACCGGGTTGTTAAAGGTACTGTGGATTGGACTAATTATCCATGGGATTCTAAGTTTTTAATAATCTCTGTGAATTGCACCATCAGCGAGATTGATCTGTTCTTCGACCATCTGCTTAAAGCCTGGAAAGACCTTGGCTTGGCAATTTCGGCGGTATCCTCCAGTTGGGTGGAGTGATTTCTTGTGATGGTACTGGCCTTGATTGGAGGTTCCAAGGATGGGAGGTAGTCACTGTTGACTTAGAATACCACCTCATCCTTCCTGATGTCACAGGTCACCTCTTCCACACCATAAGGGCAGGAAGAGTATACCAAGAAATTCCCCCCTTGGCTGGTGAAAATCTTTTCCAGAGGAATACCATTGTCGATATGGAAGCAGTCATCGGAATTGGTCCAATGATCTCATTACGTAAATCAATAGAATAACGTTGGGCATCAACTGTAATTCTGATAAAGCTGTGTGCGCCCAAAGTGATACTTAGAGGGTCGCTATTATCCACAAATATTCTAATGGTGTAGTGTTCTAGGCCAACTAGGGATGTCAGATGTAAATACAAACCTTGCTGTTGGAGATGATAATTCAAATTTACATAGGCGTCCTTGTTTTTGAGGTTCTGTCCTCGCTTAATTTTTAGGGGAATTGTAAATTGTCGCACCTGTACAGGGATGGTAACCTGTTCTCTCACTTGAACTTCAACCGCATACGGCAGCAATTGAGCTCACCAAAATTATTTTTCAGTGTTGTCAAAGCCCATGGGGTTACCACCCAGTCGGGACCAGGTTTTGTTATTAATTAGGTCCAAATGCAGGGACGTCATTTAGGGGTCGCCAGAGGTCGCAACTGTGACCTCTGAGGTCTCCCTTGCAACCTCTGTGGTCACCCTTGCAACCTCTAGAGAACAAAAAGAAAAAAAACGTTTTTTTTTGTAATGCAAGCTCAGGAGTGGCTGGCTTTCTTGTTAAGGCCCCTTAAAAAAGAAGAAAAATAAGAAAAAGGAGTAACACAAGTCTAACACTTTCAGCACTGACACTAAATAAGAAAGATTAGGAATACCAAATAATGTGTCTTTCTGGAATTCTATACAATACTTGCTAGATTCATCAAAAGTTTATTTCAGGCACACTTCAGAAGATGAGTCACTGATTTAGTCTGTTCTTAAATGCCTCAACTCAGCCTTTCATCCTTCTGAGGTCAATAAATGAGTGCCAACACAGGTTGGGTGAAATTGGGTGTATATTCTTTCTATATAAAGCGCTTAAGGGTAAGTGCTATGTAATAACACATCATTATCATTTGGTCATGGACGTCTGCTTGCATTCACAGTAATTTGGTAATATGGGCCTATACACACAGATCTTAACAATACATATGGCGATACATTCTTGTATGAAATGTACATCACATTATAATGATATCGTAACCATATTTTTTTGTGTGTACAATGCTATGTGATAGCACTTCCTGTTTTGTCAACGGGTGAAAGGTCGCATTCCATCGTATCCCGCGATATCACTTCGGGGTGGGGTCAAATGACATCACTTCCTGTGATGTCACCAGGGGTCAAGGGTCGTGTGATGTCACTTCCGCTACCCCTGGCATTTTGGTGAAATGTCGTCCCTGTCCAAATGAATTGCGAATCAATGTAGAATGTCCCGGGCCTAAGTAAAAGGTGGAGGGGACATCTCTCACAACCCAACAATTATGTTATATGTTTTTGCCGCCAATTGTCATTTTTAGCATACCCCTGCTTGGCAGGAGATGTTTGGAATTTGGAATTTCAAGGCCCATTTAAATCAATTTAAATGCGGGAATGGTCTGATATTTTGGGAGTGTCCTGAATAATGCTTCAATGATGAAGCTTCTTCCGTTATTAGGCATACTCTGGTGAGAACAGGCTCCTCACCCTCATTTATCTGAAACGGGGAAAACAGCTGTTCACCCTTTATCTGGATGTCAGTCAAACTTTGAGCTGTTTTTTTTTTATCATCTTTTGTCATGGAATTTGGGTTTTCATCTGATTGTGGGTTGGTATAAAACTTCAGAGTATTTCCCTCCAGTGTGGAATACCACTTAATACTGGGAGGGAGGTTGATTTTCAAGAATGGAGAAGGGATCCCATCACCAGTTTGTTCTTCTACAGAGATGACGGTGATGTCTGGGACTTGTTTGTTCCTAAAATGGAATTCTATTTCGTCGGACCGTTGTTCAATCATGTGGCATGTGCCATTCAAACTCACATAATTTGTACTCTGTTTTAATTTAATTGGTGGTCATTCCACAAGAGACAAGGTGTGCCCTCTGGAGTCACAAGTATCACCGGGTGTGGGAGGGGCGTGGCTTGTAGACATGGAGTGAAGCTGCTCTTTGGAGAGGCTCCTGCATGATCCTTTCACTGAACGTGATCCTAGCGCTAGGAGAAGCGCTTTACCCTACCAACCACTGTCACCGGTGTCGGAGCACAGAGGGAGTAGGGGTGACCCGAAAAGGAGGCTGGCAGAAGCATAGTGTCAGAGAGCGCCGGCCCTGAGGTTTCAATGCGAACTCCCCAGGATGACAGGCACACCACCGAGTGCCCTCGGTGGGGGATGCTGACCCGGCACGCACTGAAGACAGACAGCAGGAGGCAAGGAGACTGCAGCGCACCAGCCCGGACACATGCACAGCTTATCCTCCAAGGGTAGCGACCAGCACACATACGCCGGCAGGACATAATTTTAAATGGAAGCACCTGTGGGTCACGGAGAAGGCATACCTTCCTTTGCCCTTGGTCCCTCCTTGTCTCCCCCCCTCCGCTGTGACTGCATATGCAGTGAAGGGAGGTGCTGAGGTACCGGGAGGCAGCTGGCAGGCGCGAGAATACTGGGAGGACCGAGCTGGCATGCAGGAGAGAGTCGCCAGGAGAACACCCACACAGATTGGATGCAGGTCTCCGAAAACAGGCCAGGGGGACACCAGGAAGAGGCGCACAGGGTGGAGAAAGGTCCATCAGGACCCGGGTGCCAGCACCTGCCCAGCAACAGATGCAGGTGAGCTGGGGGGACTGGTAGGTGACCCTCCCCCCCGGCAGACTGCCATAATGCCGCAGACCCTATGGCACATGTGCACTGGGCTAGGGGCAGTTGTCAGATCTGGGGGCATGCTGAAGCAGCGAGCTGTAACCGTGCACATCGTGGGGCAAGTGGTGGCCTGCCCAGCAAGAGCACACAACACATAGTGTCAGTCACTGGAAGGACTGGTAGATAGTGCAGGGTATTAGAGGAGGAGAGAGGACAAGGGGAACAGCGACTAGAGCATGGAGCATGCCCTGAGGCGGCAAGCCTGAAAGAATATTTGGCCCAACAAAGGAACGGCTGAGGAGGGCGAACCTACGTTACATGCTGATCTACCCAGCCAAACTGAAGTTACTGCAGAACGGAAGATCACACTTCTTCGACTGCACAGGGGAAGCACAATCTTGGATGGACACACAGGGAATACCCCATGGTGCTACTGCACTACAGTAGACTGGAACATGAGGGTGAGAGTACAAAGCGGGAAGGAATTATGGGGCCCAAGCACTGGGACACCCCAACAGCAGCCAAAGGCTGACCTGGAAGTAGCCACAAGCTGCAGTTGAAACTTTGGACGTCAGTTTTAAGGCAACTGTTTGGTTAATAAACAAGTGGAACTATGAACTGCTGCTAAAGTGGTAGGGAAATGTTGGGATAAGGGACAGGTTGCAGTATGACAACCATGGTAGAGACAGACAATACGCAGTAGTGGGCAAGATTAGAGGGTTTGACTCTCTTCATGGTGTGGCGGTAGGGCAATGGGAAATGGGTGATCCTGGTTTTGAGGAAATGTTACAACTAACGGGCTGCGAGTGATCAACTGGAATGTAAGGGGAATTTATAATTACGTCAAGAGACTGAGGGTGCATGTATACCTGATCAGGTAAGGCATTCAAGTGGCAATGCTGCAGGAAACACACCTCACCAAAGACAGACAAGCCATACTGGCCAAGAAATGGGGAGGCAAAATGCACGTCTTGCCCTACTCGGTGTATGTTAGTGGAGTCATTATCTGGGTGGCGCCTACTGTCCCCTTCCAGCCACTAGAAAATAAAAAAGATGATGAGGGGAGACTGGTCATAGTGCATAGGCTCCTGGAAAACAGAGATGTTTGTTTCATTAACACCTATGCCCCGAAACATGACACTACGTCATTTTTTAAATCACTATACACTGCCTGCATACAGAGCATCCACATGGGATTGGGACGGAGACTTCAACTGTTCTCTAGACCATATCCTTGATAGGTCAGATGGGAAAGACAAGAAGCCAGTGGCGCCAGCAAAAACCCTTGGCGCCCTTCTGCGAGACCTCGGATTGGTAGATGTCTGGAGAGAAACACATGGAGAAACATGGATTCTCACACTTTTCGGCCACACATGGGGTACATAAGTGAATCTATTACATTATCACCGGAAGAGAACACTTTGGGGAGTTTGTTCAAACATGGTACATGGCCAGTGTGCTCTCTGATCATGCACCCCTAACAATAACATGGCACGGCACACAGCAGAGACCTAGAATACCCACCTGTAGGCTGAGGGCAGAGGCGCTAATGGACGACACCTTCAATGAATACCTGGGTGAACAGGTCATAGATTACTTCGCCTCTAACACAGGCAGTGTGGCTCAGGCAAGCACCCTATGGGATGGATTTAAGAAAGTCATGCAAGGGGCAGCGATAGGGAGGCCGGGGGTCTTAGGAAAGAAATATTAGACAGTTTGTAAGTGATTGAGGATGACATAGCACTGAAGGAAAAACATCAGAGAGGTAGCAGGGGAAAAACCAGAGGAGTTGATTGATGTCATGATCTCTGCTTCCAAAAGGTCAGGGTTTTCCCAACTCCCTTGGAAGCAGATCCATAACCCAGGTTCCGAGTGCCAACCAGTCCCAATTGGGACCTTTTGGACCCAGTCCTGGCGCCAGTGGCACCAGGCTCATAAATATGCCCAGTCCCAGCGCTGGAAGCGCCGGGCTCATAATGCTTGGGTGGACTTACCTTCAGCAGACCATGCTGCTTACTTGCCTGCCAGTTGAGCCTCTGATCCTCTTCTGTTTGGAACTACTTTTCCTGTTGGGTGGGGCTGGAGCCACTCCCTAGATTCAGAACACTGGAACTCTTCTGGAAGGCAGGAACTCTTTTCTTACTTAGGCGTGGCTGTGGAAGGAGACACCTAAGCACTACAGGAGGCTATTTAAACCACACCCGGTGGATGAATCTTGCTTTGCGTTATTCTGCAACCTCTGCAGCAGAACGCTCATCGTGTCTTCTGCATCTGGTCCTGGGCCTAAGGAAAAAGGCTTACCATCCTGAATCCAGTCTTCAGCAACACCTATAAAGACAAGAAAGAACAGGTTAGCTTTCCGGCATCTGAAAGGCAAAGGCTTACCTACTCTTCGTGCGCTCCGGAGGTCTTCACACTGCATTCCGGCATCTGAAAGACAAAAGTTTACCAACTCTTCGCACGCTCCGGAGGCCTTCGGCGCTGCATCCCGCATCTGAAAGACAAAACAAGGTGCGTTTAAAGACATTGGGGAACTTTAATACTCACGTGCCATTACTCCTTTCCACATCTAATCCAGTGGGTATTCCGGCACCCTGCAGCCGCTCCGAACTCGTACCTGCAAAATAAAAAGACAGTTAGAGCGCATAGTGAAGCAGGCAACAAGCGCTTACTTACGTGCTTCCAGGCGCTTCTATTCATCACACGGGTTCCATCTTCAACTCACTTCAGCCCGTCATCCGCCATCGCCGGAACCCTGCAAAACAAGAGACATCATTACTAAAGACTTTAAAGACATTTGAATGACTCGAAACTTACCGTTCGTGCAGTAAACGACGGACAGCAGTCCTCTGAAGTCAAGAGGCCTGCGCTACCTATCCAGTGAAGAAACTGGTTACAGCACCCTGCCCCGAGGCAGATGGAGAGCTCGGCATTCACTTACCTAAGGTAAGAGCGTTAACCTTTGGGGGTCTACAGGAGAGGAGAAGAGGAAAGAGATAGGGACACCCCAATAACCCCAGTTCATTAACCCCATATTTTCTATCTGCAGACATCTTACTCTACACGTCAGGCATACAGTGCACAGAGGTCCAGCCCAAAGAGCCAACCGGGTGCTACACATCACCTTTGAAGATACGGTAGTCGCCCAGTCAAGACCGGCGCCTCTGCGAGAATCAGGTGAGCGTTACAGAACGCAAAGCCTACTGCAAAACTCTCGCCCAGGCGCTATGGAAACCTCGGATACTGACCCCCTAGCCCGGTTACTTGGGGAACTAAGGGCAGAAGTGCATGCAGCTCGTCAGGAAACGAATGCTCTAAGAAGGGAACTAATTATTTCCAAGGAGAGAACAGACAATCTTGCTAGACAAGTGCTACAGTCACAAGCCGGACAGACCCCGTTACCCGCATCAGGGGCAAATCTTCCTTCAACATCCTCTATGAATCCAGTGCAGATCAACCTACCTGGGAATGTACCTCTGGCTCCGCCCGAACGATTTTCTGGTGACCCAAAGAGGTTTGCAGTATTTATCAATCAGTGCCGGTTGCACTTCTTATGCCGGCCAGCAGCCTTTCCAACTGATCAAGCAAAAGTAGCTTTTGTACTTTCGTACCTTAGTGGCAATGCGGCAGACTGGTCGATCCCTCTAGTTAATCAAGATGATCCGGTTCTCCATGATTTTCAAGCCTTTCAGCTTAGTATGGAAAAACTGTTCGCAAGACATTCACAGGGGCAGGCCTTGGACAATGAGCTTCTTTCGTTGCGACAGGGTAATCAAGACCGTTTGGCTTATATTGCATCTTTCAATAGACTAATAGTGGAAACTCAATGGCCTGAGGACAAAAGGATTACGCTGTTTTATAGAGGTCTACGTGGAGAGCTCAAAGACGTTTTAGCCCAAGTAGTGAATCCCCCACAAGACTGTTCGGATTATATAGACTTGGTCGTTCAAATAGATCACAGGCTGCAGAACAGGAAGGCCGATCGTTCCAAGTTTGATGCTCGAGTATTTTCCAAACCGCCAACTCCTTCCAAAGGAGTAGACTCCGGGGAACCCATGCAAATAGGGGGTCTGAAAGGTCCTCTAACACAAAGGGAGCGGGAAAGGAGGAAACAGTTGCAATTATGCCTATATTGCGGAAACTCAGGGCACTTTCTTCGAGACTGTCCGGTGAAACCTGCCAAGAAGGCAGTAGGAGCTGCAGTTACCAAAGTTACAAACTCTGAGCAGGGAAACGACCTCGCCCGACAAGAATAGAGGTCCTCTTGCCGAGCGTGAAAACCAGTTCCGTGACCTCGCATTTCGTGATACCTATGGTCCTCATTAGCCCTGATAATCCGGATCGATTACATGCAATTGAAGCTTACGTCGACAGCGGTGCCATCGGCAATTATGTGGATCATGAAATGGTTTTGAGGATGAATCTAACTCTTTGTCCCAAGGCTGTAAAGGACGTCATTACTACGGTGGATGGTACGGAGATAGCCTCCGGGCCAGTAACGCATACCACTCAAGAGGTGACGCTAGTAAGTCAAGATGGACACCATGAGAAGATCGTGTTCGATGTGATCAAGGCCCCTCAGTTTCAGATTATTCTAGGAATACCTTGGTTAGAGAAACACAATCCTCTGATCGATTGGCGAGCAAGAACGGTCCAGTTTCCAGAATGTGTCTCTACTTGTCACCCTCCACCTGGTGTTGCACTGGCTGCAATTTCTTCAGAGACTCCCCAGTTACCTCCCGAATACCTAGAATACCAAGATGTTTTCCGGAAGGATCAGGCTAACTCTCTACCTCCTCATAGGTCTTATGACTGCCAGATAGACCTGATACCTGGATCTACTCCTCCTTGTAGTAGAATTTATGCCCTCACCGAGCCTGAGAACCTTCACCTTCGACAATACCTGGATCAATACCTGGCAAATGGGTTTATTCGTCCTTCCAAGTCCCCTGCTTCTTCAGCTTTGTTCTTCGTTCCAAAAAAGGAAGGAGACCTTAGAACTTGTATCGATTATCGCTCCCTGAACCAGATCACCGTTAAGAATAGATATCCGTTACCTTTGATCCCTGAACTCCTGGACCAAGTCAGAAAAGCATGCATATATACAAAGCTGGATCTTAGAGGAGCTTACCACTTGGTACGAGTAAAAGAGGGCGATGAATGGAAGACGGCCTTCCGCACCAAGTATGGGCTATTTGAATATCAGGTCATGCCCTTCGGACTTTGCAATGCCCCGGCCGCCTTTCAATATTTTATGAACGATGTCCTCAGAGAGCTCATAGATGTATGTGTTGTTGTTTACATTGACGACATCCTCGTTTATTCTTCATCGGAATCTGAACATCGGAAACACGTGAAAATGGTCCTCGAAAGATTGCGTCAACACAAACTTTTCGCTAAGTTGGAAAAATGTGTTTTCAACGTGACTGAAGTTGAATTCTTGGGATTCATATTATCACCTGGCGGAGTGCGTATGGATTCAAAGAAGGTCGATGCAGTTCTCAAATGGCCATCACCATCCTCCGTAAAAGGTGTGCAAAGCATGTTAGGCTTCGCTAACTTTTACCGCAGGTTTATCCCCGAATTCTCTCGAATAGTCCAGCCCATCACTGCCTTGTTAAAGAAAAACAAACGTTTTGAATGGTCTACCGAGGCGGAACAAGCTTTCCAGGATTTGAAGACTAAATTTATCTCTGCACCAATCTTAAAACACCCTCGCCCCGAACTCCCCTACATCGTGGAAACTGATGCTTCAAGCCTTGCCATGGGGGCAGTTCTATCACAAAAAGACCCGGTAACCAATCAGTTGCATCCCGTGGCATTTTGGTCCCGCAAATTCTCGCCTCCTGAAATCAATTACACGATTGCTGACAAGGAACTTCTGGCTATCAAGTCTGCCTTTAAGGCTTGGCGGCATTATCTGCTGGGGGCCCGACACACCGTTACTGTGATTACGGATCACCGAAACCTGCAATATTTGAAGACCGCAAAAGCCCAATCCTCTAGACAACTCCGTTGGGCATTATTCTTTGCCGAGTTTGACTTCATAATTACCTATCGACCTGGTACAAAGAACGGTAAAACCGATGCCCTTTCTCGGATGGGAGTGGAAGAACACTTGGTCAACCCTAAACCTGTACCAATCATTCCCGAACAAAGAATTCTGGGTGTAATCGCCACAGAATCCATAGAGAAAGTTAAGGATAAAGCCAGGCAACTTGTAACTACAGCAGACATACAGAATTGGCATCTGCAGGGAAAGGACTTTGCAGTAAAGGACAACTTATTGTATTTCCAAGAACGATTATACCTACCCAGCACAGATTTACAGAAAAAAGTAATCTCTTGTTATCACGACTCTTTAATGGAAGGTCATCCCGGTATAGCCAAGACCTCAGAAAAGATCAAGCGCTACTTCTGGTGGCCGTCTTGGAAAAAAGATATCAGAGACTTTATAATGTCCTGTGGAGTATGCGCCCAAAACAAGAGTCAAAAGGAAAGACCAGCAGGCCTCTTACGCCCTATTGACATCCCACCTCGCCCTTGGCATACGCTTTCTATGGACTTCATCACCGATCTACCTCCATGCTCCGGATACAATACGATTCTAGTAATCGTGGACTTATTCTCCAAGATGGCGCATTTCATTCCGCTCAAAGGCTTGCCAACAGCAGCAACTCTGGCCCGAGAATTTCTCGAAAACATCGTCCGACTGCACGGTTTTCCTTCGGTTCTAATTTCGGATCGAGGTAGTCAATTTATTTCTCATTTTTGGCGAAGTTGCTGTCGGTCGGCTCAAATTGATGTGAGACTATCGACCAGTCACCACCCTCAGACCGACGGACAAACCGAGAGGACCAATCAAACTCTGGAACAGTATTTACGCTGCATGCTGCAACAAACTGAAAAAACTTGGAAAGATATCCTTTGGATAGCCGAGTATGCCTACAATAACTCTGTCCATTCGGGAACTGGGAAAACCCCGTTTTTTCTTTTGTACGGCAGTCACCCTCGAACCTCGGAGTTGGATCCCCTCCAAGATCTTGAAACACCAGCAGTAGACTACCTGCATTCTACAATCACCCAAGCCTTTAAGGAAGCTGTTTCTCACCTTCAAAGGGCTAAAGAACAATACAAGAAAGGAGCAGATCAACATCGGAAGGAAGCCCCTCACTATCAAGTAGGGGATCAAGTCTGGTTATCCACCAAATATCTATCTCTAAAAGGGCCACGCACATTCAACCCAAGATACCTTGGTCCCTATTCCATCACTACCATAGTAAACCCAGTAGCGGTCAAGTTGGACTTGCCCCCGCACATGAAGATACATCCGGTCTTCCACGTCTCTCTATTAAAACCCGTGCAACCTCAAACCCGACTAACCAAATCTCCAAAACCTATCCTAGTGGATGGAGAACTCGAGTTTGAAGTCAAAAGCATTCTGGACTCCAAGATCTCCAAATCTAAACTATTCTACCTAATTGACTGGAAAGGCTACGGCCCCCAAGAGAGATCCTGGGAACCTGCTGAATATGTCCACGCTCCTCGCCTAATCAAAAGATTTCTCCGAACATTTCCTGACAAGCCAAAACCCCCGGAGAAGCCCGGTTTGGGAGGGGCCTTGAGGGGGGGTACTGTCATGATCTCTGCTTCCAAAAGGTCAGGGTTTTCCCAACTCCCTTGGAAGCAGATCCATAACCCAGGTTCCGAGTGCCAACCAGTCCCAATTGGGACCTTTTGGACCCAGTCCTGGCGCCAGTGGCACCAGGCTCATAAATATGCCCAGTCCCAGCGCTGGAAGCGCCGGGCTCATAATGCTTGGGTGGACTTACCTTCAGCAGACCATGCTGCTTACTTGCCTGCCAGTTGAGCCTCTGATCCTCTTCTGTTTGGAACTACTTTTCCTGTTGGGTGGGGCTGGAGCCACTCCCTAGATTCAGAACACTGGAACTCTTCTGGAAGGCAGGAACTCTTTTCTTACCAGGAACTCTTTTCTTACTTAGGCGTGGCTGTGGAAGGAGACACCTAAGCACTACAGGAGGCTATTTAAACCACACCCGGTGGATGAATCTTGCTTTGCGTTATTCTGCAACCTCTGCAGCAGAACGCTCATCGTGTCTTCTGCATCCGGTCCTGGGCCTAAGGAAAAAGGCTTACCATCCTGAATCCAGTCTTCAGCAACACCTATAAAGACAAGAAAGAACAGGTTAGCATTCCGGCATCTGAAAGGCAAAGGCTTACCATCCTGAATCCAGTCTTCAGCAACACCTATAAAGACAAGAAAGAACAGGTTAGCATTCCGGCATCTGAAAGGCAAAGGCTTACCTACTCTTCGTGCGCTCCGGAGGTCTTCACACTGCATTCCGGCATCTGAAAGACAAAAGTTTACCAACTCTTCGCACGCTCCGGAGGCCTTCGGCGCTGCATCCCGCATCTGAAAGACAAAACAAGGTGCGTTTAAAGACATTGGGTAACTTTAATACTCACGTGCCATTACTCCTTTCCACATCTAATCCAGTGGGTATTCCGGCACCCTGCAGCCGCTCCGAACTCGTACCTGCAAAATAAAACGACAGTTAGAGCGCATAGTGAAGCAGGCAACAAGCGCTTACTTACGTGCTTCCAGGCGCTTCTATTCATCACACGGGCTCCATCTTCAACTCACTTCAGCCCGTCATCCGCCATCGCCGGAACCCTGCAAAACAAGAGACATCATTACTAAAGACTTTAAAGACATTTGAATGACTCGAAACTTACCGTTCGTGCAGTAAACGACGGACAGCAGTCCTCTGAAGTCAAGAGGCCTGCGCTACCTATCCAGTGAAGAAACTGGTTACAGCACCCTGCCCCGAGGCAGATGGAGAGCTCGGCATTCACTTACCTAAGGTGAGAGCGTTAACCTTTGGGGGTCTACAGGAGAGGAGAAGAGGAAAGAGATAGGGACACCCCAATAACCCCAGTTCATTAACCCCATATTTTCTATCTGCAGACATCTTACTCTACACGTCAGGCATACAGTGCACAGAGGTCCAGCCCAAAGAGCCAACCGGGTGCTACACATCACCTTTGAAGATACGGTAGTCGCCCAGTCAAGACCGGCGCCTCTGCGAGAATCAGGTGAGCGTTACAGAACGCAAAGCCTACCGCAAAACTCTCGCCCAGGCGCTATGGAAACCTCGGATACTGACCCCCTAGCCTGGTTACTTGGGGAACTAAGGGCAGAAGTGCATGCAGCTCGTCAGGAAACAAATGCTCTAAGAAGGGAACTAATTATTTCCAAGGAGAGAACAGACAATCTTGCTAGACAAGTGCTACAGTCACAAGCCGGACAGACCCCGTTACCCGCATCAGGGGCAAATCTTCCTTCAACATCCTCTATGAATCCAGTGCAGATCAACCTACCTGGGAATGTACCTCTGGCTCCGCCCGAACGATTTTCTGGTGACCCAAAGAGGTTTGCAGTATTTATCAATCAGTGCCGGTTGCACTTCTTATGCCGGCCAGCAGCCTTTCCAACTGATCAAGCAAAAGTAGCTTTTGTACTTTCGTACCTTAGTGGCAATGCGGCAGACTGGTCGATCCCTCTAGTTAATCAAGATGATCCGGTTCTCCATGATTTTCAAGCCTTTCAGCTTAGTATGGAAAAACTGTTCGCAAGACATTCACAGGGGCAGGCCTTGGACAATGAGCTTCTTTCGTTGCAACAGGGTAATCAAGACCTTTTGGCTTATATTGCATCTTTCAATAGACTAATAGTGGAAACTCAATGGCCTGAGGACAAAAGGATTACGCTGTTTTATAGAGGTCTACGTGGAGAGCTCAAAGACGTTTTAGCCCAAGTAGTGAATCCCCCACAAGACTGTTCGGATTATATAGACTTGGTCGTTCAAATAGATCACAGGCTGCAGAACAGGAAGGCCGATCGTTCCAAGTTTGATGCTCGAGTATTTTCCAAACCGCCAACTCCTTCCAAAGGAGTAGACTCCGGGGAACCCATGCAAATAGGGGGTCTGAAAGGTCCTCTAACACAAAGGGAGCGGGAAAGGAGGAAACAGTTGCAATTATGCCTATATTGCGGAAACTCAGGGCACTTTCTTCGAGACTGTCCGGTGAAACCTGCCAAGAAGGCAGTAGGAGCTGCAGTTACCAAAGTTACAAACTGTGAGCAGGGAAACGACCTCGCCCGACAAGAATAGAGGTCCTCTTGCCGAGCGTGAAAACCAGTTCCGTGACCTCGCATTTCGTGATACCTATGGTCCTCATTAGCCCTGATAATCCGGATCGATTACATGCAATTGAAGCTTACGTCGACAGCGGTGCCATCGGCAATTATGTGGATCATGAAATGGTTTTGAGGATGAATCTAACTCTTTGTCCCAAGGCTGTAAAGGACGTCATTACTACGGTGGATGGTACGGAGATAGCCTCCGGGCCAGTAACGCATACTACTCAAGAGGTGACGCTAGTAAGTCAAGATGGACACCATGAGAAGATCGTGTTCGATGTGATCAAGGCCCCTCAGTTTCAGATTATTCTAGGAATACCTTGGTTAGAGAAACACAATCCTCTGATCGATTGGCGAGCAAGAACGGTCCAGTTTCCAGAATGTGTCTCTACTTGTCACCCTCCACCTGGTGTTGCACTGGCCGCAATTTCTTCAGAGACTCCCCAGTTACCTCCCGAATACCTAGAATACCAAGATGTTTTCCGGAAGGATCAGGCTAACTCTCTACCTCCTCATAGGTCTTATGACTGCCAGATAGACCTGATACCTGGATCTACTCCTCCTTGTAGTAGAATTTATGCCCTCACCGAGCCTGAGAACCTTCACCTTCGACAATACCTGGATCAATACCTGGCAAATGGGTTTATTCGTCCTTCCAAGTCCCCTGCTTCTTCAGCTTTGTTCTTCGTTCCAAAAAAGGAAGGAGACCTTAGAACTTGTATCGATTATCGCTCCCTGAACCAGATCACCGTTAAGAATAGATATCCGTTACCTTTAATCCCTGAACTCCTGGACCAAGTCAGAAAAGCATGCATATATACAAAGCTGGATCTTAGAGGAGCTTACCACTTGGTACGAGTAAAAGAGGGCGATGAATGGAAGACGGCCTTCCGCACCAAGTATGGGCTATTTGAATATCAGGTCATGCCCTTCGGACTTTGCAATGCCCCGGCCGCCTTTCAATATTTTATGAACGATGTCCTCAGAGAGCTCATAGATGTATGTGTTGTTGTTTACATTGACGACATCCTCGTTTATTCTTCATCGGAATCTGAACATTGGAAACACGTGAAAATGGTCCTCGAAAGATTGCGTCAACACAAACTTTTCGCTAAGTTGGAAAAATGTGTTTTCAACGTGACTGAAGTTGAATTCTTGGGATTCATATTATCACCTGGCGGAGTGCGTATGGATTCAAAGAAGGTCGATGCAGTTCTCAAATGGCCATCACCATCCTCCGTAAAAGGTGTGCAAAGCATGTTAGGCTTCGCTAACTTTTACCGCAGGTTTATCCCCGAATTCTCTCGAATAGTCCAGCCCATCACTGCCTTGTTAAAGAAAAACAAACGTTTTGAATGGTCTACCGAGGCGGAACAAGCTTTCCAGGATTTGAAGACTAAATTTATCTCTGCACCAATCTTAAAACACCCTCACCCCGAACTCCCCTACATCGTGGAAACTGATGCTTCAAGCCTTGCCATGGGGGCAGTTCGATCACAAAAGGACCCGGTAACCAATCAGTTGCATCCCGTGGCATTTTGGTCCCGCAAATTCTCGCCTCCTGAAATCAATTACACGATTACTGACAAGGAACTTCTGGCTATCAAGTCTGCCTTTAAGGCTTGGCGGCATTATCTGCTGGGGGCCCGACACACCGTTACTGTGATTACGGATCACCGAAACCTGCAATATTTGAAGACCGCAAAAGCCCAATCCTCTAGACAACTCCGTTGGGCATTATTCTTTGCCGAGTTTGACTTCATAATTACCTATCGACCTGGTACAAAGAACGGTAAAGCCGATGCCCTTTCTCGGATGGGAGTGGAAGAACACTTGGTCAACCCTAAACCTGTACCAATCATTCCCGAACAAAGAATTCTGGGTGTAATCGCCACAGAATCCATAGAGAAAGTTAAGGATAAAGCCAGGCAACTTGTAACTACAGCAGACATACAGAATTGGCATCTGCAGGGAAAGGACTTTGCAGTAAAGGACAACTTATTGTATTTCCAAGAACGATTATACCTACCCAGCACAGATTTACAGAAAAAAGTAATCTCTTGTTATCACGACTCTTTAATGGAAGGTCATCCCGGTATAGCCAAGACCTCAGAAAAGATCAAGCGCTACTTCTGGTGGCCGTCTTGGAAAAAAGATATCAGAGACTTTATAATGTCCTGTGGAGTATGCGCCCAAAACAAGAGTCAAAAGGAAAGACCAGCAGGCCTCTTACGCCCTATTGACATCCCACCTCGCCCTTGGCATACGCTTTCTATGGACTTCATCACCGATCTACCTCCATGCTCCGGATACAATACGATTCTAGTAATCGTGGACTTATTCTCCAAGATGGCGCATTTCATTCCGCTCAAAGGCTTGCCAACAGCAGCAACTCTGGCCCGAGAATTTCTCGAAAACATCGTCCGACTGCACGGTTTTCCTTCGGTTCTAATTTCGGATCGAGGTAGTCAATTTATTTCTCATTTTTGGCGAAGTTGCTGTCGGTCGGCTCAAATTGATGTGAGACTATCGACCAGTCACCACCCTCAGACCGACGGACAAACCGAGAGGACCAATCAAACTCTGGAACAGTATTTACGCTGCATGCTGCAACAAACTGAAAAAACTTGGAAAGATATCCTTTGGATAGCCGAGTATGCCTACAATAACTCTGTCCATTCGGGAACTGGGAAAACCCCGTTTTTTCTTTTGTACGGCAGTCACCCTCGAACCTCGGAGTTGGATCCCCTCCAAGATCTTGAAACACCAGCAGTAGACTACCTGCATTCTACAATCACCCAAGCCTTTAAGGAAGCTGTTTCTCACCTTCAAAGGGCTAAAGAACAATACAAGAAAGGAGCAGATCAACATCGGAAGGAAGCCCCTCACTATCAAGTAGGGGATCAAGTCTGGTTATCCACCAAATATCTATCTCTAAAAGGGCCACGCACATTCAACCCAAGATACCTTGGTCCCTATTCCATCACTACCATAGTAAACCCAGTAGCGGTCAAGTTGGACTTGCCCCCGCACATGAAGATACATCCGGTCTTCCACGTCTCTCTATTAAAACCCGTGCAACCTCAAACCCGACTAACCAAATCTCCAAAACCTATCCTAGTGGATGGAGAACTCGAGTTTGAAGTCAAAAGCATTCTGGACTCCAAGATCTCCAAATCTAAACTATTCTACCTAATTGACTGGAAAGGCTACGGCCCCCAAGAGAGATCCTGGGAACCTGCTGAATATGTCCACGCTCCTCGCCTAATCAAAAGATTTCTCCGAACATTTCCTGACAAGCCAAAACCCCCGGAGAAGCCCGGTTTGGGAGGGGCCTTGAGGGGGGGTACTGTCATGATCTCTGCTTCCAAAAGGTCAGGGTTTTCCCAACTCCCTTGGAAGCAGATCCATAACCCAGGTTCCGAGTGCCAACCAGTCCCAATTGGGACCTTTTGGACCCAGTCCTGGCGCCAGTGGCACCAGGCTCATAAATATGCCCAGTCCCAGCGCTGGAAGCGCCGGGCTCATAATGCTTGGGCGGACTTACCTTCAGCAGACCATGCTGCTTACTTGCCTGCCAGTTGAGCCTCTGATCCTCTTCTGTTTGGAACTACTTTTCCTGTTGGGTGGGGCTGGAGCCACTCCCTAGATTCAGAACACTGGAACTCTTCTGGAAGGCAGGAACTCTTTTCTTACCAGGAACTCTTTTCTTACTTAGGCGTGGCTGTGGAAGGAGACACCTAAGCACTACAGGAGGCTATTTAAACCACACCCGGTGGATGAATCTTGCTTTGCGTTATTCTGCAACCTCTGCAGCAGAACGCTCATCGTGTCTTCTGCATCCGGTCCTGGGCCTAAGGAAAAAGGCTTACCATCCTGAATCCAGTCTTCAGCAACACCTATAAAGACAAGAAAGAACAGGTTAGCATTCCGGCATCTGAAAGGCAAAGGCTTACCATCCTGAATCCAGTCTTCAGCAACACCTATAAAGACAAGAAAGAACAGGTTAGCATTCCGGCTTCTGAAAGGCAAAGGCTTACCTACTCTTCGTGCGCTCCGGAGGTCTTCACACTGCATTCCGGCATCTGAAAGACAAAAGTTTACCAACTCTTTGCACGCTCCGGAGGCCTTCGGCGCTGCATCCCGCATCTGAAAGACAAAACAAGGTGCGTTTAAAGACATTGGGGAACTTTAATACTCACGTGCCATTACTCCTTTCCACATCTAATCCAGTGGGTATTCCGGCACCCTGCAGCCGCTCCGAACTCGTACCTGCAAAATAAAACGACAGTTAGAGCGCATAGTGAAGCAGGCAACAAGCGCTTACTTACGTGCTTCCAGGCGCTTCTATTCATCACACGGGCTCCATCTTCAACTCACTTCAGCCCGTCATCCGCCATCGCCGGAACCCTGCAAAACAAGAGACATCATTACTAAAGGCTTTAAAGACATTTGAATGACTCGAAACTTACCGTTCGTGCAGTAAACGACGGACAGCAGTCCTCTGAAGTCAAGTGGCCTGCGCTACCTATCCAGTGAAGAAACTGGTTACAGCACCCTGCCCCGAGGCAGATGGAGAGCTCGGCATTCACTTACCTAAGGTGAGAGCGTTAACCTTTGGGGGTCTACAGGAGAGGAGAAGAGGAAAGAGATAGGGACACCCCAATAACCCCAGTTCATTAACCCCATATTTTCTATCTGCAGACATCTTACTCTACACGTCAGGCATACAGTGCACAGAGGTCCAGCCCAAAGAGCCAACCGGGTGCTACACATCACCTTTGAAGATACGGTAGTCGCCCAGTCAAGACCGGCGCCTCTGCGAGAATCAGGTGAGCGTTACAGAACGCAAAGCCTACCGCAAAACTCTCGCCCAGGCGCTATGGAAACCTCGGATACTGACCCCCTAGCCTGGTTACTTGGGGAACTAAGGGCAGAAGTGCATGCAGCTCGTCAGGAAACAAATGCTCTAAGAAGGGAACTAATTATTTCCAAGGAGAGAACAGACAATCTTGCTAGACAAGTGCTACAGTCACAAGCCGGACAGACCCCGTTACCCGCATCAGGGGCAAATCTTCCTTCAACATCCTCTATGAATCCAGTGCAGATCAACCTACCTGGGAATGTACCTCTGGCTCCGCCCGAACGATTTTCTGGTGACCCAAAGAGGTTTGCAGTATTTATCAATCAGTGCCGGTTGCACTTCTTATGCCGGCCAGCAGCCTTTCCAACTGATCAAGCAAAAGTAGCTTTTGTACTTTCGTACCTTAGTGGCAATGCGGCAGACTGGTCGATCCCTCTAGTTAATCAAGATGATCCGGTTCTCCATGATTTTCAAGCCTTTCAGCTTAGTATGGAAAAACTGTTCGCAAGACATTCACAGGGGCAGGCCTTGGACAATGAGCTTCTTTCGTTGCGACAGGGTAATCAAGACCTTTTGGCTTATATTGCATCTTTCAATAGACTAATAGTGGAAACTCAATGGCCTGAGGACAAAAGGATTACGCTGTTTTATAGAGGTCTACGTGGAGAGCTCAAAGACGTTTTAGCCCAAGTAGTGAATCCCCCACAAGACTGTTCGGATTATATAGACTTGGTCGTTCAAATAGATCACAGGCTGCAGAACAGGAAGGCCGATCGTTCCAAGTTTGATGCTCGAGTATTTTCCAAACCGCCAACTCCTTCCAAAGGAGTAGACTCCGGGGAACCCATGCAAATAGGGGGTCTGAAAGGTCCTCTAACACAAAGGGAGCGGGAAAGGAGGAAACAGTTGCAATTATGCCTATATTGCGGAAACTCAGGGCACTTTCTTCGAGACTGTCCGGTGAAACCTGCCAAGAAGGCAGTAGGAGCTGCAGTTACCAAAGTTACAAACTGTGAGCAGGGAAACGACCTCGCCCGACAAGAATAGAGGTCCTCTTGCCGAGCGTGAAAACCAGTTCCGTGACCTCGCATTTCGTGATACCTATGGTCCTCATTAGCCCTGATAATCCGGATCGATTACATGCAATTGAAGCTTACGTCGACAGCGGTGCCATCGGCAATTATGTGGATCATGAAATGGTTTTGAGGATGAATCTAACTCTTTGTCCCAAGGCTGTAAAGGACGTCATTACTACGGTGGATGGTACGGAGATAGCCTCCGGGCCAGTAACGCATACTACTCAAGAGGTGACGCTAGTAAGTCAAGATGGACACCATGAGAAGATCGTGTTCGATGTGATCAAGGCCCCTCAGTTTCAGATTATTCTAGGAATACCTTGGTTAGAGAAACACAATCCTCTGATCGATTGGCGAGCAAGAACGGTCCAGTTTCCAGAATGTGTCTCTACTTGTCACCCTCCACCTGGTGTTGCACTGGCCGCAATTTCTTCAGAGACTCCCCAGTTACCTCCCGAATACCTAGAATACCAAGATGTTTTCCGGAAGGATCAGGCTAACTCTCTACCTCCTCATAGGTCTTATGACTGCCAGATAGACCTGATACCTGGATCTACTCCTCCTTGTAGTAGAATTTATGCCCTCACCGAGCCTGAGAACCTTCACCTTCGACAATACCTGGATCAATACCTGGCAAATGGGTTTATTCGTCCTTCCAAGTCCCCTGCTTCTTCAGCTTTGTTCTTCGTTCCAAAAAAGGAAGGAGACCTTAGAACTTGTATCGATTATCGCTCCCTGAACCAGATCACCGTTAAGAATAGATATCCGTTACCTTTAATCCCTGAACTCCTGGACCAAGTCAGAAAAGCATGCATATATACAAAGCTGGATCTTAGAGGAGCTTACCACTTGGTACGAGTAAAAGAGGGCGATGAATGGAAGACGGCCTTCCGCACCAAGTATGGGCTATTTGAATATCAGGTCATGCCCTTCGGACTTTGCAATGCCCCGGCCGCCTTTCAATATTTTATGAACGATGTCCTCAGAGAGCTCATAGATGTATGTGTTGTTGTTTACATTGACGACATCCTCGTTTATTCTTCATCGGAATCTGAACATTGGAAACACGTGAAAATGGTCCTCGAAAGATTGCGTCAACACAAACTTTTCGCTAAGTTGGAAAAATGTGTTTTCAACGTGACTGAAGTTGAATTCTTGGGATTCATATTATCACCTGGCGGAGTGCGTATGGATTCAAAGAAGGTCGATGCAGTTCTCAAATGGCCATCACCATCCTCCGTAAAAGGTGTGCAAAGCATGTTAGGCTTCGCTAACTTTTACCGCAGGTTTATCCCCGAATTCTCTCGAATAGTCCAGCCCATCACTGCCTTGTTAAAGAAAAACAAACGTTTTGAATGGTCTACCGAGGCGGAACAAGCTTTCCAGGATTTGAAGACTAAATTTATCTCTGCACCAATCTTAAAACACCCTCGCCCCGAACTCCCCTACATCGTGGAAACTGATGCTTCAAGCCTTGCCATGGGGGCAGTTCGATCACAAAAGGACCCGGTAACCAATCAGTTGCATCCCGTGGCATTTTGGTCCCGCAAATTCTCGCCTCCTGAAATCAATTACACGATTACTGACAAGGAACTTCTGGCTATCAAGTCTGCCTTTAAGGCTTGGCGGCATTATCTGCTGGGGGCCCGACACACCGTTACTGTGATTACGGATCACCGAAACCTGCAATATTTGAAGACCGCAAAAGCCCAATCCTCTAGACAACTCCGTTGGGCATTATTCTTTGCCGAGTTTGACTTCATAATTACCTATCGACCTGGTACAAAGAACGGTAAAGCCGATGCCCTTTCTCGGATGGGAGTGGAAGAACACTTGGTCAACCCTAAACCTGTACCAATCATTCCCGAACAAAGAATTCTGGGTGTAATCGCCACAGAATCCATAGAGAAAGTTAAGGATAAAGCCAGGCAACTTGTAACTACAGCAGACATACAGAATTGGCATCTGCAGGGAAAGGACTTTGCAGTAAAGGACAACTTATTGTATTTCCAAGAACGATTATACCTACCCAGCACAGATTTACAGAAAAAAGTAATCTCTTGTTATCACGACTCTTTAATGGAAGGTCATCCCGGTATAGCCAAGACCTCAGAAAAGATCAAGCGCTACTTCTGGTGGCCGTCTTGGAAAAAAGATATCAGAGACTTTATAATGTCCTGTGGAGTATGCGCCCAAAACAAGAGTCAAAAGGAAAGACCAGCAGGCCTCTTACGCCCTATTGACATCCCACCTCGCCCTTGGCATACGCTTTCTATGGACTTCATCACCGATCTACCTCCATGCTCCGGATACAATACGATTCTAGTAATCGTGGACTTATTCTCCAAGATGGCGCATTTCATTCCGCTCAAAGGCTTGCCAACAGCAGCAACTCTGGCCCGAGAATTTCTCGAAAACATCGTCCGACTGCACGGTTTTCCTTCGGTTCTAATTTCGGATCGAGGTAGTCAATTTATTTCTCATTTTTGGCGAAGTTGCTGTCGGTCGGCTCAAATTGATGTGAGACTATCGACCAGTCACCACCCTCAGACCGACGGACAAACCGAGAGGACCAATCAAACTCTGGAACAGTATTTACGCTGCATGCTGCAACAAACTGAAAAAACTTGGAAAGATATCCTTTGGATAGCCGAGTATGCCTACAATAACTCTGTCCATTCGGGAACTGGGAAAACCCCGTTTTTTCTTTTGTACGGCAGTCACCCTCGAACCTCGGAGTTGGATCCCCTCCAAGATCTTGAAACATCAGCAGTAGACTACCTGCATTCTACAATCACCCAAGCCTTTAAGGAAGCTGTTTCTCACCTTCAAAGGGCTAAAGAACAATACAAGAAAGGAGCAGATCAACATCGGAAGGAAGCCCCTCACTATCAAGTAGGGGATCAAGTCTGGTTATCCACCAAATATCTATCTCTAAAAGGGCCACGCACATTCAACCCAAGATACCTTGGTCCCTATTCCATCACTACCATAGTAAACCCAGTAGCGGTCAAGTTGGACTTGCCCCCGCACATGAAGATACATCCGGTCTTCCACGTCTCTCTATTAAAACCCGTGCAACCTCAAACCCGACTAACCAAATCTCCAAAACCTATCCTAGTGGATGGAGAACTCGAGTTTGAAGTCAAAAGCATTCTGGACTCCAAGATCTCCAAATCTAAACTATTCTACCTAATTGACTGGAAAGGCTACGGCCCCCAAGAGAGATCCTGGGAACCTGCTGAATATGTCCACGCTCCTCGCCTAATCAAAAGATTTCTCCGAACATTTCCTGACAAGCCAAAACCCCCGGAGAAGCCCGGTTTGGGAGGGGCCTTGAGGGGGGGTACTGTCATGATCTCTGCTTCCAAAAGGTCAGGGTTTTCCCAACTCCCTTGGAAGCAGATCCATAACCCAGGTTCCGAGTGCCAACCAGTCCCAATTGGGACCTTTTGGACCCAGTCCTGGCGCCAGTGGCACCAGGCTCATAAATATGCCCAGTCCCAGCGCTGGAAGCGCCGGGCTCATAATGCTTGGGTGGACTTACCTTCAGCAGACCATGCTGCTTACTTGCCTGCCAGTTGAGCCTCTGATCCTCTTCTGTTTGGAACTACTTTTCCTGTTGGGTGGGGCTGGAGCCACTCCCTAGATTCAGAACACTGGAACTCTTCTGGAAGGCAGGAACTCTTTTCTTACCAGGAACTCTTTTCTTACTTAGGCGTGGCTGTGGAAGGAGACACCTAAGCACTACAGGAGGCTATTTAAACCACACCCGGTGGATGAATCTTGCTTTGCGTTATTCTGCAACCTCTGCAGCAGAACGCTCATCGTGTCTTCTGCATCCGGTCCTGGGCCTAAGGAAAAAGGCTTACCATCCTGAATCCAGTCTTCAGCAACACCTATAAAGACAAGAAAGAACAGGTTAGCATTCCGGCATCTGAAAGGCAAAGGCTTACCATCCTGAATCCAGTCTTCAGCAACACCTATAAAGACAAGAAAGAACAGGTTAGCATTCCGGCTTCTGAAAGGCAAAGGCTTACCTACTCTTCGTGCGCTCCGGAGGTCTTCACACTGCATTCCGGCATCTGAAAGACAAAAGTTTACCAACTCTTCGCACGCTCCGGAGGCCTTCGGCGCTGCATCCCGCATCTGAAAGACAAAACAAGGTGCGTTTAAAGACATTGGGGAACTTTAATACTCACGTGCCATTACTCCTTTCCACATCTAATCCAGTGGGTATTCCGGCACCCTGCAGCCGCTCCGAACTCGTACCTGCAAAATAAAACGACAGTTAGAGCGCATAGTGAAGCAGGCAACAAGCGCTTACTTACGTGCTTCCAGGCGCTTCTATTCATCACACGGGCTCCATCTTCAACTCACTTCAGCCCGTCATCCGCCATCGCCGGAACCCTGCAAAACAAGAGACATCATTACTAAAGGCTTTAAAGACATTTGAATGACTCGAAACTTACCGTTCGTGCAGTAAACGACGGACAGCAGTCCTCTGAAGTCAAGTGGCCTGCGCTACCTATCCAGTGAAGAAACTGGTTACAGCACCCTGCCCCGAGGCAGATGGAGAGCTCGGCATTCACTTACCTAAGGTGAGAGCGTTAACCTTTGGGGGTCTACAGGAGAGGAGAAGAGGAAAGAGATAGGGACACCCCAATAACCCCAGTTCATTAACCCCATATTTTCTATCTGCAGACATCTTACTCTACACGTCAGGCATACAGTGCACAGAGGTCCAGCCCAAAGAGCCAACCGGGTGCTACACATCACCTTTGAAGATACGGTAGTCGCCCAGTCAAGACCGGCGCCTCTGCGAGAATCAGGTGAGCGTTACAGAACGCAAAGCCTACCGCAAAACTCTCGCCCAGGCGCTATGGAAACCTCGGATACTGACCCCCTAGCCTGGTTACTTGGGGAACTAAGGGCAGAAGTGCATGCAGCTCGTCAGGAAACAAATACTCTAAGAAGGGAACTAATTATTTCCAAGGAGAGAACAGACAATCTTGCTAGACAAGTGCTACAGTCACAAGCCGGACAGACCCCGTTACCCGCATCAGGGGCAAATCTTCCTTCAACATCCTCTATGAATCCAGTGCAGATCAACCTACCTGGGAATGTACCTCTGGCTCCGCCCGAACGATTTTCTGGTGACCCAAAGAGGTTTGCAGTATTTATCAATCAGTGCCGGTTGCACTTCTTATGCCGGCCAGCAGCCTTTCCAACTGATCAAGCAAAAGTAGCTTTTGTACTTTCGTACCTTAGTGGCAATGCGGCAGACTGGTCGATCCCTCTAGTTAATCAAGATGATCCGGTTCTCCATGATTTTCAAGCCTTTCAGCTTAGTATGGAAAAACTGTTCGCAAGACATTCACAGGGGCAGGCCTTGGACAATGAGCTTCTTTCGTTGCGACAGGGTAATCAAGACCTTTTGGCTTATATTGCATCTTTCAATAGACTAATAGTGGAAACTCAATGGCCTGAGGACAAAAGGATTACGCTGTTTTATAGAGGTCTACGTGGAGAGCTCAAAGACGTTTTAGCCCAAGTAGTGAATCCCCCACAAGACTGTTCGGATAATATAGACTTGGTCGTTCAAATAGATCACAGGCTGCAGAACAGGAAGGCCGATCGTTCCAAGTTTGATGCTCGAGTATTTTCCAAACCGCCAACTCCTTCCAAAGGAGTAGACTCCGGGGAACCCATGCAAATAGGGGGTCTGAAAGGTCCTCTAACACAAAGGGAGCGGGAAAGGAGGAAACAGTTGCAATTATGCCTATATTGCGGAAACTCAGGGCACTTTCTTCGAGACTGTCCGGTGAAACCTGCCAAGAAGGCAGTAGGAGCTGCAGTTACCAAAGTTACAAACTCTGAGCAGGGAAACGACCTCGCCCGACAAGAATAGAGGTCCTCTTGCCGAGCGTGAAAACCAGTTCCGTGACCTCGCATTTCGTGATACCTATGGTCCTCATTAGCCCTGATAATCCGGATCGATTACATGCAATTGAAGCTTACGTCGACAGCGGTGCCATCGGCAATTATGTGGATCATGAAATGGTTTTGAGGATGAATCTAACTCTTTGTCCCAAGGCTGTAAAGGACGTCATTACTACGGTGGATGGTACGGAGATAGCCTCCGGGCCAGTAACGCATACTACTCAAGAGGTGACGCTAGTAAGTCAAGATGGACACCATGAGAAGATCGTGTTCGATGTGATCAAGGCCCCTCAGTTTCAGATTATTCTAGGAATACCTTGGTTAGAGAAACACAATCCTCTGATCGATTGGCGAGCAAGAACGGTCCAGTTTCCAGAATGTGTCTCTACTTGTCACCCTCCACCTGGTGTTGCACTGGCCGCAATTTCTTCAGAGACTCCCCAGTTACCTCCCGAATACCTAGAATACCAAGATGTTTTCCGGAAGGATCAGGCTAACTCTCTACCTCCTCATAGGTCTTATGACTGCCAGATAGACCTGATACCTGGATCTACTCCTCCTTGTAGTAGAATTTATGCCCTCACCGAGCCTGAGAACCTTCACCTTCGACAATACCTGGATCAATACCTGGCAAATGGGTTTATTCGTCCTTCCAAGTCCCCTGCTTCTTCAGCTTTGTTCTTCGTTCCAAAAAAGGAAGGAGACCTTAGAACTTGTATCGATTATCGCTCCCTGAACCAGATCACTGTTAAGAATAGATATCCGTTACCTTTAATCCCTGAACTCCTGGACCAAGTCAGAAAAGCATGCATATATACAAAGCTGGATCTTAGAGGAGCTTACCACTTGGTACGAGTAAAAGAGGGCGATGAATGGAAGACGGCCTTCCGCACCAAGTATGGGCTATTTGAATATCAGGTCATGCCCTTCGGACTTTGCAATGCCCCGGCCGCCTTTCAATATTTTATGAACGATGTCCTCAGATAGCTCATAGATGTATGTGTTGTTGTTTACATTGACGACATCCTCGTTTATTCTTCATCGGAATCTGAACATCGGAAACATGTGAAAATGGTCCTCGAAAGATTGCGTCAACACAAACTTTTTACTAAGTAGGAAAAATGTGTTTTCAACGTGACTGAAGTTGAATTCTTGGGATTCATATTATCACCTGGCGGAGTGCGTATGGATTCAAAGAAGGTCGATGCAGTTCTCAAATGGCCATCACCATCCTCCGTAAAAGGTGTGCAAAGCATGTTAGGCTTCGCTAACTTTTACCGCAGGTTTATCCCCGAATTCTCTCGAATAGTCCAGCCCATCACTGCCTTGTTAAAGAAAAACAAACGTTTTGAATGGTCTACCGAGGCGGAACAAGCTTTCCAGGATTTGAAGACTAAATTTATCTCTGCACCAATCTTAAAACACCCTCGCCCCGAACTCCCCTACATCGTGGAAACTGATGCTTCAAGCCTTGCCATGGGGGCAGTTCTATCACAAAAGGACCCGGTAACCAATCAGTTGCATCCCGTGGCATTTTGGTCCCGCAAATTCTCGCCTCCTGAAATCAATTACACGATTACTGACAAGGAACTTCTGGCTATCAAGTCTGCCTTTAAGGCTTGGCGGCATTATCTGCTGGGGGCCCGACACACCGTTACTGTGATTACGGATCACCGAAACCTGCAATATTTGAAGACCGCAAAAGCCCAATCCTCTAGACAACTCCGTTGGGCATTATTCTTTGCCGAGTTTGACTTCATAATTACCTATCGACCTGGTACAAAGAACGGTAAAGCCGATGCCCTTTCTCGGATGGGAGTGGAAGAACACTTGGTTAACCCTAAACCTGTACCAATCATTCCCGAACAAAGAATTCTGGGTGTAATCGCCACAGAATCCATAGAGGAAGTTAAGGATAAAGCCAGGCAACTTGTAACTCCAGCAGACATACAGAATTGGCATCTGCAGGGAAAGGACTTTGCAGTAAAGGACAACTTATTGTATTTCCAAGAACGATTATACCTACCCAGCACAGATTTACAGAAAAAAGTAATCTCTTGTTATCACGACTCTTTAATGCAAGGTCATCCCGGTATAGCCAAGACCTCAGAAAAGATCAAGCGCTCCTTCTGGTGGCCGTCTTGGAAAAAAGATATCAGAGACTTTATAATGTCCTGTGGAGTATGCGCCCAAAACAAGAGTCAAAAGGAAAGACCAGCAGGCCTCTTACGCCCTATTGACATCCCACCTCGCCCTTGGCATACGCTTTCTATGGACTTCATCACCGATCTACCTCCATGCTCCGGATACAATACGATTCTAGTAATCGTGGACTTATTCTCCAAGATGGCGCATTTCATTCCGCTCAAAGGCTTGCCAACAGCAGCAACTCTGGCCCGAGAATTTCTCGAAAACATCGTCCGACTGCACGGTTTTCCTTCGGTTCTAATTTCGGATCGAGGTAGTCAATTTATTTCTCATTTTTGGCGAAGTTGCTGTCGGTCGGCTCAAATTGATGTGAGACTATCGACCAGTCACCACCCTCAGACCGACGGACAAACCGAGAGGACCAATCAAACTCTGGAACAGTATTTACGCTGCATGCTGCAACAAACTGAAAAAACTTGGAAAGATATCCTTTGGATAGCCGAGTATGCCTACAATAACTCTGTCCATTCGGGAACTGGGAAAACCCCGTTTTTTCTTTTGTACGGCAGTCACCCTCGAACCTCGGAGTTGGATCCCCTCCAAGATCTTGAAACACCAGCAGTAGACTACCTGCATTCTACAATCACCCAAGCCTTTAAGGAAGCTGTTTCTCACCTTCAAAGGGCTAAAGAACAATACAAGAAAGGAGCAGATCAACATCGGAAGGAAGCCCCTCACTATTAAGTAGGGGATCAAGTCTGGTTATCCACCAAATATCTATCTCTAAAAGGGCCACGCACATTCAACCCAAGATACCTTGGTCCCTATTCCATCACTACCATAGTAAACCCAGTAGCGGTCAAGTTGGACTTGCCCCCGCACATGAAGATACATCCGGTCTTCCATGTCTCTCTATTAAAACCCGTGCAACCTCAAACCCGACTAACCAAATCTCCAAAACCTATCCTAGTGGATGGAGAACTCGAGTTTGAAGTCAAAAGCATTCTGGACTCCAAGATCTCCAAATCTAAACTATTCTACCTAATTGACTGGAAAGAGAGATCCTGGGAACCTGCTGAATATGTCCACGCTCCTCGCCTAATCAAAAGATTTCACCGAACATTTCCTGACAAGCCAAAACCCCCGGAGAAGCCCGGTTTGGGAGGGGCCTTGAGGGGGGGTACTGTCATGATCTCTGCTTCCAAAAGGTCAGGGTTTTCCCAACTCCCTTGGAAGCAGATCCATAACCCAGGTTCCGAGTGCCAACCAGTCCCAATTGGGACCTTTTGGACCCAGTCCTGGCGCCAGTGGCACCAGGCTCATAAATATGCCCAGTCCCAGCGCTGGAAGCGCCGGGCTCATAATGCTTGGGTGGACTTACCTTCAGCAGACCATGCTGCTTACTTGCCTGCCAGTTGAGCCTCTGATCCTCTTCTGTTTGGAACTACTTTTCCTGTTGGGTGGGGCTGGAGCCACTCCCTAGATTCAGAACACTGGAACTCTTCTGGAAGGCAGGAACTCTTTTCTTACCAGGAACTCTTTTCTTACTTAGGCGTGGCTGTGGAAGGAGACACCTAAGCACTACAGGAGGCTATTTAAACCACACCCGGTGGATGAATCTTGCTTTGCGTTATTCTGCAACCTCTGCAGCAGAACGCTCATCGTGTCTTCTGCATCCGGTCCTGGGCCTAAGGAAAAAGGCTTACCATCCTGAATCCAGTCTTCAGCAACACCTATAAAGACAAGAAAGAACAGGTTAGCATTCCGGCATCTGAAAGGCAAAGGCTTACCATCCTGAATCCAGTCTTCAGCAACACCTATAAAGACAAGAAAGAACAGGTTAGCATTCCGGCATCTGAAAGGCAAAGGCTTACCTACTCTTCGTGCGCTCCGGAGGCCTTCGGCGCTGCATCCCGCATCTGAAAGACAAAACAAGGTGCGTTTAAAGACATTGGGGAACTTTAATACTCACGTGCCATTACTCCTTTCCACATCTAATCCAGTGGGTATTCCGGCACCCTGCAGCCGCTCCGAACTCGTACCTGCAAAATAAAACGACAGTTAGAGCGCATAGTGAAGCAGGCAACAAGCGCTTACTTACGTGCTTCCAGGCGCTTCTATTCATCACACGGGCTCCATCTTCAACTCACTTCAGCCCGTCATCCGCCATCGCCGGAACCCTGCAAAACAAGAGACATCATTACTAAAGACTTTAAAGACATTTGAATGACTCGAAACTTACCGTTCGTGCAGTAAACGACGGACAGCAGTCCTCTGAAGTCAAGAGGCCTGCGCTACCTATCCAGTGAAGAAACTGGTTACAGCACCCTGCCCCGAGGCAGATGGAGAGCTCGGCATTCACTTACCTAAGGTGAGAGCGTTAACCTTTGGGGGTCTACAGGAGAGGAGAAGAGGAAAGAGATAGGGACACCCCAATAACCCCAGTTCATTAACCCCATATTTTCTATCTGCAGACATCTTACTCTACACGTCAGGCATACAGTGCACAGAGGTCCAGCCCAAAGAGCCAACCGGGTGCTACACATCACCTTTGAAGATACGGTAGTCGCCCAGTCAAGACCGGCGCCTCTGCGAGAATCAGGTGAGCGTTACAATTGAACGGAGGCAAAAGTGCATTGGTGAATGGGAAAGACTTGGCAGACTGGATTTTGCGAAATACACACAGAGATTGCAGGCAGAGGGGGACAAATCAGGGAGACTACTCACTTGAAGTAAACGAGAGGAACCAAGGGACATGATAAGCGCCATAATGGACTAAAGTGGGGATATAGTCAGGACACAACATGGGATCAGTGAGGTGTTTGGTAGATTTTATAAACTCCTATATTCAGCGGACATGACTGAAGCAGACGAAATGTGGCTGACGCTCTAGCCCAACCCCATTTGCCACGAGTGCCAGATGCACAGGCCGCTGAACTGGATTCCCTGATGAAAGTAGAAGAAATCCGGGAAGTAATTAGGGAACTTCCGACGGCTAAAGCCCCAGGACCAGACGGACTCCCAGGGGAATTTTACAAAGCATACATTGGCACACTAGCCCCTAGACTGCTGGAAGTCTACATGGGAGCACATGACCGGGAAGTGTTGTCTGACAGCCTGAAAGAATCAACTATTGTACCAATATTAAAACCATGTAAAAACCCTCGGAGCTGCAGATCATACAGACTGCTGCCAATGGTGAATCAGGATTGCAAAGTCTAACTGCAGTGCTAGTAAATAAGCTCAAGAAAGTGATTGGAGGACTGATACATGTAGACCAGACTGGTTATGTCCTTGGGCCTAATACCTTGTGGAACCTGCAGAGGCTTCATCATGTCATAGATAGCACAAACCAGAGGAAGGGAGACTTTGCGATAGCCTCGCTGGACGTGGTGAAGTTCTGTGACTCTGTTTGCTGGAACTGGCTTCTGGCGACCCTTGAACGCTTCGGGGTTGGGGCATCCTACCTGAGATGGGTTAAATTAATTTACTCACGGCCCATGACAAGAGTCAAAATAGGCAGACAGGTCTTGGGAACATTGGGAGGTCGCTGGAGCCATTGGCTGTGTTCCTTAGGAGCGAGCACGGAGAAGCTGGGATAGTGATCGATCGGGCAGTACATTTGATGTCCCTGTACGCTGACAACATGCTAAGCCGACCTGAAGACAACCTGCTGCACCTCTTAGACATTAATGACCACGTTGCCACGCTCTCTGGGATCAAGATACACCGCAGGAAGTCTTGTTTGTTTCCGCTAGCGGACCTCAGGGTGCTCCGGGTGGCACAACTACCGCACCTGGGCCTACAGTGGGAGACCAACACTTTAGATACATGGGCATTAATGTGCAGCATAGCCCTGAAGACATGCACAAGGATAACACAATGAGGGCCCTGGAAGGGCTGCAGAACTCCATGGGGTTTTGGGAAAGACTACCTTTGGGGATGCCAGGCAGAGTCGCTCTTCTGAAGATGGTGGTACTCCCCCGCCTCCTAGATCCTTTTACTAATATTCCCTACAACATACCCAAAGCATTCTTTCAACATGTAGATGCGTTACCAGATCAATTCTGTGGGGAGAGGGAGGAAAAGGATTGCATTGAGCATCCTGCAGAGGGACCACAATCAGGGCAGGATAAAAGTGCCACACTTTGAGTGCTATTAACTGTCAGGAGAGTTGCAATTTCTGGTGACCTGGCTGGGAGACGAAGCCTCACAGGACACTGCATTGCTGCAGCCAATGCCGAAGCAACACTTCCTGAAAGAGATCCTACGGGTAGAGGACATACACTCGACTAGACCCTCTGGGCTCCTGAAATTGGGTAGGGAAATATGGCACAGGGTGTGGACGTTTCTAGGAATACCGGAACCCTGCTCAGTGCACATCCCCCTGATAGGCGTCATCGGAGGATGGCAGCGAGCGGTGGGACAGTACAGGCAACAGTGGGAAGGCAAAGAGGTAGCTACAGTGGGGGACCTACTGCGAGGTGACAGAATTGCTAACTTCCACATCCTAGTCAGCGAACATGACATCCACAGGGGCCAATTCCTGCTGTACCTGGGAATGACTTAAAAGATCAGGAGGAAATGGGAGGGCCAACAAGCAAAGATTATGACAAACGACATACTAGACATTATGTATGACGTATTGGAAGGAGGGCACATGGTCTCCAGACTGTACAAGGTGCTCCTAGGCAGAAAACAGACATGACAAGGGCATTCACAGACGCAGACGCAGAATGGGGAAGGGTCCTTGCATATACTAAACAGCTCTCTAGGAACTCCAGATTTAAAACTACCCATCTCTACGTAACACACCGGGTAGTATATGACCCCACACAGGTTATCATACATAACAGGGAAAGAAGGCCAGGCCTGCCCGAGGTGCACACAAGAAGGGGCAAATATGATGCACATGTTTTGGACATGCCCACAGATTCAGATATTCTGGAGGGCATGATGGAGAAAGCAGAGAAGGGAGGCATCCAAATGCACTTCTGTAATGGCTTGGCAGGCAAAGAATGGTGGTGTGGAGGGTTGCCCAGAGCAATGCCAGTGGTTAAGATTCATTCTAAACCTTCCAGCCATCACCTCTTTGTTTTTTCTTTGTCACCCCGAGTGGGACGGGTATGCCCAGACGTGGGTCCCGTGCCTGCTGGGCCTAGAGACCCAAGCTACTCCTCACTGATGAGCCCCAACAAGGGCGAAACATGTTTGGGGATGCTTGTGGTCTCGTGCAGAAGGGATGTGACCTAGCAGTTCGGGCTGGACTGCCCCTTTTGGGGTGGGGCCAAGACTGATTTGCATATGGTCTTTCCCCTTCTGTAATGGCTTGGCAGGCAAAGAATGGTGGTCTGGAGGGTTGCCCAGAGCAATGCCAGTGGTTAAGATTCATTCTAAACCTTCCAACCATCACCTCTTTGTTTTTGCTTTGTCACCCCGAGTGGGACGGGTATGCCCAGACGTGGGTCCCGTGCCTGCTGGGCCTAGAGACCAAAGCTACTCCTCACTGATGAGCCCCAACAAGGGCGAAACATGTTTGGGGATGCTTGTGGTCCCGTGCAGAAGGGATGTGACCTAGCAGTTCGGGCTGGACTGCCCCTTTTGGGGTGGGGCCAAGACTGATTTGCATATGGTCTTTCCCCTTCTGTAATGGCTTGGCAGGCAAAGAATGGTGGTCTGGAGGGTTGCCCAGAGCAGTGCCAGTGGTTAAGATTCATTCTAAACCTTCCAGCCATCACCTCTTTGTTTTTGCTTTGTCCCCCCGAGTATTGCCTGTTGCGGTTGTTTCCAAGGGGCAGGGGTCGAAATGCCCACATCGCCAAATAGAAAGACTTGATCTGCATACTTGAGAAATGTAGGATACTAATGGCCTGGAAAGCGGCAGAGGGTCCAAGCCTGGTGGGGGGACCTGTACATATGGTCACTTGCGGAAACTGCAGTGTGGCACAGAGCCCTCAGGTGAGGAATGCATGAAAGCATTGCGTGGGTGGAGGCCTGGAACGCATTGATGCAAAGCATGTTCACCCCGGATGAGGGTGTGCGCAGTGGGGATGAACATAATGAGGTAAGGAGCATCTGATGGGACTGCATCCCCGGGCATGAAACAATTGGTTGTGCAGGTGGGGGCTGGGAATTAAAGAGCAGCTGAAATGAAATGGTGGAGAGGAACAAGACCAGGAAGAACCACAATGCTCAATAACTTTGCACATGATATATGCCCTCAGAACTGTAATGATACAACTAAACCTGTCCTTGCAGAGTCACACCTGTACCTGTACCTGTCCACTTGTTTGTTGTTGGTTATCAATAAATAAAACATAAATAAAAAAAAGACTATCACCAGGTGTTTCACCCTATGTAGCCCGATTTTTATTCCCAGATCTGCAGTCCCTTTGACAGAAATATCATTCCCATTGAGGTTTTGAAGTTTTGGAGTTGTCCAGGAAGAGGTTTGAGGGGAATTTGGTGACTCTCCTCCTTATTCCTGAATTTAGTTGGTTGAAGGCCTCTTTAGACAGGATGGTGGCTTGGGATCCAGTATCCACAAGTGCTGATAATGCACACTGACCCTATATCTTGATAGTAGCATAAAATCTTCCTTCTCTCTCCTCAAGGGGGCAAAGAAAATGTGCATTCTGTGCCAGCTTGGTGGTTCACTTTTTATATTGAACTCTGAGTCTGTGTGATCTTGGACAGTTTTCTGTGTCGGAGTCCAGGAATCTATATAAAAGATTTTGCACCCAGAAACAGGTGGGATTGGGAAGTCCCCTTTTCCCCCCAATTCTTTTCTGTCCCCCTTTTCCTGGAGACAGTTACCGGAATCCGTTTGGGTTAGGATACTTCTGTGATTTCTGAGTCCTCTGGGTGACATTGTTTGGGTTGAAGAGCTTCTTGCTCTGGGTTGGTTTCCATACTTACCCCATCAACATCAGGGCCTGTTGGGACCCATTTCTCCTTGGGATTAATCTCTCCATTTCTGAAAGAGAAGATTGTCTTCCCTGAATTCTTCTGCTTCGAAAGGGATGATGCAGACTTCCTCCAGAAAGTGGGTTGTCTTTGGCTTTCGATTTCTCCTACTTACCTTCTGTTCTTTAGATTTCAGCTTTTTAGGGGTAGAAGATTTATGTTCAGGCTCAGAGGTTTCCAGGGGTTTTGTTCTGGTGGGAAAGGAAGCTTCCTCTAGGGCTTTACATCTCCCTTCCACCCGAGGCCCCTCCCCTGGAACCTGTTGGTTGTCAGAGTTTTCTTCCCGTCATTGCTCCCCCAAGGCATCGGACTCGGGTGTTAAATTATTTGGGCCGCTGTTTCAAGTTGAGGGTTCTGCTGAGCCCTCAACATGCAACCCAGGTCATGGGTTAATTTTTGGACTTGTTGCTCCAGTTGTAACATGCTTTCTGGTTGGTAGGGAGGTCTGGATTCATACATTTGCTGCTCCCGGTAAATGGTAGCTGTCCCTTCTCCCAGAGTAGCGTGGATATTGGGAGTTTTCCTCATAACCTTTCATCCTAGGTCTCCCTTCTCTGGGATTTGGGATTCTATTGTCCTGAAAGCAGGAAGAGAGAGGAGGATTAGGCTGGAAATTAGGATTTGAAGGGTATCTCAGAACAAAGCTTAGGTTAAGGGGGGGCAGGGGGTGAAGTATGTCTTCCCTCCTGAGGGAAGTTTGGAGGGTAGTTTTCAGCGAAGTTTCACGGGGCTGTCCCTACCTGGTCGGCCCCCCCTTTCTGAGCTGTAGGAGTGTCGACATACCCAAGGATGGGTCTGTTACCTTTGTATCTCAGACTGATGTAGGTGGCAGGGTCAGATGGAGTATTGGTCTGGTATCCTGCCTGTTTCAGAATGGCCACCTTATAGGTGGACCATTTTTGGTGATCCTGGTTCTCCAGCCCTGCAAAGAAGCTGGAGTATTCAAGGGAGAGTGTGCACTTAGCGAATTCCATACAATTTCCATCATTTGTAATATCAAATGATTTCACTATTTGGTCAAAAAGCTCTAGATGCTCCCATACCGAGTATTTTGCATTCTTATAGTAGGGAGTCATGAAGCTTTTTATGGCCTTTATCTGCCAAATTGGGACTTTCACCAGACCTTTCTTCTGTCAGACAGCCTTCCTTTTCTGCTGCACCTTAGTCCACTAATTCTCTGACTCATAGCTGCTACTGTTGGTGGCCCATTCCCTGCCCCCTAGGCACTCCCTACCTCTATGAGACCTGGAATACCTCCCAGAATTTCAGGGTCTGGACTCCTCTCTCTTGTGGTGCTGTGAGCTCTCAGGGTCCTTTCCCTTGTACTCCCCTTTTCACACAGGAGAGTACACATCCTCCTCATCCCTCCTTCCAGGTATGGTGGGGAATTCTCTGCACCTCCCTGAATGCGTGGAGGTTTTTAAAATACTCTTTTGAGGCCTGAACTATGGCCCTTCTCTTTCTGCAAAATGGGCCAGGTGGTCCGTTTGTAACTTCCTTGTCTGCCAGTCCAACTCCCTGATATTTTCATCATAGGAGCCCTCCTGGTCAGACGTACATGCCACGGTATTTCTATAAACCCAGAGTCCACTGGTCAGGCCACCTTCCCGTCTGCTTGGTACAGATAAATACTCATCAATATCTGATAAGGACTGGCCTTCTGGCTCAATTTGACCATGCCTGGGTGAGTCTAGCTGCCTGATGTTTCCCTGTTCTTGAGAAGTGGTATGCATGAAGTCAGCTGTACATAGGAGGTAGTGAGGTGGCTTGAGGTCCTTTGTAGAGAGGTCATCCCTCTGTAATCAGAGGTTGCATTTCCATACCCTGCCTGGTCAGGGTGCCTCATAGCCTGTTTATATTTGGCTATTTCACTTTCCAACCTCTCACATTTATTTTTCTCAGTCTCTATCTCTTGGTGGTATGCAGAGGCCTGAGTTTACAATTCTGACACCAGTGCTTGAGTGGCTTCTAGCACTGTACTTTGGGCCATTAATCAGTCTCTTAGTCCCTTGTTCTCTTCGTGATGAGACTAATTTTCCTTCTGTGAGGTTTGCATCATCTGCACATATTCAGAGCGTTTCTTTTTCAGGAGACTAATCTCCTCCTCTTGCTCAATTCTGGCCTGTGCTGCCTGCTCTACGTCAACATCAGCTTGCCTCACATGTTCCATTATTTTTTAATTTTCTAGCCTCATGTCGGTCAGTTCCTGAGAAAAGGATGCACTTTTCTTTGCATCCATCCTTAACTGATGCACTTCCTGAAACAGGGCACTGTTCTCTTGACTTAATGTGTCATTTTCTTCCTTCAGCTGCTCTCTATGCTGCTTCATAGTGTTCAGATCTCGGTTCATCTGATCAAACTCACCTTGAGAGTTAACCTCTTTGATAATTAACGGCTGTTTTGAGCATTCAGTTGTTTTACCTGTGATTGAAATGTGAAAATGTCCTCTAAGCAGGCTCTATTATGAACAATCTGCTCCTTTATTTTGTGTTGACCTGTGCTCAGATTTTCAACATATTCTTTATAGTCCCCTTGCAGTGCAGAAAATTGAGTCTCACACTCTGCATTTTCTTGCTGTTGTTTTGATAACTCATCTTTTAGCTGTTCACTAATATTTTCTCATTTTGACTCTGAATTTTGGCTCTGTTGCGCTTTCACTTCTAATTGTTTCAGCTCTTTCTGGGCTTGTTTCAAAAGCTCTGCCTGGTTTTGCACAGCGGCCTCACTATTCTGGTGTCTTTCTTCCATGATCAGCATATGGAAATATGTGATCTGAGCTTTTTTTTCTTCTTTTTGTGTTTTGGTTCAAACAACAAGTGTAAAAACCTTTCACTATTACATACAAAAAGAAAAAGAAAAGCCTAGCAAGCAGTTAAACAAATAGAAATGATCATTTTACATTTCCTAAAAAAGATAGGTCTAATTATAATTTTTAAATCAATTTTCATCATTAAGAATGTTTACATTAAAATCAACACATGTTAAGTCATCCATTAGATTAAGAATGTTTAAACGAGTTCTTTACTCTTCAATTTTCCTCAGTAGATAAGCAAAGAAACCACAAAATGCAAGTATCAAGCTTTGCCGTTGTCCTCCCATCAGACCAGTCCACATAATCTCACTCACACTTAGTGTCCCAAGATATCTTTTTCTTTCCACCCCAAAGGCTGGGCAGTTTGTTACCAGATGTTTAATGGTTTCCCTAACAGAACATGTTGTACAAAACCTACATGCCTAATTTCCCAAAACCAATTCCCACTTGCTTGTTCTTTCTAAAGTAGGAAATTGATTAATTTGGAAGCGCAGGTACAAAGCTCGCATTTTTGGTTTGTTTGTTTGTTTTATTATTTGTAAGGCGCACCTAACCCGTGGATAGCAGGGCGCAAAGCAGCAAGAGGAGTGTATAGCTTAAGTTACAGAGCACGCAGTGTATGAATCCAACTAGGTTACAATGTTGGAAGCATCAAACAATAGGACCAATACATCAGACTATAAGTTATAGGTGAATATACATAGTTTACAAGTTGTAGTTATCTCTAAGCATAGAGATGGGGGGATATACAATTTATACACAGTTCACAATAGGCACAGCAGTGGAAGAGATTACAAGTGTACAAGAGATAAGGTGTCTTAGCATTAGATGTCATGTTCCTTGATACAGCGGATGGTGTTAGATCTGAATTGTGGGTAGGGAAGGTCTTCCCTAAGAGATGGTGGTAGGGAGTTCCAAAATTGTGCTGCTTTGACAGGAAAACTATTCCCTCCAGACATAGAACATTTGAATCTAGGGACAAGGAGGAGGTTTGAATGAGCTTTTCTGGTGGGGCGGCAGGAGGTCGGTCTGGTGAATCTCGTTATCAAATATTTAGGGGCCGCTTGGTGTAAGCATTTATGGGTCAGAGAGACCGATTTAAGGAAAATCTTATCTTTTGTAGGAAGCCAGTTATACGATCTTCTCGTCTCTGAGATATGTGCTTTCCTCGGGATGCTTAGGGCTGCTCTTAAGGAATTGTTTTGTAAAGTTTGAATTTTATTTGTAATGTATTTGTTGCTACCTACGTAGAGCGTGTTGCAATAATCCTACTTAGATAAGATCAGAGCTCTAGCTAGAGTGATACAGTTATTAGGTGAGAGGAACGGTTTGGCTACCCTAATGAGTTTACATGTATAAGATGTGGCGGAAGCCATGGCATTGCCTTGTTTTTTGAAGGTGAGCGTTGAGTCTAAGTAGAATCCTAAAGTTTTAACCTCCTTAGCTATGGTGATGATATTATTGTCAATGATAAAAGATGATTAGTTTTGACCTAATTTATTGAGGTTAGGTGTGGTGCCTAGGATGAGGAGTTCTGTTTTGTCATCATTCAGGCATAGACCATGAGAGGCCATCCATGCCTGGATGATGAGGTACACTCGATTTACAAAGGCCAAATCCTTGTCATAATCCCCGTCAGCGGGATGAGGATCTGGGTATCATCAGCATAGTTAGTGTAGATGATACCCAGGTCATCTAGATCATAGAAAAGGGGCTTTGTAAAAATGTTGTGTGGGGGAGACACAAGAACCTTGTGGCACACCACAGGTAATGGGCATAGGGTCAGCGGCAGCTGAGGGGGAAAAAACTTGCATGGTGCGGTAGTTAAGGAAGGACTGAATCCATTCAGTTGCCTTCTGGGAGAAATGAGCTGCCGACTGTGATGGGCATGGGAAGATAAGAATATATTTGGAGATCTCCTCCCTTTTAGTGTGGAATTTCGCATATTCTCCATATAGAGCGTACATGCCCAACTTGTCATTTGTGACTGCCCAGTTGTGTTTGAAGAGCTTTTTCTTTACTGTAATCTGGTTGAAATTGAGCTCTTCTATAGAAAAACAATTTTAAAGAGTATTTCGGTCACCTGTGCCTTAAATTCAGTGATAGTACAGCCCAAACCTCTTGTCTGGTCTGCCCCTCAACTCTGGTAAAGGGACATGGATGGCGGGTTTAGAAATTTGGCGAACTCTGTCAGTTTCCTCCATTTCGCCCTGGTTGCGAGGGAGATTAAACCAAACTCATGTCTAATGATAGGATTTGGTACTGAGTTTGCTAAACCCAACATTTGTTTCTAGAGCATACCTTGAATGGAGTCTAGGTAGACCCTCAAATCGCATAAAGAAATATCTAAGCCATACAGCACAGTGGGTTCTACACTTAATAAGTAGTACTGCAACAAGAGTTGTAAAGAAAGATAGCACATCTGAGAATGTATCTGCTTCATTTTTGCTAGCAGAAGGGTGAATTTCTCTTTGAGAGAGTATTTCCAGCCCTCCCTATAGCTTTTATATGAGATGGCATAGCCCAGGTATCTCCTAGACTCAACCCTCTGCAGGACTGTTGCTCCCACATGCCATCTCATGGTCTTAGCCATTAATATAGAAGATCATGACCTTGGACCTTTGCCTGTTTACCTTAAGATTATTTTCTACAGCATAGGTATAGAAGAGAGTCAACTTCCTCTGCAGCCCAATTGGTGTCAAATCAAACAAGAGAATATCGTCTGCAAAGGCGATCCAATCGAGGAACACAGAGCCCAGTTTGACTGAGTTAGTGGCACCTCCCTCTCAAACCTTTTTAAGGTTAGCCATGTAGAGGTTAAACAGGGTTTGTACCACGATGCAGCCTTGCCGCAAGCCAACATAAGTAGCTATAGGGTCGGTCGTGGCCCCTTCCCTGCTGAACCTGACCCTTAATGTGGTGTCAGTATGTAATAACGCCAGGAGCTGTATCAAAATAGTTGGCAAATTTGCTGCTAGGAGCGTTCTTCCATAACCTTGCTCTACTTACAGTATCAATGGCATTTGAGATGTCTATTGATGCCATATAGACTGTAGATACCATTCGCCTTTTTACCGACCGCTAGCAAGTGTGACATAGTCAGGGCATTTAGGTGGGTCACCATTCTTGCTCAAAACCCTATCTGGTATTGTGATTGCGAGTTTCGTGAAGAAATCTGAGCCTTAAGGTCCCTTAGTATGAGGGTCAAAATATTTTACTAGAGGAGTCTAAGAAGGCAATGGGTCTAAAATTTGTAGGGTCCCTGTTGTCTCCCTGCTTGAACATTGGAATGATGAGTGATTGTTTCCACGTTTCGGGAACTTTAAGTGTTAATTTGACATGTTTAAATAAGTCCCAAAGGGGCTGGACCCAGGCCTCTTGCTTACTTTTAATTAAGACAGGCGGAATTTGGTCGGGACCCGGAGCCCTTGACGGTTTTGCTTTACCAATGGCCCATAAGAAATCTTCCCTTTCCCAGCCAAGGTTAGTCTCTTCCCTCCCCATATTGTCTAGATTTAGCTGGTCGCCATTATCTTTGGGCAAAGAGTATTTTTAGGTAATATAATTCACCCATTCTTGTACCGTGATATCACACTCGATAAGATCTTGCTGCCGTCTATTGGCTCCCTGCAACAATCTCCAGAAGTTAGCACTGTCTTTTTGAACGAGGGTCCTAATTGACTCTTGGTTTGCCCTGATGTGTCTTTCACGGCAAAGAGATTTTAAGATAGGTTTATGCTCCAATAGAATCTTCCTCTTGATATGTTGGTACACGACTTGTGTTTTTAAGGTTGGCTTTAATTGCCTTCCTCTTAGCCTGCTCTGCCTCTGTGACCCTCGTGTCATAGGCATGATTGTGTGCTTTCCTTCCCAACTTTTCACCTCTATGGGAAAGAAGTTTCATACATTCCAATAAACTTTGGTTGTAGTTATAAGCATGTATCCTGTCTCCTGCCCTTTCCAACGTTGTCATCTCATGTCCCCATATGATCATAAAGGTTCTACACATCTTAGCGTTCCATTTCCCCAACTGTCCACCCCTCACTGGTGTGATGAATGCTGCTCCGTGTTCCAGATGATAAGTGGAATTTGGTAAGGGTATGGTAAGGATTAAAGGGAAGTGATCACAGCCAAGGGCATCCGGCCTGACCATGGGATCACACAAACAGTCCAAGTTAGTGGACACATTAACATTATCGATCCAGGATCTCCTATTCCCTCTACACCATGTGTGGAACCCATTTAAAGAATTTTCCCCTGGCAAGCAGACCTGGAGGTCCCATGTTGCTAAGTATTGGTCCCAAGCAACCCCTGCTGTAAGGTTTGTGAGATGATCTTATCAGTGGAGTGAGGCCCTCTTGCAGGCTGTGATTAAACACAGGTTGCATTTAGATCCCCTGCCATGATGATGTACTCATTATTGCCCCTCCCTAGCTATTCTGTTAAACAGAACGTCTAGTTCTGAGTGTAGGCCAGAAAGTTGGGTATTTGCTTGGTTCCAGTATACATTCACAATTAGTAAATTTGCATTTAGTCGTGGTAAATAGATGTTGATGGGCATTAGATCTTTAGACCTAACCTCTATCTCAAAGTGGGTACAGTTACAGTTCAAATCAATGGCATTGAGACACCACCTGCAGGTCTACCCTTAGGGCCTCTGTTTGCTGGCTTGCAGTAAGTATGGTAACCTTCCACCTCTAAGGTGGTTATGGCCATGGTTTCTTGTAGTAGGATCACAGTAGCTGTCTTTAGGTCCGTTCCAGAGTAGCCATTTAATTTATGAAAACCACACAGGTTCCAAGACATTACTTTCAGGTGGCCTCCCTCAAAGACTTTTCTGCTTCGCTTTTGATTTTTCAAACATCTTGATTGCGGCTTCGAGCCAGGACCAATCTTCTAAATCCGTTCTTGCCTCTGCTGAACACTCAGACTTGTTTGATGTGCAACTTGCCAGATCTTTTACTGTTTGTGCGGTAGTCAGAAAAGCCTCAACATCATCTTGTGTATATAGTTGCCCCAACTGATAACCAAGGGTCTTGAGGACTTTTCGGTATTCCATCCAATTTGTGTGATTAAATTGTAAGCATATTAACATACTAACTAACATACTGACTTTCTGCACCTTTTTTCGGGATCTAAAGGCTGAAAGCTCAGGAATTGGCAGAAATCCTTTGATAATGTGACCCCGGTTGATGTGCAGTCAGCCGCATATTTATGGGTCAATTTGCCAGCTCATTATGGAACCCTAAAAGATTTCACGTTCAGAATGTTGTAGGCTGGGACCTAGCTTCTGCAGCGGTTGGCATATAAGGGCACAAACTACCCGGTCAAGGTTAGGCGTTCTCTGTTGTTCAATGTAGAGGAGTTATGTGGGGGCCTGGATTATGTCAGGTACATCGGGGTTATCCAGAAATACTGTTATTTCGGATTGTTTTTTCTTGGTCGTTATTTTTGAAGTGGCTCCCTTGTTTCCTGAGTTATTGCCCCACAAGTTTTGTGCTCGGTCACTATGGTCGATCGCCTCTTCTGATAGAGCATTAAAGAAATGTTTAGAGTTCCTCATTACGACCCAGGCGGTAAGTTACCGCCTGGGCCGTGACTTTACCACCATGGCGTAAACTACGTTTACGCCATGGTGGTTGGCGGACTTACCGCCCCATTCCGAGTTGGCGGGGTGGTAAGTCCCCAATCCCCATTTACCCTTCCCCATTCCCATTTTTGCCCCATAGGGCATAATGGGAGTGGGGAAGGCGTTAATTACGCCACCGTAAATTACGGTGAAGTAATTAACTCCATGGTCCCTTAGCGCCATGGATTTTAACACCTGCTAAAAGCAGGTGTTAAATCCGCCATGGCGCTAAGGGACCTCGTACTCAGGCGGAAAGGGTCGGCGCTGTTTACGCCGTCGTAAAACCCTTACCGCCTGAGTCGTAATGAGGCCCATTGCGTTTGTTGCCATTTGGGGCTGGAAGGTTTTTAGACTTTTTCTCATTTTGGAGTTTGCCTTTTCGCTTTTGTTTATTCTCTTTTATCCACCCTCTCTAGCACTTTTCTCTTCTGATGAATCAGTAATGGTATGTACCTCCCCAGCCTCCACCAGGCTAGGTACCCCAACCAGGTTTTCTTTTTCCTTGAGGCACAGTTCAACTGGCGGTGTAGGGCTGTCCAGAGATTCACTAGTCATAGCCTGTAACTCCGTCTGATCATCCCTGGTTTCCGTCCATACCACCTCTTATTGTTGAGATTCTGCCCGATTGGAGACCACTTCCTTGGCCCTGATAGTAGTCTTATTAACAGGACTCCCATTTTACAGAGGCAAGTGGTTTCTGCCTTTGTGGCCAGCAGTTTGCTCATTCCCTGGCACCACCTCTTTAACATTTTCATAAAGCCTTAGTAGAGATTACAGCATTAAGTGACGAGCCGAAATTGAGGCTGGGCTAATGATTCCATCTGTGGCATTATGTTGTAATCCCTGCGTAGCATAACGTCCCTGGGGGTAAAGAAATTGTCATTTAGTGGTCGATTGTGGGCTTGTCTCGTCCTCTGAGTATTCTGGTGGTCCATTATTGAGCTATTTAGGGGTCTCAGCTCTTGTTCCTGACCACTCCCGGACCTTCCCTGTTCTGGATGATAGTGGAGAGTGTCTTTGTTACATGTTCAGTGGGAATGCTCCATAATGTCATCCATGTCATTGCAAAGTCTCTCGAAAGATTGTCGCAGCACACTCATACTTTTGTTGTTTAAAGGAGAGAGGTTTTGTGTATTTCTGTTTGCCTGTACCTCTATAGATGGTGCGTGTAGATGTGTACCTAAGCCCACCATCAGATCTTCCTCAGATCTTTCTCAGTGGGCATAGGATTTGGGGTTGCAAAAGTTACATGAGCTTTTTCAAAAGCTGGTGCAGCTTCTCCTATTCACCCAGGGCCTCCCCTTTGTAGCATAAATGTTCCCCAAGACTTCAGAATACAGGCTAGGAGTGCTGGTTCGTCTCATAGATCGTATCACTGTGTGCTCTACTTTTTGCTGCCTTCTCTGCTTCAAGTTCCATAGTGGTTACACTATGGCATCTGTTTGAATTTGCTTCCACTTCAATTTGAGGGGCAGTTAAGTCCAGGAAAGCCCTTTCCATTTGGGGATGCAAACCTCCTTTCAGACACTTTGTGTGCTCATAGCACTGCTCACCCTTTTTCCATGATTAGCAGTTTTCCGGTACGTAATTTAGACATTTGGCAAGTTTCAGAGGACCGACTAAGTGTGTGTACTGCACGTAGCTTGATGTCTGGAAAACAAGTGTTAGATGTCAGCTTCCTTGAACTACCGTGGATTGGGCTCAAAGGGGAAAAAATAAACACAGTCACTGAGTTGACAGTCCAATAAGGTGTTAGTTTGGAGGCCTGAATTTATCCATGGGCAGTCAATTAAAGGGTCAGAATTTGGAGATCTAAGAGCGTAAGGAGGTCAGCGTCTCTTACCCTTTAGCAAAATGCTCCAGAGCGGGGACTGCTTCCTATGCTCACCGAAGCCACCAAAGACCATGACTCTGCCACGACTCCACAGACCACGACTGTGCCAAACCATTTTAATTTGCTCATCCTTGCTGGTTTGTGTCATGTAAATGTCTGTCAGTCCCATATCCTGCCACATATCAATATCTTCAGAGGTAACCTCCTGCATCATTCTGGCTTGCCACATTTCATGTTCTTGTTCTACCCATTCACCTTTAATAAACAGTTTGGATAGGAGGTACTTCCTGGCCATACTGATTTCTGCGGTGCCCATTCTGAAACGTGTTCTGCACATTATATATTCTCTAAGCAAGGGCCAAAATCTCAACCCTGTTCCTGCTTAGTTTCCACTCACAATGACAACTCTGTTTTATCTATACACCGCCCTGGAACCTAGGGTATATGTCTGAATGGCACCTTCACAATGCAACACAGCTTTCCATCCACTGCAATGCAATTACACCCAAATGAATAGCCTGCTACTACTGCACTGTCACAAGGGAAGACTCTCAACCAAATCCCGGCCCAGCTTTGTCACAATTTAATAGGCGGTCACTCTCAACTCGGGGAGTTCCCCCCTCCCCCCCCAGGCAAGGTGGCGCGCACCCAAAGCGCTTATACAGATTCAACTTTAGTGAGGCCTCCTACCAGTCTGGCTTCACCCCAACAAATACCCTCTGTACTACCAACAAGCTAGGAACCAGGCTGGTGTATAGTAAGAAAATATATTTATTTAAGGTTTGACAAAGAAGAATAGCATCCAAAACATCAGCCACCAACGCCGGGGCACAACACAAGATCACAATCACAAATTTCGCACCACCAATTGATGGACTTGTATTTCTAATTGACTTGCAGATACTACAACACACAGGTAAACTTTTGAAACTGTACATCAAACACACACAGATGATTTCTTGCACATTAACAATTATGAAATAAATGCAAACAACACCCGTGCTTGCTTGGGTTATCCCAATGCTCTTCCCTCTCAGAAACCCCCACCCCCAGTCATCAGTTATGTATGACCCCTTAATTAGATGGAAAGGTACAGGCAGTTGGAAGACAGTAGCAAAATTGTTTTGGCTTTTTATTAAAAGGCAGGGTTTGAAAAATTGACACAAGGAAAAAATGTATCGTTTTTTTTATTTGAAAGGCAAAGTTTAGGAAAGGAACTCAATGAGAAAAGCGTTTGGGCTTTTTACTTGCATAAAATGCAGGGGCTTGGGAAATCGTTTTTGGATGCAAGTAAATAAATGGAAAATTTAATTTTGAACACTCAACATTCACTTGAATGGCAGCATTTTAGGGTTACTTCTTTTGGGATACCGGACACCCCACTTCCGTACAGAAGATTTTGATATTGACATTTTATTTCTATCGCAATCATACACAGGTGTTTGAGAGCGTGATAAGGAAAGGGAGGGGACAGGGGAGAACAAAACAATGATCTTACTAGACCCACTGACATTCAGAGCGCGCAAGTGCATTGGGGAGTGGGAGGGGAAAAGTGCGAGGAAGGGGGAGAAATGGAGAGTGCAGAGTAAAAGGAGAAAAGAATAAATAATAGTAAATAAATAAATAATAAAATCAACACAAATGGTAGTGCAGCCATCAAGTGCTGAGTTTAAGGCAGCAGATGGGGTATGTCAGATAAGTGCAGGAAGACAAAAAAGCAGGGGAGCCGTATGGGTACAGATACAGACCCCAGTGCAAGGGGTGGCTTGGAGGCAGTGCGGGAGGGTGGGAGGGTGAGCAGGAACCTGGCCCGGAGGACAGAGGGTGGCCAGGTGCACAGTGCCAAGAGAGAACAGATCAGCAGGGGCGAGGGGGGGGAGGCAGAGGCAAATAGGAAGGTCTTGAGGTGGTTCTGGAACCGGACATGTTTCTCCTCAGGTTTTAGAGAAGCAGGGAGGCTGTTCCAGGGGGAGGCCCCAGCCGAAGACAAGAATCTATCCCCAGCTCGTTTCTTTGAAAAACGATTGACCCTGAGGGAGTTAGAGGTAGAGGATCGAAGAGCTCGAGAGGGGAGGTATTTGTGCAGGGATAGCTGAAGGTATTTTGCACCCAGGCCCCAGAATGCCTTGTGGATAATGCAGAGGGTTTTGAATTTAATCCTTGCATCCACTGGGAGTCAATGGAGAGATTTCAGAGATAGAGAGATACGATCCCAGGGCTTGAGGCCAAGGACAAGTCTTGCAGTCATGTTCTGGATTAGTTGCAGAGGGCGGAGAGTAGAGGCAGGTAGATTTAGAAAGAGGCTGTTACAATAGTCCAACCTAGAGAGAACCAGAGCTTGGGAGACAGTTAGCTTCTGGGGGGAGGAGTACCTCTGAGTAGGAGCAATAGGAAGTATGACTTTTTAGAGACCTCAGAGATGTGGGCGGAGAAGGAGAGTGTAGAATCAAGGATGACCACAAGGTTCTTAGCCTCACATGTGGGGGTAGGAGGAGGGCCAAGGGAGGCCAGCCAGAGAGTGAGGGGAAAGGATGGAGAAGGTGTGCCGATGAGGAGGATCTCAGTCTTGCTGGCATTCAGACAAAAATCATAGGCGGAACACCAATCTCGAATGGCAGTAAGGCAATCAGAGATGAGAGAGGGAGAGGAGGTGGCTGAGGCCAGCCTGAAGATGAGTTGAGTGTCATCAGTGTAGAACTGGATATGTGAGCAGAAAATGGCAATGCAGTGGGCAAAAGCTGCCAGGTATTGGTTGAAAAGCCAGGGCGAGAGGTTCGACCCCTGGCGAACCCCACAGGTAGAGAGGGAAACAGATGATAGGAAGGACCCCAATATGAGGGTCGATCAGAGACGAAAGAGGTCAGCCATGCCAGATCGATGATACCCAGGTTATATGCTTGACTGTGTCAAAGGCAGAAGAGAGGTCGAGTAGGATGAGGACAGAGGGAATGTTAGAATCAAGGTTGGAGAGCAGATCTTCACAGATGTTCAGGAGAGCAGTTTCCGTGCTTCTGGAAGCTCTGAAATCAGACTGGTGGTCATGGAGACAGCCAACAGAGTCGGAATGCAGGTTAAGCTGGGAGCTGGCCAGCTTTTCCAGGAGTTTGCCCAGAAAGGGAGTAATGGAAATTGGGCGATAGTTATCTGGACAGGAAGGATCAGCTGTGTGTTTCTTGAGAAGAGGATGCACAAGGGAGTGCTTCAGAGGGGAGGGGAAGGATCCTGAGGCAAAGGAGTGGTTTCAGAAATTGGCAAGGGCAGGAGTGAGGGTATCAATGTGGTCCTTCATGGTTTAAGAGGAACAGGGATGAACCTGTTTTTTTTTTATCAAAGATTTTATTGCTTTGAAAATTAAAACAACATTACACTTATCTCTCTGCAATACAGGGTAGGGACGTGGGAAAGGGGGAGAGAAAGGAACAGCAGGGAGGGGCGGAAGGGGGGGAGGCCGGAAGGGAGAGGAACATATGCAACATCAACATTTCCAGGTGAGGGTAATGGGATGGGGAGAGAGAAACAATCAAGAAACAAAAGCATCTAGAAACTCAACTTCCGGGACCAGGGTCCGACAGACCGTCAACTTGACATCGGATGACCTCGTGGCATAGTCTATTCATGGCAGATTCATTACCCCCACTTTCCCGGGGCATCTCTCAGATTCAGAGGCTGCGGAGCCACCCTTGTCATTTAGCTAGCCTCTTCCCATCTTCTCCATACTTTGTCCGCTTTTTGCAGGCAACCCCTCGCCGCGTACACTCTCTGTTCCATTATAGTGCATATGTCCACATCTGTGACCCACTGGTCATAGCTTGGCGTACGTTCCGAGCCCCACAGTTGCGCAATGTTCTGCCTGAGAACCGCCATCGCAGGCGATCAGAGCCATTTCTCATAACGGGAAAGGTCAGTTTCACTGGAGATCCCCAGGAGAAGGAGTTTTGGGCACCTCTGTATCGCTTTACCCATAACGCTAGACAGTTTATCACAGCATTTCTGCCAGAGCTGCCGTATCTTACTACATTCCCACAGAATTTGAAAAAAGGCACCTTCTTCTCGTTTGCAGCGTAGGCATCGTGCATCCGAGGATTTGCCCAGCGGAAGAGGGCCACTCTCGGGTAGTAGGTGCGGTGCAGGATCTTCAGTTGGACCAGTCTTAGCCTTGAGGAAATGGTCGATTCACGCGGATACATCGTGGCTTCCACCCAGTCCTCTGGTTGAAGTGGACCCACATCTCGTTCCCACTTTGTCTTCAAACTGGTTAGTTGCGGTGTCGCAAAGGATGTTATCACATTGTACATGGTAGAGGTGACCTTCCGGTCCACCCGGTCCAGAACTATGTTTCGCTCTAATGGGGAGCTTTCTGGCATGTCTTGTGTTATGTGTCGATGGGTCGTCCAAGCATGTTTCAGCTGCATGTGGTGGTACCTTTCTGTGGCTGGGAGGGAGAACTTGAATAATGCAATGTCTCAAATGGTACCAGGTTGACCTCGTGAACCACATCTCCTATGTTGGTGATTCCTCGCTGGACCCATTCAGGCCATCTGGGCAATTTTCGTATTTCGGGAAGGTTGCAGTTGTTCCATAGGGGTTGCGCCAGCGTTAATTTCCCGCCCCATCATAAGTACCGATGTGCTTCCTTCCATATTGTCACTATATGCGTTTCCATATCTGTTTTTGGTGTGCGGTTCAGGCCTCCATTCAGGTGCTCTAGAGGCGTGGTAGTGGCATTGCAGATAAGACCTTTGATGTGTGGGAGGCTTCCGTCCCCGTGGAGCATATCATTTACTACCGCCATCTGGCTGGCCCAGTAATATGACTGCATTCTGGGCAGTCCAATCCCTCCTTCCCAGATAGACCTTTGGAGCGTGGCAAGAGCAATTCGTGGGTGACCTCCTCCCCATAGCTATCATTTTGAACAGGGCCGCTCTGCCCATCAGCGTTAGTAGCAAGGAGATCCAATGGCGAGTATCTTCTGCAAATCTTGTTACAAGGGGGGAGAGGTTCAGGTTTGTGTATTCAGTAAGATGCTTCGTGATACGTATCCCCAGATATTTGAACTGTTCCCTCTCAATCTGGTAAGGGCCAGCCTCTAGGTTTGCCATCGAGGTGTCTCCTATAGGGAAGAGGATGGATTTGGACCAGTTCACACGTAATCCGCTGAATGCCTCATATTGCTCTAACAGGTACATGACTCTGGGGCAGGAGTTGCTCGGGTCCTTCAGATAGATGAGCAGGTCATCCGCATAGAGGGATATTCTGTCTTCCCAGGTCTCAGACCATCAGAAGCCTTCCCAGGTTGGCGGGATTTGCAGGAGGATTGCCAGTGGTTCGATAGCGATTGCGAAAATCATGGCCGATAGTGGGCAGCCCTGTCTCGTGCCCCTCCCCAGATTGAAGAGGTCCGAACGCCAGCCATTGACTCTGGTCCTGGCCACCGGGGATTCGTACAACAGGCGCACCCACTTCATGAAGTTCTCACCGAAGCCCATGCGGTGCATTATGGTCCAGATGGCCTCCCATCTCACCGAATCAACGGCCTTTTCAAAGTCAATTGCTAGTAGGGCTAGTGGGCCCCGTATGCTGTTGGCCCTTTCCAGGGCTGAATATAGCCTGTGGAGGTTCATGCGAGTTGATCTCTGTGGCATGAAGCCGCACTGGTCCGGATGTATCAGGGAGGGAATAACCTGTTGCAGACGGTCCGCAAGTAATTTCGCCAGTATTTTGGGCTCGCTATTGATGAGTGAAATGGGCCTGTATGAACTGCATCTTTCCGGGGGATTGTCCGGCTTGGGTATCACTATTATTGTTGCTTCTCGTAGATCTGGTGGGAGAATGCCCTTTTCTTGCGCATGTTGATACATTCGGAGTAGTTGGGAGGCCACCACATTGGTTCCCACCTTTCGCCATAGCTCAACCGGGAAGCCGTTAGGTCCTGGGGATTTACCGCTTTGGAGGCCCGACATGGCACTTAGGATCTCATCTTCCGTGATCTCCCTCTCCAGCAGTTGCAGTTGCGTCTCATTTAAGGTGGGGTTGTCAATTTGGTACATGATCGTGACGTCCATCTGTATCGTGGGCTTTCCGTACAGCTCAGCGTAATATTCCGCAAAACCTTGGCTTATTTCCTGATCCGTCACCCCTGCATTCGGCCCTCCTGTGTCGAGCCTTCAGACATGACTGCGTCCCTGCTCCTTCCTTTCCAGCCAAGCCAGCATCTTGCCAGCCTTGTCACCTATTTCATAGAGTCTTGCTCGCATTGCAGTATGCGCTTGTTTCGCATTGTCCATTGCTATGTGTTGTAGCCTTTTCTGTGCTAGTAGCAACGTCCGATTTAAGGCCGGTGTGTCCTCAATTATGTGCCTCTCCTCTGCCTGCTTAACCTGTTGTTCGGCTTCAAGTGTCTTGCTCCAATGCTGTCTTTTTCTTGCGGTCATCCACGATATTAGTTCACCTCTTAACACCGTCTTGTAGGCCTCCCAGAGTGTTCCTGGGTTCATTGCCGTCTGTGTATTGAGCTCGAAATATGTATTGGTGGTCTCCTGTAGCTTGTCCACAAGCTCAGGGTCACCCAGGTAGTAGCTATTCAGATGCCAGCTCGGCGGCGAATCCGCCTGGATGTTATGAGTGTCAGTTCTAGCGGGGAGTGGTCAGAGATGCCTCTGGGAAGTATGTTTATTTCTTGCGCCCTATGTAGATCAGTTGCTGGGGTGAAGAGATAATCTAGCCTGGAGAGCAAGGCATGTGCCCCTGAGTGGAAGGAGTATGCTCTCGTGTCTGGGTGGATTTCTGTCCATACATCGCATAGGCCTAGTGCGTTGGCAAACGTGGCAAGTCTGATGGGAACATTGGGGTTTCTATTCCGCAAGTGTGATCTGTCCAGGGTTACATTCATGACTTCATTAAAGTCACCTCCCAGTATCATGAGGTTAGAAGTGTCGTTTGCGATTAACAGGGCAATGTCAGTAAGTAGTGGATCTAGTAGAGTTGGGGGTGCATGGGTGGCTATCAGTGCGATGGAGTGATCCCATAGCTTGCCTGCCACATATACGTATCTGCCGCCTGTGTCCTGGGTTACCGTTGTAAGGTGGAAGGGGAGGTTTTTGTGTACCAGGATCATGACGACTCTTGAGCCCATCGTGAAACCTGAGTGGATTGTCAGCTTGTAGTTTGTACGTCTGAATATGGTACAGTCTGTGCCCGCAAGATGGGTCTCAGACAGGAACACTATGTCAGCACCCCGCCTGTTTAGAAATTGCCACACTAACCGTCGCTTGACTGCATTGCGCAGACCATTAACGTTCCATGTCATAAGCCTCAGTGTTCTGAGAGCGTCGCTACTACCGCTATGTGATGCCATGGGTGCTTGTGATAGTCACTGCCTGTGTTGCCACTGACAGTGTTATGCGCCAGCTGCGAATATGCCCGTGGGTTAACACTGTCTTATCTAGCCATATTATCTTGTGCGTTTGACAGGTCCCATGTATAAATAAACTTAACAAATCCCCAACCCCCCCCCCATACTCCTCCCAACAAGAAGCATCGGTCGCCCGAACAAAAAAACCATGGTGTCAACTGGACACCTTACATGCGTTTAACTTAACTTCAAGTACAGGTGGCCTCCCACTGCCTGGATCCCTGGGGGGAGGGAGCCCTCCCCTGGGGGTGTGACCAGGGGGGAGCCGCCACGTATAATAAATGTGGAGTTTGTTGCACTATCGGGAGGGGGCTCTCCTTGTGTCACGGTCTTGGGGTATACTGCGGCCGCATCAGGTAAGTGTGTGTAGCCTGCTGTTGCGTGTGTGTGTGTAGACAAAATGATTCAGTAGTTCAACCTGGGTGACCCAACGGGACCTCGGGCATCCGGCAGGTGTGGAGGCAGTGGTCAGCCCCCCTGATCTTCCGGTGGGTCTTGCGCTGGTGGTCGACGGGCCTCTCGCTGTTGGTCTGGTGGAGGCCTTCTGTTCCTCCCCCTGTTGTCGCGGGGGGTCGACCAGTCTCCGTCTATGTTTTGTTCAGCCCAGAGCCAAGCCTCCTTGGGATCATTGAAGTGGACTGTTGTCCTTTGTGATAAATCTTGAGTTGCGCAGGGAAGAGCAGGCCATACCTCACTCCCATTGTTTGCAGTTGTTTTTTGAGGTGGTCGAAGGATTGCCTCGCCTTTTGCACTTCCCTCGTGTAGTCGGGAAAAAAGGCAATTTTGGAGCCATTGAATGTGATGGCGCCTTTTGCGCGCGCATGTTGCAGTAGGGCAGATCTAGATCTGCCTTCTCCATCTTTAATTTTGTCCTCCAGTACCTTCAGTTTGGTTGTGACATTTTGGAGCTGCTGTTGCATGTTATGCATTCTATCCTCTGTATTGGATATGCGATGTTCAGCTTCCCCGGTGCGTGGCTTGTGGGATGTTTTTACCCATGCATCCAAGCCCTACCATAAAACTGTGCAGTACTGGCATGGAAAACATCATGATGGCCAGAAATCCCCAGAGAGTGCACAGGGAAAACATGAAGAATAGGCTGCCACCCATTTTTGCTTATGTTGTGAGCATAGGAGGGCACTGCCTAAAACCACCATTGGGCTACACACACAGTAGCCTGAAACCATTGGGAATGGCAATGCTGATTGCCAAAAAGCAACTCAGAACTGTGGGGAATTCATTTTCTTAATCCCAAAAATGGTTGCATTACCGGTACTCACCACTATCAGAAAGCCGGCGTTTTAAAACCACCAGACATTTGTGTAAAACTGGACAATGAAACAAAACCAGACCAAGGAAAGACTTGCTAAGAGGTGGATACAATGTAAAACTATATTCTGAAATGACTTGAAGGAAGTAATTATTTAATGTATAGGTAAAAATTGTCAGTTTGATTTGAATGTAGAAAACTGGGAACAAAAAGTGACATTTAGCTGAAACCTGGCTTAATGAAACTGAATTCTGCCAACTACCCGCGACAGGAGTTTAAACTGGATCAACAGCTGTGTTCCCAGGCCTGGCTGCATCCTGCTGCCCCACAAAAAGGAGGTCACATGGCCCTGTTGATTGAAAGGGGAGTGGCAGCTGGGAACTACAGGGAGTTGAACAAAGGCCTGTCCTGGACTCAGGCAAATGTTATATTGGGGGGGCCGTAAAGTGGCTTCCTCTTAGGGGAAACTGGGAGGGGCAGTGCCTCTGCTAGCCAGCTGAGCTTGGGGGAAGTGGATAAACCAGTTATTCCACCCTGTGATGTGGGAAGCCACACCCCTTTTTGACCAGGGCATAATTTTCAAAAGATAGATAACTCATAGTGCGGACTAGTCAAAATTATATAAATAATACCATTATTTTAAGAGGACATTTTAAGAGGTGTTAGGACCCTGTGGTATGTTCCTGGGGATAGTAGCGGAAAAAAAGTTGTTACTCCAAATGTATGCACGTTAAAAATCTGACACTTTATCATCTGTAACCCATATCCCTGGTGCACATTTGTGTAAAATCTGGAAAGGTTTAGAGGTCGTTTTCTGGATGAAAAGGGGAGAATTCTGTCATCAGTGGACACGACATCGTACAAAGACAGGGATCGGATGGTTTGGTGCTACAGAAAATATGTTAACTGGACCTATAATATTAGAAAAATGGTACATAGATAAATATGTATTTGGATCAGAAATAGATTTGTGTGCAATTTGACAAGGGGAGGTTCCTCTGACCATAAAACCTACAGCATCACTCTGACACTTCATTTCTTTCCCCCAATCAAAGGAGAGAGGAGGAACTGGCCAATGACAAGTAGAGAGGGGCAGGCTCAGTTATGCCACGCACACACCCATTTTCAAAACACATAAAAAGAGACTGCTGGGACAGGTAGAGACAGTCAATTCCATTTGCTGCGGAGCATGCTGACCGACGACTTCACATCCAGAGATCCAGACTTCAAATCCATCAATCTCCAGAACCTGTAGCAGAAATTAACTCCAGAATGTGTAGCAGAGAGGCCTTAATCCACCAGCTGAATCCTCTTCAGCAGGCCTCAAAACCAACCAAACTATTCAACCACCAAGCTGTTTGAATTTTGCCAAGAATTTTTGCAAGAACCTGTAGCAGTATCCAGAAAGCAGTGCTGTATCTGGAACCCGAGAGAACCACAAACCAGACCGTTGTGAGCAGATCCTGTGCTTGACAGACCCAGAGAGCAGAGCTGACCCAGATAGCCGGGACTTCAGAACCACCCGCCGGAAGTCCCGTCCAACCTGACCAGACCGTGACGAGGCCTATTTCAAATTGATATTGTGAGTACCTAGCAGAACTGTGCAGAACCAATCTCTTAGTTAAAATATTCTAATCCAAACTATTTTAACCTAAGTAGAACAGCCTCCTAGAAATCGTGTCATCTTTCTGCAGCTGCAAGCTGTCACCTGTCATTTTGAGTTTTACTTTAAATCCGAAAATCTACCTTTATTAAATCATCCGTATCTCTGGAACCGTTTGTCCTAGGAACGAGATTTAACTCTCCTCTGAAAGCTTAGAATCTACGCTTTCCAACAGACCTAGAACCGGCTTCCCACTCCCTATACTTTTTCCGTAATGGCGAGACACGCACTCACAAAATTTACCGCGATTTGCGATTTGGCCCGATTTCTTCATCTGTAGAAATCAGCAGCTTTTTGCTTCTCTCTGCTAAAATTCGTTTGCAATCTCTAATCATTCATAGAGTATTGTTAAAGTGAGCCTGAACTAATATAAAGTAGCCATGACCTACCCTGAACCTCTAGAGGGAATTAAAAGCAATTTTAGCACCTTTTCACTTCCTTGCAAACCACATTAAAGTAATTCGCCTGTGTTTAAAACTCATCCCTGTTTTCCCTAAGCTTGCTGGGAGAACTGGAACTGTGTATTGCATTATAAAGTGTGATTTGTGGGGATTCTTGAAGACTGTGTGCTCTCCTTCCATTTCTTGTATTGCATAGGGGGGGAGTGAATTGTCAAAAGAAAAAGTGATCTTATTACCTTTTGCTAAAATCATAACAAGTTATTTCTGTACTGCATTTTATTCCACCTTGCGTTTCCTTGAACCATATAAAGCATTCTTTCCCACCTTATTCTTCTGTTCCTATTCATAAGTTACCTCTTGCGGACTACTGCTCATATTCACAAGTGTAATATCCATTATCAATTTATTTATAGAAGTATGATATATATATATTGTTTAAATTTTCAAATAAACCTTTTAATTTGCAAAACAAACCTACTTCTTGGCTCAGTGGGGTCAGGGGGATTCTAAGAGGGGGTGTTATACAAGGGTTGTCATCCAGAGTACTGAACTGGACATAAAAATACATCAATAAGGGTTTTCCTCAGCATCCCAGACTAGGCATTGACTTAGCTGTAGTGTTGATTGAATATCGCTTACAGAAGTGGGGGCTCGGAGCCGGGATATTCTGGGTTAGATTTACCACTTGTGCAGATTAATACAGTGTGCCAACTGACCAGATACACATATCCGGTTTGATCACCACGCTGTTTTACACTGTGAAAGCACCCCTCAAAGGAACGCTCTAAGGAAACGGTCTGTTTTGCAAAATAAAATACAAACTTCTGTAAGTCAGGAAAGAACTCAAATTCCAGAATGACGACCTTGGTAGATATGAAAATAGCCAGAGAGCACTTCTTACATAAGCTATTTGTGAGAGGTGAGTGGACTCATCAGGACCAAACGGTCTGATTGCAGGCAATCGTGCAACAGGTCACTGAAACAGGGTCAGATACATGGAGAGATCAGGGTCCATTACATGTGGCCCTGAGTGAATTATATATGGCTCCTAAAGCTAAAGATGAACACGACAAGATGGTTAGGATAGCGGCATATTTGTATCTATATATGGGAGCCATGCAGGACAAATGTGCTGAAGGCCAAGATCCGGCAAATAGGCAACAGACGGCGTTAGAGAAGGCCCAATCTGACCTGGTCTCTTCTGAGCAGAGGCTGCATGGGAGCCAGGAGTCAGAAAATGACAGCAGACAGTACATCACTAAAATAAAGGAGGATATGGATAGGCTACAACAGGAAAAGGCTGACCAGGATACCAGATTTCTGGCCTTGCATAATGAGTACCAAGAAGGTTTGGACTCCCTTCTGCAGAGCCAGAAAAAGCTGGAGCAACAACTGGACTTCAACAGGAAAATGGAAGAAAATCGCCTGGCCCTCCAGGGACTGGGTGACCTCCAAAAAGAACACCAGAACTTGTTAGAGCACACCAGGAGGGTGGAGGATGCTCTGGCAAGAAAGGAGCAGGCCAATAGGGACACAGCTCAGGAGGTAACCCTCCTGCAGCAAAGACTGGCCCAGTACTCCAGGACCAATCAGGAGGCACAAAGAGAGAATGAGGCTCTCTGCCAGCCCAATGATAGGCTCCAGCAACAGGTAGCGATGCAGGAGAGACTGATAGAGTCTAGTAAGGCCTTAACTGAGGAACTGAAAGTGCAGGCTCTTGCATTGCAACAGGGAGCAGGGGCGGATAGAGATGAGGTTCGCTGGGAAAGAGAAACTCCTGAGCATAACCTCAGGAGCCCTAGTGCCAGAGGCCTTCACCTCTACCAGTCCCTGGACTCTGCCACCCCCATGTTCCCTGGCGCACATGAGCACAGGGCCACAGGGATGGCAGATTACTATCCAGCTAAAAGTATGGGGCTCATAGGCCAGTACCACCCAGGAATGGAGGGGCGGGCATCCGGGTATGGGCACCCAAGAACAGTGCAATTTAGTGGGGAACCCCAGGAGAGTAGGCCCACTAAGGGCATCCTGAAAACCTCTGCCCAGTTAGGTCAGTGGGGGGGATACCCATCAAATCCTGGTAGCAAGGAGGGATGTGAAGACTCCTCTGAGCGTCACAGGACACAGGAGACCAGGTCCCCACATTCTGTCAGCCATTCCCAGGCTCGCAGAATCCAGGTAAACCTGGAAGATCAGACGGGCACATCTGGGAGCAGCGCTTCTGAGTCAGAGGATGAATGGGCCAGGGTTACCCAAACCAAAAAGGCCAATAAGACAAAAAGGGCCTTGCTTAAGGACCCATTGAAACAAATAAAGGCAATAAGGAGTGTCATCACGCCTTATCATAAGAACGCCAAGTATTCTGTTTGGGAACACTTGGAGCTCTATGAGCAAATGATGGAGACTTTCCATTTGAAGGACAGCCAAAGCTGTATTCAATATGTAAAGTGGCCCTTCTCACCAGAATACTCCAGTTTATTTGCGGGGCTGGAGGATCAAAACCATTCAAGGTGGTCCACATACAGGGCGGCCATCTTGAAACATTTTTCTGTGCACAGAAATCCTCAAGAGGCTCGCAAGGCAGCCTACAATTTGCAATGTGGGGAGGATCAGGCCCCACAAGAGTTTGTGCAATAATTAAAGCGTGGTTTTGCGCAGACCACCAGAATGGTGCGCACGGATAGCAGAGAATTTATCAATACGTTTTTCCATGCCTTACCCAAATACATAATGACCCAGCTCGTGAGAGATTTTCATGAGAAAAGATCTTTAGACTGGGTCATTGAACAGGCTACCCGGATCTATGAGGTGCAGAAGCCCATCGAAAATAAAAATAATGCGCCGAAAAACTCCAAAACCAACAGCACCCCTGCTGCTGCCAAGGTGGCAGAGGTAAAGGTTGCCCCCGTTTTAGATTTGGAGATGGGGGGGCCTAAAAACCTGCCTGCACCAAATAATTCACAGCCCAGAAGGCCCTCGGGCCAGTCACAGACAGGGAGTCGAGGGGGTAGTCCCACAAATGGGGTCCCCCGCTCCCCTGACTATGTAAGTCCCCGCTACAAGGGAAACCGATCAATCCTGGGTTATGTGTGGACTCCTCCAGCCCAAGGGGGGGATCCAGCCAAGCACCTAACCCAGGGAACTTCCCTCCCAACTTCCCACAGGAGGGCAGAAATTCTCCAAATCCTGGGCAGAACTTTTTCCCCAGGTATCCACCCAATTTCCAGCCCCAAAATCATCCATCCTTCTTTCCCCAATTCCCTGGGCCCAGACAACCTAATCCGGGAGAGGGGAGGCCAAGGGCGGAGGAGTACCAAAATCTTCCCAAGCAGTGGTACTACCAGAGAAGGGATAGCTACCGTTCCCAGGATCAGCCCAGGGGAGAAAATAGAGCCCCGTATCAGCCTGAGCGGGTTTCACAACTTGAGTGCCAGGTCCAAAATATGGCACGAGATCTGGGTCACATACTGAGGGCTCAACAGAACCCTCAGATGAGCATGCCACCGCAGAATGCCCCAAATTCTGGACCTGGTGCTCCAGAACAATGACGGGGGCATCACCCCGATAACCCACCGGTTCCCAGGGAGGAGGCACTAGGTGAAGGGGGGTGTAAAGCCCTGGAGGAAGCTTCCTTCCCAACTTGTAAACAGCCCCTGGAAAACCAGGAACCGGAAACAAAATCTCCTGCCCCTGAAAGCCTGCCTCCCAAGGAGCAGAGGGGGGGTAGGAGAAACAAAGGACCCAAACAGACCCACTTTGTGGAGGAGGTACAGGTCTTCCAATTTGAGGGAGAGGGATCCTCAGAAGATCCTCAGAAAAGGATCTTCTCCTTCAGAGATGGGGGAACTCCTCCCAAGGGAAAATGGGTCCCCAGGGATGCCAATTCAGACTGGGGAGATGTGGAGACTGAGCTACCGCCGCCCATCATCTCATCCCAGAACCGATAATACCAAAATCCCCTGGTTCAAACCCATCCTGGTGGCGGCCCAGAACCGGAACCAGGGCAACCCACAATGGCTCTGATCTCCAGTTGCCACTTTTTCTTTCAGATTCCCAAGGCTCTCCAGAGAATTCTGCCCAAATATCTTTGCTAGCAATGTCCAAAACCAGAAAGTTAGCCCACCAGTTCTCCAAAAATGTGCATTATCTGTGCCCCCTTGAGGAGAGGGAGGGAAGATATTATGCCCCGGTACAAGTACAGGGGCAGGGTACAATTTTGGCACTGGTGGACACTGGATCCCAAGCTACCCTTCTGTCCAAAAGGGTCTTTGAGGAACTAAATGCAGGAAGGGGGGAGAATTACCGTATTCCTCTCACCTCTCTTCCTGGACAACTGCAGAACTTTGACGGGAAGGAAATTCCTGTCGAGGGGACTGCAGATTCGGACATCAAAATTGGGCGACACAAGGTGAAACACCCGTTCATAGTAGTGACTCCAGAGGGCACCCCTTGTTTACTAGGGAATGACCTCCTGAGAAGGTTGTCACCCCTAATAGATTGCGTAAACAAGGTCCTCTGGACCCAGACTAGCCGACCAATAAAATTAAAACAGAGTGTTAACCATGTTAGTTTAAATGGCACCTGCCACATGGTTGAACAAAAATCTGACCAAGTAGAATTTCACTTCCAGAACAACCAAATTCCAGACGTGACAGTAATAGCAGTAGGGGAACAGACTGGCGATGGGGGGTCCTCTCTATTTCTGAAAATCAACCTTCCTTCCAGTTTAAGGTGGTATTCCACACTGGAAGGAACCACTCTGAAATACTTTACCAATCCACAATCAGACACTCCCACTCCTATAGGCCAGAAAGATGTGAAATCAGCTCAGAGCCTGGCTGATGTTCAGCAAATTGGAGAGCAGTTGTTCATCCCTGTTCAGTTAAATGATGGGAAGGATTCTGTTCTCGCTCGAGTGTGTGTGAACAACGTTAAGAGCTTCATCAGCGAAGCCATGTTCCGCCAACTCCCAAAAGATCCAGCCATTCCCACATTTAAACTGATAGACAAATGGGAAATGGACCTGGAAGCACCTAATTCCAAACATCTCCTGCCAAGCAGGTGTATGCTCAAAATCTCCATTGGCAACAAGAGCATAGTCCATAATTGTTGGGTCGTGCGAGACGTCACTGCCGCCTTTTACTTAGGCAGTGACATTCTCAATCGCTTTGCCATTAGTTTCGACCTAATAAACTTCAAAGCTTGGTCCCGATTAGCGGATAATCCCATGGGCTTTGATGATTCAGAAAAAGCATTTAGGTTAGCTCAATTGCTACCTTATGCGGTTGAAATTCACATTAAAGAGGAAGTCACCATCCCAGAAAGGACCCGACAATTCTCCCTGGAAGTGAAAGTTAAAAGAGGACAAAAATTGAAAAACCCTGATGCTTATATTCATCTAAATGCTTCTCTCCAACAGCAAGGGTTAGGGGTAAACCCAACACCATTAGTCAACATAGAACATGACACCATTCCAATAGAGGTGGATAAGAGCGACTTAAAGAGTATTACTCTAGCCGCAGGCACCATTATTGGAATGGCGGTTGATGACCGACATTTTTCCATTGATCTAGGAAATGAACTGTTAGGACCAATCCCCAAGGACTGTTTTGACAGTGACAGTGATGAAAATACAACACCAGACAGGATTTTCCCCCGGCATGGGGGGAACATCCTGGTGTACACTTCTTGCCCTTATGATAAGGAAGATGTGACTTGTGACTTCAGGAGGGATGAGGTGATTTTCCAGGTCCATGAGGGTTGCCTTTCCCACCTGAAGCCTACAGTCCAAATCAGCACTCTGACCATGGACTTCTCCACTCAGCTGGAGGAGGCCGCTGAGATAGCCAAACCAGAAGTCTTTCCCGGCTTCAGGCAGATGGTGGAAGAGAGGGTCAACCTAGCTGACGCCTGCGTGACTCTGGAACAGAAGCAAAAGTTGAAACAATTTTCTTGGATTTCCAAGATCTCTTTGCGGTAGACTCATATGACTGTGGTCGCACCGACATCCACACCAGAAGAATTCCCACGGACCCTGGAATGACTCCAGTTTTTGTGAAGCAATATCGCTTGCCTCTCGCATCCATGGAGTCCCTTACTGAAATAATTAAGAACCTTGAGTCCCGGGGAATAATCCGTCCAGTCCACAGCACTTACAATAATCTGGTGCAGGGAATATTGAAGCCAAACGGCCAGTGGAGACTCTGCGCCGACCTTAGGGAGCTCAACAAATGGGTCCATACTTCCCGATGGCCTCTGCCCTACATTGACCAAGGGCTGGCCCAGATCCAGGGGTCACAGGTATTCACAGCAATAGACCTGACCAATGGATACTGGACCGTGCCTGTCAGTAGGGAGGACCAATACAAACTGGCTTTTACCTTCGGGGGCCAGCAGTACACATGGACCCGGACTCCCTTCGGATACCTCAAATCCGGCAATGAATTCAACATTTTCCTACATAAGGCCATGCCCGACCTGGGTGCGAGGGGTAACTTGGCTTATGTAGATGATGTCCTCATCAAAAGTTCATCTGTGGAAGAACACATAGCGGAGATCCGTTATGTTCTGACGCAGTTGAGGGCCGCCGGAGCAAAACTTTCCTTCCAGAAAGCACAGTGGTGTAGAACCTGTGTTAATTTCTTGGGGCATGAGATTACTCCTCAGGGTCTCTGTCCCCAGGAAAAGAAAGCACTTCAGAAACTGAAAGACCCCACAACTCTGCGGGAACTAAGGAGCCTCCTTGGACTGACTAATTACAGCAGAAAGTTCATTGAAGGCTACGCAGAGATCACTAGACCCCTGATTCATCTCTTGAAGGGGGGGGTCAAGTGGGAATGGGGTCCAGAACAATCCGAGGCAGTAAGACAACTCAAAAGAAGCCTCTCACAAGCGCCTTGCCTAGCTTACCCTGTCAGAAACAAGGAGTTCTTCCTGGAGACAGGGTTCTCTAATACGTGCTTGACGGCAGTATTATACCAAAAGCATGACAAGGTCAATAAAGTAATCTCCTATGCGAGCAAAACTTTATCCTCTGTGGAGGAAAAATTCAACGATTGTGAGAAGGCACTCCTGGCAACGGTGTGGGCATTGAAGAATTACCGCCTGTTTATCCAGGGGGAACACATCATAGTGGAGACTCCACACCAGCCTCTGTAATATCTCCAAAGTGACAGAATCCAGGCCGGAAATGTGAGTAATTCCCGAATTACTTCCTGGATTCTGTCAATGCAAGGCTTTCCTGTGGAGGTCAGATATGGCCAAAACAAGAAGAGTCCCCTCGCGCAAGGTCTGGCTGACTTGCATGATTGTGCCAGAGAAAACTGTCTCGAGGACGAAAGTCTAAAAATCAAGGACAACATGGAGGCATACCTTAATTCCCCACACAAAGTCTTTGAAGAAGACAAGTGTGAGGGAATGCCCACTGTCTATGTGGATGGATGCTCGTACCATGTTGACAACAACGGGGAGAAAGAACTGGTGGCCGGCGTAGGGAATGCCTGGGTGAAGGAGTTTCCAGAACCCTCTGCTGGATACGAAATTGGTCCCCGAAGTAATCAGGTGGCAGAATTGATGGCTGTGCATCAGGCCATCCTCACTGCTGTCCAACATCAACTCCACAAACTGGTCATAATCACAGATTCGGATTATGTACGGAACGGGTTCGTGGAGCACCTGGTTAATTGGAAAACCAGAGGCATGTTATGTGCTAATAACAAACCCTTGAAACATGGGAAGTTAATCCAAAACATTGATGATCGGGTCACCTCGAATGGGATGACCATCTACTGGAAGAGGATCAAGGGTCATTCCGAAGTAGAGGGACCAGACAAAACTGGAAATGACTTAGCTGATCAGCTGGCCAAAACCGGGGCCATCCAAGGGGATCTAATCGAAATAGAGTCCCTGTTGGGGGAAATCCAGGTCACTGCTATCACTAGGTCCCAGACAAATGCTCACAATGATCTTTCAACTGCCCAATGGAGTAAGGAGACCCCTGATGCTGATTTAATTACAGCTCAGAAGGGGGATCCAATTATTGGTAAGTTTTACCAATACCTTGAGGACCCTGAGAACTTTCCCCTGACGGATACCGATTACATTGGGAAAGAGGACCTAAGATTGTTGATGAAATGTCCAAAAATGTTCCGAATCCAAGACGGTTTGTTGGTAAGGAAATCCCAAGCTGGCCATGATCAGTGGGTGGTCCCTACCTCATTCCGAAGCCTGATGTTAAGTCACGCCCATGATGCGGCCACCGCCGGTCATAGGGGGTTTCACACAACACTGGAAATCTTAAGAGAGGTTGCATACTGGCCACACATGGGGCAGGACCTCGACCAATACTTGAAGGGGTGTCTTGTGTGTGCACAATTTCAGCCATCATCCCTCACACACCGTGCGCCTCTCCAAAAGAGGGGGATGACACTGCCATGGTCAGATTTGCAAATCGACTTTGTAGGCCCTGTAATTCGCTCGTCTAGAGGAAACAAGTACATGTTGACCATTACATGCTTGCTTACCAAGTGGGTGGAATGTCTCCCACCCCCAAACTGCAAGGCAGAAACAGCAGCTGCCCTGATGATTAACCACATCTTTTCCCGTTTTGGTCTACCTCAAAGGATTGAGTCAGACAGATGTAGCCACTTCACCAGTGAAGTAATGACAAAGATGTGGGAGATACTGGAGGTTAAAAGGAAGCTACACATTGCTTACAGGCCAGCTTCTTCTGGAGCAGTGGAGAGATACAACCAAACCATTTTGAGCATATTAAAAAAGTGTGTGGCAGATTCTGGGCCAAGTTGGGATATCCGATTACCTCTGGTCCTAATGGCCATCAGATCTACCCCTTCATCTGCAACTAAAATGTCAGATTTGAATGTAGAAAACTGGGAACAAAAAGTGACATTTAGCTGAAACCTGGCTTAATGAAACTGAATTCTGCCTGACAACTACCCCCGACAGGAGTTGAAACTGGATCAACAGCTGTGTTCCCAGGCCTGGCTGCATCCTGCTGCCCCACAAAAAGGAGGTCACATGGCCCTGTTGATTGAAATGGGAGTGGCAGCTGGGGACTACAGGGAGTTGAACAAAGGCCTGTCCTGGACTCAGGCAAATGTTATATTGGGGGGGCCGTAAAGTGGCTTCCTCTTAGGGGAAACTGGGAGGGGCAGTGCCTCTGCTAGCCAGCTGAGCTTGGGGGAAGTGGATAAACCAGTTATTCCACCCTGTGATGTGGGAAGCCACACCCCTTTTTGACCAGGGCATAATTTTAAAAAGATAGATAACTCATAGTGCGGACTGGTCAAAATTATATAAATAATACCATTATTCTTGTGATTTGTCTGTGCACATTTTAAGAGGTGTTAGGACCCTGTGGTATGTTCCTGGGGATAGTAGCGGAAAAAAGGTTGTTACTCCAAATGTATGCATGTTAAAAATCTGACACTTTATCATCTGTAACCCATATCCCTGGTACACATTTGTGTAAAATCTGGAAAGGTTTAGAGGTCGTTATCTGGATGAAAATGGGAGAATTCTGTCATCAGTGGACACAACATAGTACAAAGACAGGGATCGGATGGTTTGGTGCTACAGAAAGTATGTTAACTGGACCTATAATATTAGAAAAATGGTACATAGATAAATATGTATTTGGATCAGAAATAGATTTGTGTGCAATTTGACAAGGGGAGGTTCCTCTGACCATAAAACCTACAGCATCACTCTGACACTCCATTTCTTTCCCCCAATCAAAGGAGAGAGGAGGAACTGGCCAATGACAAGTAGAGAGGGGCAGGCTCAGTTATGCCACGCACACACCCATTTTCAAAACACATAAAAAGAGACTGCTGGGACAGGTAGAGACAGTCAATTCCATTTGCGGAGCATGCTGACCGACGACTTCACATCCAGAGATCCAGACTTCAAATCCATCAATCTCCAGAACCTGTAGCAGAAATTAACTCCAGAATTTGTAGCAGAGAGGCCTGAATCCACCAGCTGAATCCTCTTCAGCAGGCCTCAAAACCAACCAAACTATTCAACAGCCTGGCGAGCTGTTTGAATTTTGCCAAGAATTTTTGCAAGAACCTGTAGCAGTATCCAGAAAGCAGTGCTGTATCCGCAACCCAAGAGAACCACAAACCAGACCGTTGTGAGCAGATCCGGTGCTTGACAGACCCAAAGAGCAGAGCTGACCCAGATAGCTGGGACTTCAGAACCACCCGCCGGAAGTCCCGTCCAACCTGACCAGACATTTGCCTGTGTTTAAAACTCATCCCTGTTTTCCCTAAGCTTTCTGGGAGAACTGGAACTGTGTATTGCATTATAAAGTGTGATTTGTGGGGATTCTTGAAGACTGTGTGCTTTCCTTCCATTTCTTGTATTGCATAGGGGGGGAGTGAATTGTCAAAAGAAAAAGTGATCATATTACCTTTTGCTAAAATCATAACAAGTTATTTCTGTACTGCATTTTATTCCACCTTGCGTTTCCTTGAACCATATAAAGCATTCTTTCCCACCTTATTCTTCTGTTCCTATTCATAAGTTACCTCTTGCGGACTACTGCTCATATTCACAAGTGTAATATCCATTATCAATTTATTTATAGAAGTGTGATATATATATATATATATATATATATATATTGTTTAAATTTTCAAATAAACCTTTTAATTTGCAAAACAAACCTACTTCTTAACTCAGTGGGGTCAGGGGGATTCTAAGAGGGGGGTGTTATACAAGGGTTGTCATCCAGAGTACTGAACTGGACATAAAAATACATCAATAAGGGTTTTCCACAGCATCCCAGACTAGGCATTGACTTAGCTGTAGTGTTGATTGAATATCGCTTACAGCCGTTAGTTTTTGGAGATCGTGCCGGAGGAGGGATACATCCATACTTATCCCATCCATTTTCTGCTCCATTGATGTGCGGGAGTCGGCTATCGCAGCCATAATGTCCTTCAATGAAATTCCCTGGTCCGTTTCCATCTCGTCCGTGGATTGCGGGTGGAGGTCTGACGCTTGGGGCGGCGGGATGGTGTATTGATCCATCCTGCTTTGTGTGGGGAGTTTCCTTGACTTGTCTTTCCCCATGGTACCAATATCACTAGCTGCGTACGGTTCTGCGTGCTTGGCCTTTTGTAGGTGTTATCGTCTCACTGCGTGCTGTATTCGTGCTCTGACCGCACCCTGTAGGTGTTGTGATTGCGCTTAGGGGACCACATCGTGGGCTAGTCTGGGAGCGGTTTGCCTATTCCAGCTGTCCCCACCACTACTCCTACTTCGGGTATTGCCCCCTCGCGTCTAGCCCTTCTTCAATAATGCAAATTGTGGATGGTTCAGTGTGTTTGCTGCAGGTGCTACCCCGCGGAGTCCGCTCTTGACGTTGTTCAACTGCAACATGGCCAACTATTTGGGGGAGCAGTGGTCCTCCAGGGTCTAGATACAGCATGAGTTTGTGGGCCTGTGTGGGCTATTTGGCCCGATCAGTATTAGCACCCCACCCCCACTGTACACCTCTTGTGCTGTGTGCTTTGCCAGCCCGGTGGATCAGCAGTTGTCGCCACGTGGTCTCGCTCCGGGGGGATTCTGTGCCACGGGCCCACACAGGCTCACGCCCTCAGGGAGCCTCTTTCCGTGTCTTGTGGTGGCACACCTCCAGTACGGGGCCGCGTATGTGCTGTTAGGTTCGCTGCGCCTGCAAAGTTCGCCAGTAGACGGGGCCGCGTGGGCTCTAGCGGCTCACCCCCAGCCCTCCACCTCTTCCCCAGGCTGTCTTGCACGCCGTCGCCACCGGGAGCAGGGCTCGGGCGGGGACACTCACCCACGCCTCCCAGCTGCACCGGCACTTCTTCTCCATCGGTGGCGCACAGGCTTGCCTCACACACTAGGCCACTCGGGAGGTACGTCCCTCGTTCTCGAGTAGCAGCGCTGTCGGTGGGGTTCCCGGGCATCCCACATGAGTAGATACGCGCCCCGCCCTCGCATCCGCACGTGTCTGCTGTAGTCCGCCAGTTGGGAGGGACACCGCCGGAGCCTCACTGGGACCGCACTCTTCGTCCGATGTAGTCTGCGGATCAGTAGCAGGCTGGGTTCCGTTGCAGCGCAGCCTCACTGCTTCGCTTCAGGGTGTTTGTCCATGCTCGCCGGCGGCCATTTTGGAGGCTGGATGTTGTGCGCCTCCAAACTTCTTGTGGTCGTTTCTTTTGAAATCGGCTGCGGTTTCCTCTGCTCTACACCTCGTTTGTGCCCAAGGGTGTCCGACACCACACGAAGGTGTTATCAGCTCTTATGTCGTCGAATTTCAGGCGATTTTACCAGGATGTTTGTTGCGGTCGCGGGAGTCGAGGAGAACTACGTCTTTCTCATCCCGCGGCTAGCCACGCCCCCGATGAACCTGTTTTGATGAGGCTTTCATAGATCGGACTTGGCTAGCGACCTCATCATGGGAGAAAAGAGGAAAGGATGAGAAGGGGCCTGGGGGTGGCTGAAGGAGGGTCAGAATGCACAGACTGAGAGGGGAGAGGAAGGGGAGTAGAGGAGAGGGTGGACAGGATGTCCTGGGTTTTTGAGTAAAGTGAGAGGCAAGGGCATTGCAAGGAGCCTGGGAGGCAAGAGGAGGGGTAGAGACTGCAGCAGGGTTGGCCAGCTCCTTGCAGATTTTAAAGAGTATGGCTGAGTTGTTAGATGCCGCTGAGATGCGGGCTTGAATGTGGACTCTCTTCTTGGTGAGGACAGAGAGTCGGTATTGCCTTTGTAGCAGGCGACAGGCCAGTTTGTCAGAGGATGAACAAGAAGCCCACCATTTCCTCTCAGCCGCCCTACACTTACGCTTTAGCGTAGCTAGGTCGGAGTCATACCAGGAATTGCACTTGGCTTTGGACTTCAAGCGGATTCTCATGACAGGGGCAAGATCATCAAGAGTATCAGAAATAGAAGAGTAGAGAAGGGATAGGACTTTGTCAGGGTGTGAGTCAGCCAAAGGAGGGGGTGGGGGAGAATGTGGCAGCGAAGGCCTCGACTGACACGTGCTTCATGGGCCGGATATCTGAGAAGGTAGGTGGCAGTGTTGGGGTAGGCTTGGCTTGAGTGAGGGATGAGAGGAGAGAAGGCAGTGGTCACTCCATGAGAGAGGAGAGGTCAGAGGGATAGAGAGGGGGAGGCCAGAAGGGATCAGGACATCAAGTGTGTGACCTGCAGAGTGTGTCAGGCCAGAGGGGAGAATAGAGAGGGAGAGGGAATCGCAGAGGTCACGAAAGAGCAAAGATGAGGAACAGGCAGAATCGAGGTGGATGTTAAGGTCACCAAATAAGAGGAGTTGAGTAGTTGAGACTAGTAGGGAGGAGGAGAGGTCAGCCCACTCAGAGAGAAAAGAGGTGATCTGACCAGGGGGCCAGTATAGAGTAGCAAAAGTAAGAGAGTGGCTAGGCAAGAGAGAGAGCCTGCAGACAAGGCATTCGAAAGAGGAGTAGGTCTGCATGGGAATGATAGTGGCAGGAATCCACTCGGGAAAGATCAGGGCTACACCACCTCTGGGCCCGGTGGATCTGGGCACGATGAGGATCTTGTAGCCATCAGGGAGGAGAGTGTCAAAGCTTGTGACAGAGCTGGCCGAGGACATCAAGGTCCAGTTCTTCCAAGAGGTGGCAGATGTCAGAGGAGTGTTTGACAGCAGAGCGAGAGTTGAGAGTGGCAAGATGAAGAAGGTTGCCAGCCTTAAAGACCTTCCGGGGAGGGTTACAAATCAGCGGTATGCCCTGCGGAGGAGTGGAGGTAGCCTGAAGTGGGGCAAAGGAGGAGGGAGGAGTGGGCACAGAAGCCAAGGAAATAGAGGAGGGGACAGCCAGAGATGAAAGGAAGTTGATGAGGCGTGGGCACTGCCTATCGAAGAGGAGCCGAGTGGCCTGAGGACCTTGGACCATGACAGTGCCATTAAGGTAGATGTTGAGGATGACTCTGGAGGAGTCAAAGGAAGCCACGAGGACTTCCCAGCATGTGCCACCATTAATGGGAGAGGAGGAGACAGGACAGAGCACAGAGATCATATGTGGGGTGCATAGATCTGGCGAAGGAACGACAAACAGGATGTCGGTGAGGGTCTGTCTGGAAGAGGCAATGGAATAGGTATCTGCGATAGGGAGACCTGGGTTGGAGGCCAAGATATCCTTTTTAAACGTCTTCTTTCCAGACCTAGTGAGAAGGGAAGGATAGTTGATAGAGGAGCAATTGGAATAGATGGGAGAAACAGAAAGCGCCATGAGTGGGAAAAAATAGGAGGCAGAGGGAGGAGTGTGCGGGTACAACGGTATGGAACAGTCACTGGGCTAGTAGTTTACAAATCGATGGGCAAAGTTAAATGTAAAAAACACCCAAGTTTGACTTTCAATACAAATGCAAAATACACTCAAGTTTGACTTTCAATACAAATTCAAGGCACTGTTTTTAAGAAAAACGAAAGTGGGAGTAAGATGGAAAAGGTGAGTACAGAAAAGGCTTAACTTAGTACATAACAGGCAGAGATGGGAGAACAAGGGCAGTCAGGAGGAGGTAACTAACCCATGCTGTGTGAGGTAAGAGAGTCATAGTAGCCCAGGGATAGCAACACCTGGAGAGTTGGGCCGTGGTAGTAGTCACATGTAGTGGCCTGTCAGTGGACAGGGAAGCTGACAGGGGCCTTAGAAGTGGGACTTGGAAGAAGGGGGGCCAGCTAAAAGCCTGCCGGTCCCCGGTTGGTCCATTTGTCTGGACAGGTTGCCAATCAGTGCCCAGATGAGGGTGAGGAGGCCCAGACAGTCAGCCTCAAATCATCCCAGATAATAAGGTGGCCATTTTGAAATTCACCACGAAAAACGGCAAACAAAGGCAGAATAATGCACAGGTATTTAAAAAGGCAGCCAGAACAGCTTTGCCAAGCAGGGCAGGAGAATGTCCATTGTTGCACAAACAAAACACCCCCACATCAGAATTATATTTTGATTTGTGAGATTCAAAATGCGGATTTGCACAGCATGTGTTACATTTCAAGTCTGTATTTATAATAAGACAGGGGTTTCAGAAAGGTAGAGTCACCTAACGTGGGTATACTGTCCTACAGTAGTGCAGTCAGGCTTGCAAATGTTTTATTGCATATAAACCAATGTAGGAAAACTCCTTGACCCACCGACAGAGGAGGAAAGAATTTAAAAAAAATCAAACAGAAACATGTCTAAAGGGATACATCTTATATAAATACCAAACTATTTATCAGTCAATTAATGACAAACCTAGAGTATGACTGACGTTGTTGTGAAGCTTTAATACATATATTAATAAACTATATTATTAATATAGTTCATCACTGAATTAGGGCAAATAAGTCCTTATGATACGCACAACACAATACATATACAAATTGCTCAGAAATAGGTGCACAATAAAATAGTGGTGAATAGGAAAACACATTGACACTAATCAAAGTAAAAAACATCAAAGCATCAAAACAAAACTCGTGCAAAAATCGGACAAAAGCACATCAATAACATCAACAAAGCAGAAATGCTATTTTTATATATTCATATTTTGGACGTGTCTTCACAGCGCTGTAAAGTAGTTTTGATGAAATGTCAAGATGTAGGACTACAACTTCTTCAGGACCAGAAAGAAATGTTTTTGTCTGATCTACAAAAATGTAAAAAAGACCTAAAAGGTTAACATAATTCTATGACAGGTTCAATGACTGAAACAAATTATAATCATAGTTTGGAAGTCTGCGGTGTCATTTCATACCTTAATACTCTGGGAACTTTTTGTATGAAAAGTAAAATGCCCCCAAATTACATGGAGAGAAAGGATAAGGCACATTCAAATGATTAGTTTGCGCGGTCTCCAAATTCATTATTCACAAAGGAAAATGACCATATGTTGGTGATACAGTAGTTAAAGAATAAAGCCAAGGATAATGTCTTCAATGGCTAATTCCTGGACACCACATTGTTTGCATTATTGTAAATATGATTGTTTATTTCCTAATTATTTGTATTTGTGTATTTATCACATGCTAATCCCTTCTGAACCAGACAGGAGACCCTGTATCTGGACGCAGATTTCAAAATACAAGAGTCACACTACGTAAGCATGGAGTGATCAGCAGAAGTTAAAGGTTTTGAATTTGTTTCTGAAATGTGAATAGGATATCAACCTTGTGTAGCTCCATGGGAAGCTTATTCCACAATGTGGAGCGTCTATCACCCCTGGAACGAGTGCAAGGAATTACCAGAAGGTTGCTGGGCATTGACCTTAAACACATTGCTGGCTGATGCCATTGCGATCAGGTAAGGCGGGGCTAGGCAAAGTTTGCACTTAAATCCCCAGCAGAGGATTGTAAACTGTATCCTCTGCTGGACCAGAAGGCAAGGAAGTTCTCGCTGGAAAGGTGAGATGATGGTAACTTTAGGTAGCTGGAAAATGAGGCGCATTGCCGCATTTTGAATCTTTTGAAGCCTTAATAATTGTTTTTTCGGAAGACCAGCATACAAAGTGTTACTGTAATCATTGAAAGAATTGATTAAGGTACTGGTACTCAGTTGCCAATATTCTTTGGGAATGAAGGCCAGAGCTCTTTTCAGTAGCCAAAAGTGAAAGAAGGCAGCCCTCTATGGGAGGATAGCTCAGTGGCAACGTGCTCGCCTTGGAAGCAAGATGACACGAAGCAGCACAGGTTCGATCCCGGGTCCGTGATTAGAAACCTCTGGGTATTTAAGCACGGTATAAATACGCAACTAAGACAAAACAACTACGCAACTAAAAGAAACAAATCCTGTAACAGTGCCTCAATGCCCGCAGACTGTGTGTGTGCTTTAAAAATGCAAAATAAAATAAATAAATATAGACGTCATTAATCTGTAATGGAAATAATAAGTCTCGGTCCCATATAATTCCGAGATTTCTCATCCTTGATGCATAAGAGGTAGGGAGCCCAAAGAGTAAAGCAGGGCTAGGAATACAGTGACGGTTATCTAGCAGCAATCTTGGGCCAGCGGTAAAACCCCTGTTTTGCTCGGGTTGAGCTGTAATCATGTACAACCCATTTTACATTGCATCTAAAAGAAAACATATGCACAGAAGTCTATATTGTGAAAGAGGACCGAATCTTACATAAATGGGAATAGCCATGTTGGAGTTTCTTGGTAAACCTGGATGCCGCAAAATGTCTCTTCCCTGTATTTTGTATTGGTTTTCATATAACTTATCAATGAAGGTTGCTCGCAATCCTCGAATAATATTATTCAAACAGCTGTTTGAATTACCTTAATCTGCAAGTCACGCCGTGCATTCGCTGTTCACTTGCACGTTGCTGCTGAGTTTCTCAAAGCATTCTTTAGGGTCTTCTGCATAGTGTATCATTTGGTTCATATGCTCTGTCAGGAGGTGACAACTCCAACATGATCATAGAAGGGCTGCAAAGAAAATTGCAGCCGTCTGGGAATAGGTCTGACTCTCTATTGAGCTAAGCAGGCATGCATCTGTTGTTAAATTCTGATTCTAAATGATCGTGTTCTATTAAATGCACAATTCGTTAGAAAAAATGTGATGTGTGGCTGAACATGTAGCCAAGTGGGAAATAGAACCCATATTAACAACTATTAAATATAGCGCTAATTACCAATGGAACTATGTGCATCGAAAAAACTGTTAGCAAATCCATTATTGCAGAAAATAACCAATTGTTTAAACGCATCCCAAAGGGTGCTATTCTTCCAGGTCATTGAGGCCCTCTAAGTAGCTCTTTAAATTGTATAGCCAGAATTGTTCCCTATGTGCAAGCTTCTCTTCTATGTTGATGTTTCTAGAATATTAATTTTTTTCAATGGCACACCATTGTAAATCGTCAATGCTATGTACATTTTGCAACAAATTGTTGGACCAAGGGCGCTATCATTGTTTTGGTATCAATTTTTGACAGATGTTCAATAATTCTTGTACTGACAGCTCTCGATTTTTTACTTATGTATTATGTATGGACACTGTGAGATATAGATACTGTAAGCTATAGGCATTATAATTAAGCAATAGGCCCCGAGCAGGGGGAGCATTACCACTTCCGGTAATGTCCCGGGCCCATAGTTACAGGCCTGAGCGAAGCGACAGCATTAACGAAGGCCCCGGGGCATTACTTGAAGTGGTAATGCCCCCCCTGCAAGGGACCTATTGCTATTAGTACCCGAGCCCGTAAGACAGGGGTACTAAAAGCATTTTTTTTCAGTTCCGAAACGCTCCTGTGTTTCGGAACAAAACAAAAAAAAATCAAAAAAATGGCCTCCGGGGAAGGGAAAACGAAATCCTTTTCCCTTTCCATGGCAACCATTGATAATAAGTGGGAAAAAGTAAACAAACAACAGGCCACCATGGAAAGGGAGTGTAGTTCCATCTTCCTTTCCATGATGGCCAGTCACGGATCGGGAGCCGACATGCTGGGGGCAGAAGTGTTCCCAGAGCGTCCGCTGCCGAAATGAACAGAAAAGAAGGTAAGTGGGGTTGGGAGGGCAGAGAGGGAATTCTGTGGATATGGGGTGGAGGGAGGCGGACAACACTTACCTCGTTCGGCAGGGGAAGATGGCAGCCTCCAGCCGTGAGGCGGCTCAGAGTGGGGGATTAGCTCTGGTAATTCCACCGTTCCAAGCCTTCTCATTGGCTGAGTGGCTGCCACACCCCCGCTGTCATGACACCTCAGAACACACCACACACCTAGTCACAAGCACAGGAACATGGTGGTAGGCTGGACTACTTTGCTTGCTGGCTGACGCAGGCACCTTATGCCAATGGAAGTGTACCAGGCAACCAGCCCTCACCAAGATGTCCACCAGGTGTGGACACAACCTGGAATCCAATATGGCCCCCCAGGCATCCTCATTGCTCCAGCAGGCCATGTGGCCTAGAAACACAGAGTGCCACCCGGGCCTATAAAACCACGCCCATGGCCACACCCTGTGCTTGCCTTGCTTCTGCTACCTTCTGCAGCAGCTTAATGCTTACTGCTCCTGTTTGCCCTCGCCCCACCTACTTAAATACTCTAAATACTCACTGGACTACTGGCTCCTGCCTCACTCCAGTCTTGAAAGCATCCAGCGCATCCCTGCAATAAAGGGAACAAAGTAAGGAAACTGCTTGCTTTCTGCATCTCGCGCTGAGACCCGTGCTAGCCCTGGCTTACCTGGCATTTCCTCACAGCTCAGCTGTTCATCGGGCGCAGTTGCTCCATTCTTGGGGGGCTCTTCACTGGCCCCACTCATCAGCCTCAACAGCCAGAGCACGGCATCTGCAAGTGATAAGAAGATACAAAAGGACATTATTCGCTCTGCCTCACACCGCTTAGTGCAGCAATAAGGACATACAATGGACAGCATTGCAAGGACAGAGGGGGCCTCTTGTCCCTGCACCTCGCAAGTGGCAGTTGGACTGGCCCGCACTCCACCATTGACGGAACTGGACCTGGTGCCTTCCTTGCACACATGTGTGCTTATCAACAATAAAGAGGTGAGCCAGCCTTCCCGCAAGTCAGTAAACCAGTGGGCATGAAGGCGAGGGGAAGAGGTTTGAGCAGCTAGTAATCTCCCCATTGTCTTGCTCTTAGATCCAACACCTTGGCTACACCCGGCCTATCCAATTATCACTGGGGAACCTATCCATCCATCGTTGGGGACCAGTCCAACCATCCCTACTGCACCATACACAGAGTTTATTCTTACCACACTGTTTGACTGTGGGGAAGGAGTGGCTTCGAACGCGCACCCAACACCAGAAGGCCAGGCACTCCTGCAGGGCGTCAGGTAAGCGTTACACCCATGCCGGGGACGGAAGGGGAAGGAACGTGGAGAACAGCACTGCAGGTAAGGGCTTCCCGGTCAGGTAACGCCCGCACTGGATCCAATGGCGTTCGTGTTTAGAAAACACGTGGCCCCTCGCCTGGTACTAATATATGTTACTGGGCTTTATGGGTAAAGCAAATATGACAAGTGTTATTATGTGGCTAGTGTGACGTACATTGTCGCAACCAGCCCAGTTATAGTTTCTCATTGCGGCATGGTGCTTTTTACCGGGCATCAAGGGTAAAGCAAACATGATAAGTTTTATTGCATTTCTAGACTGGCTTACATTGGTGCAGACAGCCTGAATATATTTTCTTACTGCAGCATGACATTTTTTACTTGCAAAGCCAACAGGAGTATGTTCTTACATGGTAATATTGCCATGTATAGGTGCAGCATGCATAGACATGTATGGGCACAGCCAACTTGAACGTTTTTTTAAACTTGCATATATTTTGGGCAAAGTCATCATCAAAATCAGTTGGAAAATGCACTTGTGCACTGCTGATCACTTGCATCCACTGGATTTGTATTATGTTACCATGCAAACCGATTGCAAACTGTGTGGCTTTTTACCCATTTTTTCACAAAAAGTGTACTTTTAAATGCACCATTTTAACTCATTATTTTACAAATGTTTGCAGGGGCTGAGAACCCCCATGAACCAGTTTGTTGGTTCAAGCTCCTTCGCTAATCTCAGTCACTTTGGCTTATCCATGAGAAACTTTTAAGCCTCTCTAATTGATAAACTAATTTAAACAATCACTAGCGGCCACTGTACTCCACACCCCCGCTGGTATACCGCTTCCTACTTTTCATGTTAAAAATAGTTGTTTATAGTTGATGCTTGCTCCCTCGTCCACATTTGTTTCACCTTTTCCCCCAAGTTTCCAGAAATGTCATTAAAAGAAATGAGCCTCTCTTAACTTAGCCGTCTTTGCTTTTTTTCACGGTGGCCATCTTGGAATGGCTTTCTCTGATGTGTGGGACAAATGCATCTTATTTTGGGCACTTTAGCATCCACGTTATAACACTTTGATAAAGGGCAGGCACTAATGGCAGTATTGACCCATAGGCCCTTCTCTTAGGCTGGCAGGCTGTACTGGCTGTGTAGGCCAACCTGTGTTTGATTATTGTTTATGTATGACCCAATGAAGAAACTAATATTAGACCCGTTTGCACAGACAACTAGAAGATAAATATAAAAATATTTTAGTCTCAGTGTTTTATCTTTAATGAAGCAACATGTATATAGATTGATTCTAGTCCTCGTCATGGCCATCACGTTTGAGTATGCAGTATAAAGCCCTCGGATCAAATAGTCTATTAATTGCTAATCATGATAAATTAACATTTGGGGCACTTTCAAAGTAAATATTACTTTATGTTAAATGTTTTCTTGCTATTGTGATGGCTTGATTCAGATGATTATAATTGTCATTATTGTTATTGTTATTTGTATTTTTATGATGATGATGATGATGATGATGATGATGATGATGATGATGATTATTATTATTATTATTATTATAGCAAATACAGGGATGATGATAGTAGCAAAGCCGGGCATCGGATGCCAAAGGATTGGCTTTGTCAATGTTCATTTATATTGCACTGACTCCATTTTTGCAGGTCTGTAAACACCTACCAACACCTCACTTGCCATGGCACATTATGGAAAGAGTGCAGACTGCTTTAGAGGCCCTTCCTGCAAGTGTCTGTCAAGCGACGAAGTGTCATGGAGACACTAGGTTAGGTAGTGCATGATAAATTTAACAAACTCCCTTCCCATTCTCATACCAGCCCACTCAGAGGTCCACCATACCAAAATGTACACATAGGGGCTCAGTACCAGTTTGGTAGCATCTCAATGGTAAATCCATTATGGTTACCACCAAACCATAATAGCTTTAGCTCCACTTGGTCTGGTGGTATTACTCCCTCATTCTACAGCATAATCCAACTTATAACGAGGACCAAAATCAGGAGAGCTGGTGGAAACTTCTAAAAAGATGCTCAAAACTGCAGAAGCGTGTAGCACTTTCGAGAGCAGGTTACTGAGTAAATAGAAAACAAAAACACCATCAATATCCCATGGATTGTAATTAATTGCGGTATAAAACATCTTTCATCAAAACAAGGGCAAGGAGCGTATTTATAGAGCGACTGAATGCAGCCATTGTGCTGGTGGCTGCTGGTGTGAGGCGCAGATCTGCCACCAAATGGAAGACAAAGAAGCAAAGTGGGTCGAGGCAAATGATCATTTGAGGAGAATGGCCGCGCGTGTGCAAAACATGCTCTATGTTTAGTCACAGCGAGTTTGGAAGCAAATCACGTTGGTAATTACAGCGCCTTTTTTGGCCCACGGCATTAATTTTACTTGAATAGATAGCAAAGCTCACCGTTCCCTTCTTTCTTCCTGGACAATTGTGTCCACGTGAAGCCACGCACACATGAATGCAGTCATTCCCTTTAGATTTTGTAAGCTAAAGGCCTTCTAATACAGTATAATGAAATCATATACTCTAAGATGGAGAGCTAATATGAGGTTGTAAACAGACAGCGGCCCTGAATCACAGAACGTTTTCCAATAGGGGTTTGCTATTATAAGACGCTTCTGTGAATTAGGCCCAGTCAGTCTTCCAGAGAGAAAAAGCATTGGCAAAATGAATAGTTTTGGCTTTTGTTTAAGACTTTTTCAGGAACTAACTTCCATAATATGCCCAGGTGCTCACCTTTTGGCTGGTTAGAGCATCATGTGCCCAAGTAGTTATGTTATTGCCAATGATGGCCATTAAATGTCCAGGGGTTAATACAAAAGGCTGAGCGGTGCCCTTACCCCATTCCTAGCGCGCCTGTTTAATGACATAATGGCCACAGGGGAAGCCCCACCATTGTTCACAGAAGTCAGGATCGTTGTTATACCAAAAGAGGGGCAGGAAAGGTCAGACTGCGCCTCATACAGGCCAATGTTGCTGCTGAATGTAGATGCATAGATATACGCAAATACCCTGGCTAGTATGCTGAGACGAGTCCTCCCTCAGCTGGTCCACAGTGACCAGGTGGGATTTGTGAAAGAGAGACAGGGAGCCCACAACGTCTGAAAAATACTAGACCTAATAGCCTCGATCGATGCACATGACATGAAGCCCACACTGATCTCGGTCGACCCCGAAAAGGCCTTTGACCGGGTGGAATGGCGCTTCGTGACACAAATCCTACAAGAAGCGGGACTGGGCCCAGAGTGGATAAGAGGCGCACAGGCTCTATATAGCAACACCCGTGCCAGAGTGTTAAGACGGATTTCTGAACTCTGTCCTGGCAGCGCAGAAGTTCAGAAGGCCAACCTAATTACTTGGAACAGGGTAACCTTTGGACAAGCCAAACCAATCAGGGTAGCGATCTCGGCGGTCAAGACTAGGTCTCAAGAGGGGTGAGGGTGACTGAAAGTCCGCAATGAGCACACAAAGCAAGGACACTTACAAACTACTCCAAACAGGTGTTATATTAAAAATATATACACATTTATTCCAAGGCCTTTGCAATAATGACCGTAGAAAGAAATCACAATAAAACTCTAGTAAACCAAAACATACCGAACCAATACAATATATATACAAATACAAACAAGTCTAAAGCGTTAGATGCACAAAATGTGTAGTCCACCTAGAAGGGGAGGAAAACAGGCAGTGCAAAATAATGATTAGACCCAGTCCGCCTTCAGAGGCACCTAACTAAAAGGAAGTCCAAGCCCTACGAAGAGTGGAGCCTTGTGCTCAAAAGTACCTGCACACGCTGGTGCCAACGGGCAAAAAGGGGAGTCTCTTCGAGGGAATCAGGCAGTTCAGTTTGGTGCACAAATGAAGAACAGAGTTCCGCGACTCAAGCGCAGCCTCCACTGTGGGCAGAAGCAGAGCGCGAGTACGGAAAGGCGTGCTGTTTGACACCACGGGGAAAAGCTATGGGCTCCTGCAGGAGGGCAACCAGTTCCTAGCTATGCTACTCACCGGTCCCCGATGCAAGCAGACCCAGGCTTCTCCGCGTCAGTTTCAGTGCTGGCAGGTTCAGGAGAGCAGGGGACGTCTCGTCGGCGTGTAGATTCTGCAGCAGCAGAGTTGAGTTAAAGATGTCCCAAACAAAGTGAACCCGCACAGTTTGTTACCACAGCAGGGCAACGGAGCGGCCGTGTGTATCTCAGCCAAATGTACACTACTCACTTCAGACCTGGGAATGCCAAGTGTACGAATCGTGTGAGAGTGACAAGGACTCGAAATACAACACAACCTGACGGCGGTTACAGAGCAAGACTCCTGGGTAGGCTGGTCAGTCTGCTGGATGGCCCAGAGACACTTCCGAAGGCTTACGTGCAGGAGATGGTGAAGATGCCGAGAATAGCTGTTCCCGCTATTCCAAGGGTCGAAGTACCAGTACAGGCCTTCTGGTTCGATCAGAGGTAAAAAGGGTTTCACAGGGCGACAGCAGTGCAGAGGAGCAGCCCTTCAGCAGGTCACCAGCGATTCCTCGGTTCAGCCTCGTGGTTGCAGGATACTTGGCTCCTGTATTCCTTTGTTCTTGAGAACTCAGGAGATCGACATGGTAGTGGCGTTTCCAGCCCCCTCTTATCCACGGTTCCCTTCGCGCCAAAACGGAGGGGACCCAATGGGAGATCGGCTCATCAAACACTCACACCATACGTGGACCTATCACGGACCACGGTGGTCCCAGGCATTCACACCACCCTAGACTCTCTGGCACCCAGGATGTATATTGGTACCAGACATCCCAGCCCACATCCTGGAGGCACACACAAGGCCTGTAGAAGCCCGCGAAAGCATCCGTGTTTTGCGGGAAAGTACATGCCCAAATAAGGAAGGCCCCGGGTCGGCTCGACCTGGGGAAGGTGAAGGGGGCAAGACGGTCAGCGGACAGGACAAAGGAGCCTCGTGGTCTGGCCATTTTGGGAGACAGGCCACCATTTTGGGCTAAGCACGAGAAACGCGCTTAAAACGCCAAAAGGAGCTCAAAACACAAGAAACAATTGCTGCCACCATTCCCGTCCGTGATTCACTTAGACCAATCAGTTACAATCCAAAAAGAGTATCTAGGGCCCGTAGAAGACTAGAGACCCAAGAGAGCAGTAAATTAGTTTACAGTGCCCTCTTGTGTCATGTTGCACGAAAGCCGCAACATGATAAAGAAACTACGGAAAACAGCGTTTCCCGGTACTGACTGTCTTAAGGGCATGTCAGTTTCCCCGTAAGAATGGAGCGAAAGCCCAGAGGAGTGCGGCAGAAGGCTGCACTTCTCTGACAAAGTCTAGATCATGGTGAAAACAACAGCAACAAGTTTAAGGGTTGCCACATGGAAGGAAAATTACCCACAATTACGAAATCCTTCCTAACACTCGCCCTTCCCAGAGTATGGACAGGGGGAACTAATCCACCCCTGGATGAGTCTCTTGTTCAGGTCGGTTAAACATTCTGGACAACCCATCAGCATTGCTATGTTGGACACCTGGCTCAATAGTGAAGTCGAAGCCTTGTAGACTTATGGACCACCTAAGCAACTTTGGATTCTCTCCCTTCATGTTCATTAGCCACTTTAAGGGCTTATGGTCAGTTTGCACAGTGAAGTGGGTCCCATAGAGGTAGGGCCTCAGCTTCCGTAGGGCCCACACAACAGAGAAACATTCTTTCTCCACTGTGGACCATCTGAGCTCTCTGTCCTTAAGCTGGCGACTAATAAAACCAATAGGGTGTTCCTTACCCTTCTCATCTACTTGCGATAGTACAGCTCCTATCCCAGTGTCAGAGGCGTCCGTCTGCACAATAAAAGGTCTTTGATAATCAGGGGCCCTGAGGACAGGGGCCTGGCACAAGGAGTCTTTTAAGCCATTGAAGGACTTCTCACACTCGTCGGTCCAAGTTACCTTCTTGGGTTTCTTCGGAGTGGTGAGGGCAGTCAGAGGGGCAGCTATGGTGCCATAGTTTGCCACGAAGTTGCGGTAATACCCCGTGAGTCCTAAGAAGGCTCTCACTTGGGTATGTGTAGTGGGGGTAGGCCAGTCTTGTACTGCTTGTACTTTACTGGGAAGAGTTTGTATCCTCCCTCCACCTACTTCATGTCCAAGGTAAACCACTGAGCCTTGTCCAATCTGGCATTTACTAGCCTTTATGGTCAAGTGTGCTTTCTGAAGAGCCTGGAGCACAATCCCGAGGTGTTTCACATGGCCTTCCCAGGTGGCACTGAAAACTGCTATATCGTCCATATATGCAAGACAGAATTTGTCCAACCCATTCAACACATGATTCACAAGCCTCTGGAAAGTGGCAGGTGCATTTTTCAACCCGAATGGCATTACCCTGAATTGGTAAAGGCCGTCTGGAGTAGAAAACGCTGTCTTCTCCTTGGCATGTTCTGCTAAAGCTATTTGCCAATAGCCAGCAGTGAGGTCAAACGTGCTGAGGTACTTGGAGGCACCCAAAGTATCCACCAGCTCATCTGTTCGAGGCAAGGGGTGTGCATCTGTCTTGGTGACAGCATTCAGAGCCCTGTAATCCACGCAGAACCTCAATTCAGAAGTGCCTGCCTTTGGAACCAAAACCACAGGGCTGGACCAAGGACTACTAGAGGGTTCAATCACCCCAAGGTCTAACATCTTGTTGACCTCGGTCTTAATATAAGACCGTACTTTGTCTGACATCCTGTATCCCCTACTTTTGGTAGGTACACTGTCTCCTGTGTCTATGTTATGTTTTCAGCAAGGTGTCAAACCAGGCGACTGTGAAAACAGGGGGGAAAACTGCCTAAGCAAACTTTTCACCTCAGCTTGCTGATCAGAAGTCAGGTGAGGGGCCACTCGGACACCCTCAAAGGAGCTATCTGAAGGACCGCTTTGGAACAGGTCGGGGAGAGGTTCAGACTCCTCTTCCTCAACATCTGAAGCCAGTAGCAGTGCTGCGATTTCGACTCTTGGGACGAAAACCTTCAGCCTATTTATGTGGAACACTTTTGGAGCCTGTCCAGGTCTTCCAAGGTCCACTAAATAGTTAACCTCACCCAGGGGCTCCACCACTGTGTAAGGGCCTGACCATTTGTCCTGTAAAGCTTGGGGCCTTATGGGATTCATGATCAGGACTTGCTGACCAGGTGTAACGTTGATGAGGGAAGCTTTCTGGTCGTACCAATGTTTCACCAGCGCTTGTCCTGCCTTCAATTTATCACTAGCCAATCCCATCAGAAGTACCATCCATTTTCTGAGCCCCAGCACATAATCTACTACGTTGGTAGTAACAGGGGGAGTGGGCATCTCCCATCCCTCTTTGACTATGGCTAAGGGTCCCCGTACAGGATGACCGAACAGAAGTTCGAAGGGGCTGCAGCCAACACCCTCCTGTGGTACCTCTCGGTAGGCAAACAGTAAGCATGGTAAAAGAAGATCCCATTTTCTTCTCTGAGGTTCTTCCAGAGCCCCAATCATGCTCTTTAACGTTCTGTTGAAACGTTCCACCAGACCATTGGTCTGGGGGTGGTATGCAGAAGAGAACTTGTAGGTGACCCCACATTCTTTGCACAAAGCCTGCATATACTTTGACATAAAGTTGCTGCCACGATCCGACACAACTTCTTTAGGGAAGCCAACCCTAGTAAATATGCCAAGTGACGCTTTTGCAACTGACTTGGCAGTTACAGTTTTCAATGGGATGGCCTCAGGATATCTGGTGCATGGTCGACCAGCACCAGGATAAACCTATTGCCTGAGGATGTTTGCGGGTCAAGGGGACCAACAATGTCGATCCCTACCCTTTCGAATGGTATTCCCACAACTGGGAGTGGTACCAATGGAGCTTGGATTGTCGAGCCAACCTTACCAGATAACTGGCAGGAGGCACAACTCCTGCAGTGACTTTCTACTTGCACCCCCATCTTGGGCCAGTAGAAGTGCATGGATAACCTTTGCTTGGTCCTCTTAATACCAAGGTGACCAGCAAGGGGCACTTCATGCGCCAACTGCAGGAGGAAGAGTCTTACAGCGAGGGGAACCACCAACCTCCTATGGTCTCCTTCTGTAGACTCTGTGGGCTCACTATACAGGAGTCCACCTTCCCAATAAATCTGATGCGTCCCAGGAGGTTCACCCTCAAGCTGGGAGCAGACCTGTCTCCTTAGGCCTTCCAGAGATGGGCACTCACGTTGGCCTTTACTGAATTCATCTCTATCAGGACCACCTTCTACTAACAAGTCTTTTAGTTCAGGATGGTCGTTGGGGTCAAATACTTCAGGCATCGCCACCTCCTCGTCAGGCCCGGGCGATTGACCAACTTCCTCCACCGCAGTGGTAGGCGAGCTCGGGGGAATATTCTCTTTCCCTCGTCTTGACTTGTTTACTCCTTTCGCCTTGGGTTTCCCCTTCGGCTGGGGCGGCGTATTGGTCTTGGCCAATGCTGCCCGTGCTTGAGACCGTGTGTAGGGTCTGTCAGCAGTGTCTCCTACGAGCCCTAAAGCTCTGAGATCATTGCCTAACAAGACCTTTCCTGGGACGTTTCTCTGAATGCTCACTTGAATCCTGACTGCTGTACCATTTAAAGTAAGATTTACAGGTATTACTGGGAACATGCCGAGTGGGCCGTCAGCCAATTTAGTGGGCATCAGAGTAGCTCTGGCAACTTCCTCTGAGTCTATCAATGTAGAATCCACTACAGTTCGACTGCACCCACTATCCCTAAGAGCTGGAGTATCTACTCCATTGATCAGCACACTGTCTTTAAAGTAGTGCTTGGTATTATCTGGAATCCTAGCATAAGCTTCTGCTACTTTAGGCTCCCAGGAACCCAGGGAAACTAAAACTACCTCAGCTTCTATCCCGCTGGGGAATGAGTCTGAAGAGAAGGATGCTCCTGTCATCTCTTCTTCCTCGTAGGAGGAGAAGGCCAGATTAGCGGAGTGGACCCCCAAAGGTTTAACCTTACACCGGGGATCCCCCTTCACGTGGTCAGTTGCTCCACAAGCAAAACAAGATCCATTGGGTCTGCTTACATAAGGAGGCTTATTGTAACCAGAGTTCTGTTTCGGAGGCTGACCTCCACTACCCTGTGAGTTCTGTTGTGTCTTACCCTTATTTTTCTTTTTGTGGCCCTTTTGAGAAGAAGATTTATCAGATTCTCCACCCTCCTTATCTTTGGACTTTTTCCCTTCCTCCTGCTTACCGGGATGAGTTTTGTCCTTATGGGACACTCGATGTGACACCCATAAGTCTGCTGCAATGGCCAGCTTCTTAGGATCTATCTCCTTCGAATCGGCCAAATGCTGCTTAAGCTCCGGGGAAGAAGATGCAAAAATGTGTTCCAGCATGACAAGATGTATCATGCCTTCAAAGGTAGAAACCTTATAACCTTCGACCCAGCCAGTCAAGTTTTTTAAGGATTCGGTGACATAAGATACCCAAGTACCACCTTCTTTTTTCTTGTACTCTTGGAATCGTTTTAAATATTGGGCCGGAGTTTTTCCAAACTTTAAAATGAGAGTTTGCTTTAACATTGCTAAATCAGCTCGCTCAGCCTTCGACATTTCCATAATGGCACTACAGCCAGAATGGGGCAGTCTGCTGAGTAACCAGGCAATCTTATCAGCATTGTCAACTTCTTGAACTTCACATGCATACTCAAACGTATTCAGCCAGTCCATAATGTCATTCCTTTCCTCATACACACTGAGCAGATCTTTCAGAAACCGTGGATGAGAGGAGACCCCAGACCCATGTCCAGGACCCTTGGACCCATTTGCAACCTGAAGCTTGGCCAGTTCCAACTAGTGATCCCTGTCTTTCTGTTTTTCTGCCTGTTCGATTTTTAGTTTGGCTATGCTGAACTCAAGCTCCTTCTGCCTAAACCGCAGCTCTTGCTTCTTGAATTCAAGCATAGCCTCCCCATCAGCACTGGCAGAGGAAACATTAGACATCTCATCCTCCCTGTCCTCGTGGTCGCGGTGGATCAGTGCAGCGGCAGAACTGTCGGTTCTACCAGTGAGAGCAACCCCACCTCCTTCCGCACTGTCCTCAGAAGTTATAGCGTCAAGCTGCGCTTCTTGCCACGCCACGATTCTTTAGATCATATCCAATTTGGTGCCTTGAGAGGAAACACCTCTCTCCGCACACATCTTTTTCAATGTTTCGGATTTGGAAGCATTTAAAGTTAACAAGGTATTTGTTTCCATACTGTTAGATAGGACTATGGCCTTTTTAAAGTTATACTATAACAATTCACTACGTGTCCTGGTAGGAATAACTTGAAATGCCTTAGTTTGTGCGCAACACTGGATACCTTCAGTCGTATCCCACCGCTGTACACCAATTTGTTAAGACGGATTTCTGAACTCTGTCCTGGCGGCGCAGAAGTTCAGAAGGCCAACCTAATTACTTGGAACAGGGTAACCTCTGGACAAGCCAGACCAATCAGGGTAGCAATCGCGGCGGTCAAGACTAGGTCTCAAGAGGGGTGAGGGTGACTGAAAGCCCGCAATGAGCACACAAAGCAATGACACTTACAAACTACTCCAAACAGGTGTTATATTAAAATTATATACACATTTATTCCAAGACCTTTGCAATAATGACCGTAGCGAGAAATCACAATAAAACTCTAGTAAACCAACACATACCGAACCAATACAATATAAATACAAATACAAACGAGTCTAAAGCGTTAGATGCACGAAATGTGTAGTCCACCTAGAAGGGGAGGAAAACAGGCAGTGCAAAATAATGATTAGACCCAGTCTGCCTTCAGAGGCACTTAGCTAAAAGGAAGTCCAAGCCCTACGAAGAGTGGAGCCTTGTGCTCAAAAGTACCTGCACACGCTGGTGCCAACGGGCAAAAAGGGGAGTCTCTTCGAGGGAATCAGGCAGTTCAGTTTGGTGCACAAATGAAGAACAGAGTTCCGCGACTCAAGCGCAGCCTCCACTGTGGGCAGAAGCAGAGCGCGAGTACGGAAAGGCGTGCTGTTTGACACAGCGGGGAAAAGCTATGGGCTCCTGCAGGAGGGCTACCAGTTCCTAGCTATGCTACTCACCGGTCCCCGATGCAAGCAGACCTAGGCTTCTCCGCGTCAGTTTCAGTGCTGGCAGGTTCAGGAGAGCAGGGGACGTCTCGTCGTCGTGTAGATTCTGCAGCAGCAGAGTTGAGTTAAAGATGTCCCAAACGAAGTGAACCCGCACAGTTTGTTACCACAGCAGGGCAACTGAGCGGCCGTGTGTATCTCAGCCAAATGTACACTACTCACTTCAGACCTGGGAATGCCAAGTGTACGAATCGTGTGAGAGTGACAAGGACTCGAAATACAACACAACCTGACGGCGGTTACAGAGCAAGACTCCTGGGTAGGCTGGTCAGCCTGCTGGATGGCCCAGAGACACTTCCGAAGGCTTACGTGCAGGAGATGGTGAAGATGCCGAGAATAGCTGTTCCCGCTATTCCAAGGGTCGAAGTACTAGTACAGGCCTTCTGGTTCGATCAGAGGTAAAAAGGGTTTCACAGGGCGACAGCAGTGCAGAGGAGCAGTCCTTCAGCGGGTCACCAGCGATTCCTCGGTTCAGCCTCGTGGTTGCAGGATACTTGGCTCCTGTATTCCTTTGTTCGTGAGAACTCAGGAGATCGACATGGTAGTGGCGTTTCCAGCCCCCTCTTATCCAAGGTGCCCTTCGCGCCAAAACGGAGGGGACCCAATGGGAGATCCGCTCATCAAACACTCACACCATACGTGGACCTATCATGGACCACGGTGGTCCCAGGCATTCACACCACCCTAGACTCTCTGGCACCCAGGATGTGTATTGGGACCAGACATCCCAGCCCACATCCTGGAGGCACACACAAGGCCTGTAGAAGCCCGCGAAAGCATCCGTGTTTCGCGGGAAAGTTCATGCCCAAATAAGGAAGGCCCCAGGTCGGCTCGACCTGGGGAAGGTGAAGGGGGCAAGACGGTCAGCGGACAGGACAAAGGAGCCTCGTGGTCTGGCCATTTTGGGAGCCAGGCCACCATTTTGGGCTAAGCACGAGAAACACGCTTAAAACGCCAAAAGGAGCTCAAAACACAAGAAACGATCGCTGCCACCATTCCCATCCGTGATTCACTTGCGCCGATCAGTTACAATCCAAAAAGAGTATCTAGGGCCTGTAGAAGACTAGAGACCCAAGAGAGCAGTAACTTAGCTTACAGTGCCCTCTTGTGTCATGTTGCACGAAAGCCGCAACATGATAAAGAAACTACGGAAAACAGCGTTTCCCGGTACTGACTGTCTTAAGGGCATGTCAGTTTCCCCGTAAGAATGGAGCGAAAGCCGAGAGGAGTGCGGCAGAAGGCTGCACTTCTCTGGCAAAGTCTAGATCATGGTGAAAACAACAGCAAAAAGTTTAGGGGTTGCCACATGGAAGGAAAATTACCCACAATTACGAAATCTTTCCTAACACAGAGTCATCGTCAACGGAGTTGCATCGCCTCAATTCACTCTCACCAGAGGGACAAGGCAAGGCTGCCCTCTTTCACCACTGATATACATCGTGGTGATGGAGCCACTAGCCCAGAGCATTAGAAGCGACAACAGGATAAGGGGTTTTAAAAGACAAAGCAGAGAGTATAAACTTGCCCTGTTTGCTGATGAGGTGCTAGTCTACATCACCCACCCCGCACAATCAATTCCTACCCTCCTAGAGAGGGTAGAGAAATACAGAGCCCACTCTGGGTTTCACATAAACCGCAATGAAACAGTGGACCTCCCCCTGAAGGCAGACGTCACACTGCCAGCCGCAGACCCAGCAAATTGGGGCCTCAAAGTGGCAGGAGAGGACCTACGCTACCTCGGGATAACGATAACCAGACAACTACAGGATTTATTCCGAGCCAACTACAAACCGCTCTGGGCCACAATACAATAAGACCTAGTAAATTGGGGTAAATTGAAACTTTCATGGACAGGAAGACTAACTGCCATTAAAATGAACATCCTGCCGCAACTCCTCTTCCTTTTCCAGTCTTTGCCTATCGTTCTCCCAGAGCCCTTCCTCACCATAGCCAAAAGGGCCTTACTGGTATTCCTTTGGGATCGGAAAAAAAAACAGAATCGCATATAACACATTTATTCTCCCAAAGGAGAAGGGAGTGTTTCGCTTTCCCAGTGTTAGGCAGAATCCAGTGCAGTTCCCTTAGGGAGCACTACACCAGATTAGGACTACAGGTGAGAGCAATAAATCCCCTTTGGTATCAGTCTGTACCACAAAGATTTATTTGGTAGCTGTGGCTGAGCAGTCAGACCTATCTCAAGAGGGAGATGAGGGTTTACATAATAGGCCTAATAGACTATGGCACAAGGAAACACTGACCAAAGCTTGGTAGTTAAAAAGTAGACATATATTTATTTTATACACTTCTCATCAAACACATGTATCACAAGTATCAAGCAAGTTAAATTAAGTCAAGGAAAAATATACACACTCCCTATATGAATTGCAGACCAAGTGAACCTGAGTGAAAACTGAGCAAAACGGCAGAGTGAAAACTACACACAAGGGATTGTCTAACAATTCCTCACAAGGGAGGGAAAACACAAGTTATTCAGAAATAGGTTCTTATACACACTAGCAACACTTCCCATCAGTTGTGAACCAGTTCAGCAAAACAGTGCATCAGTGTAAGCAATACTTAAAATGATAACTGAGCAAAATGGCATTTCACAATGATTATGCAGAGGGATGAAAGAGTAGTTATAAGAAAGGGGTGCACCACACAGTTCGAATGGAGAATCAATCTCGAGAAGGCAGGTCTAACAATCTGACCAGAGTCAATAGGCCTGTGCCAGAGTTAGTGGTACAGGGGAAGGGCCCAGAAGCAAAATGTTCTTTTAGCTGCAGTCCAGTCTTTGGTTAACGATATTTGAAGAGGTGGTTGCAAAGGTTGAAAAGACAATGTTAAGAGAGAGGAGCGGCCAACCCAACAGGTAGGTAAAGGATTTAAAACATCTTTAGCACTACCGCGAAGAAAGGGCGGCCTGGCGGAACAATGTACCTTAAAATGGAGAAGTGGCTTCTGCGGTGGCGGTTGTTCCTGGTAGTTCCTGCAGTTCGGGTGATCCAGCAGAGGAAGAGAGGCTCTCACCGTGGAGGAAGGTTCGAGTTACTGCACTACCCAGGGATGAAACCAGCCGCGGTGCTGCCCAACAAATAAAAGATACGCTCCTTTAAATCGCGGCCCGGGTGGACTGGTTCCTGGCTATCCGGCCTCTGAGTACTGGGTACAGGAGATTCGACCAAGGCAGGTCCGGGAAGGCAATTCGCAAACTGGTTGGCCCCACCAGCTCAAGGGACGAAGGCTCTTGCAGGTGAAGATCTTCTCTCGTCATGTGGAGAAAAGTGGTGAGATGCTGCAGCAGGGCTTCACCAGTGGTTCAGTCGTTGCAGATGTATTTTGGCTTCTCTCCTCTTCGGCTTCTTAGTTCCAGTGGTGACGTCTTGCTCTTCCAGTCCTCAAGACCCTGCTTTTATGCAAAAAGATCCCCATTCATACAGCCTAGCTGTCACTCACACAGCGGAGTGGTCATCTTGGCGGGAGACCCTCCAGCCTATCAGGATAGAGTGTGACATGGGTTGCTGAGGCAACCCTCTCCAGGGGTCCTACTCTCCCTTCCACACAATGGACCCACCCCAGACTCAGTGGTGCCAGAGGAGGGCTTCTGGGTAGAAGCCCACCAAACGGTCAAACAAAGGATCCCCGACCTGGGTTAGGATGGTAGAGAAAGACACGAGAAAGAAGTTATATTAAAGTTCTGGCAAATAAAACCTACCTGAGCAAAGTTAATATTAAAATGCACCGGCGGTATGTTAGAGGCTGTCAGAAAATGTGATAGCCTCGAACAATGGGAAAATCCCATAGAAAAATATTTGCGGTCGAATATTTATGCTAGTAACCACTGCCACCAGCCAGAAACTTTTGAGAGAGGTACTGTAGGGTACACTCTCGAAAAATGAACATAGGGGAAAAACTATTCACCCCTTCCAGTACCTCCATAGTAAGATGGGTTGTACTGGTTTAGTTCATAGGATTTGACTAGTAAAGTCAATGGGGACATTACATGCCCTGGGAGACAGTAGTCAGTCCCAGGGTATGGAGCCTATGTTTGGGGGTCGCTACGACACCCCTGTGTCACTGCACTGAGGGTGTGGTGTAACACATGTGAATAAAGATAGTTCCTATGGGGTTGAGAAAGATCCCCCAGGCATTAAACACAAAAATAGCCTCGAACACACATAGCAAAAATGCCCAAGAGTGGGAAAAAGAGTCTCACTCTGACTCTTAGCAGGTAAAAAGAAACAAACCAATCAAATCCAGCAAAGCTGCTGGGGGACTCTTTAGGTAAGGGAAATTGGCCATACAATGAGAATTCTCCCTAACACCCAGATCTCCACGAATACTACAAGGCGGCACAATTGCGAATACTAGTGAACCATATCCGAGAGTCGACACAACTAAACAGTGGGCCCTCCTGGAGAATGGCTACTTCACCCCAGAGAGAGTGGCTGTGGCCCCACATCCAATCAATTCCACTAAAGGCAGGCACAAGAACACACAGTTTTAGAGTCGCTGTGGACCATATGGAATGTCAAAAACCCAAGCATGGTAGGGAGTACATCTTGGCCATCCCCCCTCGGCTGCATTTGGGCGCCTCCCATTAGAGACTCCATAGTAGATCCAAACCGTTTTCAGGCACAATGTGAACAAGGGTTAGTTAAAGTGGGTCAAATGTGGAAGGATGTGGTCTTTTTGACAAAGGAGGAACTGGAAACAGCGCAACAGGGCCTAGCCATCAAACCCCTCCCATTCCTACAACTAAAGGGGTTCCTCACAGACTCGAAAATATTTTAAACACTCAATCGGGCACGAAAGGCCTTATATCTAAAATATATCAGGCACTTATAGACAGGGGCCATCTGCCACCACCGCTTATAAAAGCGAATTGGGAGGAAGCTCTAAGGTGGGAAAACAATCAAGAGGGGTGGGAGGCAATATACAGACCGGTGTGGAAGTCATCCATTGCAGTACAATATAAAATGCACAACTGCAGGATCCTAACACAATGGCATCTAACCCCCCAACGCTTGGGCAAGATGTTCACAGGCATTTCCCCCACACTGTTGCAGAGGGTGTACCCTGATCAGTACTTATTGGCACCAATGGTGGGAATGCCCCTGCATTCAATTGGTTTGGAAAGAAATCCTTGGGTGGATTCACCAGATAGAGGGCATCCACAGGGAACTCTCCCCTCTTACAGTCCTATTCGGAGTTAAGCAGACTGAAGGGCAGTACGAAGTCCTCCCCCATATGCCCAGAAACCTTCTTCTAGCGGCTCGTGTCTGTGTTACCATAAAATGGAAATCAAACACACTCCCTACCAAAACTAACTGGCTGCGGAAAGCGATAGAGGTTTATGAAATGGAGAGTCTCATTGCCTTGCTTATGGAATCCCAGACACACATTGATACTCAATGGCTCCCCTTTCTCGAATTTCTAAGAGAAGGTACCCTTACGCCATGAACCAGCTTACAGCAAAGAACAATTATAATTATGCCCATCATGTCAGGCTATGTCTCTACCAGAAGCATAAAAAAAGCATAAATTTAGGGCAGAAACTCACTCGGGCCACCAGACTCCCCGTTCGCACTAAACAGATCAGGGATATTAACCTTAACCAGGTTAAAGGCCATTTTCCGTGCACCTCGTCGCAGCTTGTACATTTTCGAAAAAAACGACTCACTTTTCTTACAATGGCAGGTCTTGGGCACTACGCACATTTACTACTTGCAAAAGTAAGAATGTTATTTATGCCATCCAGTGCCGTGCCAGCTTTTGTATGTAGGTAAGACTTCTAGGGAAGTCCACTTACGCATCAATGAGCATCGGTCCAAAATTAGAACACGCAATTTATCGGCTCCATTAGTGATCCATTGTGTTGAAATGGGACACAACCCAGATTCTTTAATCTGGTTTTGTTTAGAAAAATGTTTTGCCAACAACACAGTTCAACTGGCTAATAAATTGTCCTACAAGGAACAAATGTGGATATTTAACTTAAAAACACTCCACAAAGGCTTCAACACAGTGGAGTCGTGGGACTTCAATAGTCGCTAACTAGATGCCTCTGCGTTTTTCAATTTTTAATTTGCCCTGTATTGCTATGATGATTATTTAGTATTCTAGCTCAAGTTACAAAAACTTTTGTCTATATTAGAGCACTGTGGCCAGTTGTTGTCATTTTTGCTCTCAGCTCCCGTGTTTATAGATACCATTTATATCAGATTCTGTCTTCTATAGTCATCTTACGGTAGCCTGGACAGCTGTAGCTAGCGGCCGTCAGTGTCTGTCTATTTCTGGTTTATTGACATTATTTTCATCAGAACATTCCTTTTTTAGTCATTGTGCGGCAGCTTCGGAATTGCTTTGAGACACTGGGACTGACCAATTTACAGGGTCATTCTGAAGCTCTTCAGAAACAATTTATAAATTGTTGGTCTGAATACCGTCCTGAAAGTGGACTACGACTCCCAATATCCACCTGGTGTTCAGTCGTTAGCCCTTAATTTACTCATGCTGTTTTTGTAGTGTTATGGTTATTTCTTCGCTCCATTCTTGCATTATTTTTCTAATCATCTGCGGCGATATTCTTCTTTGCATTATTTCAATTTAATACGGTCTGAGCATTTGTGATTTGTTTTGGTAATTGGGTTCCTTGAAGCACTTCAGAACCAATTCATAAATTGCTGGTCTGAATACCGTGCCTAAACTGGACTACGACTCCCAGAATCCACCTGGTGTTTAGTCAATAGCCCTTAATTTACTCATGTTGTTTTTGTAGTATTACGGTCATTTCTTTGTTCCATTCCTTAATTTATTTCTTAATCAGCTGCAGCGTTATTATTCTTTGCATTATTTCATTTTTATACGGGCGGAGCATTAGTGCTTTGTTTTGGTAATTGGGTTCCTTTTTCTGCAGCCTGCCGGTGAGTGTGTGTCCACCTAGGCCTCGATTTTAACTTCCTTTTGCCAGCTGAGAGGCCCCGCAAGGCCCGTGTTCAGCCCGATCAGCCCCCTTCCCCGATCGTTTCCCTTCCGTGTTTCCCTCCCCAAGCCCGCCTTCCAGCCCGCCCCGCTCCCTGATTGGTGTATCCCTCAGCAGCATCCAGGTCTATCGACCGTAGCTGCAAATTTCAGGCCACTTTGCCTGGAAGCCTGCCGGTGAGTGTGTGTCCACCTAGGCCTCGATTTTAACTTCCTTTTGCCAGCTGAGAGGCCCCGCAAGGCCCGTGTGCAGCCCCATCAGCCCCCTTCCCCGATCGTTTCCCTTCCGTGTTTCCCTCCCTAAGCCCGCCCTCCAGCCTGCCCCCTGCACTGATTGGCCCCCATCTAGGTCATAACTGACTCTCCCAGGCAGCCCTTCTGCCCGTGCAGCCCTGCGGCTAAGGGCCCTAAGGCCAAGGGCGGCTCCAACAGAGGCGGCGTCAAGAAGTGTCAGCAGGTGTCTGCAGGGGAGGCAGTGGCCAGCCGTCAACCATCATCTACGGGTACCAGTAAGGTAGGAGTGGCCTGGATCAGGAGTAGAGCAACTACTCTGCCCCAGATCCTGAGCCACTTACCAAACCCAAAGCAAAGAAGCTAACTGCATGGTATGATGTTTGGATTGCACTGATAGGCCTCTCTCCCACTATACAGGTCTCTCAAATTTACCAGGGGTTCTGTCTCCTAATTGCATTTTATGATATTTAGACTGCATTGATAGGCCCCTCTCCCACTATAGCAGGGGTTCTGTCTCCTAATTGCATGGTATGATATTTAGACTGCACTGATAGGCCTCTCTCCCACTATACAGGTCTCTCAAATTTAGCAGGGGTTCTGTCTCCTAATTGCATTGTATGATATTTAGACTGCATTGATAGGCCTCTCTCCCACTATAGCAGGGGTTCTGTCTCCTAATTGCATTTTATGATATTTAGACTGCATTGATAGGCCTCTCTCCCACTATAGCAGGGGTTCTGTCTCCAAATTGCATTGTATAATATTTAGGCTGCATTGATAGGCCTCTCTCCCACTATACAGGTGTCTCAAATTCAGCAGGGCTCTGTCTCCTAATTGCATTGTATGATATTTAGACTGCATTGATAGGCCTCTCTCCCACTATACAGGTTTCTCAAATTCAGCAGGGTTCTGTCTCCTAGTTGCATTGTATGATATTTAGACTGCATTGATGGGCCTCTCTCCCACTATACAGGTCTCTCAAATTTAGCAGGGGTTCTGTCTCCTAATTGTATTGTATGATGTTTAGACTGCACTGATAGACCTCTCTCCCACTGTAGCAGGGGCTCTGCTCCCCTAATTGCACTGTATGATGTCTAGGTTGCACTGATAGGCCTCTCTCCCACTGTGCAGGTCTCTCAAGCTTAGCAGGGGTCTGTCTCCTAATTGCATTGTACAATGTTTAGATTGCACTGATAGGACTCTCATCCACTATACAGGTCTCTCAAATAATCTAACTGCGCTTAGTACAGTACCCTACCAATCCCGAAAACCCGCCACTACCTAACCCAACTAAATCCCATACCAACAGACCGCTAACACCCTAACCCCCTGACAGTGTACCCTTAGGAAACACCCCCAACCCATCGACAGAAAGCAACACTGAGCCAGAGAACACCCCAGCGTACCCAGAGAAGGAAACCGAGGTCACGACGACCGCACAGCACAGCATACAGGACCAACTACCATACTATGCCTGCACCTAGACTGGGAAATGGCCCGTACCCGAAAAGGACGCCGAGAAAGAGAACAAGACCGAGCAACAAGAGACGCGAACACACAACACCGACAGAACCCACAAGAAACAGCCCCATTGCAAGGAAACACACCTAAAGCAGCCACAACAGGAACAAAATCCACAAGAGAAAAATCCTTATACCTCACACCTTACCTCGCAACAACTACGGTACACCGACACCCCAACACGGAAACCTCAAAACATGCAAAGAATTTCCTGATAGACGTGGAAAAAAGACTGGGGAAATCAAGAGAATGGGAAGGCTCCAACCCCATTACCCCTTACATTGCAAGAACAGAGGGACAACACTGATTCCCACCACGCCCTGCACAATACAGCGAAGTACCAACAACCAGCAACGCCACTCCCCACCCAACAATCGGACCCAAAGAAGAAACCACTGCTGATCCTCATCCAAGTAGCATTACAGCAGAAACGCCAAGACTAATCAGCCCTGTTATCAACTTACTAGACCGCTTCAATGAAGAAGCAGCCGTCGCCGTTCTTCATCCTACCGACATCAATGCAGAAACTCCACGAACAGACAATTACAAAATCAAACAACAAATAACCTCAAAACAAAATCTCACCCAGAGAATCCACTGTAACCTAATAAACGCAAGGTCGATGTCCAAACACTCAACGGAAATATACGACCTGCTGTCAGAAGGAGGCATAGACATCCTATTTGTAACCGAAACATGGCTAGATGACAACTACAAGATCACCCTCAAAAACTGCCTGCCTGAAGACTTCAAATGCATCCAAACAAACAGGAAATCCAAAAGAGGTGGGGGACTAGCGATCATCCACAAGGAACAACTGGCCATCAAAATGGAAGATCCACTAAACATCGACAAATGCGAATCCTTAATACTACGATTTTCAGTAAACCCCAAAACCAACCTGAAATTCATACTGATATACAGACCACCAACCTACGATGCGACCTTCATAGACGCCTTCACTGAAGCAATCACTACCCTAGCCATCAAGTACGATCATCTGATCATCCTTGGAGATTTCAACATCTGGTTCGACGAAGAAACCACAACCACACAAAAATCATAAACTGCCCAACTAGCAACCATGAACCTGCAACAACTAGTCAAAGGAGCAACCCACTCAGCAGGGCACACACTTGACGCAATCTTCGCCAACAGGGATCTCATCACCACGGCACCCCCAATTCAAATACTTTGGAGCGACCACCTCATTATTCCGTTCATAATCACAACGGCCGCTCCAAAAAAAAAGCAACAAGAAAAACAACCCATCATGATGAAAAGAAATTGGAGAACCATAAAAAACTCCAACCTAACCGAGCTCCTAGAATTCAGCAAACCACAAGCATCAACCATGGAAGAAGCTGACCTAGACAAAAAAGTTGCCCTACTTCATATCTGGATCGCAACAACCCTTGACGACATCGCCAAAGAAATGCCTCTCACCCCATCACGCAAGAAAATCACAGTAAAATGGTACACCCCACTACTCAACGCCATGAAAAGGAAAAACTGAAAACTAGAAGCTGAATGGAGGACCAACAACACCACTGCAAACAAAATGAAATTCCTACAACAGATCCGCGCATATAAAAAGGAAATACAAAAAGCGAAGAGGAAACATTACGACAACCGAATCGCCAGAGCACCAAACGCTCAAAAAGAACTATTCAAAATCATAAACGAAATAAAAAACCCGCCGGCCTGCAACAACACTCCAATCCCATCGACGAAACTCTGCGAGGACCTCGGAGACCACTTCAAAAACAAAATAACCTCCATCCAACACACCATACGAAACAATCCGAGTGTTCACAGCTCAAACCCCACCGACACAGACGGGGAACACACAAACAAGCTGTGAAACTTCCCAGAAATATCAGTTGAGGCTTTCGTCAAACTGGTAAACCAAAGCAACAAATCAGGCTCTCCCGAAGACCCTTGGCCCCCGGATATATACAAAACAATTATCAAACAAGGAACCCCCATGGAATACCACAGGAATCGCCTCAACCTCTCAATCTCAACAGGCAAAGTACCGAAGGTCTTCAAAACGGCTTACATCAAGCCACTACTTAAAGACACAACAGGAAATGTGGAGGACCCATCTAACTACAGACCCATCTCCAACATACCCTACATAGCCAAACTGCTAGAAACCCATGTCTACCAAATAACCCAAGAATTCATAGAAGAGCATTGCCTACTAGACCAGGCACAAGTTGGCTTCAGACCCATGAGAGGAACAGAATCGGCTCTCCTCTCAATATGGGACGACCTAAAAACAAACGCAGACTCAGACAAAAGCACCGCCCTGATTCTCCTTGATCTGTCTGCGGCCTTTGACACCGTCAACCACGCCATACTCATAAAGAGATTAGAAGGACTAGGGATAACGGACACTGCGCTACTATGGATCAAATCCTTCCTAACAAACAGAAGAGAAACAATATGGATGAAACCTTGTAAATCCAAACCCAAAGTCTCCATGTGCGGAGTACCACAAGGATCATCCTTCTCCCCACTTCTATTCAACATCTACATGTACCTATTAATCAAACTCATCAAAAAACACGGCCTCACATGCTACAACTACGCCGACGATACGCAAATAATCTTCAACATACAAGACACCCGAGAAGGAAACACCACACTAGAGAATTGCCTTCGAGACATATTCAACTGGATGAACCTCAACCATCTCAAAATCAACCCAGGTAAAACAGAGATAATGATTGTTTCAAAAAAGGGAGGAGACATCAACTACATCCCTTGGCCAAGAGAGCTCGGTACCACACCAGAACCATCGTCAATTGTAAAAATCCTAGGGGTCCTGATGGACAACAACCTCACCCTGGAGCCACAAGTAAACTCTGCAATCAAGAAATGTTTCTTCCTCCTGCGAGCAGCAAAAAGGATCCTACCGTTCCTGTCCTTCGCCAACAAAACACTTACCATCATCGCTCTAATCATGTCCAGAGTAGACTATGCCAATAGCCTATACATGGGCATGCCCGAACGACTTCTAAAAAAACTGCAACGCATACAAAATACAGCAGCCAAACTTCTCCTCAAGCTACCCAGAAGAGAACACATCACACCCGCGCTAAAAATACTACACTGGCTACCGCTGAAACAGCGAATAAAGTTCAAAACCATGTGCATCACGCACAGAGCAATACACAAACAAGGCGCAGAATTCCTAAGCGCCAAACTACGACTACATCAACCGACAAGAACACTAAGATCAAGCATAGACATACGCCTGGAACCAAAACCCTACAACAGGAAAAACTCGGAGGATCGTCTTTCTCTCACCAGGCACCCAAAACTTGGAACGCCCTACCTAAGAATATACGGAATACAACAAACCACCTAGCATTCAGGAAACTCCTCAAATCATGGCTCTTCAAAGTATAACCACTACAGAGACGCACCAGAATGCCCATACACTAAAACAATGATGGAAATAACTCCAACCTCGGCCACTCTCAAATTGGACAAACACTCAAGGCAAAGAACCAACCACTCGACAGAGCATAAGACATCATGGAAAACAGCCGCAAAGGAAGGCCACAGGAGACTGACCACATAACTAGACCCAGACGAAACCTAGACCTAGACTCTCCCGCTCGTACGCACCGGACGAACACACTCAGACCGACAGATGCATCTAGATAGACGTTGGCCTGCGCCGCATGTGGATAGGATTGATCGAAGGATAACACGCGTGGCGTTCGGATGGAGTTGTGAATGTTAGCTTGCCCACACCTGGACCGATCTCTAAACACTAGCCTGCGCCACGTCTAGATAAAAATGTGAATGTTGGCATGACCACACCTGTATGGAGCCCTAATCACTGGCCTGCGCTGCGTCTAGATGGGAATGTGAGGGCCAACAATTACCACACCCCCCAGAACTGCGAGTGCTAGCAATGGTAAAGGTCAGGTAACCCACTAACCAATAAGCTCAAACTCTGCATACTTATCTCACTCAAAAACTCACACAACCATCTCTCGCACAACAAACCGCACGCACTTCACAACACTGCAACAACACATAAACCGGAACAACAGCACACGCGGACTGACTCCGATCCGATACCCGCACCAAAGCTCAGCACCCGTTGTATACTGAGTTGAAGCTGCCAACAGCACACCACTCCTCTCACTATCCTACTCCCTTCTTCAACCTACTAACCCATCCCACCTTTATCCTTTGCAGATCCGACTGAGCGCCTGGCGACCAATTCCGTTGGTGACGGTGCGCGGTACAAATACCTTTAACATTTAACATTTAACATTTGACATACAAACATGCGCAGTCAGACATCTCTCCTGCCTTTAAAAAGCCTTGCTGCACCATTGTGTTTAGCCAGCCATTCCGTGCAGGTCCCCCCACGTATGTGTAGCGTTTCGAATCTCAATCTATTTTGGGACCAAGAGATTGCCATCTGCTCTCCTTCAGCACCTGGCTATTTTACAATACAGCAGTCGTTTGGCAGGTAAGCCTGCGGCCAGTCTCCTCGCTTTGTAAATCACTTTTTAGCCATAGTCCTGTTTATAATTAACTTTGAGGCATCGCCCCCTAGACTGTTGCATCTTGCCTTTGAGCTCACTTTTACAGCGTGACTGTGTGAGCAGCTCTAATTGATTGATTGTGCATACCACACCTCTACATTTTAACACTTCTTTGCCCCCTCATTGCGGCGCGGCTGCATGTAGGTGTTCCCCCATTTCATTTAGGCATTTTAGATGCACATATTGCAGTATTTTTACATTCGGGAAAGCCGTGGGTAATTTCTTGCCACTTAATATTATAATGGAGTTTCTTTGGGGTTGTTTCAGCATTTCGCAGATGGTGTTGATTGTTCAGGCTAAGTTGTGCTGCCTCTTCAAGTGTCTAACATATGCAGCTCTGGATTTCCCTAGACTGCATGGGACGCCCTCCAGGTGAGTTACCATCTCCGCCTTAGTTACAGGCACTCCTTTCTGAACCCAGGTTCCCACTCACCTAACCTAGTGCATTTGGGGTCTCTTTTAGGTCATGTTTGAGTTTTGAATTTTTCGGTGTGACTGGCCGCACTACACTGTATTGGCTGTTACAGCAGCTCGGTTTTTACCAGGGTAGTGTACAACAAGCGCTGTTCAGATATAGACACTGTTATTGATCAGGCTATTCTTATTTATAGAGATATATAATTACATATATGTTTTCTAGTGGTTGCTTCACCATGGCTCTGAAGGTCCTTTTCCACGCTGCACGGTTCTCTTTTGGGAGTCACTCACCCACTTATTCTGGAATACAAAGCTGTTGTAGTGGGATCCCTATGTGCTAACTTTTATTATGGCATATATGGTCCTAAATCGTTTTTAAATATTTAGGCTGCTAGCAGTAGTCTTTTTCTTTCTTTTTTAATTATTAGTTGCAGACAGTCGGCAATATTTGGTCTTTTCATGTAGTAGTTTATAGCTGTTTTTCTTGTGTGTTCCTTTACAGAATGGTAACATCCACCTCCTGAGGAAGACGGTGTGTTTACTACCACTACACGTCGAAACCGGTCGGGAGATAAACTCTACAGGGATGCGATCTTTGCACGTGTTCCTCTGATCCACCCTGACAATAGATTGTCTAATAATTTTTTCTATTGTTTGTAAACACTACAATAATGTGTGTTATTATGGGGACGAATTATGACTTCCTTTTCCCCATAGGTTTTTAGTATGTTTCTTGTGTCTTTTAGCATTTTGGATGTATGTCAAGGTATGATGAGTTGTGTGAGAATGAATGCACCATGAACTGTTTGTATGAGTGATGATGTTTTAGCTGACTTTTGTCATATTGTTGCTGCTGTTTTGCTATATTAAAGTGATTAGTGTATAATTAATTGTGATTTATTCACCAGTTTTCAATTTTTGTATCACCTTAAATAAATTTTGATACATTATTTCTAATAATATCCTTCTCTGGACATATTCTTTCTGTTTTTCTGTCTCTACCAGCCCGACTTTCTAACTTTTCTACGTTCATTTTTTCTCAGTACACTGATCGGTGGCGCTAAGAGCCCATATACAGTAGGAAAGACATTGCATCGCGTTGCCTTGGGTAGTGTTTCCCGATTATTTGGACCGAGTGGACCCGGAAGAAAGGGAGGTGGTTACCGTGGAGGGGGGAGGGATCTCGTTGTTTTCAAAACTGTTAAAATCTATTTTTGTTGATCACGCTCAGCAATGATGATAAGAGAGAATACTGTACTGTACTCGTGTTACCCATGTTGATCACAATAAAAATATATATTTTTTAAAATATTTCCTGGGGTACACACCATGGCGAGGTACTGCCTTTAGATGCCAAGGCACTAAGGACATTGTTATGTATTGTCATAATTCACACCAGCCCCAGAGAATGACATCAAATTACAGGAACTCACCAAATGGCTCGGAATTGCCATTCACTGCCCAGGTACTATATACATGCCATTGCCATGGATTGCAAGGAAGACTAGCTACTCACCCTCTTGCCAGGGATTGTCATTGACCAGATGTACCCCCTGTAATCTGCTGGGTCTTATTCCAGGAGCCACTGATATAGAGCAGCCGTCACCTGATACGCATTGTTTTAAAAATCGACACAGAGTGCTTCAAGGCACTAGGAACATGCGTGAGTAAATGAAATAAATTGTCCTAATATACTGGCCAAATCGTTGAATTTTGTGAATATAAATGCAGAGTGTGTGTTCAAAGATAGGGGGTTGGTGTGTACAGTGGGTGGGCAAATGTGTTGGTGGTGCTTCGCGGGCTTCTGGGGGCAGTGCACATGTATGTGTGGAGGGGCAGGGTGCTTGGGGAGCAATGTGTGTGCATGTGTGGGCAGTGTGTGTAAGCATGGGGCAGTGTGTGTGCACGTGGGGGAACTGTGTGGTGGTATTGCATTCAGGAGACAGTGATTATGTATGTGCCTTATGAGGGACAGTGTTTGCTCAATGGGCAGTGTGTGTTTGGGCGACAGCGTGTGTGTGTGGGGGGCGCATTGTGTGATTGTGGGGGTAGTGTTTGTAGAGAATTTCTTGTAAATAGGGACTAAAACATTCTTGCCTCAAAGTCTCCTGCTTAGAGAGTAAGTGCAAATACGCACCGACAATACACTGTTATCAGTCACTGAAACACTTTCTGGCACAGTGAGAAAAGGAAAGGAACTTTATGAATGTAGTTGCCACCGCACACGATGCTGCAGACGCTTGCACATTAAGCACACACTGCACGGAGCTCATGTATGCGCCTTGCCGAACTCCTAAGCACAGATTCCCCAACTTTGGTGGGCAGGGCCGGCCCCACGATTTGCGAGCACCCTTTATTTTCATATTCAATGACGTCACAGAAGGAGCCTGTAGTACTTGATGTGTTCAGACAAAGTTTCATAAAAAGATGTTTCAGGAGTAAGCCAAGAAACACATAAACTGTGGGGTCCAGTTCATGAATTGTCACGGAAGGCTATTACAATATCAGGAGTAAGGCTTTTTTGGAGCAGCAGGCAATTTGAGTTGAATCAGTTCTAGAGAGTTCTAATTTTGCCAGACAAGGGAAGGTGGAAAAATGATAGGAGCACGCACTTTGGTTAACTACAAAAGCTAGATTTGAGACCAGTCCACACGCACATCTCTGTAGCTTTAGATGGTAGAAATTGAGTTTGCCACAGGACCTTTTGCAACTTTAGTTTGAAATTGAAACTCCATCTGACTTTGGAATGCAGTGAAACAAATTGTGATTGTGTTCTCCTAACTGAATTTTGGAATTTAAACATACACAAGACCAGTTGAAATGGTGGGTCCTTGACAAAATTCAGAACACCTCTAACACAAAAATGCCTTAAACTACAAGGAGGCTTGGTGGATTTTCAAATTGCAGACAATTGAACATGGACTGAATGAAGCCTCTTCTCCAGAAAATTACCATCATAATTGAATTTTTTGAGCCAGCTAATTTTTTACAATTCACCGGCGTGGGTCCAGGATGTTTGATTCCCACACTAGGGCTCCAGCTGTGTGCCCTAGACTAACCCTAACCTAGTACTCTGTAGACACACTATCTCCAGATGACACTAGGACTGACATCCATCAGGGAATATCATCAACCTTATGTTTTCTGCAACCCCCCTCGGGGTATCACACTCACAATGCCTCATTCACAACCTTACGGATTCAGCACTACTCCCTTCACCTCTTTATGTTGGGACACACGCTCATTGCCGTCTCTACTTAATAGTTTTCTTAAATACTGCCTGGTTATGTCTTTACTACAAGGCTCTGTGTACAATGGGAGCTTTATACACACCCACTCCCCCTGTCCTCAGCCTAGCAACAATAATAGGGCACACAGAGCCCTCGAGCAGCAGCACAGTTCCAGAGCTATTTATTATTCTTTTTAACCAGACCAGACTGCATTACCTCAGCCTCTGCTTTCTTACAGGGCTCACACCACGCGTCACTGCTAGTTAACACTGCAGCCCATACACAAGACGGGCACCTCACGGCAGACACAGCCCTCGCAGCGCATGCGCGAGTAGATTAGTGTCCCTGTTTGCCAACAGGAACAGTATACAGAGCCCTTGATCTAAAACACTAACTTTTAGCGCATGCGCATATCTGCGCACGTAACACGCACTGCTTAAAACACTAGTCCAAAGCGCATGCGCACAGCTAAGAAGCACATCATCCAGCCCAGGATCAACCCGGACGAAGCCCCGAGCTCCCCACCATCCCGCAGCGGACTACGATGCTTTTCTCTCCCCCCAGCCCTTTGAAGGTAGGCTCACGCTCTCAACAGGCTCACCCAGGGTGACACACTTTTCTACTCAATACAGCACGGCATATTCCCATGCCACTTTTCCAACATCTGCCCCTCTGCATTTTACAGGAACCACATTTATACGAATTGACCAGTTCAACTGGTCTTGGATTGACTCTGGCCTCACGCAGCTGCACAGTTACACGCCCGGCGCAGCCTTACAACAGCCCGCTCCTGTGCTGGGTAAGATTTAGATGCATGTTTGACCTTGACACCCGCCAGTCTTATGACAACCAGTTGTCATATTTTACATGTAGTAGCAACCTTATGCCTCTCATCCTTTCCCGCCTTTTCTTTTGTTGTGTGCTAGATCTCCAGCCTCTCCAGCGGACATCCCCGCACATACCAGACTCTATTTAGAAGGCCAAAATAAGGGTCTCATACGCACTCCGTGGTTGCATCTCATCAGCCACATTCCAGTCTAAAGTTCGATCACGACCCTTCCCTTCCCAGCCCGGACACACCCAAGGTGAGTCTAATTTTAATTCCCCCACATTCCAGAATACACACCTACATGTGTTTCTGCGTCCTCTCTCTTTTTTTAACTGTTGACCCAGCAACACTTGCTGTTAATATAAAAATTCGAGCAAGTATACTATTTAAAACAGGCCATTTCTGTTTTTCTCTTCTTACACATTATTTTAGGCTATCACAATCCTACTGGCCCAGAAGAAGGCTGTCCACTCAGAAGCCGAAACGTCACTGCAGCAGATTTTTCACCTGCCGTCAGTCAAACATCAGGGATTTTTAGTTCCCGACGTAGACCAAGGATTGGCCACCACCCTACTAATGTGCAAGATTTCACCATAAACAGAACTTTGCTTGACTAAACAAACCAAAAAAAGCTAGGCCACATACCCTTTAATAGCAATGCATTTGAAATGTCATTTTTTCTAACCATAATGTCCGGTTCAGAGTTACCTAACGGCATATATAGAATAGAATGCATTGAATCTTGGCTATTACTGTTTTGGTATCATTGTATCACAAATCTGTTGTGCTAACATTGGATGTATTACAATCCAGTGTTGTTTTACCAGAAGACTACCACATCAGTAAAAATTGCTTTTGTTTACTTGTTGTCTTCGGTTTGAATATTAGGAACCAATTGATTTTCAAGAATGGTTTTCATGTAGAAAGCAATCTCCTGTTAAACCTAGCATTGTTTTCCATTCTTATTTCAGAACCTATGTTTTGTCTCAGATGTGGGTAAACCTGGTTCTAAACATTGTCTCTATTCCTTGACCATATACAATGACAATGATTTTTTCTGTGTTTATATGTTTTTCATTTGATTTTCATTTACAATACATGTAAATAAATACATGTCCCCTGAACTAAGGGATTTAGAAAAGTTGCTATGATTTATTCGAATATCATCTGTTATTTCTCTAAAATGTGAAGATAATTTAAATACTTGCATGCTGGGAATAAGGTGATTATTTTTAACACCACTACAGTTCCCTACAAATAATATAACATTCCACAATTTGAGAATGGTTTAATTCTTTCGGCGGTTACCAACCCCCCCAGTTATACCTGCTAACTGAAGCAAACTGTTGTGTTGATATCAGCTTTTTGATTGCTTTTATTTTTCTGCTGTATATATGTGGCTATATTATCCAAAGTAGCTATATATTGTTTTTCATTCTGATGTCAATTATTTTGAATAAATCTCCAAGCAAAGCTTTTATTACTTTAAGCGACATATCTGCAGAATGTCTCCTGCTATGAACCCAGGTGCCAGGTCAGGGATTGGGCCTGGGCAGACAGTGTAAAATGTAGTTCGATCGAATCAGACCCTTTTTACTGCAAAGGCAGTGAGAGTAAGCAGTTTCAAATGTATTCAAGTGTTAACAAAATCAGCACGGCTCCAGACCTAAAACATTGGGGGGGGGGCTCGTTGATATACATTCAGGAAGTAAAGAAACTGAAATCTGCACGTTTAATTCAGTGGGACCTTCTAAATAGAAGAAAGTGGACAGGACGAATGAGCAATGGCCTTTCAAAAAAAGTATCATCACCATCTGAAAAATAACCTGGGAGAGATTTTCCTATAACGTTGCCAACAAAGTATAAAAGGTGCACACCTTTTAAACCCAACAATCTATATTGAAATATTCCCTGCAAACAAAACCCCAAATAGAAGATATGCTTTGATGACACTCTCATGTGGTCCTGTGGGTGCCTGCCCTGGGAATGGGACGACATGGGCTCAAATGTCGGTGGGCGAACACACGAGCAAACAAATGTTTTCTATAATGCTGACCACAAAACAAGCCAAAGGGGGATGGCATTCGCCCTCTGGAAAAAGGCACTGTCCCACCAGGTGTACCCTTGAATGAACAAAGAAATGCTGCAAATACTCACATAACAAAAGTAATTACTCGCGGCTGAAAAACGCCTGGCAGAAGCAGAACCCCTTCAGCACAGATCCCCTAACCATAATGAACACAACAAGAAGGTACATGTGCCTCCAAAGCCCTCTTTCAAACATACATCTCGAAAAAAATCAAACTCACACTGATGCTAAGGTGAACAAAGGTGTGCGTGAAACCACAACAGGGACCTCGGGCCACAGAACATGACCTGGGAAGAGCTGACGTCTACAGTGTTTCTACTAAATGTCATATATATATGTTTGTACAAAAAAGAGATCACTAACTGCAGTGTGCTACCTTCATTGACTTACATATGAATGTATAGTTCTTTGAATATAGTGTAAAATACATCTCATGTTATATATAATGTACCCGATTGGATTGCATTTTTTTCCCTCTATAATGAACCTACCTTTCGTTTGTTTGATATTTGCCTACAGTGTGCCAAGCATGCGCACACCATGAATGCATGCATTGTGCAAGCACCGTTTCACACCTACCATCTCAAGCACTCCAACGCTTGTGTCCTATCATTGTCAGAAGTGTCTACTACAGCAGCATGAGCAGGAGTTCCAGGTAAACCTGTTTCTTCAGCTTAGCTCACTTTCTTACTGCTGACGGGAAAGTTAAAAGGGAAACAGGATACATCAAATCTGTTTTTTTCTCCAAAATGCAGCTCTTACAGCGATACCTAATAGCCACAACTAAAAATGCAAGTTAAACGACATGAATAATGCATACTTTCTGCAACTGCAATGCATTCAGTATGGCCATTAAAAAAACACTGAACATTACATTTATGTCCCTGAAAGCAGTACTTGTTATTCCTATTAAAGCCCCTGTGCACTTTAAAGAGGAACGTCGACACCTCCACCAGTGTATTTCTTTTGGTGGTGATTTGTGGAATGCTGAAGGCAGCATGGACCGCATCAGAGAGCTTGGGAACCAGGAGCAGGGACAGGGACATCATTTCACCAAAATGCCTGGGGTAGCGGAAGTGACACCACACAACCCTTGACCTCCGATGACATCACAGGAAGTGGTGTAATTTTACCCCTCCTCCAAGTGACATCGCAGGAAGTGATGGCACACCCCCTTTCAGCCCTTGACAAAACTGGAAATGGCATCACATATCATTGTTCCTCAGTACACTAAGAAAAATATGGTTACAAAATCACTGTAATGTGATACACATTTCATACAAGAATGGATCACCATATGTGGCATTAATATCAGTGTGTATCGGACCATATTACCAAATTACTGGATATGGTAGCAGACGTCCAACACAACAACCTGGACTATTGTACATCACTCGGGCTAAACTATAAACAGACAGAGCATCTCGAAGAGGCCTAAACCCCAAAGTGCAGACATCCAGTGCCTGCTAAGTGTCTGGCCACAGACTGTAAACAGCAACTCACTAACACAAGTCCAACCAGAAGACAACCAGAGGCTGTACCACTTCATGCTGAGTCACACTTACCCTAGCATCTTTATATCTACATTCAATGCATTTCAACTCTCGTACAACACATTGCGTCCCAAAAGCTCTCTCCCAAAATCTGTAAGTCAGTAGTACAACCTCTTAAGTCTCCAGTGCCAGCCTCCATAATATTGAGCCTCAAGTACACACCTCAAACCCAGAGCTGTGCTAGTGTTTATGCATGATTTGAAACCATCCCCTTTCTGTTTTGCTTATTTGGTAAGTAACCCACAGTTTTTTGTTGTTAAATGGGAGATTGAGGGGAAGAATGTGTTGCAGGTCACAGTATTTGCAGTTTTTTTTTAATTTAAAATGTAAACAGCAGCAACAGTCGTTGCATCACCCCTAGAAAAGGCTCATTTCATTATTTATTTTGGTCCTTTACATATTGTGTAGTGCCAGCTTCCTCCAGCTTCTAAGCACTGGAACAGGAACTGTACCCATGTTGCAGTGCATCCTTTTGTTCCTAAAGCAAATGCGTTGTCCCTGAGCTATCCTTCCAAATATATATATCTTTTGCTTGAGGAAGCAACAGATGGCTTACTTCAAAGGCAGAGGGCAACTTCATGTAAATTAATTATCTACAGTGTGCCTCTGATGTAGGTCTGGCAGGTGTGGGACAGGTCACACAGTGCCCAGGCAGGATTGGTGGCAGAAGCCGCTGCACAACACCCCTCACATCACAGGCGCAGTGGCTCACTGGATGTGCAAATCAGTCAACGAGAAACACTGATGAGATTTGGATTCATGCAGTGCTGTCACTGAGTACTGCAGGCTGCTCTTACCCATTCCTGGCGGATCCATGTCTTCAAATCGCTGCAAAAATGGCTGTGAATACAAAATGTTGCGGCAGAAATTGCTGCCAAAATCATAAAAAGGATGCGGGGATACCCCTGCAACCCCCGTACCCATTAAACCATTTAAGGGGAGCGGGGGACATCCCCGCATCCCCCGCTCCCATAAAATGGTATAATGGGGTACACCTTTACCGGGTCAAACCACAGCATTTTTGCTGCGTTTTTTTTTACCAGCGACATTTGTGCCGCAATTCTATTACCTGGTAGCTTCCTAGCTAGACCTAGCACCCATTCACTTCCTGTTACTACAGTACTTGCTATGAGCTGCACAGACATCCCCGCCTCTGAACCCAACCATTCAGACATTCTTTACTAATCGACTGCCAACCTGTTAGTGATGGCGGCTTCATGGTTTTTCCTGCATCCCTGTTATTTCTCCAGCTAGTGAAATCTAGATTCCAGGTGAAAAAAGCTGTGGCCCATTTACCTGCATTTACAACCACCGTTTTCAGGTACAACACAGTTATCTGCTCTTGGCACTGCCTCTTTGTCCAGTGGGCAAAGGGTCGTAAGTACAGGTCTAGGGGTAGCAGAGGGGGAGCCAGGGGTAGCAGCTGCTACCTCTGGCAACCCCCAAATTACATCCCTGAGAAGGGATGGAAAAGAGGAAAGGATGTAGGACATAGGCAATTATGTGTTGAGAACACTGTGGATCCGATCGCAGAAACCCATAGTTGGCATAACTTGCAACTTATGGACCTTTAAGCATGTATGCATCAAAGTCAAGCAATATCTTCTTTGCTAAACGATTGGTTTATCGAGGAACAGAGAAATTCATATGTGATTGGGATGTAGTCGGTAAATAACTAGAGAATCAGACTTCTGCGATTACCACCTCATCAACATAACCACGCCCACATCCAGGGTCAGTCTCTGCACAGTCAGCACCCTGAGTGAAACAATATTTGGACCTCCTGCAGGAAAAAGATTCTTCGCCCTTGTACACATGTGTATGCAACACTTTATTGCAACATGACAAACCATTATTTGTTTGCCTTTTCCTCCCTGAGGTGCACTTCATGCAAATATACCTAAAAGAAGATTTGAAGACTGTAAGCAAGAAATATTTATTAAAACGTGAACTAAACAGCAAAAATGTTCACTAAGTAAACATGCAAAAAATGTAATGTATTATACTATTGTTTTTTAAGATTTATGGAAAGACCACTTATGCCATTTTGTGTTGTTCCCTGTTGCATGTGGCTCTGTAAGAAAGGAGGCTGGGTTGGTAGTGGGTTTGTGGGAAAGGCAGATGCAAAGCCTGGGGTGGTGATGGGTACAGGTAGGAAGAACCAGTGTCTCGAGTGTAGATCTGGTTCTATGGGTTTTCTGGTGACATTTGGAAATACGTTTATCCGCAAGAGAGAGCCTAAGATCTGGTAACTTAACGCACTCTGGTTTGGCTGCTGATGTGGGGATGTGGCAGAGCTGAAGAGTTGAGCTTTATCATAGGCTGATTAGTGTTGATGTGGGAAGAGTGTGGGGAGTGTGTGTGTCGTGTAAGGTGGTATAAGATTTTAGAGGAGGGTCCCTTAGTCGACGAGAAGAGGCGGTTGACAAACATAGGGTACATCTAGTGAGAGGGAGGCCATAGTTAACTTCCAGGGAAGTGAATAAGGTGGTCTGTTGGGTGTCCGAAGTAGTATTCATCCCTTTCGGCTTTGTGACGCCTGTTATGTTATGTTATGTTATGTTATGTTATGTTATGTTATGTTATGTTGTGTTGTGTTATGTTATGTTATGTTATATTACAAAAATGTGTAAAGCGCACGGTCACCCAAAGGTATCATGGCGCTGGCGAGGAAGGTCATTGATCCACATGCCCATCTAAAACTAAAAGTCATCTAGAATAAACAGATTTTTAAGGCCTTTCTAAACGCCAAATGATTTGACAGGTTTTTCAAAGCCAATGGGAGGTCATTAGATAATTGGGCTGCGGCCATTGAAAAAGCCTGGCCTCCAATTCGAGAGCGGCAGAATCATGGTAAACACAGCAGACCAGCCGAAGCTGATCGTAATGACCTATTAGGAAGATAACGCGTGAATTTAGCCCGTAGATATTCTGCCCCTTGATTGTGCAACGCACGATGGACAAGGCAGAGCACCTTAAACCCAATGCACCGGGCCACAGGCAGCCAATGCAGAGACTGCAAAACTGGCGAGATATGAGCCCCATAAGGGGATCTTGTTGCTTCCGGAGCAACCAGATTTTGCAGGCGCTGCAGCAGCTGGACAATGCCCTTAGGCTAGGCAAAGTATAACGTATAACGTCTAACCTATATAACGTATAACGTCTGATCTGAATTAGTCTGTTTCACGATAGTCTTTGACAGAGATATGTGTGTGGGTTCCTGGTATGCTCCTATAATGTTAGGGGGTGCCCTCCATTGAGTTAATATTGGAGTTTTAGGTATATAGGCAGTTGAGTCACAGTGCTGGTCTCGTGCTGGTGTCATTTGAGAACGGTTTGGTGATGGGCACATGCTGGTGTTAGTTAAACAGCCATCAATGCCTGGATTACCATGAAGGGGGCAGGACAGGGGCATAATAAGCTTCTCTTCTGCCAAACCTCTCTATGTGGATAGAGCGCTGTGGTGGTGACTGGTGCAGTGCAAAATAACTCTTAACATAACATAAAAAGGCTGGAGCACTTTCAAGCCAGGTACAGCCAAACACACAACACTTCCCACGCAACACATAAGAATTGTTAATGTTACAGAACCAGCCTTCTCTGCCAAAGCTATTGCTAGTTTCCTGCAATTAAATGCACAGTCTTATCATGTAATGTTCAAACAACTGTCAACCACATTCCCAGAGGTTAGGCGCTATATATATGTCACTTAACATAACACCTTAGACATTGACTTTCCTGTTCCCTTTTGCACACTCCCCTTGGTGGATTGATTTGAGGCAGGCTAAGAGCCTTTAAGGTGCTACACAAGTAACCCAAAAAAAAGTAGGATCCTCTGTCCCATCTTTCTCTGCAAGCATTCCTACCTCCCCATCACTTCTTTTCCTTTCAAATGGCTGGCATCAGGGCACTTAGAGAGCTACACTTCCTCAATGTTGTAGTGCTAATTATGTTCCAAATGTGTAATCGGTCCAGACTGCCTTTGCACTGCAAAGCCATAGAAATGGCAGTCAAGAGCTTCACAAATGCCACACAACCTAACCTAGCATCACCCCTTCTACTGTGTAGCGTGACTTTTCTGGAAGTTCAATTTGGAGCACATTAATGTGTGTGTCTACAAGTTTCCATTGAATCCCATTTGGGTTTTTGAAGTGTTTCCAAGCCTATCTACTGCTATTAAATACTTCATAACATAGTGTTTCCTAACATAACATAACACAATTGAACTCTCTGCCGGTTTACATGGTGCATTATATCTGCTTTTCCACCAGATGCCTAATAATTAGCAGAGTTATTATCCTGTTTAATAGGCCACAGAATATATACAGTGCTGAAGCGCTGCAATGTATCCAGCTGCCCAATAAATAATGATATTCAGCGATATGTAATGGGACACTGCATACAGAGTGTAGAATCTCTGCTATTTATTCAGCCGCCTCTTAAACGCTGTATTTCAGACCTATTTAACAGGCTACTGGATGCATATTGTCGGATCTCTGCTATTTATCCAGCTGTCCAATGAATAATTAGTGATGGATTCTGCCCTATTTAATGGGCCAGTGGATACGCAGAGTGGACTTTCTACTCTCTATTCCTACTCCCATTAGGTAGCATAGATTCGGCCCTGTTACACAGATGACTGGACATAGAATGCAGAAGATCTGCTTTTTATCTTTCCACCTGAAAAATAGCATAGATTCAGTCCTGGTTAACGGCCTATTGGGCATACGCTGTGGAATATCCGCTAGATGCCATCCGCCCATTAAATAGCAAAGATTCAATCCTGGTTAATGGCCTATTGGGCATACACTGTGGAATATCCGCTAGGTGCCATCCGCCCATTAAATAGCATAGATTCAGTCCTGGTTAATGGCCTATTGGGCATACACTATGGAATATCCGCTAGGTGCCATCCGCCCATTAAATAGCATAATTAATGGGTCACTGGATGTACTGTTAAATGACTCCAATCAAGCAGTCCCACTAAGTGAGTGCCTTGTCTGGGATTGCTCAAAGGAAGCCCTTATTTATATATTTGTATGTCCAGTTCGTGTACTCTGGATGACAACCCTTATATAACACCGCTCTCTTAGAATCCCCCTGACCACACTGAGCCAAGAAGTAAGTTGGTTTTGCAAATTGAAAAGGTTTAATTTGAGAATTAAACAATATATATATATATATCACACTTTTATAATAAATTAATAATTGATATCACACTTAGACATATGACAGTGAGTGATCAACAATGGATGATGTGATACTAGCACACTGGGTAATTACTTAGGAGTAGTATAGAGGATAAGGTAGCTGAGAATGCTTTATATGGTACAAGGAAATGCAGGGTGGAAAAGAAGCAACACAGGAATAAACTTGATATGATTTCAGCAAAACATAATATAATCACTTTTCCCCTTTTGGCAATTCACCCCCCCTCTATGCAATGTAAGGAGGTGGAAGTGACACACACAGTCTTCAAGAATACAATCACAGTACAATCCCAATTCAGTTCCCCCCTAGCAAGCTTAGATCAACAGGGATGATTTTAAACGCAGGCAAAGTACTTCAAAGGTGGTATGCAAAGAAGGGAAAAATATGCTAAAAATTATTTTAATTCCCTCTAGAGGTTCAGGGTGAGTGATAGCTACTTTAAATTAGTTCAGGATCACTTTAGCAAAGCTCTATGAATGATTGTCAGGTTGCAAATGAATTTCAGCGAAGGAAAGCAAGGACAAATGTTTTTACACGTGGCTGAAATGAAGAAAAATGTCAAATCGCGGCAATTTTTCCGAGTGCGTCGAGCGCGATTACGGAAAAAGTATAAATTTCGTTCCTAGGAAGGAACGGTTCCGGAGATACGGATGATTTCGTGAAGGTAGATTCTCAAAAGAAAAGTCAAGCTCAGAATGACAGATGATAGTTTTCAGGTTTGAGATCACAGAAGGAACACAAGATTTCTAGGATGCAGTTCTCAATAGGTTAAAATAGTTTGAATTAGATTAGTTTAAACTAAAAGATTGGGTTTTGCACAGTTCTGGCGGTACTCACACTATATTTTGGACAGTAATGCCACTTCGCCACGGATCGGGTTAGGATTGGACTGTGGTTCCCTCGCCACGGAGGGTCTCTGCCTGGTTCTGCTCACTGGATAATTCTGCCTTCTGGGTCTGTCAGGCACCGGTTCTGCTCACAGCGGTCTGGTCTGGGTACAGCTCTGCTTTCTGGTCTAGTCTGTGGTTCTGGATTCAGCACTGCTTTCTGGGTACTGGCACAGGGTACTAGCCAGAATCAGACAGCTCAGCCTGGCTGTCTGAATAGTTTGGTTTGGTTGCTAGGTTTTGAAGGCCTGCTGATAGGAGTTCAGCTGTTGGGTTCTAGAGTTCTTGGAGTTTTGTTCTGGAGTGAAGAGTCTCTGGATGTGAAGTCTGAAGTCTGGATGTGGAGTTGTCTGTCAAAATTCTCCGCAGAAAGTGAAAAAGAAAGTCCCTATCTGGCTTCCAGTGACTCTTTTTATGTGCTTAGAAAGTGGGTGGGTTGGCTAATTCTGCATGCCCAACCCTCTCAAGATTTGATAGGTCAAAGTATTCTTTGGTCCCTGATTTGAGAAAGGATAGTGTGTCAGAGTGATGTCAGCCATTTACGATCTATTGAAGAAACGCCCCTTTGCTTTTACCTTAGAAATCATTTTTCATAACTACACATATTTCCCAGATACACAGTTATTTGACATTACATGTACACATTACAGATTACTTAAGGTACATTCTGGCCCAACTCTGATCTTCCTGGGGACTTGCATTCAAAAATGACAACTTATTTATTTTCGTTTCTAGTTGATTTACCATTTTCGGACGTTTACCAAAAATGGCACACATGTACACCGCCTTTCTACCCATATTCCATTAATTTACTAGGTCTCTAGCATAAACACAGTGTCTATAGTATTAATAATTAGCGGGGTTTTGGCTCAGAACATCACAGAGCGACCAGCCTAGTTTTGAACTGGGAGTGAATTTGTCAATTTAAAGATCACAAAGTTGTACATTTCTGTCATCTGGTTACAATTAGTTATCAGTGTTTTTATAAAACATATATTTGCCTTCAATTCAATTCACAAAAAGTGTCTGGGTCCGCCCCTAGAAACTTGGGAGTCAGGAATCACATGTCTCTTCTGCCAGGCGGAGCTCTGTTTACAGTCCATGCCCAAATTAACATACCCCATTCAATTGCAAGAGTCTTATGTGTCGGCTGAGGTTAGCAGGCCAGGGGGCCACTCTGCATTTGGTTAGCATGTCCATGTGATCTCCTGGCTTCTTGTGTGTAGTTCTGAGGTGAGAAGGTTTCCCAGCCTCTTGCAATGTTAATTGAATCAGCCTGTCTTCAGGGAACAGCAGGTGTTTAAAAATGTTTTAATTAACCAAAAAGGCTTTGAAGTTTCCAGCTGTCTCAGGAGGCTGATTAGCTGCTGAAGTAGCAGTTCACCTGTCAGAGTTTAGACCGCTAGCGCCGGTTTGAGGACAAAGCTGGTACTGCATCCCCATGATTTTAGCAACTTTTTGACATCAAGAAAATGAATTCCCAACAGCTCTGGGTTGCTTTTGGCAATCAGCCTTGCCATTCCCAATGGTTTCAGGCTACTGTGTGTGTAGCCCAATGGTGGTTTTAGGCAGTGTCCTCCTGTGCTCACACCATAGGCAAAAATGGGTGGCAGCCTATTCTTCATGTTTTCCCTGTGCATTTTCTGGGGAGTTCTGGCCATCATGATGTTTTCAATGCCAGTAATGCACAGTTTTTGTGGTAGGGCTCGGTTGCATGGGTAAAACATCCCACAGTACCAGGCAGAATATCTGATATTTATTCTCAGCCCATTAATTACATAGATTCAGCCCTGTTATTTATCTCCCCACTGAGTGTATTAGTTTCACAGACCTAGCATGGGACAACTTGGGATCTCCGTGTGTGCTCATATCATAGTTACTTCAGCATTGTATGTAGCATTTACTACAGTAAAATTTGCCGATTTATAGTGCTGTGAATGACAGGTGTAGCTATTGACAAGCTCAAAAGAACTTAATTCCTTAACCTTGGAAGAATAAATGGAGGAGTTCATGATCATTGGAAATATGTGACATCGAGGATACACCCAAAATGCAGATTGTGCTTGGTGACCATATGTGTTCTCTGTAAATAATGAAAAATGTGTTTTATGGTATGTATTGCACACAATTATTTTGCGACGGTGCATTAAAAGGGTGTGTATGCATTTTCTGCCATACATACAGGTTACCTAACTGTCAAATGAAGTGTATGTCAGTAACTGGATCCAGCAAAGACCAACTGGGATTTCCCACACGTCTTCTATGGTTTTCTCTGCATAAAGTTGCTCAGAGATGGGCGTCTGTACCTCTACTGAATCGCTACCAAGTACAGTCTGAGGGTGATTTGATTTTATAAAATGAACACCATTATTAAAACCGATATGTCATAACTGAATCTAGAAGAAACACTTTCTCAGATGCCAATTGCAAGTTTCACTGGCATGTGCTTTTCTCAGAGCTGGCACAGTACTCCTTAAGATATAAAACACCCTTTAATGACACAACTTTCTTTATTTGATGATAGGGTGTGCTGTAGGATATTTCACATGGCTATTTTCAAATGGTTTCTGCTGGATCCCGTTGCTGATATATTGCTCTTTGAACACTTGTGTGTATGTGCGTTGTAAATCCCATATCATATCATATCTGTTGAACTGCCATGAACAAAGGTTTAGTGGTGATGTTTGTCCATCCCATGAACTGGACCACTCTCAGTCTCCCAGTCCATATATCTGCAGAGAGTCAATGAAACTCCACTCTTTACATTGCTAATCACCACCCACCTTTGTCAGTTCTCTTCTCCACTTCTCACTGCCCATCATTCCCTCACTCCCCCAGACCCTATTGGCAATGGCTGAAACAAAACCCTCACAATTGCTGCTGCCAAGGCTTGCTTTGTTTTCCTGCAGCACTTCTAACGGTGGTCACTGTCTTGTGCAGTCCCAATTTTGACACTTACGTCCACTGAGGCACACAGAGAGAAGATGACATGGACAGAATTATACAATTTCGGTACTGTGGGGAGTTCAGCTCTACTGGTTCCAAATGATACACGTGTGCCTACAACACTTTTGACACAAATATGAATTGTCCAAAAAAAGCAACAAAGAAAATCAAAATGGAATTGTCAAATGAAGTAAACTTACCAAGTGGCCCCCTGAATATTGATTATGCATTGGCTGTACATGATTGGCATAACACCTGCTGCTTAACCTATGGACAGAATGAGAACATCTTGTGTCTGTGTTTCAGAGATTGATCCCACAGGGAAGCTCCCCATCTAACAAGCAATGTATCATGTGTTTGACTTTTTTTGTGAAATAATCATAAGTGAACCTGACAAAATACAATAAGTTTATCAGACAAACATTTTAGGAAAAACAGGCATGGTTCTCTTTTAGAGGATGCATGAACGGAAGAGAGAGTGCATATCTTCAAAAGGCAATTAAGTAAGATAGGTGGATTTGAACAATAGAAATGGATCCATGCTATTCTGCAAAGAGGAATGTCTAATGGAAGGAAGGTCACATGGTGGGAATTAAGGTCTGGTAAGTTGGCATTATGAAACAAAAAATACATCCAAATTTCAATAGATGTAATAAACTGCTACATTTGAAAATGTTAGGTGCCTGCGGGCAGCTGTTGGCACTTGCACTTTTATTAAAGTACATGTTCTCCAGTCTGATGATCAAGAGGTAAATATGTCAAGCATGGGGACATAGCAAACTGGCTGTCAGGCACAGGGATGTCATTGCGACCCCTTCTGTTAATTTGTGACCCCAGCCAATCCAGTTGTAACCCCTGTTCTGGGGCGTGGCCACAGGCACAGCGCGGCAATCCACGCCCGCGCCGTGTAGCTTGGGCTCTTCGCCTCCTCCATTTCATTTCATCATACCAGCAGCAGCACGTGTGGTGAGCTGAGAGCCCTGGGCCTGCCTCAACTCAATGAGGTAACTTTAAAGTTTACTTAGTGGAGGGATCACCCTCCCCACCGATTGTCTCGTTGGCCTCTAATTTGTCTCCTTTGACGCACCTTTCCCTGGGTGGCTTTTTGTGTTGTAATTAAACCAGATTGTAACACTGACCCCCCTTCAATGTGTGTGTCCCTTTTGTGAGCGGGGAGCGATGTTGGGTCGAGTGACAGCATCACAGCTGAGTCCCCACTCCTTCCCCTGTCGCCCCTTCTTTTGTTCCCTCTCTGTCACTGAACAATTGGGCTTTGGGATTTGAGCATCAATAAAGGTGATCCCTGCAGGACTTAACAGGTAGCTTTTCTTCTACATACTAGACTGCGTGTTCAGTGGAATTGTTGTTCCCTGGGCTCTGACCATGAAGGGAGAGCCACATACGACTAGCCACCTGATAGGCCCGCACACTGATGCTTGTAAACCCTTCTGGGCCTGCAACCCCCTGAGCCACAGTCCGTGCTAGCCTCATAGCCGATCCGCTTGGCACTGTAGTGTCCACACTCCCCGAGTCTGGGATTTGCACATAGGACAGTCCGCGCCGATCCTCAGCACCCCCTAGCTGCACACACTGGCAGTTTCTGTCTATGACAGTGGAGTCATATCCATTTTTGTGGTCCTCATTTCACCCCCTGCCTCATTCACTCAGCACTGCCAGGGGGCTGTGCCGCACAAGCTACAGCGTTGTAGGTGGCCCCTGCATGCACGAGATATGTGCCAGAGTCCCCTGGTGTTTACCAGCACCAGAGGAGTATGTGTCATGTCTGGTTAGTTTATCTGCAGCGCTCCTGCAGCCCATTGGTGCCACCAACCACAGATATTTTAATGGATATCAAGCCTGCTTCAGAGCTTCATTAGCTTGCAGACATATTAGACGCCGCACTCTACTGCCTCCCATGTATCTATTTTTAATAATGAGTGCACCTACTGTTTCTGACATGCCATTTGATACTAGCCCACACCTTTCAGTCTCCAGCCCATAAGATGCAACCTGACCAAAGAGGTGCCCAGAAGAGTGGGAAATCCGAGGGGGGGAGACCCTACTTCTTCTAGACGGAATTGTACGATCGGACCGAAAAAAAAGGTCTGACTGTACAAAAAGTGTCTGAAAAATGCTAGCACCAAAGGTTTGAACCTTTGATGGTAGCATTGTAGGTAAATATAATTAAAAAAAGATTGTGGGGGTGAGCGGGGTGTTGCGGGGGACACCTCCGCAGTACACCCGAAAAAAAAAGTAACGGACCCTGCGGCGCCGGTTCCCGATCACAGAAGTGAATGGGATCTGGCGCCACAGGGACACAGCGTGAAGAGAAGGTAAGTAGGGTTTGTTTATGTTGGGGGTGTGGGTGGGGGTGTGTTAAGGGTATGGGTGGGGTGTGTGCCATGGGTGTGTTGTCGTTGTGGGTGGGGGTGTGGGTGTGTAAGGGTTTTGAACGTGTGATCGCATTGGGAAATGTACAAACCTTTTGTGGTGCGTACATTTCACTTTCCGGGCGCAGGAAAATCAGCCGCAGTCGGATCCCTTCTAGACTACCAATGCCAGTGATTCATGCGGTTGGGGGGGCTTAACAATAAAACCGGCTAAGGGGTAGCTAAGTCCCATCACTCCCAACCCCCCCGAAAAAATTGCTTGTGCAGTTGTCTGTCACGGGTGGCCCCCGAATACATAGAGAACTTGGACAAGGAAGAGAGATGATGAGGTAATGTTTCATCTTTTGTCATCTCTAGCACCCCAAAAAGATTATGAAGTATATGGGCTGCTGAGCTATTTAAAGCCTGCACCTATACTCACGTGGAAAGATTCAATCGTTGCCTTCTTTCAAGCTCCTGTGTTATGTGTCTCTGCGAGGTATTCAGGTTGTGCAGGATCATATTAGCAATTCATTTTTCTGTGGGTCTTCCACTTATTGGATGGTCTGGCAGAAGGTCAGAGCCCAGAAAGGACACATAAGAGCCCAGGCCACCAGTCACAGCTACTGTGAGGTTTAGTACGGGAGGGATTAGGGAAATGAGGAGATCCGGCTCAAGACGGAGAGAGAGGGGGCGGCAGTTTCAGAGGAGGGAGCCAGCTGAAGAGAGGGAACAGCACCCGCTCCCTGCTTTAAGAAGCGATTGAGAAGCAGAAAGTTGGAGCCGGAGGATCGGAGGGATCTGGAAGGAGAGTATTTGGTGAGAGCAAGTTGCAGATAGTGGTCCATGGCCCCAAACAGCCTTATGGATGATGCAGAGGGATTTCAATTTGATCCTTGCAGCAACCAAGGTCAGTGGAAAGGATGTAGGACTGGCAAGATACAGTCCCTGGGCTTAAGGACAAGGATAATACTTGCAGCCTTATTCTGGATTTGCTGGAGGGGGCTGGCAGAGGAAGAAGGTAGTTTAAGAAAGAGGCTGTTACAATAGTCCAGCCTGGAAAGTAACCAAGCTCTGGTGACACTGAGCTTCTGGGGGAAGTGAGGAAAGAGAGGATGCCCTTGAGAAAGTAGAGTTGGAAGTGGGCCTTCTTGGCAAGGCACAAGATGTGAGGAACGAACGAGAGAGAGGAGTCGAAGATAACTCCAAGGTTCCTGGTCTTAGAGGAGGGGGTGGGGTTAGAGCACATTGAGGGTGGCCCCAGTGAAGGGAGAAAGGAGGGGACTGGAGCGCTGATAGGAAGAATCTCAGTCTTGCTGGGATTGAGACAGAGGTCATTGGAAGTACACCAAGAATGGATAGCAGGCAGTCAGGAATGGCAGAGGAGGTCGGAAGAGATACAGAGGGTAGTCTTAAGAAGAGTTGGCATCGTCTGCATAACACTGGAAGTATGGTGAAGCAATGGACATAAGGCCACTATCTCAACAACTGTGCCTGCCCTCATATAAGCAGGTATTACCTTTGGTGGAGCTATGGGCCACAGTATAATTTAGGACCACAGTGTTCATAATGCTTCAATTGTTCTTAAACCGTTAGCACACCATTCAGCAACGATTAGCAATTCCTAACCAGAAAGATTTTTCAGAAATATCAATCATATTAGTTGCCACGGCAACTCACCATGCCAATAGCCCGTGTTCAACTGTGATCTTTATTTGTAAACCTTATCTAGCATTTTATTTATGTCACTAATTCAAATTAATGTTCATTTGGGAAATCAACACATAATATAATTTAGAACTATTGTGTTCATAACGCTCCATTTGTTCTTAAACCGTTAGCACACCATTCAGTAACAATTAGCAATTCCTAACCGGGTAAGTATTTCTACCAGTTGTCATGGCAACAGCCTACGAATCTTTTTAGGAACAAGACATCTGCCAATATTTATATTAAGTGCCTTATACGTGATGTTCGCAATACGCATTTATAATGGGACCCACTCTAACTCCAGATTCTTTACTATTATACATCACGCCGTACTTTTGAGCACATATATTTTGTATTCTATTCGCAGTATAGGCTCATACGGCTGAAAGCGGTATTCTCTGCTCTCCGAGCCCATAACATGGCGCCCATAGTAGAAACTGCAGAAGGACCATTATGGTCGCTGTGGAGACCGTAACCATAACAGTTAAGGCCACCATTTTCACTTTGCCTTTCGAACGCGGACAGATTTGCACGGTGGTCGTGCCTGAAACAAAGAGGTAAGAGACTAGCAGTAGTAACCTGCACCCTTGGTCCTCACGACACGCGGAACAATTAATAAGAATGAACTTGCCAATTATTTATTTAACAGTGTAATAAGGTTCTACAAGTACGATCTAACGTTATATAAATAATAGATTCCTCACGCAGCCTTCTGACCAACTGAATGGCACTAGAAAAAGCACTAGATACTTTAAACCTGTTTCCCGTCTAATTTTACTTATGGGTCTTTTCAAATTGGAAAGTAGAAATCAAGTCTATCCTGACTTATATAAACACGTAAAATGTAAATAATAATTCAGTAAAATTAATATCAAACTAATTACCTAAGGTTTACTTGGCAGGCTGGGATTGAGCCCATGACTATTTTTTAGTTGCTGAAAAGCCACGTTACGAATTATAAATCAATACTATAAGGTAAGACGAAATTGAAAGTTGAAGATCACTTATTATTTGCTTTTAATTTTGCAACCCGATACCCAAAAGACTAATGAACTCATGAAAGATATTTTTTTCTCTTTTCCCGTTCTCCCATTGTTATTGTCTTTTGATATTTATGTCTCTCACTTTTTCTTTGTTTTTAATGCGACACTGTTTATCCATATCAATCCTCCCCAAATCCCCCTCCCTTGATGTCTGTGCTAGATACGACACTTTTTTCTTTGCACTAACTGTACATTACCTAATGAATGTCACTGATTGTGATTTGAATGTATGATGTTTCACTAACTAGCCCTGATTTTAAAAAGACGGCTGAGTCTGTTGAAACACGTGTCATCATAAAGGGCACTCGCTTATCATAAATACAGTCTTAAAAACCGGACTTTGACTAAGTGTAGTCTTTCTATTTTGCATTTGGCGCATGAATGGAAAAAAGTAACCATCTTCTCACTATCAGTTTACAAAACGGAGTGGAGGAACCACATTTTCTCCGTTGTTACACAATTCATGCGACTAATATCAGTTTCTGTTAAGAAACAGAAGGGTGCTGAGGTCTACCTTAACAAGTGTCCTTTGTGAAAAGGTTCCTCAACCGATTATTTTTAACACAATTAATGTCCCATATTAAAGGTTTTTTTTCTGTTCCAACCCAGGGTCCCTACTCCCAGCCCCTAAAGTGCCATGGCACATTACAACTGAAAACATTTAAAGGCTCTAAAACTATCCCTGCTCTGGGGTGAGTGGTGAGGTCACCAGTCAGCAGGTCTCCTCCAGGGGCAAGCAAGATAGATCAGTAGGAAATGGGACCAAGATATAGCGTTTCCTGGGCTTGGGACTGAAAAGCTCCTTCAGTTGAAAGACAGGCCCAGGTAGGGAAACTGCTGCAGCTCAGCCAAAACTCTTCTTGTTCAGGCATTGAATTACATTTTACTCAAGTATCTGTCTTTTATCTATTCTTTCATTCTGTACCTGGGTTGTAGATGTGTTCTGATTTGCAGAGGAAATGTTGCCCATTTTTCCTAGCCCTCCCAACCAAAAGGGTTAGCATAAACACCCCTCCTCTTAAAAATGTGTCTTGCAGTGACAATTCTCACATCTTGTCTCTGTGGAAAACTGTGAAATATCAGTTTTGCAACAGCTTTCTAGGCAGGCTCTCAGCATGAACTGCTAGTAAAGCACCCTATTTTTTAAAGTGGGACGTTTTTGTAGCCTACTGGTACAAAAACACAGGTCTCCTTTCCAACCCATCACATACAAATATTACCCAGTATGTGTTTAACAGGAGAGCCATCCTCACCTTGCTAAATCTAACTAAAAGCAATTTAAGGGTGAATGGGAGAGGCCAATCTGAAATCATTTGGCACTCCAAAGATGTCCCGTCTGTGCTTTTGTAACAGATCAGTCGATGGGGTAGGAGCGAGGAGGGGTTAAATTGTTTTTATTTGCTTTTAATTCATTACAAACTTACAGCCATTCTATTTGAAAATTAATATCTTAACTCTAAATCATACCAAGAAAATATTACTTTGTGACTTTGTGGGCTTAACATTAAAATCTTCTCACTATCTTTGAAAAGATGCTCTTGTGAATGTTTTTGATTTCTCAGATTTGCCCTCCAGCCTATGGCAGGAAAGTGGGGTGCGACAGCATCCAGCTTTGCACCCACACACCCTGCACTCCACAGAACAGTGACCTCAATGGGCAATTCAAAGGAAGGAAAACACAGTGGCCCTCATTACGACCCTGGCGGAGAACCATGGTGCAATTTGCACCATGGTCCATGGCGCTAAGCTGCCAACTCCGCCATGGTGGTTGGCGGACTTACCGCCCCATTCCGACCTTGGCGGGGCGATAAGTCCCCAATCCCCAATTACCCTTCCCCATTCCCATTTTTTTTCCCCATAGGGTATAGTGGGAGTGGGGAAGGCGTTAATTACGCCACCGTAAATTACGGTGGCGTAATTAACAACAAGTCCCATAGCGCCATGGATTTTTCCGCATGCAAAAAGCAGGCGTAAAAATCACCATGGCGCTACGGGAACTCGTAGTCAGGCGGAAAGGTACGCCATGCATTACGCCGGCGTAAACCCCTTTCCGCAAGGGTCGTAATGAGGGCCAGTCTGTTTACATTTCTAGCACTCGGGAAAAGAAGCAATGTACCTTTATATTTTTTATAAGCATGACAGTATGTGCGCTATTTTGCCTCAGGGGGTGATTTTTAGATAAGTGTCTGTATAGCTAGTTTACTTTGACGTGTGAATTTACTAACAATCCGAGTGGACCCCATATACAGACTCCCCTTCAAACCTTACTTAGAGTATGCACCTCGCTACCACAGTAAAAATCCCTATGATTGCGAGCGCTGGGCACCCGCACATATACAAGCAGGTGCCGTGACAACTTAGAGACAGAATTCTAACTGCGCATGCGCGGTTCTTAGACACTGGTCTCGCGCGCATGCGCACTCCCTAAATTACACGCACAGCTCAGTTCCTCCACTGAAGCTACGTGAGCAACAGCAGCCGCGGAGCGACACATAACGAACTCGAGCCAACATCAAGCGCCCCAGGTAAAGACACAAAATAATGGTAGACTGACTGTGAACAGGAATAGCAGTACCTTACATTCTGCCCTCCTGTCCACCAGTCCCCCACCGAAATATTAGACTCCTTCATATGGACTGGACAGCCCGCGCACATCCAGCCCCACGAGTCCTCTAATGCCATCACACTAATCAATTACGATTTCTTTTCTGCTTGTTGCAGGGGCACTAGGCAGTCCCTCACAGACGGTTTTGACGCAGATCCAAGGGCCCTGGGACTGGGAACACAACCGCGCCTCTTGACCTGCACTTTTTCATCTAGGCTGCAGGCACAAGGGCTCCCCCCTGCCACTACCATCGCAGAACCACCCATTTGAATGCACTTGTACGTGCGCCAAGGTAACCGGGGCTCCCTCATATGGCATATTTTCTATCAGCCCACAATAGTAAGAATATCAATGAGACACACATTGTTGTCCTCTTTTTCTTTTGTTTTCTCTCTTTTGCCTCTTCAAGCACATTCTTTGTCGAAGAAGCTGTGTCAGCAGATCCGCCAATATTCTACTATCAAACCCGCTGAGAACGGCGGTTTCACAGCCCAATTGTACACTGTGCCTCCTACCACGTGGAGCCAGTCTAAACCCAGGACACTTGTCCAGGTCAGTAAGTGAGCCACAGCAAGCCACAGGACAACTGTATATGTTGTACCCCCATTTGGTCTTTAATTGTTTTAATGCATGCAGGTCACACTAGCATTAGACTCATCCCTTTACAGAGATGCACCTAACAGCAAGTTTGCCCCGCACTTTTATGTATTTTCTATTTAATACTTTTCCTCTTTTACCACACACAGGGGTGACCAAGTCAAGGCCCAAGAAGAAGGCTCTAAGCCGAAACGTCACGGGACTACATAATTTTGAAGGCTTTACTTCCTCCAATCCCGTCCATAAGTTGATCTGTCTCTAGACGTAGACCAAAGACTAGGTCCCTGTTTCTCTAAGAATTTACAGACGCCAATTGTCTTGCACTTATTACTTACTCAAGACAAAAAACTTTGTTATTGATGGTTCAAGGTTTTCCCCTTTTTTTCAGTTTTTTTCATTTGTTCATTTCTCTGTATTTGTCAAGTTTTTTGCCACAAATATGTTTGTTTTCTGTTCCTTTCTCAAATGCATTTCTAAAAATGAGAAAATGAATGTATTTTGACGAACGATGTACCTTAAAAAACACCTATACATCTTCTTGTAAAATCAATTGCATAGAAGATGTTGTGCAGTTACAAGCACTAAGTAATCCTTTTTCCCTAAAAAATAAAAAAAAATTAAAAAAATGTTGCAATTCAAGGGCCTCTTTTGCTCATCTTTTTAGAATACCCTCTGACAGCTAGCCAAGTAACACAGCTGATGTCAAATCCTATTTTGCATGCAAAATAATCACCCTTTACCAAAATGTATAGGTAAAGAGACCTAAAGACAAGTGGCAGGACGCCTCCCTACTCGTTCCTCTGGAAAAGAAGGGCAGGTTTCTAAAAAGAAGGCCATACTTCCCAATTGGAAAAATAAACAGCCTTTCTTTTCACTTCCAGATTCTGTGGGGTGGGGGGGTACATCGTATTGTTTCCCCCTTCGTACCATTGTGGGGGATTAACCCCCTAATGCCCCCATTTCCTACGCCCATGATTTTCACACTTGTATGTAAGGCATGCCATTGTGGGCGCATTATGCTTTTTTGTACATCTGGTATGTAATCCTGGCCTTCGATATGCCATTTCCAAGGGTGGCAGATGCTCCTAGCTGTACAAATGCCCCATAGTTTGTGGGCACATATTCTTCGCTTGTCTATTGATATTGAATAGATTGTCTGCCTGCCTGCATATGAGACCTTGGAGCTTGGACATTGGAGCTAGCTGCAGTTTTTTCCTCTCTTCATGTGTGTGAGTTTGGTGAGGTGGTGAGAGGCACGGATCTCATGGAAACGTGTTTCTTGCTTTGAACAGTGTGCTGTTTGTATTGAACTTCCATCCACATTGTAGTCCTTCAGCTGGTGGAAGTCGTCATGTTGAAGCTCCATTGTCCATAGGTGAGGTTTTGAAAAGTGGTGTTTCGTTTCCTGATGGGTTTGTGGAAGTGGGCTGAGGTGTGCTGGTACGAGCATCGAAATAGCGCAATCACCTTGGTATTTGGAACTCAGCCCACTATTCCCTGGGTTTTTGTGGTTGTACTTCTTTCTGTTGTCCATTTTTCTTGATTGGAGTAGGTAAGAGATTTTCTGTTTTTCTGAATATGAGGGAAGACGATTTTTGCATCTTCTTAATCAATCTCAGTTTATGTGTTTTCCCAGTCGGGTCCATGTTTCACAGCAAGACTCTATGCACAATGAAGAAAAAGCTTTCCATGGAAAGGGATCATGACAATAGTTGTGAAGGTGTTTAGAACAAGGATAAGAATGGTATAAAAAAAAACGATTCATTTATAGATGTTAGTACTAACAAAGAAAGGACAAAAAGTTATAAAGCTGAACAAACTTAATAAAACAACTTAAAATACAATTTTCACTGATATAACATGAAATAAATTACAATTCATGTACATCATTGTTCAATTTCAGTTTTTCTTTTGAACGAATACTAGATTCCATAAAAATTCATAATTTATTAGTAAACCTTATTTGCCCTTTATACATCTCGGCCAGAAATATAGATTTAGTTTCGAAAAAATTATGAAATTTCTCAAGATACATACGATGTAGTCCTTCTAGTTTATTACATAATATACATATCAGAAAGAGGACATATGCCTCCTATAGCACCCAGAGATTCTGTAATAGCCGGCCATGTTCTTATATATGTAAACTCAGTTCTACACAAATCCGCAGATTCATTATCTACTCACAATTTGGGATTCTGCCTATGCAGGAATGCACGGGTAGATGGATTAACCAACCTTTTGGAGAAAGATTATGTTGATTATGCAGAATGTCTTTGGAAACTGCTCGACATATCCTTGCCCAATGTCAAAAATGAAGAGGGTGTTATTTTGAGAGCAATGTTAATTTCATATCTGCCCCCCTATAAATCGAGGCAGATCACTTTTTGTCGACTATCTTTAGGGCAGATTCACTTATTATCGCATCTGCTGCTTGCCATGTATGGTTGGAGGCTCTACATCTTTTGACTGCCCCTACGCAATTTATGGGACTAGTTTGATGTATCTGGTCTTATTATAATTGTTTGCTGGGTAACTTTTATATTGCCTAATTAATGAATTGATTATGATTCTATTGTTTTAACTGTTATTTGTTGCTATTTAAAATTGTGGGAAATGATTCTTGTGACATGTGTGTATATTGTGAATGTTATGCTGTAATGATTCTATATTGTCTTAATTTTATAAGTAACTGCACTGAATAAAAAAATAAAATACAAAAATAAATGTACATATGCTTGGGCTTCTAAGATGTTTTTGTCTTTTTTCAACTGAGGTCAGGAAAGTCAAAGCCTAAGTGGTCTCGTTTCTCTTTGTTTGTTTATTTATGGATGGCTCTTGTTTCTCCCCCACCACTGGAAGAAGATCTGATTCTGAGTTCTCAAACGAATACTGCGATAAGTCCTTCAAATCTATTGATTTATCCATTTTGTCAGTGATTGTCAAGACTATGGGTTTTGCCGCCTCTGGTTCCGGCCTTTCCAGTGTTGGTTTCCCAAGTTTTCAATTCCTATTTTAAGTTTTCTAGGTGCTAGTTGTGGGGGTTTTAATGCCTCTTTTTTTCTTTTTTCCCTGGTCGGTCCTTCGCCAGTTTTCTCATCCCTTTGGTTTGATGTTATATTTGATATTTCATGAGTATTGGGAGCCTTTGCGTTGTCAAAGATCGAGAAATCTTTTATACTCCTATCTTGTTTGTTTATCATTGAAGTTTTTACTATAGTTTGATCACATGGTGTTATTTCCACTGCTGAGTCAAAAAGCCGTGGGTCCACACAGCTGTTGTTCCTCCTATTTACTCTTTCCTTCCTCACGCCAAGGGTTGATGTTATTTCATTCTCCACCTCATTGTCTTCAATGTTTTAGAGGATTTTTACCTTACGTCAACATTTCTGTAATGATTTTGCCATTGATTTCTTTGATAGTTCCATTGTTAGGTCCATTTGGCCCATTAGTTTTGTACTCTCAGCCTTGTCTGATGATTCCTTTAATGAGGTTTCTGATTCTACTCTCTGGCAGCCCTTGTCAACCTTATTTACCTGCTGGGTCTCTTGGTGTTTTTTTTCTGTAGATGTTATGTATCCTTCCAAGAAAACCAGCTTTGTATGCTATAATGGTAGTGTGGTCTTTCAGTGTGTCATTTATGGATTCGTACAATATCAAAAATGGCACTAATGCAATTGTAACTGTGGACATAATGGTTAATAGATCCGATTTTCTTGTTTGATCACTAGTTTTTAACTCTTGGAATTCCCTAGATCTTCTTTTCTCCCTCCAATTGAGCAGTCAAAATTGCCCCATTGTCTTCCAAATTAATTGTAGTCCTTGATTGTTCAACGGGCTCCATAGTGTTAAGTTTACGTTCTCATCCAGTCTTATTATGATTCTCTTGTGTCCTGTTTCCTTGGACCTGTACATGTTTATCTAATAAGTTGGGGTTTGATACGTGGTTAAGGCCATTCCACCCCACTCTCCCCCTTCTGTGTCTCCTGGTGTTTGGGGTTCTTGTGTTGGTTGGTTTGTTTTTTCCCTATTGGAGGATGTAGTGTGGTGAACGGTTTCTCTAATCCCTCCCCTGTCTCCACCCGTACACTCTTCTTGGTCTGGCTCAGCCAGTTTGTTCTTCGAGGCACTGTATCCAATGAATCATTTGTACTCAGTTTTCCGGTTAAATAGTTCAGGGAGTTGTCTTGCCTTCGGGTATCCTGCACCTTACTTAGGAGCTGGGGCAGTTTCCCTTGAGTGTTCATGTTTACCAGGGTTCAAAGTCGATCATCTTGTTCTGGGCGACTTTTCTTCCCCCTTTACTCAGTAGTTCCAGGGGGCCATTTCTCTCTAAAACATTATGCTCCTGGTTTGGCTGTGTTACATTTTTTTCTTTTTCTTTTGCCTCCCGGTTAATCTCTCCTGGTAAGGGTGTTTGTCGCTTTGCATCAATGATTGCTGATTGAACTGAGACGGCTCCATTCTATTTAAATGATTCATTGCTCCCTCCAAGAGCTCTGCATCCGATAATTCATGCACAGACTCTTTAAATGACTCGTCCAATGTTGGTTTCCTTTGTTTCAAGAAAAAGTTGGCCAAATTTGCAGAGAATAGGGGTTTCTTCGAAGTGATTTTTTTATAAGTCCTTTGATTTGTTGTTACTACCCCTCCTTTTTGTGTTATGGTATTCAAATTTGATTGGCCTTTCACGTTTACGGCATTCTTTAATTGGTCTACACCCTTACCATTTGTTTTAATCTTAGTAGTCCTGTATTTCGTATTACTCTTCGATGTTAAAATTGTCTTCTTTTTCTCTGCTAACGTTTACTTGGATAGGAGGGAGGGATAGTATTTCCCCTCATTCTGGATTCTGTATTGTCAATATGGTGATCTTTCTTCCCGTTCTCGTCATTGCACTGTGTTTGGTCAACTGTTTCGAGAGCAAGCTTGTCTTCCTTTTCAACTAGTGCCCCACCAAAAATGTTATGGGTGGGGTTATCGGTTTTGAAGTCATCTCCGGTATCAATTTCCACTAAAGCAAATCTGTCGTCATGTGTGTTCAAGGCAAGATGGACATGTGCTATGACACGCAGGCTTTTTTTTCTTGTTTTCGTCTTGGGAGAGTTGCAGTTCCTCTATATCTAAGTTTTCTTTTGGAGATAGCTGAGTGCGGACAAATTTCCCGCGGTTTTGCATGGTTTTGCATGGGATGGCGTTTGATAGAAATGTCACATATCTTCCCTGTCAAATCTACTGGTGCCCATCGGCTTCAAGTTCGGTAAGTCAGGTAGCCCTCCCGGGTGCAAGAATCCACCTGCTTCAGATGACTCTGGTCACTCACGTAGCGGGTGCGTTGAAGCAGGTCGGTCTTTCTCTTCTTCACACCGCTTCGTATTCTGCAAAAGGTGACCTTTCTCCATGTTATTGGCCGGACTGCCCCAACTTTGAATACTGCAGGACTGCAACTCGCTGCAATTCGGCAGCCGCTCCACGGTCCAGATGACTTTTTGAGTGGGGTTGAATAGATCCTCCCACTGATAGTGTACAGCATACTTCTGTATGGACCCCACCAAGTAAGGGATTGATTTTACATATACAAAGGCCATCAGGACAACAGTCAACAGGTACACATGTTAGAAGAGCACATAAAGTCTGTAGATTCAAATTGGATTGGCTCTAAATAAAAGTAGGATGGCACCATAAGCCTTTCTGATGCATAGTCACTGAGGATTCTGAAGTCTGTGTACTGGCTGCATAGGGCGAGGTAGGGATTGTAGAATCTGCATGTGGGTCACGGGACAGATTATGTGAGGCTGTATTACTTTTGAATCCTTTCACTTTGCACTGCACCTGTTGTTTTGTCCTATTACCAGTGGTCGAAGTGAGCGGGAGCGGTCGGGAGCGGTGCTCCTATACTTTTTTAAATTATCTTGTACAGCTTCTATACTTTTATTTTAAAAAGAAACCGTTCCGAAATTGTTTTGTTTTGAAATAAAAGTGTAGGAAGAAGTTGAAACCTTCACTTTCAGTGCACTGCACTGAACGTTCCCTTAAACAGCAGGTGCAAGTGTTTGGGGGTTGTATTGTGTGTGGGACAGGTTGTGGCAATGAGGTTTGCGGGGAACAGGGGCAGGCCAGCAGGGAACATAGTTCCACTACTTCTTTTCGTACACTTCGACCACTGCCTATTACTTGCTTTCTTCCATGGTAATGAGGTTGGACAACACTTTCAAAGATTGCATCAACAAGCCACTCAGGGGGGAATGCGGGTTACAGGCCTGTATATACCGTTATTGTTCCTCTGGATTGTTGTACTGCTTTTCCTGCTCAAATAAGTCTGCCATCAGCACTGCAGGCATCTCTTGAGGGGACGTCTGTCTTCATATGTCTTCATACCAGAGTTCCCAAACAAACATCACCTGGTCTGTGCACCTATCGGGTGCTATGACAAACTGGCAGCTGTCATTTTCAGACAAAGCTGTGACATCAAAGATGTTTGAGTGCTACGTCATTGAAATTAACATTAGTGGATGGACACAGACTGTAGTATAGTTGCAGGTCCTCGGCTCGAAATCCATAGGGAACGCACACTGCTTAATGGTCAAAACTGAACCTGTGGAGCTCCAAAGTTGATAGTTATAGGAAAGTACTGCTGTAATGTTTGGGATTAGCTGCACGGGTAACAATGATAACAGTAAGGGACACGCTATCTGTAATGCCTAGTAATAAGTGAATAAAGAAATATCAACTTTTATTTTTTAAGAAACAGGAAGGACATTTGGATGGAGTTAGATGTCAACTTTAAGAGCATGATAAGATGTGTAACCACAAGGAGAAGTAGCTCAGTGAAAATGCCACATCCTGAAGAGTGTTCCAGGTAATACCGGGAACAGAAACATGTTGATAAGATAGGGCCTCAAACTCTGCACTTGCTAGCCACTGGCGAATGATAACTGTTTCTTATCGTGTAAGAAAGGGTGTGCTATGTAAATGTAGGGAATTGAGGGGTGGTGACTTCATAATGCCTAGATAGTACCTTGTGAGTTGAAATGTTTTACCTCTGAGGGGTATATAAGACAAATTAGAAACCGCTTTCAAAAAAACGAAACAAAACACATGTAATGTCTCTAGCTCACAGTGTAGCAGTACAGTAAGTCATTAAGGTCTTGGGTAGTACAGAGTCTTCCTCGGGGGGAAGGGGGAAATACTGTGTCTTATCCGATGGGGTCACCACCTCCCCCTTGTCGTTTTTCCCTTCCCTGTGATCCTCCCTCATATAGCCGCTCCCAGGGACAGGATGAGGTAGCGGCTGCTGTCCCTTGGCCACAAGGCATGAGGTCACTGAGGGAAAATCAGTGATGACTCCAGTGGAGTCATCACAAGTGTTTTTTCCATTTCTGCAAGTATTACAGGCAAATGGAGGAAAAATGCTTTTTCAATAAATAAATGGTTTTAGCTTCGCTTCTTTTGTAGTAGTCTAATCTCTATTATTTAAAGTAGTACATTATATAGCAACGAGTGCAAAAGCCTATATACATGGGGCAAATGAGGAGAGAAATGTTCAGAGTGTTGACAAACGTACAGTTGGCCTAATATATTTCCAAAGACAACAACTCCCTCTAGCGGTGACAACAGGCGAAGCAAGCAGTCTCTACTTAGCATGACGGCATCGGACACACATACAGCAGGCCTTTTATTATATTGCATGATTATTTTAAAATATCACAAACCTTTCAAGTTATCTCTTTTTCTCAATTAGAGTTTAAACATTGAGGGTGCCATGTATTCAAAACAATTGATTTAGAAATATTTGGAGGCTAACATGCTGTCTCACCTACTTGTTTACTTGCAGTTGTAACCTCAAATATTTAGCTATTATTTTATTTATGACTTACAGGAGTAGCGGTTTCTATTTCAACATTGCAGCCATGTGCGCATACATGTGTATTGTTTCAAATGGCAGATTTTGCTTCACCTGCTTTTAGTTCTGGTCTTGCTGTAAAATACTATTTCAGGTAGTCCTCATCAGCTAACTTTCTGATTGGCTAAACCAACACCTTAATGCCAAAGGGCAGAGATACCTGAAATATAGCTACCAAGCTATACCCCTGCAAGTAGCCTCACAAGATATCCCTAAATGACAGAAATTGCAAACTCAAAACTCCCTTTTCTGGTTTATAAGTCGCAAACATAATGGCACCCATTTCTTGAAATGAGGATAACTGCATGTTAACAACCCTACAAGTAACCCAAATGCATGTGGGAAAGACGTATCTTGAGAAAGACACTGATAAAGCTGAAGGTTCGCTGGCAATCATGTGAGGGCTGCCGCTGGCAGCTTTCAGACATGCCTATCTTTAAAAGATTATGATGGCCACTTGCCGTATCCTTCCGCTATGGCACGCCCCCAAGAGACACTGGCATTAATGATTACACGAACAAGTCAATGCAGCCAAAACCGTACCAAAGTGCTTGCATTTTTCAAACAATACTTCGACATCGTGTGACGCCAGAAAACAGGTCCAGTATAAAGTCAAACATTAAAAGGGAATTTCAATCAATATTTTCTGTTTGAAAAAAGCATGGCAACTTAAACATTGTCACTGAGATGTTTCTGTTTTCGAGGATGCTCTCCTCTGTATACGTGATCGTGTCCTTCATCTATAAATGCAGTCCTCTACAAGCAGCTGTTTTGCATGGAGCTGCCGCTTTGGCGCCTGATTCACAGAGCATTTTCCAAAGGAACTTCGCCATTATAAAAACGCTTCTGTGAATCAGGCCCTTAATTGGGATGCAGCCATGCCCACCCATTACCTGCTGGGGCTGGAAATGCAGCAAAGCTCCTACACTGACATCCAACATTTTCAGAACTCCTCATGACTCTACATCCTACCATAACAGAATGCCATTTGCTGATGGTTGGATAGCCTATGCTTTGTTCATTTTTAATATTGAAATGATGTTGGTAATTTTGTTTCTGAAAGGGAGATCTGCTAAACAGACCCCATTTTCATAATGACTTCATACCAAAAAGCATAATCCACAACTGTAACTTGCTGTAGCAGTCTACTGGCATCTGCAGAAGCTGCACTGCAGTGGTGGCAGGGCATGATCAAAGGTGAAATGTGAATTCCTTACCAGGGCTGCTGGAACACAAAGTTCCAACAGGCTGAGGTGGCGTTTTAACTGTATAAGCCTTCGGGTTCAAAATATCATGAGTACCACCCAAGCAGCCTGCTGGCAGAAAAAAATCTAAATAGAAGCCATGACTTGTTCTCGCATGGTGGCTGCTGCGATTACACAAGTATACAGCCACAAGCCTTTGGTGTCACTTTGTTGTCGGCTTGGTGATCCATGAACTCATTCATGATAGCACATGTTGTGCAGTAAGCTGTCGGGACAGGGTGTACCCACAACAACTAGGTCGGGTCCAGCCCAGTACACCCTTGCTTTAATCCTCATGAGAAGGATTGTCACATTCCTCCAGGGAACAAGAACACTACGTGGGGTGTCTCATGGGGGCCAGTGCTTCAAAGACAGTCCTGTCATTACAATGGCCACCTCAGACAAGAGGGCTGATTACTGGAGAACTTTTGATGTAGGCAGATGGAGAAAGGGGGCAGAGTTAGCATGGCAAAGATGAGCAAATTGTTCCACAGTGGGGTCACGCCATCAAAGATTTTGATAGAGCTCCCAAATTTCCTGTCGCCCTCTGCACTTCCTGCAGATAAGGTGCTCTGTGCATGACATCAGAAGACAAAGGGCACTTGGTACAGCAGCCAGGATTGGACCCTTAACTACACGCTTGTTGTGGACCAGTCTGCAGTAGCATTTTTCATATATGGAGGGGTGTGGGGGAGTGGTGGAACTGCCCTCGTAGTTAATTCATCTTTGGGCACTGCTTGAAGGGTTCACTGGAACCCAGATTGGGAGTACAGTCTACACCAAAGATTTCTGCCAGCAAGGTTATATATGAGCTCTAAGGAAGAGGAAAGTTCTTCTCCCTAACCATCCCTAGTGCCTATTTGGGATGATCAGCTGGCTTGACAAGGCCCACTACATCTGAAACACTGGTACCAAAGACCCTGCTCAATGGAGGTAACAGAATCATGCAAGTGCTCTCTATGAGCTTTCCTGGTTAAGAAAGGCAGAGACAGGACTCACCTTGTCCCTGAGACCTTGGACTGGGTCTCCCAGCAACCAAAGGACAGACAAAGTGGCCATTGGCTATCCCTGCATCTCTGAACTGCCTCTACACTGGTCTGGGCACCTTCGACACCATCCAAGTTGCTGCAAGGGAACCACTGGAGTCATCTTCAACTTCGACCGCCTCCGCATCACAGAGTTCCCCACAACACCGCCACTGAAGCTCAACCGTCTAAGCATCTGAGACCTGCAGTCTTCCAGCATCCCCAACAAAACACCGCCTGCCTGGTTATCAGCCTCTTCGAGCTCCAAGCTTTCGCCACTGAAGTACACTGGCAAAGTGCTAAACCAGTCGAGCCCACTCTCCACCAAAGGACAGTTTTCACTTCTCTGCAACCAAATGTGCTGTGTCTTTGAACACTGCCAACCCATCATTGCCTACCATTTCCCAGCTTCTTCGAACCACAAGTCATTGCCACTGCCTAACCACATTTGGTTGGTGGACCCCATGCATGCTGCTCCCTGACTCGACCCCGGCTCAGTGCCAAAAGCACCCAGACTCCTGGTTCAACACCAAAAAGCTGGACTTGATCCGGGTGAGCCCTAAAAAACAAGAACTAAAGGTATTTGAAATGGCCCTGTTCCCCTGATGATCTGACTTCACAGACCCTTGTGACTTTTAAGCCTCATTCTCTATCTTTTTGAAAGACATATCCAACTCTGACATTTTGCTGCTAAAGTCTTGCCTGAGCAACCCTGTCTACAAACCCAGAGTGCCCCTTGATTTTAAAGTCTGCTTTCTCAGTGTTTTCCCTTGCAGGCAGGGGTGTTGCTAGGTCTGGAAAAGACCCCGGGCTATGCTAATGTCAGAACTGTTGGGATTGGGGGCTAGCTAGACTTTTCGCTGTAGCTCCTGAGATTCTATCCGGGGCTACAACCAAAAGACCAGGGGCTACAGCACTCTAAGCCCTCCCCCCCCAGCAACGCCTCTGTTGCAGGGGTGGACTAGCAGTGTTTTTGTTAGTTGTGTGCACTATTGTTAGTTTAATTAAAGATCCTATTTTTATAGAACATTGGTTGGACATTCTTTTATTTTGGTGACCTGTACTATTGTGTGTGTTGCTCTGTAGCAGCTCACAGACCTTCTGAAGAGTATAGCCTGCCCTTGCCCCTCGCTTCTCTTATCAGTGAAGGAGGTATACCTGTCGGGCTGCGCCTGTTTCACTTTTATGATTTTGATCGCTGTTGCTTAAGTAGTAGTGTGAGGCTCAGTAGTCGCTTTAGCCACTATGCATCCCTGTTATTCTGCAGAAGAGTAGTCATTTCATCACACCTAATTTATCTGGCTACAGTCCTTACCTGTATGAGGACGTCCTGGTCCTCAGACAGATATGGTATTCATTATCCACACGATATTTCTCCTCTATAAAAAATGACAACTAAAACTCATTCCACCTTGAAAAATGTCTCAGTGAGGTGGCACCCGGAGGAAAGATGACATAAAACCTATGCCACCCACCAGCTAAAGTATAGATAAGCAAATGAATCAATACTGTGCACAAACACTGCTGAACACAGGAGAACGTCCCCAGTTCTCTGTGAGTTGCAGGCTGGGCCATTCTATAGATAATGATGAGAGGAGAAACAGCACTGGTATGGCTTTCATTTTGTTACTAACATAGCTAAGGGATGTGTGCTACCTGCCGTCACAGATTCCAAACCCGGAACACCTATAATTTGAGTGACACTAAGACATGAGATCAAAGGAAATACATCATTAGAAGCGGGAGGAGTCCGCATGCTTCGATATCAAAACAAGTATTGACAACATCGGCAGATATGGTTTTTAGAGTGGGAAGCTTGGATGGGATGAGGCTGAGGGTGCACTTCTCAGCACACATGGCAAAGGTTAATTGGGCATGCAGCCTGAGCACCTGCGCATCCCCTGATGCAGGCAGCATGTAGACTGGTGGTCGTGATAGATGCCAGGAATTTTCCTTTTAGCAATGCCACTCATTTAAATGTGGCACTGCTAGTTTCGGAGGGGCTATTTTTTAAACTTAAACAAAACAACACCAGTACTCTCAGCAGGACACTATCCATATAATAAGAAAGTATGGTGCGTCTCAACTGAGCTTCTATCCTCAAATAATTCAACAAGTTCATTTCTTGCCAGTCTCAGCAAAGAGGCCAATGTTTCAGATGCCTGAAGTGCACCCACTTTGCACTTAAGACAGGTTCTGAAGCAGATGCAATAGAGTATACGCAGCACCTTTTGCGACCCCTCGTGAGCCTACTGTGTGACCGACCCTGCCAGGACCACATTTCCTTTCTGAAATAGTCTGTAGGAGGTGGCATGATAACAGGACCTCTACGCTCCTCTGGCACCTACTCCCTGTGTGTAAAGCGTTTCTCCAAACAGAGAGCAGGAGGTCGTTCGCTTTCCTCAGCGGGGTCCCTCCAATGGAACAGCTTCCCCTTCCCTCTGCGTCTTGAGCAGGACCTTCTTTAGTTCTGGAAGCTCCTCAAGACTTTCCTCTTTTCCTCCTCCTTCCCCTCTTCCATCCTCTGCTAATTTCAGAGTTGCTGTGATTGGTGTCTTGGACCCTTATGCATCCTCTGGGCCCCTGACCCCTCACACCCAATCTCCCCAGCTTCTGTCTAGCTTCAGCACTTAACTGGGCACACCCTCTGCACTGGAGACTCGCACTTTCCCACCCAACGCGGCTCCTGGTCACATAGCACTTACCATTCCTTGCACTTCACTTGTGGCTCACCCTCGAGCACGGACACTCCAGAGCTTACCCCACTGACCTCTTCCTTGATGCACTTGCATGTTCTGAATACTCACAAGGCATAGTAGGTTCAGCCGTCCCTCCCCCACTGTATTTTTCTTTTTCTTTATTTTTGTATATTTTAATTGTACTGCAATCCCATGTTCCCTCCCTGCTGCCCTGTGGGTGCTTTGAAACGAAATTTATTTCCTGAATATGTGCCTTTTGTAACACATACCCCTTGTTAAAAACACATTTTGGGTTCACCTGTTGTATACACAATATGCGCCTAACAAGCAAACAATAAACTAAACTAAACCTAGTATGGACATTATAGCGTTTGCAGAGATTCCATCGACCGCAATACTTTTCTAGACTTCTACTTCGACTCTTCCATGTTCCGCCCCTGATTTAAATAAACAAATAAGTCGACATGGACCACAAAGCCAATGTGGTCAATGGAATGACATTGAACCGCACCCAGACAAAGACTGATACTGAAAAACAGGGAAGCACAGCAAGATACCCAGACACCTCCATCCTGACTCCCACCTCCATTGTCTGACAATGCCCCACATTAAGCATTATTTTGAGACTAGCAGACTGCTGGCAAATATCTAGTTAGTCCAGGAAGAGCCCTTAAATCAAGGCACCATAAAAAGCAAGATGGCCGCCGGCGCAGGGAGACGCGAGTGAATCTCGCTCCGGCCGGGCCTTTAAATAGCACCTTCTAAGCGTCGACCCTGAGGGTACCAGCCCCACCACCTAGCAGCCCTACCCGCCCAGATACAGAGGGCAAATACGGAGACAGAAACCCCGACCGTAAGACAGGAAACGGCGGAGCGAGAGTGAATCGCCCCTCCCCCACCGCGGCACAGCAACTACAGCGCGGCCCAGAAAGCAGAGGACAACAGCGACAGGGAAGCCCGGGACGGAAGCGGACCATCCCCGCAGGCGCCCAGGACACAGCGGGGCCGGCACAGAAACCAGAATCCCCCCCCCCGCCACCCCCCACGGAGATCGCTGCGGAGGTACCGAGGTCGGAGCAGGAGCAGGCGGGAACCCAAAGAGGCAGGACCAGGGAAGATCAGAGGACGCCCGCGGGACACGGCCACCACGGAAGGCGCAGAGGAAGCGGCGGAGTGGCAGCACCTGTGACGGCCTCCGCCCTGAGGCGGGAGACGCAGGCGGCAAGACCCGGAAACTCAGACAGCCAGGTGAGAGGCTGCCCCAGCCCCCCCCTCCCTAGCTCCCCCATAGAAAGAAACGGGACTCGGAGCACCCAGAAAGAGGGTGTCCTCTACAAGCCCCCACACAACAATAAAAGGAGACCGGCACCTCCAACCCCACATCTCGCAACAACCAAATAAGAGGAAGGGGCAGGGGGCACGGTGAGGGGGGACAGACCAAACTAAACCACACTACCCTACACAGGGGAACCTTCAACAAGGGCGAACCTCGGGCACACCATAAGTGACTGGAACGCCGGCGGCACAGCGGAGGCATACTGACCTCAAACCCCATGTCCAAAGTGAAAAGTAAAGGGGGGGATCCCAACAGAACCCAATCCCCTCCAAGAAAGATTCGAATCTCCTACAACTTTGGGCAACGGACTCCACGGTGACAACCAGAAGTCGATCACAGGAAGACCCAATAATGCCCACAAACGATCCCACCCAATCCACCGACGCCAATCAACCACCATCGAAAGCAGATATGCACGCCTGGTTCACGGAGCTACAGGACAAATTTATGTCGACAGTCCATGATCAATTCGCCTCACTAAAGAATGAGTTTAAACAAGCAGTCCAGGACTGTAAACTCGATATTGCCAACCTCGAAGAAAGGACAGACACACTAGAGAAAATAGTGCAGAACGTAGAAGACGAGGCAAGGCAGAGCAACGAAACACAAGAACATCTAGTCCGAGTAACACATAACCTGGAACTGCAGTGTGAGGACCTGGAAAACAGGTCCCGTAGATCGAACATTCGCATAAAAAACATGCCCGAATCCGTCATGGACAAAGACCTGAAGAAAGCAATGCAGGAAGTATTCAGGGACATCATCGAAGCACAAGACCAGGACGACATAGGGATAGATCGTATCCACAGAGTGGGCCCTAGACGTACAGGGGCACCAGGGGAGAGACCTAGAGATGTGCTGGCTGCTATCTCATCATATCCTCAAAAAGAACTCATCCTAAGCAGAGCCAGGCAAATGGACCAGATCAGAATGAATGGTGTGGACATTCAGCTATATCAAGACCTGTCAACCACTACACTCCTAAAGAGAAGAGAAATGGCCCCACTGATAAAAGAATGGATCACGAGAGAGATAAAGTATAAATGGACATTCCCTTTCGGTCTGCTGTTTGACTTTAAAGGGAAACAATGGAGAGTTACCACCTGGGGAGAAGGTCTACATATAATGGACATCCCAACAGAGGAGGCCCCCAGCAAACGCGAGCAGACAAAAGGGGACCAGCAAAGGAGACCGAAAGGCTGGGATACGGTCCGACAAAAAAAGAGAAAGGGCGGAAGGGGTTTCAATCCGCCAGCCACAGCGGAATGAAGGTAGAATCACGGTGGGAGCAGGAAAAGGACTAACTAACACCCAAGGAACACAGAGGGGTACCCAATGAAGGGCAGCGACACCAGCGGGCTGTACAGGCCCGGTGGGGAATTAGAATGACTTGCAGTAAAGTCGAATCAAAATGCGGGGTTTAGGATCCCCCGCAAATTCAGTCTCGAGCCTACAGAGGGCAGGGAGCGATAGGCGGAACGCCAGAGCTACCTTAGGTACCCGGGCCCTCCTCGGGAGCAAATGTTGTTACAAGGGTAACAGTTGGGGCACAGTTGGGGAGTTTTGGGGGGGTGGGAGGGTAGGTTTACCAGGAAGAGAGCGAGGTCCATCATCCAGGGCGCAGCAGAAGGCCAAGAAGGGCAATCCGACATGGGGAAGATAAGATTGCTCACCCTAAATGTCAGGGGCCTAAACTCCCCGGTGAAGAGGAAGAAAGTCGAACATATGCTCAGGAGGGACAGGGCCGAAGTGCTTCTCCTACAGGAAACGCACATTAGAGCAATGGACAAGGGGAAGGTACGCCTTAGAGGATACGATATTCTAACACAGTCGAACGCACCAGGGAAAAGAGCAGGGGTAATGATAGCAGTGAAGGGGGGACTGAAGGTAACTGTGATAGACAAACGGACGGACAAGGAAGGGAGATATGCGTTTGCCAATAGTAAACTACACAACTCAGTGCTCACCCTAGCGTCCATCTATGCCCCAAACACGGGCCAAGATAGCTTCCTGCGGGATACCATGGGGAGACTAGAGGGGTTCGCAAAAGGAGAAATCATTATAGGGGGAGATTTTAATGTGGCATGGCACCCCCAGTTAGACAGGAGCGCAGGAAGACACCACAACCAAGGGGTCCCATCCGAACATCTTAAAAAAGCGATGGAAAACATGGCACTCTGCGATACATGGAGGGAACTTAAGGGCCAACACAAGGGGTACACTTATTACTCACATGTACATAATTCAATGTCTAGAATTGACTATTTCTGGGTCTCGGCAGGGCTTCTGGGCAAAGTTCAGGGAGTGGAACTGGGCACCATAGCACTGTCCGACCATGCCCCACTCTGGCTAGACATAGCGACCCCAAGGAATGAGGGAGGCCTATGGCGCTGGAAACTTCCGCAGGAGCTACTCACGGACCCGGAAATGGCTGAGGCCATTAAAGACAAAATCTTAGAATTCTTCGAACACAATGACACGGGGGAAGTCCCTCAAGGCACCGTCTGGGAGGCATTCAAGGCAGGCGGTAATCAGGGGACACTTGATAGCACTGAAGACCTCAAGAGACAAACAAAGGCAAGGGTGGGAAAGAGAACTGGAGAAGAAACTAAATGAGATCAGAGAGGAACTTCTGACCCATCCCACCAGAAACTTGAAGAGGGCTTTAAAACATACGCAGGGTCAACTGGAACTCCTCCGCAACAAAAAGGCAGAGAGATCCCTCCTATACCTGAAGCAAAGATACTACATTAAAGCCAACAAAGCGGATCGTCTTCTGGCAAGACAACTCGCCGCAAAGCAAAAATCCATGACCATCCTCAACATTAGAAACGCACAAGGGGACACACTGACGCGTACCAAAGACATAGGGGAGACATTTAGGGCATTCTATCAAGAACTATATGCCACGAATCACCCGAACGAGGAACTCCAGAACAGCTTCTTGAAGTCACTCCCCATCCCAAAAATAACAGAAGAGGCCAAAATGGCACTGGACACCCAGATAACCGAAAGTGAAGTTAAAAAGGCGATAAAAGATCTCCCACTCAACAAAGCACCCGGCCCAGACGGGTTCACGGCCCCCTTCTATAAAAAATATGCAGATATCCTATCCCCAATGCTAACAAGACTCCTAAACTCCTTCAAAGACAACGGAAATGTAACCCCATCCATGAATGAGGCGAAGGTCCTGGTATTCCATAAACAAGGGAAGGACCCCTCCCTCCCAGCCTCGTACAGACCCATTGCATTGATAAACCTTGATGCTAAGATTTATACGAAAATTCTTGCTGCCAGGCTTTCTCCACTGCTACCCTCTCTAATAAATCCGGATCAATCGGGCTTCATCCCGGGAAGGCAAACCCATGACAATTTCAGAAGATTAATACACCTACTTGAGAAAATAAACATTACACACACCCCAGCAATCCTACTATCACTCGACGCCGAGAAGGCATTTGACAGGGTGGAATGGACCATACTCTTTAAAACCCTGGAACACATGGGATTTGGAAACCACTTTATTAACATGGTTAAAGCCAACTACACATCCCCATCAATAAGAATCGCGGTCAACGGGGCAGTCACGGAAAAGATATCGATCACAAGGGGGACAAAACAGGGCTGCCCACTTTCCCCCCTCCTATACGCGATATTTCTGGAGCCGCTACTAATCAAGATAAGGGAAACTACACAAATCAAGGGGATTGAGATGGCGGGCAGTCAACACAAGGTGATAGCCTACGCAGATGACATGCTACTCGCGCTAGAAGACCCAACGAATACACTCCCTAATGCAATGCGGGTCTTGGAGTCATTTGGGGATATCTCTGGCCTGAAAATCAACAAGAAAAAATCGGAGATCCTACATCTAGCAGGGAATAGAGAACTACTGGATAAAGAGGCGGGAGCATCAGACCTGAATATAGCAGAAGAAGGCATTAAATATCTGGGCGTAACTTTGACGCATAAAGTTGAAGCGCTTTACAAACGAAATTACCCCCCTCTGCTATCCAAAATCAAAAAAGACCTGGAACGCTGGAGCCCCCTAAACATCTCATGGTGGGGGAGAATACAAACGGTGAAAATGAACACACTACCCAAACTTTTATATCACTTCCACGCCCTCCCGATCACAATCCCTAACGCGTTCTTTAGGGACCTGGCAAAATCAATCTCAAGATTCATCTGGAATGGGAAACCCCCTAGAGTGGCCAGAACAGTCCTCACGTCCCACGTCAGGGAAGGGGGACTTGCACTCCCACACTTCAAAAACTATTATCACGCAGCACAACTCTGGGTCCTGAAAGAATGGTTGGGGGACAATCAAAGAACAATCTGGGTGACTCAAGACAGGGCAGTGGCACGAACCCCTCTAGAAGACCTCCTGTGGAAACTCAAGCAACACAGACACCCAAACCTACGAATCAGCGAAATCATGATGGCCACGTTGAAAGCCTGGGACGAGCAAACGCGGAAAGGGAATATAACCACAGCTACCGCCCCATTTACACCAATATGCAGGAACCCCCAGTTCCCGCCGGGGCAAGAACAAGGGGCCTTCGATAAATGGGAAGACGCAGGATGCAGGAAAATAGGGGAGATGTTCCAGGACAGTGAAATCAGACCATTTGCAGAAAGCAAGACCATGTGGAACTTAACGAACTCTGATAGATACAAATACGAACAGCTCAGGCATTGGCTAACAACACCCGAGATGGCCCTGGCGGCAACCAGGGAATTGACCATATTCGAAAAATATCTCCTCACCAACCCAGGGGACAAGAAACTAGTCTCCACACTCTACAACTTTATAAACAAACAAGCAGAGGATGTGACTTGGGCATACATGAAAAGATGGGAACACACACTGGGGGAAGTAATCACGAAGCAGCAATGGCAAACGCTTTGGGCTGACGTCCCCAAATCTACAAGAGCAATCCAGACTAGGGAAATGTGGATAAAAATAATCACACAGTGGCACTATACCCCAGAGAGACTAAATGGCATGTATCCAGGAACGTCAAACCAATGCTGGAGAGGCTGCATAGAAACAGGCACGTGGAGACACATCTGGTGGGAATGTCAAAAGGTCAAAGGCTTTTGGACAGAATTGATATCAGAAATGAAAAAGATATTCCCAGACGCGGACCTAGCAGGAGAGAGGGTTTGGCTGTGCGGATTGAGAGACCAACATACCCAAAAATATACCAAGGCACAACGAAGAAGTTTCATGGGCCTGGTCATCGCAGCATGGGCTACAATCGCGCAGAATTGGAAGAAGCAAGACCCACCATTGATCTTCACTTGGCTACAAAAAGTCTGGTCGCAAATAACCATGGAAAGAATCACCCATAACCTGCAGGGTACACGGGACTCCTTCACGAAGGAATGGGGGGGGGTAATAGACTATCTACAGTCGGACTATATGATGCAGTGGTGCCCACACACCATAAGAATAACGGACATCTTCACATCATAGAAGCTGGATGATAAAGGAACTCAGTTAACTCTTCCAGAAGGGGGTGGGCAAGGGAGGGGGGTGGAGGGACGTTTGGGGGGATTGTTGACACCTTGTGTTTAAATGGAACTATGAAACTAATAAAAAAACAACTAAAAAAAAAAAAAAATCAAAGCACCATCAATCATGCAGACCACAAAGCCTCTGGTCGTGTGAGATACAATGAAGACAGGAGAGAACTGGGTAGCAAGAGTCCCAAGGTTGGTCATTCAGTACCACTGGGCAAGCACACTTGCTGGCTAGGGAAATGCAGCATACTGCATACAAGCTGCTTAGAGGAGCCCTAATGCACAGATCTGAGGTCCAGAATGTGTGAAGGGGAATTCTTTGCTGCACACTGGACAGATAAGAACATTTGCTCACTAGGCACGCTGACCGTCTCAGATATCCTCTTGTGCAATGAGTGGGTTGAGAGGTAACTCTAGACATCAGGGGTCAAGAAGAAAGTCTGCGTATGCCAAGTTGCAAAATGTATGGTGCCCCTTCTCCAAATGCTGATTTATTGTCTAGTCTGACAAGTGACAGCAAACATAAACAAGCCACAACCAAATTACAAAGGCAATAGGAGAGAATGGAGGAGCTGGTAGGGGGAGAGCTCGGGAAAGTGGTAGGAGAAAAGATCAGGGTGGTGGCAGAGGAGAGTCAGAAAAGGCGATAGAAGGAGACACCAATAATGTGAAGGAGGAAAGTCACAAGGAAGTGACAAAAGGAGAGAAAGAGACTGAAGATGGAGAGGAGGTCGGAAGAGATGAATAGCGGATGAGGAAAAAGGGACAACTTGATGAGAGAGATTAAGGGTTTGTACCGGAACTGATAAGAGAAATAGAACAGGAGAAGATCAGATATCAGAAGGAGACAGTGGGAGAGTGGAGAAAGTGGGAGAGCTGCAGATGGAAGGAAACTTTAGTGAAATCCAAACACCCAGACAGCATCAGGAGGTACAAGATCATTCAACAGACCCATAGAAGGTATTAGCGGTCAGAAGAGGAATGAGTCGCTGGTGAATCAATGAGGTGGGAGCTTATCATAGAGAAGTGACTGGTACAGGTGACCAGAATCAGGGAAACCTTGGGAACCCTTGCACAGCGGGCAGGATCCACAGGAGGCCATCAACCTGGCCACAGTCAGGTCTCTCTCCATGAGAAACTGTAATGCTACTTTGAAGCGGCACAGAAAGAACTGTTTGGACTGTTCCTAACGAGGGTTCAGGCACCGCTTTAAACCCTGGGAGAAACCTGAGGGTATTCTCACTCATACTCCCCCTGGATCATCTGTTCAGGTGACCGGGGGAAGGCTATCACTTTTGGATCCTGACCCTGGGGGTGGAGAAGCGAGGGAGGATCATATGGATGGAGGATCCTTGGGGATTGGGAGTGGGGTGCCTACAGGCAAGACATGATATCCCCTTTACCTATTGGCGATCAACCTCTCCCTTCTCCAACCTTTATGGGCTATTGTAAGCCAGTTCCCCTCATTTCCCCACATGTGACACTTGACAGTACTGAGACGAGGAAGAGGCGACTAAGAGTGATAAAGACTATGACATTTCAACACTCTGGTACTGGGGTGAGGAAGATGCCTGCAGAGTATGGTGAGAGTCAGACATGTCCTCTTAATCACAGTCAGGCAAACCCAGTTGAGAAAGTACACCTAAACCTGTTAAGTGGTTACAGGTGTATAAAATGAGAGGCGGAGAACACCGTAGGGAAGCCTTTGTTGAGGAGACCAGCAGGGGACCTTTTATATGTGGAGGCAGCCGTGGTGGGACCGTAAAAGGAACCAGGACGCAACTGAGATCCCCAGAGCACTTGTGGGCCCAAGACAAGTGGACCGTGTTGTTGTCACAGGTGGGGGAACCTTTACGAAAGAGCAAGCAGCAGGAGCAGCCAGCAAACCAAGAAGACACCATCCGTGTCCGGAGAGAAGCCTTTCAAGTTCCTGGCGTGCAGAGGAGCATACCCGGCAGGCGAGCGGGGCTCGCAAAGGTTGGCTTGATGGCCGCGCAAGCAAAGAGAAGCAACGGGAGTCAACGGAAGGAGACGCAGAGAGCCGGTGAGTGTTAGGGAGAGCACTTGGGCATAGGGTGCTCCTAGTAGACCATATAGAAGTAACGGTTCCTGAAAGTAAATACAGTGAATGTATATTGAATACCGAACTGAACAAAAACCTGAAAGTAAGCAATAACGGAAGCATATGGAATACCGAACTGAATGGAAGCCTGAAATTGAACGTGCTGAATGTATACTGAACAGTGAATTGAATGAAACCTTGACGTTAGACACATTGGCCCTCATTCCGAGGTTGGTGCTAGTCATGGCGCCATTAACGCCATGACTCGCACCAATACCGGTACCGCCACCGACTTGGTGGTATGGGGACTTACCGGTCTATTCCGACCATTGCGGGACCTGTAAGTCCCCATTCGAAAAGCCATTCCCCATTCCCATTTGAGCCCCCATAGGGCTCAATGGGAAGGGGGAAGGCATCAATAATGGTACCGCAAATTGCGGTACCGTTATTGACCCCGGTATCGCATTGCAGGTCCTGTCCATAACGCCTGGTAAAACTAGGCGTTAAGGGAGGGACCTGCAAAGGGACCTCGGAATAGGGCGCAAAGGGATTACCGGCACCGGTGTCATTACAGGTGCCCAGTATCCCTTTGCGCCCAGGTCGTAATGACCCCCATTAAGTATTGAAAGGAATGAAACTTTATGGGCAAAGCAAATATCAGAGGACAACCAAAGTGCCCATGTGAAAGCAACCACTAGAAAAAGGTGCAAGTGTGGAAGAGCGCCATAGAAAAGTGGTCTTAGAACAAAACCCCCACAGAGTGAACTTTTATGAGTGAATGCAGTATGGCAAGGCCAAAGACTGGTAAGAGATATGTGACACATGATGGCAGACCCACAAGACTGACAAAGAGAAACCAGAGGAGTGTAACTCTGCACATAAATCCAAGAGGCCGATAAAGAGGAACTAAGTGAATGTGATTTGGTCTACAGGAGCAAGTACCAAAGAACGTGAGCAGGCTGAAGACCCCAGGGACCCGGTTGCATGACCTGTGATGGGTGAGCCCTGAATGCTGAAAACCAAGACATTGTGAAACAAGCAAATATAAGTGGTGAAGTTAAAGTCTTGGGGAAGGGAACCCTGTGGTGTGAGAAACTGCACAAATTGTCTTGGGTACAGACCTCAAGACCTTCGTAACTATGTTGCCTGGAACTTGGGGAAGGGAACCTTGACGATTGTTTGGAACTGTATTGAGGTGAACTTGAGAAAGGTAATCTTAAGACTTTTGTGGAACTTTCTTACACTTCTGGAAGGGGACTTGAAAGAGAGCTGAGAGTTGGAAGAAGCTCAGAACTTTGAGTTAAACACTATTTCTTTTAGTATGGACATCCCTACACATTGTTTAACTTTCGTTGTGAGGGCATGTATAGGTTTCGGACACAGACAGACTTTTAAGTTGAACTCCTTGTCTCAGACTTTCCTTAGTTTCGTTCAGGTAGGGAAATCCCACCTTTGCATAGGGCAAGTTAGGCCTTCTACTATTCTGACAGTTGATTTAATAAAGTTTTTTATTTTGAACATTAAGTCTGTTGTCTGAGTCTTGCTTCATGATGCCTTCACACCCCGCACTAGAAGAACCCACCACAGATGAAAATCCCAACAGCAGATAGTGAGAGAGACTGAAATGGGAAGTAACACCTTGCAGGGGGCTTCTGATGAACCACGACAGACTTTTAGATAACTTCAACCACCCCGTTTCTTGTGGCCCCACCGTTACCCCAATCCCAAATAAACTCTTGATGCACTATAGCTTTTAGCGTAGGTGTCTGTTGATTCCTGGTGGCCATCCTGACGCTAAGAGCAAGTTTCAATCACTCAAGATTTCTGCTCTACTTACAAAAACACTGCTTTAATTCCTGCAATGCTACCATGGTTCACATCAAAGAAGACTCATCAACGGTGTACGCAATTATTAGGTGTACAGTAGCATAGCAATACTTCTTTTCAAGTAGAAAAATTGACTGCAGTGCAGAAGAGTACAACATTATTGAAATGCGCTGGCTTAATAAATCCTTGACCAAATATAGGCTGGTTTCAATTAAAAACTGGTCTTTATTGTGGCATAGAAATTACTGTTGTAATGGCTGACATCTATTTTGCGACTTGCACTTCATCAATGCCAATTATCACAAAAAGGTGTATTAGACCATACATCATATATCCGTTGAGTGAAGATAAAGAAAATATATGGTTTTGAGTGAAAACAGAAAAACAAACTTGAAAGAAAAGGTTGATTCCAATATAAATACAAATGTCAACATAATCACTGACCTTTTGACAAAAGATGTCTTATTAAATCTTATTCCATTTCTTCAAAATTATATCTAATCAAAACGTCATGCTTATAAGAAAATTATATTTATGGTGTGCCCACTGAATTTAATTTATTAATAAAAATTAATAAGCTCTGCAGCACTGGAGGAAGACGGACCAACCCGGTCTCAATGGTTCATTTGTCACATATTGTTCAGGGCATTAGAACTCACATAATGCCCAACAGGTTTGCACACATTTTCTATCAATCACTGAGTTCGTCCACTGTGTCTCCACGCAGCTCTAATTTATTTATTTATTTATTTAAATTTATATAGCGCGCAAGTAACCCATGGGCATTGAGGCGCTGTTACTTGCAAGAGCTTAGTTACAGGCAAAGAGGCATTCAGCAGTGCATTATGTATTCAACAGGCATAGAGCTGCTATTTTCGTTGGTACAGTTGGTCATTAAAAACAGTTTATGCACTGGAACATAAGAGATGTATTCAACTGGTGCGAGGAATCTTATGTGAATAAGATGGTTTTTATGGATTTGCGGAAGGTGCAAAGGGAGGCCTCACCTCGGGTAATAGGAGGTAGGGCGTTCCAGTGAGTGGGTGCGAAATATGGGAAGCTGGAACCGCCAGCTCTGGCTTTTTTTACTAATGGCACAGAAAGCATGTTAGTATATGGTGATCTGGTTGGCCTCGTAGAAGAGACGGGGTGGATCCTTTGGGAGAGGTAGTCGGGGGCAGTAAGGTGAAAGCACTTGTGAGTCAGTGTCAGCGTTTTGAAGATGATCCTTTCTTTTATTGGGAGCCAGTGTGCTCGTTTTCTGGCTTCCGAGATGTGTTCTCTTTTGGCAATGCCTTGGGCTGCCCGGAGAGCGCTATTCTGCATGATTTGTAACCTCTCTAGGTTTTTGTTGGATGTACCTAGGAAGAGTACATTACAATAGTCAAGCCTAGATCCAGTGATGGCTCTGGCTATGTTAGTGCAGTTCTCTTTGGAGAGAAAGGGCCTGACTGCGTTGATTAGTTTGGCATGATATGCAGCTGCAGAGGCTATAGCGTTGACTTGTTTATCCATGGATAGGTTGGAATCTAAGTAGACTCCAAGGGTTTTGACTGATTCTGAGACAGGTATTTTGATGGAGTTTATGGTGAAATGACTGAACTGGGAGTCTAGATTTTTCAGCGTGTCGGGTGAGCCTACCAGGAGGAGTTCAGTCTTGTCTGAGTTGAGGCATAGTCCATTGTCTGCCATCCAGGCTTGGAGGGTGTAGTAGAGGTTGTTGAGGGTCATGGAGTCAGTGTCGTAGTTGCCAGTGAGGGTGAGGAGGATATGTGTGTCATCAGCGTAGTTGGTGTATGAAATGCCCATGGCGTCAAGGATGAGAAAAAGGGGTCGTGTGAAGATGTTGTAGAGGGTGGGTGAGAGGCAGGAGCCTTGGGGCACACAGCAGAGTATGATAGTAGGTGAGGCGGATGCTAGGTCCGAGAATACTTGCATGGTTCTGTCTTGTAAGAAGGAAGTGATTCATGCTGTGGCTTCAGGGGAAAATGTGGCCGTAGAGGAGAGGTGGTGGCATAGGAAGTCATGATCCACGAGGTCGAAAGCCGCGGATAGGTCAAGAAGTAGGAGAAGTGCTGTTTTGCCCATGTCTCTGGCATCGTCCATTTGGTTTTTCAGGTCAAGTAGGGCGGTTTCGGTCCCGTGTCTGGGGCGGAAGCCTGATTTCGGAGTCCTAGGAGTTTGTTCTCTTCAATGAAGTGGTCAACCTGCAGGTAGGCTGCTTTGTCCAGTATTTTGAGGAGGAAGGGGACAGTGGTGATGGGTCTATAGTTGTTGGGGGAGGTGGGGTCGAGGGTAGGTTTTTTTAGGAGAGGGTGGACCCAGGCTTCCTTGAGGGAGGCAGGGACTTTCCCTGTAGCAAAGGAGGCGTTTACAAAGGCTGTAAGGAAGGGAGCTAATGCTTCGGCGCAGTCTTTGATAATGGTGGCTGGGCATACATCACCTTTGCAATTGGAGGGTTTGATGTTCCTCATTATGTTGGTGATGTATTTTTCTAGAATGGGTTTGAATGAAAAGGATTGGGGGGGGGTCCGGGGCTGGTGGTGGGACAGGGGTGTGTGTGTTGGGTAGGGCTTGCTTGGTGGCTAGTATTTTGTTTTGGAGCAGACTCAGTTTATTTTTCATGGCTGCTTGTATATCATCACACCAGGCCTTGTCTTTGGTGAAGTTCTGGGGGTGCTTACAGCACTCTGAGGGAAGCCACACTGAACCCCTCTGTCCACATCCCAGTTTCCATAATCTGTGGGTGATATCTAAAATCTACAGACATTTGCATGCACTAACTACACTCAATAAGAAATCTGTGTTTTCTGCAGAAAAAGCTGTGCTGCAGATTTCGGCTGTCTTTGCCTTTTGCTCTGCAGCTACTGTGATATCCGACACCAAACGAAAGTTGGAACTTTCCAAAGCCTCCAAAAATGTGCTAACATAAGTGAATTACAATTCTCTACAATCTAAGTTTTAGAATTAGTTAAAACAAAGGGCGTGAGGCATAGATCCCCAGTGAGAGAGCTACAGGGGCATAAGAAGATACTTAACTATGGCTTGTTGGTGGGCACTTTAAAGTGCGGTATTTGGTATTTGTAGCTCCAGCTTTGCTGTGATTCCCATCTCCTATTCTCTTCACTTTCACACCTAAATGGGTGGCAAAGTTTTAGTTAATCCTATATCATGGCAGGGAATACCCAAAAAGCGTTATACATTTGGATCTTGACCTGGACTGAGATGAAAAAAACAGTACACACCAGTAGAACATATGTTCAATGTTAGTTCACAGTTACTGGGATTGTTGTGCATGGCACAAGTTTATACAGTGTCTACTGAGTCATGAAAAAACTTGAGAGCTGTTTCTTCTTTGAAAATGTTGTAATATTGCATACATTTGTAAGAAAAACATAATTCTTTACTGGAGATGTTTGGATAATACATTTTAAATACGTTAGGCCACAATTGTGTTTTTTCTCTCAGGTGTTTAAGTTTTTTTTTAGAAACAGATAGTTGCTAGTTAATATTTTCTTTGCATGGGCCAATAGTAATACTATCACAACAACACATTATTTTATAACTAAATGAGGGAGCCATCTATAAAAAAAAATGTTTATTGTGTATCATTCTACTCTACAATTTTGATGGACGTACTCCCTAAGTAGATACCAAAGTACACGTGTGTTCCGCTTTTCCAATTTTCAAAGTGGAACAGTAACTATTGGTGCTGGCATGCATGCTTTCATTGCCGACGTCCGTTCACTTGTATGTAGCAACCGAAGACACACACCAGTCAGTCTTATATGCGTTTATTACGAATAAATGGACCCGTAAACTCTTCGGGCTGAATCAACGGACAGAAGCTGATGGCACCATAAACTTCTACACTTTTGGACAGTACATAAGTCATGCATATATCACAACATAACTCATCACACCCTCCCCCCACCAATGGCAGACTATTGGTTTTACCTGATAAAACATGCTCAACCAAATTAATTACATAGAACATTAGCTATATAAAAAGTAATTCCATCACATAATATTTGTATCATAATTGCATAGCTGTTTCCTTGGCTCTTACCAATGTAGCATGTGTGGTTTATATTAATTTGCAATACTCTTCTTCTCCATTAACACTTCCGATGCCTAGTTTTCATAATTAACATGTTTGGGTCCTCCAATACTCACTTTAACTACGTCATTCATTCTTCACCAACCACTTGAGAGACATATAGAAAGGCAAACCCATCAGCACTGGGGCAAGGTACCATGCCTGGCAAATGCTAAGGAAGTGACCCAGGGCCACTTGCAATAGGTGGATGATGGGTATGGTGGAGGTATGCACTGCCTTGCGCCCCATTGCTTGGCAGGGAAAAGCTACAGAAATCCACGCTCTAGAACCCATCTTCAAGAGAGATAGACTGAAGCTCTGTCTAGGCAGACCCAAATCCCTAGCAAGGGAAAGCGGAAGCATCCCTTCTAGCAGTGCCAATTTCATTCACCCAGCAACACCAGTGTGTGTTTTGATACGGTCACTCTTTGATGTTAGAGCAATCCATTGCAGGCCCCAGTGCGATGCTCTGTGAGCTCTGGAATGACCCGCTTGATACAATGTTGCAATTCTGCATTTTTCTTACCTCAGGTTTCTCTGGATGTGACCCTGATTGTTCTGCCCATGGGTTTAACAGCGTGTGTAAGTGAAACATAAAAAACAATTCACTGTCGCCGGCAGAGTGTTCCCCTGCTTAGAATACAATGTTACAAAGTCACTGAAAACTAACACCTTTTAAACATCCAGAGAGTTTGATCCAGCCCTCTAAGCCCAAAGTGAGGACAGGTGCACAAAGGGAGCAGCAGACAATCCAAAACCCTTCCCCAATTACAAGTCACTGATGCACACACTCGCCAGTCGGCCAACCCAGGTGAAGGAGGGAGAGCACTATGGGTTGTGTGTGGGTTGTTGTAGAAGGTTGTGACAAGCTGTTGGAGAGTGCTGCAGAGTGGTACACAGAGCATTATTGCGATAACGGGTGTGAGAGACGGAGAAGGGACAAGAGGGAATTTGAAGCAACAGAGGTAGAGCAGAGAATTTCCAAGGAGAAGTTGGTGAAATAATGAGCAGGAGGAGTTGTAAGATTTAATAAGGAGTAGAGAAGGCAATAAGATCCGAGAAGGATGTGGTGAAAAGAGGATCAGAGAAGCCAGAGGAGGGAATAAGATCTGAGGAGATGGTGAGGAAGGGGAAAGCTGTGGTGGAGGAGGATGAGAATAATCCCAGAGTTAGGCAGAATAGGAGGGTTCTGGTGGGCCATGTCAATCATAGGCAGGATCTGGAGGTGGGTCACCTGGGCAAAGAGACCAGATGTAGGGCATGTAGGGTGAACAATGTAGAGAGACCATGGCGTTTGTGGAAGGAGGTGATTCCTGGGTTGAGTGAGAGGCTAGAAAGCAGAGTGGGCTATTCCTGACTCCATCTCACCCAGAGAAGTTGCAGCGGTATCATCAGTCTATCAACTTGACAAATAGAATCACCTGGAGAATATGTCAGCACCAGGACTGGTGATTGGGCTCGGGAACCCCAGGGAAATCTTCAACTGAGTGACTTTCTATGGTTGGGAATCCCTACGAAACCCACAACACCACTGTGTGGTGAGACAATTCCATGCTCTTTTTATCTGATCTCTTTATCAATTAAAGCCAGTAAATCATTCTTAGTGAGTCCAGTCTTTTGCGCATCTCATCCTGACAATAGATAGCATGGGTCTTTATCCCACAGATGAAAAGTGGTGCCATTGGCAAAAGAGAAAAAAGTTAGGCCACTGGGATACAGAAATGATGTGATGGAAGGAGTCCTAAGAAACTGTTTGGTCAGTTGAGTTCAACTCTTTACTCATCTTTGACACTAGTGGGACCAGGTTGTATGCACACTCTATGTGATTCCACTCTTGAGCATACCATGTGTTCAAAGTTGAAACCCAACATACCCGTTTTGTCCTTGATTACTTATGGATAGGGTAATTCTAAAGACTCTTTGATAGTATTCTTTGTCTGACCTGCCGAGTGCAACGGCCCCTGCAGGCATACTTGTAGTCTGGCGGTCCGGAAAGGGTGCTGGTACGCTGCTACCGGCACCCTTATTTCCAGACCGCCAGGCTTGTAATGAGGCCCACTGAGTATTCAGTCATGTGTGCCACATCATAATACCAGCAGCATGTCAACAAATGCCGATTATCCTCTTCATACCACTGCTACTGCCCACCTCACACATGAAACCCCAAGCACAAGAATACATGCAGACTCCACAGAATGCACCTCCAGAGGACACACACATGGTTTCAGATGACGAGAGCACCTGGATATCAAAAAGATGAAAGCAAGTGAGCTGCCAGGTGTGATGGAGATAGTTACTGTAGTGAAGAGGGATGGAGAAGCGTACCCCCTCCTCCCCTTCCTATAAATTACATGACACGGAAGAAGACCAGGAAACATTGCAATCACCCATCCTATTTCAGCCGAATTCCCAACTGACCTATCGTTCACAAATATGTCAAGAGGTACCCCTCAGTCAGCCCTACAGACCAGGTGCGGTAGAAATCTACCCCAGAATGGATGAGGAGCCCCAGGCTCCAACCAAAGACACCTCAATCAACAGTATCGATTAAAGCACCAAGAAGCCATGTTGCTGATGTTGTTAGAGGCACCACGACTTAGCAGCGTTAGACATGAAGCACACATGCCATCCGCACTATGGGACACAAACACGCACTCAAATTCATGAAGAACACGAGCGTACAGTTCTATAGCTCGAGGACAGATACATATATATACTGCCATTTCTTTTATTATTTTGCCATTAGCCAAACGCAGCAACACAGAAACTGCATGAAGAAACAAGATCCTGAGCAAAGCTTTCAGATGCCTACATGCGAATAACCTTAAGGAACTGCAGGAGCTCCTGTGGGACCTGACAGAACCAAGCGTGACTAACCTATGGAGACTATAGAATAGCACGAACACTGTAGAAGCTGCATAATGGTTTAGGAAAAATACACCAGGCAACAGGCCTCTAAGCAAGAGCAGAGCTGAGCTGAATTCAGGCTCAACAGGGAGCAAACGTGTGGTACAGGGCCCACAGCCAAGGCCACAAGATATGGATGACTTTCCATTCCCTGAACAACAGTAGTACCAGCTGCAATAAATATGAATAGTTCCTCATAATCCCGAGCTGCACAACTCCAACTCATGGTCTCCGAACACGTGACCTGGCCGACGCAGACAATGGACAGCGACCGGCACTGGGAAAGAGAAACAATCTCACGCTTCCAGACAGAGGACCGCTACAAAGATGTTACAATGTGAGACAAGTATACAGAGCGAACAAGCACTCTCATAGCCTAAGGTGGTGCACACAAGTTACAATGCAAACACATAGGGCCTCATTCCGAGTTTGGAGGTAGCCATGGCGCTATTAGCGCCATGGCTGCCTCCAAACCCGGGTCCGGGTCCGGTCTGGTTGAATGGGGACTTACCGGGACATTCCGACCTGTGCGGACCCGGTAAGTCCCCATTCAACCAACCATTCCCCATTCCCATTTGAGCCCCCATAGGGCTCAATGGGAATGGGAAGTCGCTAATTACGGGCCCGCAAATAGCGGGCCCGTTTTAGCACCCTGGTCCCTTAGCAGGACCCGCAAAGGACGTGTGGTCAGACCACACTTCCTTTGCGGTTCCCGCTAAGGGACCTCGGAATTGGGCGGTAAGGGTTTAACGGCATCTGTCTCCTTACCGGTGACCGTTAACCCTTACCACCCAACTTCGAATGAGGCCCATAGTCATTCTTATTACCTTGAAAAGGTACACCAAGAGCTGAGAACCTTTTGCCTATCCCAGGCCTGGGGACGTCAGCTCTAGCCAATCACAGTTTAGTATCCTAGGGGTGGGAAGCAACGGGCAAGAACCAATGGCAAGACCCTCACACTGAAACATTGTTATAGTCACATGGGGATGGACCAGGCCAGCCACCTGACATGGGAGAGCCAGTAGAATAACACATATAGGTGACCATATAGGTACCATATAGGTAATTAGACTCCTGACGGCCAATCCAGTGGTCCGATGGGTTTTCTGGAGAAGGGCCCAGGTTGTAGCGTTACTCTGACAACATTAGAGTTAAAGACTGGCCTGGGAGGCAGGAGAAGTTGAGATGTCTATGGATTTCCTCTGTCCCTGTGCTGATCCCTGTTGGTTTTGTCTGTAATAATCTGCAGTTTGAACTTGCCAGTGACTGAGTCCTCTGTTTGTCATGTGGAAGGTGTTGGGCCTTCCAAGAGTCAGCGAACTCCTGGTGGTCCTCTGGCATACCTGGGAGTTTGTCCCAACAGTAGCTATGCAGAAAGAAGAGTCGTTCAAAACACCCAGCATATCCATGTGCTCCTAATAGGCAACTGAGGCCATCATAAGACTTTCACTGCCACAAACGGCTGCCATGTAATAGAGATGCAAGTATTTCCATCATCTGTAACACTGGGTCACAGCCATGGGTGTAATTTTCAGGGGGGACAAGGGTGTTTTTCCCCCCAACTTTGGTGGCACACCAATTTGTCCCCCTCACTTTACGAGGCAGGGATGGCGCCCTGCTGCCTGGCTCACTGCTCAGGCTCCCAGTACTGGCCTGTGATGCTGCCCCCGGCATATTTGGGCCCCACGCCTCAGCCATCACTCTAGCATGTCTGACTAAAGTAAGAAGCCATTGTGCTGGATTGGGTGGTGGCGGGCCCACTGCAACTGACTGCCGCTGGGCTGCCACCTGCCTGGCAGTCATTGAGCATGTCACTCTCTGCTGTACAGAAGTGCTTGTGTGACAGGAACCAGGAAGCTCACCTGCAAAGCTTCCTGATTTGTATCTGCATGGAGCGTGCACAGGCAGAACAGGGGAGAGAAGGCAAACAAAGACGGAACATTGAGGCGTCAGCCAGCACTGGAAACACAAGTACGTTTTTTACTTACATTTGTGAAAATGTGTCTGTGTTTAAATATGTGTATGTGCATGTATATACATATGCTTGTGTTGTGTGCACAGTGCATGCGAATGGTGTGTATGAGTGTGAGTGTGTGGAGCATATGTGTTCTTGCGTCTGTGTGAATGAATGAGAGTATGCTCTGGGTGCACAGAATGAAGTGTGTGAATGGCATGTTGTAGTTTCTGAGTGTGCGCGTGAGAGTCAGAGAAGGTCATACTCAGATATAACTGGGTGAATGGGTATGAATGGTGGTTGTGTGTGTCTGTATGGAAGAGGTGCTGGAGACTTAGTGGGTGGGTCACATGCATTTGTATGGGCATCTATAATAAAGCAAGCATGACAATTGTCATTACATGGCTAGACTGGCATTTAGGTGCAGCAAGTCTCTAGCCATTCTTACTGTGGCATGATGTCATTTCATACTGGGCATCTATGATGACGCAAACATGATATGTGTTATTACATAGCTAAACTGGCATTTTGGTGCAGCAAGTCTCTAGCCATTCTTACTGTGGCATGATGTCATTTCATACTGGGCATCTATGATAAAGCAAGCATGATATGTGTTATTATATAGGTAGACTGGCACTTTGATGCATCCAGTCTAGAAATTCTTACAAACGCATGAGATTTTATGCTGGGCATCTATGATAAAAACAAGCATGATACATGATATTATGTGGCTCGATTAGCATTTTGGTGAAGCCAATCTAGACATTCTAACTGTAGCATGACACTTTATAATGGGCATCTATGATAAAGCAAGAATGATAATTGTTATTATGTGACTAGACTGACGTTTTGGTGCTGCCTGTCTAGCCATCTCTTACCGTGTCACTGACTGTCATAACATTGTGTACTGGGTGTCATCAGTCAGCAACTCTTTGGTGGAAGAGGGCACAGATCTCTGCCATAAATTCCTGGTTTGGAGGGACATCATTAGGCACTACTTCAAATACCTCAGCACGCCAGCTCGCTCGTGGTTTGTCAAAAAATGTTCTCCTCCCAATTGGAATCGTGACATTAAGTAATGTAATGCTGATGAAAATTAATCCTGTTCAGATTATGATCAAAGTGTGCACTGACTAGCTGCAGACTTCATGGTTCTTCTAGTTTGGTTTCTTCTTTGTAAGTAGGAATTCAAAACATAGCAATTTATGTTTTCTTATGCTGCACTGTGCTCCACAGACAGTGATGTTTTTCACCAGATTGTAGGGGCTCCCATTCTCTGGATTTTACATAAAAGGTGGTCAACAGTTTTTATCCCACATTTGGTTTCATTTTGTTAGAAAATGCATTTTAAATTGATTTTCTTACAGCACCTATGTTTGTGACCTGAGCTTTGATTCACACGCAGAAACTAAGCAACTAAACACACCTCCCACCTCCTGCTATATGCAGACATGTCCTGTTTAGCTGAATGTAAGTAGAAATCCACCTATACAGGACTTGTTTGTTTGTATAGCTGAATTTCTACTTACATTCAGCTAGACAGGGCATGTTTGCTGTGTCTTTAGAATTGAACTCTAAAGGCATGGCATTGGTGTAACTTTTATAAGAATAGGTTGCTTCTTTTTCGCTAGTATAATGAAAGTTATGACAGAGTGTTGGCAAGGGACTCGTGTGGTCTAGTGGTTAAGTCTTATCCCTCACAGCCACACTCAGCCCTTCCTGCACGTCTTTTCTTCAGATGTGATGCGCCCCCCCATAACATTTCAGCAAAGTTACTCCATTGGTCACAGCACCCAGACAAACAACAGACCTTGTCAATGAGTCTCATGCCTGCTAGAGGCCCACTCAAAAATGGTTCGTGGAACAAAAGAAATCTTGGTCTAGAGGAGGAGCCAAGTACCTCTACCAGATGTCCAGCCCCCATTTTACCTATATGTTGGCAGCCAGAAACTGCGACATGCACAAAGCCAATAATGGTACCTATAACGCGAAAAGTCCTTGAAACGAGGTATCCATTGAGAAAACCCTACATAATGTATCCACTGAGCAATTAGTCTCCTGAAGGAGGTTCCGGAAGAAGTGTGAAGATGATTGAAAGAGTAGACTGGTGACATCACATGAAGCAGAATTGACGCACCCAGAAGAGATGCCAATGAAGAAAGTTAATAGACCTTATAGAATCTGATGGTGAAGTAGAGAAACAAGCAACATTTTGGGACCAAAATGAAGATTTCAGGTGTTGAGAAGCACTGAAGAAAATGCAAAACCGTTTCATAAATGTACAGATGCAGTAATGCAAGTAGACAAAGTAATCATAAGGCTGGCTATACGTAGTGAATAGACTGCAGGCGGTGCCGCCAATATATATATGTGTGTATACAATCTGGATGTTCCACAACATATTTTAGCAAACTTGGACCCTGTGAACGGAAGGCCTGGAAGTGTGGCACAGTATGATAAAATAGCTGACGGTGAAGGAAGATTCGAAAAGGCTTGCCTGGCCCAGTGTCAAGAGTTGAAGCCGCCAAGAACCTGATTATCTACTTGAGGAGATACAATAAAGGTGAGAAGCGAGCTGAGCCCCTGTTTGGGGTGTAATGGAAAAACACCTGAAGTGCAAGGTTTTCTTCATTTAATAGTATTAAATGCAACAAACAATCTCAAAAACGTGGTCTCCAGTCACATGGCCAGATGAAAATAGACTTTGAGGCGAGCTACACCGAGACAAGACGATATGGCCATGCTCTCACTCCCTTTTATTCTCAGGCACTGTGAGCCTTTGCAAGGCCGAGTTCAAAGACATTCATTGAATGGCAGACCACAGAAGTGATGATGGAATTGGGCTAATTGGGTGGGGAGGCATGACCAGGCCAACCTCCCAGGACCTGGGGTACCAGCTTGCGTGCTGCTAGGAAGTGGAATATTCCAGAAGGGTACAAGCGTGCCAACCAATCATAGAGGGCCACATAGCAAAGAGCCCAATATTTTGAGAAGCCAATAGAACATTGTGTATTAGTCTGACACAGAAGCTGACGTGCACTAGGGGTGAGTTTTGCTGTCCACCTGACTTTAGAGATCCAATCACGATCCCATACCCCATAGAAAGAATACTTAGATGTTCTCCTTAAGCCTATCACAAACCCCTGTAGGTTTTCTTATTTTGCCACGTAGTATGACGTCAGTGATGACACATTTTTAGTATAAAGGTGTGTTTTTTTATGTGCTGCGTTGAGACCCTTGAGAGAATACTTGCGTGGCATCAGTTGTTGTCAGTTGAACTCCCTGCTTTAACAAAATGCAATTAAAATAGTTGTGTGTTTGCCAACTTCCTGAGTCGGTCTGATTATTGATATATGAGGAAGATCTGCATCCCATCTATCTCAGAGACTGTTGCCTCGTTTTAAAGGGCCTACTGGTTCACTTTGTAGCAGAAAGAGGATGGTTCAGATCTGTCGGTTATTAGGCTGTCAGTATTTTTGGAAGATCAGACATCCTCCGCCTTTTAGCCAGAGGATCGAGGGTTTCCTGTGGAGAGCAGCCGATATAGAACTCTTGTAAGAAAATCGATACAGGTGGGATGAGTCCCTCTTTCACGAAAATCCCTCCTGGTTTCCACAGGCACTGAGTGGCCCGAAGGAGTCAGTGGCTGTTAGGAGAGGAGATAATCCCGAGGGTCTGGAGATGAAAGGGGATTGGTGAGAAGATTGAGGGGACTGGCAAAATAAGTGAATGGGGATTGTGGTAAAAGGATAAAGTAGCAGGGGGTTGATTAATATATGACAAGGAGCGTCAGAGGTATATGCCGAGGAGCGACAAAAAAGCCCAGAGTCCTAGCTTAAAGAGTTTTAGAAGGAGTCATTTCAAAACCCAAGTGGGTTATGATAGGGAATGATCCAAACTCCAGTCGGAGTATTTTAGGGGCTGAGAGAAAAGGAGTGTCATGACGAGATATATGTAAGGTCGGCTAGTCTGTCTGTTTGTGTATTTTGAAGTTGAAGAAAAGTGTCGAGGAGCGACAAAAGTAAAATTGTGAGGTTAAGGAAGAGGAAAAAAGTTGTTGTCTATTTTTAGCCATTGTGGGTGCCGACTGAACAGGTAGATTGAAGTAATTGAGAAGTAGAGGCTTTGAGCGGCGAGGGTGGTGCTCACTCATATTTGTTATTTTCCAGAAACGTATTCTGTTTAAATCAATGGTAAGTATTGACAGTCAATTAAGACTTGTCACAATGGGGGATGTTACTCCACTGATGCACCTGTGCAAAACACTGCCAAACACACACCAAAGCTCAACACTATAGTGCAGAGTTGGTCAAGGGTACAGCAGACAAAATGTTCATGCCATGGCCACAAGGGAATCGCTGTCAAGGGCGGTTTAGTAACACATGACCACATACTTGCACGCTGCGTGCACAGGGAATAAATTGGAGAAAAGGCTAGCTAGTTTAGAGCTCTGGAAAATGTACCAGTGTGTATCAGTGTAGAGAGGAAGGTGCTGAGCCTTCTGCTCCCCTTACCTCACCCGAAGTAAATGGCGATAGTGCAGAAGATGAAGGAGTGTATCCATTGAGGGAATTAAAGGTGGCGACAGGATATAGTAATCTGATACATGAACCACCTGTATAAAGCAGTGATGATGGTTCAGAAAAAAACTGAAGGAAAAGAGGAGATCTTGAAGTTCTTACAAGACAAAGAGGAGAAAAGCGAATGACCAAATGCAACCCTAGATATAGAACGAGAGATTAAGAGATGGAAAGGAGAAAAGGATAAAGCTGACGAGGTAACGCTCTTACAGAACAAATGAATGGGTGGACAGATATTGCTCAAGCTTGATGGGACAAGTATCAAGGAAGTTAGACAAAAGGAAGATCAAGATGAGCAGGATAGAAAAGACAGGGAACGAGAAAAACGATTGAAAGAGGATGAACACAAGAGGAAGGATAGACAAAGGCAAGAACAAGTATATTAAGAGGAGCAGCAAAAGAAAGCAGAAATGGCACAGGAACAAAGGAAGTATGACAACATACAGAGAGCAATCCAATAACGAGCTAGGCTACAAAATGAGAGAGAAGAGGAAGAAGCTCAGAGATTACAGGATAAAAGAATGCAAAGACGTAGGGAAGAAGAAGTGCGTAGAGCCAATAAAAGAAGGGAAGAGAAAAGACAAGAGGAGGAAAGGATCAGATGGGAAGCGAGAAAACAAAGGGAGTTAGACAAATAAATGGAGCGAAATAAGGAGACAGAGGGGACGAGTTATTGATCGAATTTAGAAAGAGTTCATGGAACCGAGTCCAGTGATATCATGGAGCCACATAGAAATGATCCTCCCGTTGCAGTGAGCAACGTCAGGACCGTCCAAAGTTACATTAGATGAGAATTTTGAGTTATGAAAGTTAGGAAAGTTATAACAGAATGTCCGCAAGTGACTTGTGTGGTCTAGTGGTTAAGTCTTATCCCTCACAGCCATACTCCACCCTTCCTGCACGTCGGCCCTTTTCTTCAGATGTGATGTCCCCTTCCCCCATAACATTTCAGCAAAGTTACTCCACTAGTCACAGCACTCAGTTCCACCATGCCAGCACATACCCAGCCTTATCACAGAAACTTTACCCTTCACCGGAGGACCATAACACCAAAGCCTTTGTGCCTTAGTCATATGGGGGAAGGTGTTGATGGACATGTACATGGTGACATCAAGTAGTCGAAAGCATGATTAGCAAACCACTGTGTATCATGAGGCACATCAGGCAAATGTGTCATAATGCACTGTACATGTATAGTAATTTTTCATTTGCAACACACCCATCAGATCTGAGTACATCATGGACCTTTTGACTTCATTTGTGTGAGTGCTGTATCAGATGGAAAGGTCCCTGAGACATGAACAGCACCAATCCCCCCAACCATGGATCATCCCCAAGTACACTTACCTGGCTCTTACTATAAGGAAATGTCAAGTGCAGTCATGAACAATCTGTGGCATGTGATCATGAACACTGTACAGGCTGTGCACACAAGGAATGACAAAAATATTCATAAGTACACTTACTATTGCTCCCATGCAGGTGATGCTGGGTATCCCCTGAAGCTGTGGCTCCTGACCCCCATCAGGCAACCAGTCAACAGGCACAAAGAGGACTACAACCGTGCACATGCATGCACCCGTGTCACGATTGAGCAGACTTTTGGGCTGCTGAAGGCCTGGTTTTGCTGCCTCAGCAGGTCGGGTGGGGCACTCATATACAGGTCTGAGAAGGTGGGCAAGATGGTGTTGACATGTGCCATGTTGCACAACATGTGCATCCGGCGCAACGTAGCCCTGCCCCCCGACATGGACCTGATGCCACCTGAGGACGAGGATGAGGAAGATGCTGAAAATCTCCCACGGCAAAATGTAAATAAAAGACGTGCAGCACACCAAGATTTGATAGCACAATACTTTTGATGGACTGGGAAACACAAGGCACTGGGAATGGGGAACACTGGGCACTGGGCACTGTACAAAATTAAATTTACACACATTCAAGAAGCAATGTCCAGGCATGTGTTTTTCTTAAAGAACTTAAGAATGAACCACCCAGTGACTGCGCCCCGAGTGATTCAATTTGGTAGAAAAACTGTTTTTTCTATTTCCTTTTTTATGAAAAAATAAATGCATTTCCAGCAAATCAGCAATTAGTGTGCTATGCCCTTTAATTGTTAACACGTGTTTCGGCCTCTCAAGGGCCCTTTTCAAAACCAAAATATCTGGGCAGTTTGGATCCTTATTCCATTTAAACATTCAATCCGTTTAGAATTCTTTTTGGGTAACTATCTAATTCACGGGATAATCCCTCTCCGTATGAGTGGCGAAGCCTCCAGGGTTGTCTCCGGTGCAGAGTTGTATTTTTCTTACACACACCAGCTGTATTGATTAGATGTGAACTATGTACATTTAACATGAATTAACGTGCACCTCTCTCCCAGAAAGTTCACCACACTACCCCCACAACCCCTAAACCCCAACACCCCAACACCGACACCCCCCACCCCCCACACCTCAACAGCATTCGAAATCCCTGATGCATTGAGCTGCAGGTGGCTGCACTGGTGTTGGGGTGTGTGGGTTCCCGGGGCTGTATACAGCTTGGGCCATGTTACTGTCAGGGACACTGTCATCCACTGAGCTGTGGCTTCCTGTGCCATGTTCCGGTGAGTCACATGGGGTAGCCGGCATGGGTGGTGTATTTTCCTGGTCTTCCTGCGTGCTGTTGCGTGCAGTTTGTGCCACCTCCTCCTCCTCCGCACTGTGTTGTGCAGATTGGGCCGCCTCAACCAGCTCACTAGTTGCCGTTGATTGTGGCTCCTCCGCTAGCCACTGGGGATACCAGCACTTGCACTTGAGGTGGTTCCTGTGCCCCAGATGTGTTTTTTTTGGTGTGGGGCCTCTGTGCCGGGGGGGCCTTTTGGCTGGTGTGCCTTGCTGCCAGCAGTGGGTCTTTGCTGGGGTGCCTTGCTGGGTGTATGTTGCTCCTGCTCGACCTGCTGACCAGCCTGTGTGTCCTCCTGGCTGGGGGGCTGTGGCGTGGAAGCTGTGGGACGCTTCTGTTGTAAGAAGATTCAATTCAACACTACAGCTAAGTCAATGCCTAGTCTGGGATACTGAATGGAAACCCTTATTGATATATCTTTATGTCCAGTTCATGAGTTCTGGATGACTACCCCTATATAACACCCCTCTCTTAGAACCCCCCTGACCCCACTGAGCCAAGTAGTAGTTCTGTTTTGCAAGTTTAAAAGGTTAATTTGAGAAATAAGACAAAATATAGATACCACGCTTTTATAATAAATTAATAATCGATATCGCCCTTATAAATATAATGTTAATCAACAATGGGTAATCTGACACTAGCACACTTCTTTATAATCAATGAGGAGTGGGTGTAGGATGGATAAGGCAGCACAAATACTTTTATGATTTCAAGGGAAAAGCAATGAGGAATAAAATGCAGTACAGAAATACTTGATATGATTTTAGCAAAAGATAAGATAATCACTTTTTCTCTGGCAATTCACCCTCCTCCCCTATGTAATGTAAGGAATGGAAGGAGATGGAAAGAGGAGCACACAGTTCTCAGGAATCCAATCAAATACAATACGAAATTCAGTTCCCCCCCAGCAAGCTTAGAGAAAACCGGTATGAGTTTTAAAACACAGGACAAGTGCTTTGAATGTGGTGGCAATGAAGTGGGAAATATGCTGAAAATGCTTTTAATTCCCTTTAGGAGGTTCAGGGTGAGTGAGAGATACTTGGGATGAGTTCAGGCTCACTTTAGCAATGATTCAGAGATGGTGATCAAGAGGCAAACAAATTTTTAGCAAGGAAAGAAATGACTGCTGATGGTTACACGTGGCTGGATTTTTAACCAAATCGCAAATCGTGGTAAAATTCGCGAGTGCGTGAATCGTGATTGCGGAAAAAGTATAAGGAGTAGGAAGTCGGTTCTAGGCTTGTTGAAAAGCTGAGATTCTAAGCTTTCAGGGGAAACGGTTCCAGAGATATGAACGAATTTGTAAAGGTCATTTTTCGGATTTAAAGTAAACTGAAAATGACAGGTGACAGGTTTGCAGCTGCAGAATTGACAAATGACAGTGGTGCAGCTTTACAAATGACAGGTGACAGTTAGGAGGCAGTTCTACTTAGGTTAAATAGATTGAATTATATTACTTTAAACTAAGAGATTTGGTTTTGCCCAGTCCTAGCGTACTCACAATATATTTGGAAGGACTGGGTCTCGTCACGGATCTGATCAATCAGGCTAGCAGCACTTCACAGCGATCTGGTCTCTGGGTCTGCGGTTCTGCACGGTCTGGTCTGGTCGGGTCTGGCACTGGTCTGGTCTGTCCGGATACAGCGGTCTCTGCACGGCTCCTGGATCTCTGCACTGGTCCTGGCAAAAGTTCTTGGCAAGGGATTCAAGCAGCTCACCCGGCTGTGAGTAGCTTGCAGTGATTTGAGGCCTGCTGCAGAGAACTCAGCTTGTGGTTTTAGGCCTCTGATTTAGGTTCTAAAGTATAAGTTCTAGGTTCTGGAGTATGTAGCTGGAGTCAGTCTGGAACTGGTATCTTCTGGATGTAGTGTGGTCCGGCAAAACGCTCTGCAGCAACTGGATTTGAATGTCTCTACCTGTCCCAGCAGTCTCTTTTTATGTGTTTTGAAAATGGGTGTGTGCCTGGGCCTAGCTAAGCCTGCCCCTCTCTAATTGTCATTGGCCCAATTCTCCCTTCTCCCATGATTGGGGGAAGGAAATGTGAGTCAGAGGGATACTGTAGGTTTTATGGGTCAGAGGATCCTCTCCTGGTTAGTTTGCCCACAAATCTATATTTGATTCAAATACATATTGCACAGATACGCAGTTGTTTAAAATTACATGCACCCATCATATATCACATGAGGTATACTCTGTTCAAACTCTGCTCTTCCTGGGGGCTTGCATTCAAAAATGACAACATTTTGCGCTTTTTAACTGGTTTTGCAATATCGGACATTTACCCAAATTTACACACATGTGCGCAAGGAGTATGGACATGAATTGATGAAGTGGCAGATTTTTAACATGCAGACATTTGGAGTGAGACCCTGTTTTCCGCTAGCAACCCCCAGAATACACCACAGGGTCCTAACGCATCTCAAAATGTTCACAGACAAATCACAAAAATAATGATATTACTTATATAATTCTGACAAGTCCGCACTATGAGTTATCTATCTTTTTAAAATTATGCTCTGGCCCAGATGGGTGTGGTTTAGGTTCCAAAGCACATGGGGGAAGCTTCTGCCTGTCCCCGCCTCCAGCTCGGGTGGCTCCCAGAGGCACTTCTCCTCCCACTTCTCCCAAGAGGAAGCCACTTTTACGACGCCCCCAATATAACATTTGCCTGAGTCCAGGACAGGCCTTTGTTCACCTCCCTGTAGTCCCCAGCTGCTCCACCCCTAATCTAATCAGAGAGGTGACAACTCCTTTTGGCAAGGGGAAGAGTGGCTGAGCAGGTTTTTAACTCTTGTGGGGGTAGATGTCAGGTAGAATTCAGTTTCATTAAGCCAGGTTTCAGATAAAATGTCACTTTTTGTCCCCCAGTTTAAGTCAATACAATTTTTACATATGCAGCTAGAATGCTGATTCTAAGTTCAAAACTATGACATTTTAACAGTTACAAACTATGTGACACTCAAAAGTAGGTCACTCAGTTAATTTAAACATTTCGATTTTGGTGGTTTTAATCCAGTTTCAGTTAGGCTGCTGACATGCATAGCTCAGCCAGTTTTGTTATGAACATTGTTTTGGGCTCTTCATCTTCCCAGATTTTGTATGCACACATACTTCATTCTGCCAGATGTCCGCTGGTGTTCAGTGAGATTTTTGGATGTGTTGCAATGTTTGAAAATAGGCATTTTGAGCTGGCATTCAGAGAAACCAAAGGTAATTTTAAAGCGATTTTGAGCTAACAGGTGCTTCTGTTTTACCTTTGGCACCCATTCCACTCCTGGCACCCTGGCCCATCATGCTCGCACTGGTGGGTGGCAAGTTAGGCAGCCATTTTGGTGTACGCACAAACTGCGTGGTTCTCCTGGATTCTGGCGCACATGTGGGCTTTTTGGCCATCTTGGATTTTCTAAGCCCACAGCACCAAATGTTACAGCATGATAGCTCAAACGTGGGTCAGGACACCCAACAAGGCCCCCCCACGCGACTGCACTTTGAATTTGAGTCGATGGGGAGTCGAGTGCACAGAAGGTTTTGACCCACGCACTGGTATGTCCGCATAATCTTCTTCCAGTTCTGCAAATGGCACAGTTCAGCATCTTTTCCTCCCTCCAGTCGATCAATCAGTTCTCCTTGCTGGTTCTGATGGGAGGATTGGGCGGTTCCCTGGGCCCCTCGGGTCTCTGCTCCCGGTCTCCAGATCGTCCTCCTTGGCCAGTCTCCAGGTTTTCTTTCTCCTAGGACGACAAAGGAAAAGCGGCAATACCTATTCATGGACATTTCTCCCCCACTATTGATATAGTGGGGTGGCATATATATTTTAGAACTCAACAGATATGAACATGCACATTTTTTTAAATTAAGCGACAGGAACACATAAACCTGAGAAACACAGAATTTGATAGGCTATATGTAGGATATTTTAGGGTTGGAATTGAATTACTCTGGAGCGGTACCCTCTGGGATTACAGAGGACTCCTCCAGTTGCTGCAAAGTGTGCCTGGGATGGCAACACTTCAACTGGTTTATGTGGACCCACTTGTCTTCCCCCTCTGCCAAACCGCCTTTGGGGATGCGGATCTTGTAGGCCACAGGGGAGATCTTGCCTATAATCTCAAAGGGTCCCTTCCATGTAGGCAAAAATGTTCGCTGTTTTGCCTGGTTTCTTTGGAAGTTGTATAAATAGACCCGGTCCCCCACCTGATATTCCTTCCTGGAAGTTTTCAGGTCATAGTGGGTCTTCATACTCTCGGCTGATCTTTCTAGATTCCGCTGAGCATAGGCAAAAGCATGTTGAAGGTGTTTCCTTAAATTCTCCACATACTCATGAGTTGTGGAGGCATTTATCAACGTTTGCTCTTGGGTTCTGTAGAGCAAATGCTGGGGAAGTACTATCTTGCGTCCAGTCATCAACTCAAATGGTGACATTTTGGTTGCAGATGAAGGGGTAGATCTGATGGCCATTAGAACCAGAGGTAATCAGATATCCCAACTTGGCCCAAAATCTGCCACAAACTTCTTTAATATGCTCACAATGGTTCGGTTGTATCTCTCCACTGCTCCAGAAGAAGCTGGCCTGTAAGCAATGTGTAGCTTCCTTTTAACCCCCAGTATCTCCCACATCTTTGTCATTACTTCACTGGTGAAGTAGCTACCTCTGTCTGACTCAATCCTTTGAGGTAGACCAAAACGGGAAAAGATGCGGTTAATCATCAGGGCAGCTGCAGTTTCTGCCTTGCAATTTGGGGCTGGGAGACATTCCACCCACTTGGTAAACAAGCATGTAACGGTCAACATGTACTTGTTTCCTCTAGACGAGCGAATCACAGGGCCTACAAAGTCGATTTGCAAATCTGACCATGGCAGTGTCATCCCCCTCTTTTGGAGAGGCGCACGGTGTGTGAGGGATGATGGCTGAAATTGTGCACACACAAGACACCCCTTCAAGTATTGGTCGAGGTCCTGCCCCATGTGTGGCCAGTATGCAACCTCTCTTAAGATTTCCAGTGTTGTGCAAAACCCCCTATGACCGGCGGTGGCCGCATCATGGGCGTGACTTAACATCAGGCTTCGGAATGAGGTAGGAACCACCCACTGATCATGGCCAGCTTGGGATATCCTTACCAACAAACCGTCTTGGATTCGGAACATTTTTGGACATTTCATCAACACTCTTAGGTCCTCTTTCCCAATGTAATCGGTATCTGTCAGGGGAAAGTTCTCAGGGTCCTCAAGGTGTTGGTAAAACTTACCAATAATTAGATCCCCCTTCTGAGCTGTAATTAAATCAGCATCAGGGGTCTCCTTACTCCACTGTGCAGTTGAAAGATCATTGTGAGCATTTGTCTGGGACCTAGTGATAGCAGTGACCTGGATTTCCCCCAACAGGGACTCTATTTCGATTAGATCCCCTTGGATGGCCCCGGTTTTGGCCAGCTGATCAGCTAAGTCATTTCCAGTTTTGTCTGGTCCCTCTACTTTGGAATGACCCTTGATCTTTTTTCAGTAGATGGTCATCCCATTCGATGTGACCAGATCATCAATGTTTTGGATTAAGTTCCCATGTTTGAAGGGTTTGTTATTAGCACATAACATGCCTATGGTTTTCCAATTAACCAGGTGCTCCACGAACCCGTACCGTACATAATCCGAATCTGTGATTATGACCAGTTCGTGGAGTTGATGCTGGACAGCAGTGAGGATGGCCTGATGCACAGCCATCAATTCTGCCACCTGACTACCTCGGGGACCAACTTTGTATCCAGCGGAGGGTTCTGGGAACTCCTTCACCGATGCATTCCCTACACCAGCCACCAGTTCTTTCTCCCCATCGTTGTGAACATGGTAAGAGCATCCATCCACATAGACAGTGGGCATTCCCTCACACTTATCTTCTTCAAAGACTTTGTGTGGGGAATTAAGGTATGCCTCCATGTTGTCCTTGATTTTTAGACTTTCGTCACCGAGACAGTTTTCTCTGGCACAATCATGCAAGTCAGCCAGACCTTGCGCGAGGGGACTCTTCTTGTTTTGGCCATATCTGACCTCCACAGGAAAGCCTTGCATTGACAGAATCCAGGAAGTAATTCGGGAATTACTCACATTTCCGGCCCGGATTCTGTCACTTTGGAGGTATTGCAGAGGCTGGTATGGAGTCTCCACTATGATGTGTTCCCCCTGGATAAATGGGCGGTAATTCTTCAATGCCCACACCGTTGCCAGGAGTGCCTTCTCACAATCGTTGAATTTTTCCTCCACAGAGGATAACGTTTTGCTCGCATAGGATATTACTTTATTGACTTTGTCATGCTTTTGGTATAATACTGCCGTCAAGCACGTATTAGAGAACCCCGTCTCCAGGAAGAACTCCTTGTTTCTGACAGGGTAAGCCTCAGATTGTTCTGGACCCCGTTCCCACTTGACCCCCCCTTTCAGGAGATGAATCAGGGGTCTAGTGATCTCTGCGTAGCCCTCAATGAACTTTCTGCTGTAATTAGTCAGTCCAAGGAGGCTCCTTAGTTCCCGCAGAGTTGCGGGGTCTTTCAGTTTCTGGAGTGCTTCCACTTTCTTTTCTTGGGGACAGAGACCCTGAGGAGTAATCTCATGCCCCAAGAAATTAACATGGGTTCTACACCACTGTGCTTTCTGAAAGGAAAGTTTTGCTCCGGCGGCCCTCAACTGTGTCAGAACATAACGGATCTCCGCTATGTGTTCCTCCACAGATGAACTTTTGATGAGGACATCATCTACATAAGCCAGTTTACCCCTCGCACCCAGGTCGGGCATGGCCTTATGTAGGAAAATGTTCAATTCATTGCCGGAGTTGAGGTATCCGAAGGGAGTCCGGGTCCATGTGTACTGCTGGCCCCCAAAGGTAAAAGCCAGTTTGTATTGGTCCTCCCTACTGACAGGCACGGTCCAGTATCCATTGGTCAGGTCTATTGCTGTGAATACCTGTGACCCCTGAATCTGGGCCAGGCCTTGGTCAATGTAGGGCAGAGGCCATTGGGAAGTATGGACCAGTTTGTTGAGCTCCCTGAGGTCGGCGCAGAGTCTCCACTGGCCGTTTGGCTTCAATATTCCCAGCACCGGGTTATTGAAGGTGCTGTGAACTGGACGGATTATTCCCCGGGACTCAAGGTTCTTAATTATTTCAGTAAGGGACTCCATGGATGCAAGAGGCAAGCGATACTGCTTCACAAACACTGGAGTCATTCCAGGGTCCGTGGGGATTGTTGTTGTGTGGATGTCGGTGCGGCCACAGTCATATGAGTCTACCGCAAAGAGATCTTGGAAATCCAAGAAAACTTGTTTCAACTTTTGCTTTTGTTCCAGAGTCACACAGGCATCAGCTAGGTTGACTCTCTCTTCCACCATCTGCCTGAAGCCTGGAAAGACTTCTGGTTTGGCTATCTCAGCGGCCTCCTCCAGCTGGGTGGAGAAGTCCCTGGTCAGAGTGCTGATTTGGACTGGAGGCCTCAGGTGGGAAAGGCAACCCTCATGGACCTGGAAAATCACCTCAATCCTCCTGAAGTCACAAGTCACATCTTCCTTACCATAGGGGCAGGAAGTGTACACCAGGAAGTTCCCCCCATGCCGGGTAAAAATCCTGTCTGGTGTTGTATTGTCATCACTGTCACTGTCAAAGCAGTCCTTGGGGATTGGTCCTAACAGTTCATTTCCTAATCGATGGAAAAATGTCGGTCATCAACCGCCATTCCAATAATGGTGCCTGCGGCTAGAGTAATACTCTTTAAGTCGCTGTTATCCACCTCTATTAGAATTGTGTCATGTTCTATGTTGACTAATGGAGTTGGGTTTACCCCCAACCCTTGCTATTGGAGAGAAGCGTTTAGATGTATGTAAGCATCAGGGTTTTTCAAATGTTGTCCTCTTTTAACTTTCACTTCCAGGGAGAATTGTCGGGTCCTTTCTGGGATGGTGACTTCCTCTTTGATCTGAATTTCAACCGCATAAGGTAGCAATTAAGCTGACCTAAATGCTTTTTCTGGATCATCGAAGCCCATGGGATTATCCGCTAATCGGGAACAAGCTTTGAAGTTTATTAGGTCCAAACTAATGGCAAAGCGATTGAGAATGTCACTGCCTAAGTAAAAGGCGGCAGTGACGTCTCGCACGACCCAACAATTATGGACTATGCTCTTGTTGCCAATGGAGATTTTGAGCATACACCTGCTTGGCAGGAGATGTTTGGAATTAGGTGCTTCCAGGTCCATTTCCCATTTGTCAGTTTGAATGTGGGAATGGCTGGATCTTTTGGGAGTTGGCGGAACATGGCTTCGCTGATGAAGCTCTTACCGTTGTTCACGCCCACTCGAGCGAGAACAGAGTCCTTCCCATCATTTAACTGAACAGGGATGAACAACTGCTCTCCAATTTGCTGAATATCAGCCAGGCTCTGAGCTGATTTCACATCTTTCTGGACTGTAGGAGTGGGAGTTTCTGATTGTGGATTAGTAAAGAATTTCAGGAAGGTTGATTTTCATAAATAGAGAGGACCCCCCATCACCAGTCTGTTGTCCTACTGCAATTACTGTCACGTCTGGAGTTTGGTTGTTCTGGAAGTGAAATTCTACTTGGTCAGAGTTTTGTTCAACCATGTGGCAGGTTCCGTTTAAACTGACATGGTTGACACTCTGTTTTAATTTTATTGGTCGGCTAGTCTGGGTCCAGAGGACCTTGTTTACATAATCTATTAGGGGTGACAACCTTCTCAGGAGGTCATTCCCTAGTAAACAAGGGGTGCTCTCTGGAGTCACTACTATGACCGGGTGTTTCACCTTGTGTCGCCCAATTTTAATGTCCAAGTCTGCAGTCCCATCAACGGGAAATTCCTTCCCGTCAAAGTTCTGCAGTTGTCCAGGAAGAGAGATGAGAGGGATACGGTAATTCTCCCCCCTTCCTGCATTTAGTTCCTCAAAGGCCCTTTTGGACAGAAGGGTAGCTTGGTATCCAGTGTCCACCAGTGCCAAAATTGTACCCTGCCCCTGTACTTGTACCGGGGCATAGTATCTTCCCTCCTTCTCCTCAAGGGGGCACAGATAATGCACATTTTTGGACAACTGGTGGGCTAATTTTCTGGTTTTGGACATTGCTAGCGAAGAGATTTTGGCAGAATTCTGTGGAGAGCCTTGGGAATCTGAAAGAAAAAGTTGGCAACTGGAGATCAGAGCCATTTTGGGTTCCCCTGGTTCCGGTTCTGGGCCGCCCCGCCCTTTTTGGAGGCAGTCATCAGGATGGGTTTGAACCAGGGGATTTCGGTATTGTGGATTCTGGGATGAGATGATGGGCGGCGGTAGCTCAGTCTCCATATCTCCCCAGTCTGAATTGGCATCCCTTGGGACCCATTTTTCCTTGGGAGGAGTTCCCCCATTTCTAAAGGAGAAGATCCTTTCCCCAGGATCCTCTGAGGATCCCTCTCCCTCAAATTGGAAGACCTGTACCTCCTCCACAAAGTGGGTCTGTTTGGGTCCTTTGTTTCTCCTACCCCCCCTCTGCTCCTTGGGAGGCAGGCTTTCAGGGGTAGGAGATTTTGTTTCCGGTTCGTGGTTTTCCAGGGGCTGTTTACAAGTTGGGAAGGAAGCTTCCTCCAAGGCTTTACACCCCCCTTCCCCTTGTGCCTCCTCCCTGGGAACCGGTGTGTTATCGGGGTGCTGCCCCCGTCATTGTTCTGGAGCACCAGGTCCAGGGTTTGGGGCATTCTGCGGTGGCATGCTCATCTGAGGGTTCTGTTGAGCCCTCAGTATGTGACCCAGATCTCGTGCCATATTTTGGACCTGGCGCTCAAGTTGTGAAACCCGCTCAGGCTGATACGGGGCTCTATTTTCTCCCCTGGGCTGATCCCGGGAAGGGTAGCTATCCCTTCTCTGGTAGAACCCCTGGTTGGGAAGATTTTGGTACCCCTCCACCCTTTGCCTCCCCTCTCCCGGATTAGGTTGTCTGGGCTCAGGAAATTGGGGAAAGAAGGATGGATGATTTTGGGGCTGGAAATTGGGTGGATACCTGGGGAGAAAGTTCTGCCCAGGATTTGGAGAATTTCTGCCCTCCTGTGGGAAGTTGGGAGGGAAGTTCCCTGGGTTAGGTGCTTGGCTGGATGCCCCCCCTTGGGCTGGAGGAGTCCACACATAACCCAGGATTGGTCGGTTTCCCTTGTAGCGGGGACTTACATAGTCAGGGGAGCGGGGGACCACATTTGTGGGACTACCTCCTCGACTCCCTGTCTGTGACTGGCCCGAGGGCCATCTGGGCTGTGAATTATTTGGTGCAGGCAGGTTTTTAGGCCCCCCCATCTCCAAATCTAAAACGGGGCAACATTTACCTCTGCCACCTTGACAGCAGCCGGGGTGTTGTTGGTTTTGGGGTTTTTCGGCGCGTTATTTTTATTTTCGATAGGCTTCTGCACCTCATAGATCCGGGTAGCCTGTTCAATGACCCAGTCTAAAGATCTTTTCTCATGAAAATCTCTCACAAGCTGGGTCATTATGTATTTGGGTAAGGCATGGAAAAACGTATTGATAAATTCTCTGCTATCCGTGCGCACCCTTCTGGTGGTCTGCGCAAAAGCACGTCTTACTTCTTGCACAAACTCTTGTGGGGCCTGATCCTCCCCACATTGCAAATTGTAGGCTGCCTTGCGAGCCTCTTGAGGATTTCTGTGAACAGAAAAATGTTTCAAGATGGCCGCCTTATAGGTGGACCATCTTAAATGATTTTGGTCCTCCAGCCCCGCAAAGAAACTGGAGTATTCTGGGGAGAATGTCCATTTGACGTACTGGATGCAGCTACTGCTGTCCTTCAAATGGAAAGTCTCCATCATTTGCTCATAGAGCTCCAAGTGTTCCCAAATGGAATCTTGGCGTTCTTATGATAAGGCGTGATGACACTCCTTATTGCCTTTATTTGCTTCAATGGGTCCTTAAGCAAGGCCCTTTTTGCCTTATTGGCCTTTTGGTTCGGGTAACCCTGGTCCATTCATCCTCTGACTCAGAGGCACTGCTCCCAGAGGTTCCTGTCTGATCTTCCAGGTTTTCCCGGATTCTGCGAGCCTGGGAATGGCTGGCAGAATGTGGGGACCTGGTCCCCTGTGTCCTGCGCCATTCAGAGGAGTCTTCAGATTCCTCCTTGCTGCCAGGATTTGTTGGGTACCCCCCCCCACTGACCTAACTGGGCAGAAGTTTTCAGGATGCCCTTAATGGGCCTACTCTCCTGGGGTTCCCCACTAAATTGCACTGTGCTTGGGTGCCCATACCCGGATGCCCACCCATCCATTCCTGGGAGGTACTGGCCTATGAGCCCCATACTTCTAGCTGGATAGTAATCTGCCATCCCCGTGGCCCTGGGCTCATGTAGGCGAGGGGACATGGGGGTGGCAGAGTCCAGGGACTGGGAGAGATGAAGACCTCTGGTACTAGGGCTCCTGAGGTTATGCTCAGGAGTTTCTCTTTCCCAGCGAACCTCATCTCTATCCGCCTCTGCTTCCTGTTGCAATGCAAGAGCCTGCGCTTTCAGTTCCTCAGTTAAGGCCTTACTCGACTCTATCAGTCTCTCCTGCATCGCTACCTGTTGCTGGAGCCTATCATTCTGCTGACAGAGAGCCTCATTTTCTCTCTGTGCCTCCTGATTGGTCCTGGAGTACTGGGCCAGTCTCTGCTGCAGGAGGGTTACCTCCTGAGCTGTGTCCGTATTGGCCTGCTCCTTTCTTGCCAGAGCATCCTCCACCCTCCTGGTGTGCTCTAACAAGTTCTGGTGTTCGTTTTGGAGGTCACCCAGTCCCTGGAGGGCCAGGTGATTTTCTTCCATTTTCCTTTTTAAGTGGCAGACTTCCTGGCCTAAGGTGTCCCTTTCCTGACTAAGAGCCTGCATCTGTGCCGCCAGGTCGTCCCTTTGCCTTTGGAAGGCACCAGCTTTCTGGTGCTCCTGATCAAACTCTGCCTGGGTATCCAGGTCTTTCAGTATCAATTTATAGCTTTCCTCTTTCTCCCTGTCTAATCGAATTTGCAGGGTAGCTACCTGTTCTGTGCATGCCCTTTTGAAGTCCAGTTGTTGCTCCAGCTTTTTCTGGCTCTGCAGAAGGGAGTCCAAACCTTCTTGGTACTAGTTCTGCAAGGCCAGAAATCTGGTATCCTGGTCAGCCTTCTCCTGTTGCAGTCTATCCATGTCCTCTTTTATTTTAATGATATACTGCCTACTATCATTTTCTGACTCCTGGCTCCTCTGCAGCCTCTGCTCAGAAGAGACCAGGTCAGATTGGGCCTTTTCTAACGCCAGCTGTTGTCTATTTGCCAGATCTTGGCCTTCAGCACATTTGTCCTGCATGGCTCCCATATATAGATACAAATATGCTACTATCCTGGCAATCTTATTATGTTCATCTTTGGCTTTAGGGGCCATATATAGTTCACTCAGGGCCACATGTAGGGGACCCTGATCTCTCCATATAGCTGACCCTGTTTCAGTGACCTGTTGCGCGATTGCCTGCAACCAGACCGTTTGGTCCTGATGAGTCCACTCACCTCTCACAAATAGCTTATGTAAGAAGTGCTCTCTGGCTATTTTGATGTCTACCAGTGTCGTCATTCTGGAATTTGAGTTCCTTCCTGACTTACAAAAGTTTGTATTTTATTTTTGCAAAACAGACCGTTTCCTTAGAGCGTTCCTTTGAGGAGTGCTTTACAGCGTAACACAGCGTGGTGATCCGACCGGATATGTGTATCTGGTCAGCTGGCACACTGTATTAATCTGCACAAATGGTAAATCTAACCCAGAATATCCTGGCTCGAGCCCCCACTTTGTAAGAAGATTCAATTCAACACTACAGCTAAGTCAATGCCTAGTCTGGGATACTGAATGGAAACCCTTATTGATATATCTTCATGTCCAGTTCATGAGTTCTGGATGACTACCCTTATATAACACCCCTCTCTTAGAATCCCCCTGACCCCACTGAGCCAAGAAGTAGTTCTGTTTTGCAAGTTTAAAAGGTTTATTTGAGAACTAAGACAAAATATAGATACCACGCTTTTATAATAAATTAATAATCGATATTGCCCTTATAAATATAATGTTAATCAACAATGGGTAATCTGACACTAGCACACTTCTTTATAATCAATGAGCAGTGGGTGTAGGATGGTTAAGGCAGCAAAAATACTTTTATGATTTCAAGGGAAAAGCAATGAGGAATAAAATACAGTATAGAAAAACTTGATATGATTTTAGCAAAAGATAAGATAATCACTTTTTCTCTGGCAATTCACCCCCCTCCCCTATGCAATGTAAGAAATGGAAGGAGATGGAAAGAGGAGCACACAGTTCTCAGGAATCCAATCAAATACAATACGAAATTCAGTCCCCCCCAGCAAGCTTAGAGAAAACCGGTATGAGTTTTAAAACACAGGCCCAAGTGCTTTGAATGTGGTGGCAATGAAGTGAGAAATATGCTGAAAATGCTTTTAATTCCCTTTAGGAGGTTCAGGGTGAGTGAGAGATACTTGGGATGAGTTCAGGCTCACTTTAGCAATGATTCAGAGATGGTGATTAAGAGCCAAACGAATTTTTAGCAAGGAAAGAAATGACTGCTGATGGTTACACGTGGCTGGATTTTTAACCAAATCGCAAATCGCGGTAAAATTCGCGAGTGCGTGAATCGTGATTGCGGAAAAAGTATAAGGAGTAGGAAGTCGGTTCTAGGCTTGTTGAAAAGCTGAGATTCTAAGCTTTCAGAGGAAAGTCAAACCAAACAGTTCCAGAGATATGAACGAATTTGTAAAAGTCGTTTTTCGGATTTAAAGTAAACTCAAAATGACAGGTGACAGCTTTGCAGCTGCAGAATTGACAAATGACAGTGGTGCAGCTTTACAAATGACAGGTGACAGTTAGGAGGCAGTTCTACTTAGGTTAAATAGATTGAATTATATTACTTTAAACTAAGAGATTTGGTTTTGCCCAGTCCTAGCGTACTCACAATATATTTGGAAGGACTGGGTCTCGTCACGGATCTGATCAATCAGGCTAGCGGCACTTCACAGCGATCTGGTCTCTGGGTCTGCGGTTCTGCACGGTCTGGTCTGGTCGGGTCTGGCACTGGTCTGGTCTGTCCGGATACAGCGGTCTCTGCACGGCTCCTGGATCTCTACACTGGTCCTGGCAAAAGTTCTTGGCAAGGGATTCAAGCAGCTCACCCGGCTGTGAGTAGCTTGCAGTGATTTGAGGCCTGCTACAGAGAACTCAGCTTGTGGTTTTAGGCCTCTGATTTAGGTTCTAAAGTATAAGTTCTAGGTTCTGGAGTATGTAGCTGGAGTCAGTCTGGAACTGGTATCTTCTGGATGTTGTGTGGTCCGGCAAAACGCTCCGCAGCAACTGGATTTGAATGTCTCTACCTGTCCCAGCAGTCTCTTTTTATGTGTTTTGAAAATGGGTGTGTGCCTGGGCCTAGCTAAGCCTGCCCCTCTCTAATTGTCATTGGCCCAATTCTCCCTTCTCCCATGATTGGGGGAAGGAAATGTGAGTCAGAGTGATGCTGTAGGTTTTATGGGTCAGAGGATCCTCCCCTGGTCAGTTTGCCCACAAATCTATATCTGATTCAAATACATATTGCACAGATACGCAGTTGTTTAAAATTACATGCACCCATCACATATCACATGAGGTATACTCTGTTCAAACTCTGCTCTTCCTGGGGGCTTGCATTCAAAAATGACAACATTTTGCGCTTTTTAACTGGTTTTGCAATATCGGACATTTACCCAAATTTACACACATGTGCGCAAGGAGTATGGACATGAATTGATGAAGTGTCAGATTTTTAACATGCAGACATTTGGAGTGAGACCCTATTTTCCGCTAGCAACCCCCAGAATACACCAAAGGGTCCTAACGCATCTCAAAATGTTCACAGAAAAATCACAAAAATAATGATATTACTTATATAATTCTGACAAGTCCGCACTATGAGTTATCTATCTTTTTAAAATTATGCTCTGGCCCAGATGGGTGTGGTTTAGGTTCCAAAGCACATGGGGGAAGCTTCTGCCTGTCCCCGCCTCCAGCTCGGGTGGCTCCCAGAGGCACTTCTCCTCCCACTTCTCCCAAGAGGAAGCCACTTTTACGACGCCCCCAATATAACATTTGCCTGAGTCCAGGACAGGCCTTTGTTCACCTCCCTATAGTCCCCAGCTGCTCCACCCCTAATCTAATCAGAGAGTTGACAACTCCTTTTGGCAAGGGGAAGAGTGGCTGAGCAGGTTTTAACTCCTGTGGGGGTAGATGTCAGGCAGAATTCAGTTTCATTAAGCCAGGTTTCAGATAAAATGTCACTTTTTGTCCCCCAGTTTAAGTCAATACAATTTTTACATATGCAGCTAGAATGCTGATTCTAAGTTCAAAACTATGACATTGAAACACTTACAAACTATCTGACACTCAAAAGTAGGTCACTCAGTTAATTTAAACATTTTGATTTTGGTGGTTTTAATCCAGTTTCAGTTAGGCTGCTGACATGCATAGCTCAGCCAGTTTTGTTATGAACATTGTTTTGGGCTCTTCATCTTCCCAGATTTTGTATGCACACATACTTCATTCTGCCAGATGTCCGCTGGTGTTCAGTGAGATTTTTGGATGTGTTGCAATGTTTGAAAATAGGCATTTTGAGCTGGCATTCAGAGAAACCAAAGGTAATTTTAAAGCGTTTTTGAGCTAACAGGCGCTGCTGTTTTACCTTTGGCACCCATTCCACTCATGGCACCCTGGCCCATCATTGTCGCACTGGTGGGTGGCAAGTTAGGCAGCCATTTTGGTGTACGCACAAACTGCGTGGTTCTCCTGGATTCTGGCGCACATGTGGGCTTTTTGGCCATCTTGGATTTTCTAAGCCCACAGCACCAAATGTTACGGCATGATAGCTCAAACGTGGGTCAGGACACCCAACACTGTCCTGCCTTTGATGTTGAAGGCCCCTGGCTGGAGGCGTCGTTGTCACCTCGGCTCCGACATGCAGCGGCTTTCTTTGGTGTTAGGGTATGTTCTGACTTGCTGTCTGATCCTGTGCCTGTGGGGTACAGTGAGGCAGGGCATCAGTCATGGGTTATCATACATCCTACATACATCAATGCTAGTACATTCCGAGTCCAGTGCATTCTCGTGGACATGTTGGAGGGGCAGGCATGGTGCGCACAGGAATTGAGGGGGTGCAGTGTTTGAGCATCCTTCTGGTGCAGCCATGTTGTGCATGGTGTATGTTGGGTGGCCTACAGGTGTCTTGTGGTTTGCGTGTTGTGGCCATGCCTCAGGGGCTGTGTGCCATGTTTTGTTTAGATGTGGGACAGATGTGCTTACACTATATGAGTAGATGCATTGATGTTTACATTGCATGCATGGTCATGGTGGGTGGGTCAGGGCTGCAATCAGCAGTGGTGGTGTGTGCACTGTACCATGTGATGGCATGGTGGTCAAGTCTGCATCTGTGCGGTGATGTGTATGTGTGTGCACATGCAGATGTTGCATGTTTTGGCAATGTCAGTGTGGTTTGTTGGGTTTGTCCCGTGGCAGGGACATTGAGGTTTTGGAGGGGGTGACTAGGTGGGGGGTGATGGGGCATGTATTTGCTTGCATCTACTTGCCATTTGGACTTCGACATTGTAGTTGGGGTTGAAAGTGGGTGTTCTGACTTTGGTATTACGCTAAGGGTCACTCACCGTCATCCACCAATGTTGGGACTCCCATCTCGGCCTAACCGACACACTCAATTACCTCCATTCTCATCACTGTGCTGCACGTCTCCTCCCACGGTGCAAGCTTTAGTGGGGATGGCGCTTCTCCTCCTGTGGCCAGACCCTGGCTGCGATTGGCAGAGAGGATGTTGCAGACCCGCAGCCGTAGATCATCCCACTGCTTTCTGCAGTCACGTACTGTGCGGGGTGTTGTCCCCACCGCAGAGACCTTTTGTGTCACCTCCACCCACACAGCGCATTGCTCATTTGTGCTCCCCAGCACAGGTCTGCTCAAGAAACGACATCTGAGTGAACCACCAGGGTATCTGCAAGCATATTCAGCTCCACGTTGTTGAACCATGTCTTTCACCGACGCACTGTGCCTAGCCTCAAAGCCATGTTCCTCTGCTGGCTTCCACACTGCTCAGTTCTCTGATCAAGGTGCTGTAGGCTGATGATTACAATGGATTGTGTTTTTAAAGATGGCCGCCTGTGTTGGGGAGCCTGACCGGCATGCCGGTGCAACCGTTTCCAGCATGCCGGAATGCGCATGCACGCTGATTCGGAATCTACCGTAGATTCCAGCAGAATTGCTACACAAACACGGTTGCACCGGCATGCCAGTACTTTGCTTTTCTTACCAGAAAACTCGTAATGAGGCCCAGAGTGTTCATCGATTATGTATCTTTCACTTTGAACTAAAAAAAAGCAACAATATTTCTCTATGGCCCAAACCGTTCTGGCTTGAATGGGTGTGCACCTTTGTAATCTGTCTATATTTCAAAGCGCAAGTACATTTTTCCAGAAAGTTACTTTTCTAAGGGCAACTATGCCATAGAATTTAGGATGCATTTTCGACTATGGTGGTACACTTATCAGGTTCATTCAATTAAAATGTTTATGTTTCTCTTTCACAGGTGGTACAGGCTGGTGGCCTACTGTTCGTTTACACTGTGGCCTTATGGGTGGCTTGGATTCTGCGTTTGACAAGTAATTCCCGCCTGTGTCGTTTGAGCCATTCGCGCCAAATTCCCCAGTGACAACGTACTGTAAAGGGGATTTTCACACACTGTGCTGCAACCACAAGTATACAATGCGTAGTTTGTTTGTGCCATCAACATCACAATGTAAATAAAATACAAATGTGCATGTACGAATAGTTGTATGAATTTTTCAGTGAGTCAAGAACACGCTCAATCTTCTATGAGGGTCATGAAAGAATGGTTGGTGCCCTTTAGCGCTTGCCTCGTCCCCATCCATCCTCCCTGCAGTAGGAGGTGGGTGAGAATGGTCAATGTGCCCAACACTATGTAAAACTCAAAGGGATCCTCCAGACTCCCCTCTTCAAGACCCTGACCTTGTTATCAACATAGGTTTGTGTTCCGTCAGCAGTGTTCGGGGCCTTTTGCGCTTGCCTCATACCCATGCATCCCCCCTCCAATATCAATGGCAGTTCACACCTATGACCCAGTGTCTCTAGACTATCCTCTTTGGTACCATCCATCCTCCTCCTCCCTGCCCAGGATCGATGGCAGTTCGCACCTAAAACCAGGCACTTGCAAGGCAGCTGGGTGGGGGTGGACACTCAAGGTGCCGCAAGCTGTGGAATTTCTAGCCTCTGTGTAGCATTTAAAATATATATTACGCATCATACAAAATTATGCAGACTCTTTGTTTTTGTGTTGACAATAAAAGTCTGTGGCTTTTATTAAACATTACAATAATAAACTGAACAGGATTACTGTGTTTATGTCACAAATCAACAGGTGTGCATTATCATGGTTCTGAACTTGGACCGGAAAACAGGAACTGGCCCTCCTTGGCTCACCAACTGCCCCCATTGTGACCTTTCAGGTCCGTGTGTTGGGGACCTACATCTTGCCTGGTGAGCACTCTTGCGCTTGCTGGCAGCTTCCTTCCAGGCCCATACTGCCACACCTGAGTGATCCAATGCCACTCTGGTTAACCCAAAAGACCTTTGCTCTCCTAAAGCTCTATTCGCACACCCTTGTTGCTAGTATGTTTAAAAACCCTGTATGGAATAATTCCATCCCATTTACTGATGGGTGTGTTCCATTTTTGTGGAAACGCTCCGGGTCAGAATAGACTGCTCCCACCAGGATGTGATCATGTTTTTAAATGGTAGCTTGCTTCTTGACTCTTCGGTACACTTTCCTGTCCTACCCACAAAGGAATGTCACACGATACATGCTGATTTGTAGAATTTCTCTTAACTGTTAAAAGATATTCCTTTCATTAACTGTGGTCTTATACATCTTGTGAAACAATGTGATTTCAAACCTCCTATCTTGTTGACTACTTCTGTCCCCATGCCCCCATGCCATGCTGATGTGGCTGCAACCATCCTCAAAGAATGTGTCCCATATTCTGTGATTTCCATTGTCCACATAGCCAGGCCAGACCCAGTGTCCTGCAATGAACATACGTTTTTGTCAGTTGAGCATTGTTCTGGGACGTTTGCGCTCACCTCGTCCCCATCCATCCTCCTCCCTAGTATCAATGACCGTTGGCACCTATGAACAGGGTCGTACTGGGCCATAAGTTTGTCTCGGGCACCAATGAAAACATGGCTCATAGTTCGAAGTCACTATTCATTCCTTTTCAGACACCATTTGAATATTCACCCAAGGTGAGTATTTTGATAAAAAGGTGATGCAAATTGTCCATTTTAAAAAAGATATATTCAGCAACAGTGTTCACTACTACTAGCCTCATTCTGAAGTAACTCATCATACTGGCCCACATGGCCCAAAAATGTTGGCCACTTTCATTAACAAAATGACTCACACAAGCATTTTGCATTTGTGGTTCAAGCCTGGCCCTATTGCCCTATAGGCAGTGCATGCAGGCCTAAGCCTGTGCGCTTGCAAGGGAGCTGGGTGGGTGAGTATGTCAGATGTGAAAGATTGGCATTGAGGCTGAGTGGATGTCGATGAACACGTCACACATTCACATACACACCCACTTTTCTAAGCCTTTTTAAACACCTTGGGCCTCATTACGACCCTGGCGGAGGACCATGGTGCAATTTGCACCATGGTCCATGGCGCAGAGCTGCCAACTCCGCCATGGGGGTTGGCGGACTCACCGCCCCATTCCGACCTTGGCGGGGCGGTTAGTCCCCAATCCCCATTTACCCTTCCCCATTCCCATTTTTGCCCCATAGGGTATAATGGGAGTGGGGAAGGCGTTAATTACGCCACCGTAGATTACGGTGGCGTAATTAACAAGAGGTCCCGTAGCGCCATGGATTTTTCCGCCCGGAAAATCCGGGCGTAAAAATCACCATGGCGCTACGGAAAGTCGTAATCTGGCGGAGAGGTACGCCATGCATTACGCTGGCGTAAACCCCTCTCCGCCAGGGTCGTAATGAGGGCCCTTGACATTTACCAGGAGAACATCTCTGAGATCTACACAGTATATCATCATTGAGATGCCTGTTGCCCAGATATCTGTTCCATGGCTACTTGTCGCCCTTCTTGCTGAATCGGCTCATTTGTTCATCCAAGTAAGGGTAGGTCACCTATTTGCTTCTCTATGTTCATCGATCGCTGCTCTGAAAGTTTCTTTCGATTTCCACCTAATGTACCCAGCATTCTAATGTTCATTTATCTCAAAGACTTCACCATTATTGAATGTTTGGTGTAGTTTGGTCTCGGTAAATAGCACATTGCATCACTGTGCATTGTAATAGAATGGAATGTTTTGTGGTCCATGTTTGCAAGCATGATTTCTTTTGATGCTTAAAAGTTCATTCAATGGACGAGTAACACATTCTGATTTGCGGTGTAACAATCAATTCTGTAAGAAAGTTATTGCTGTGTTCATTCGAATAGGTTACACAGGTTTTCTTTCTTTATTTAAAAGAAACTTTACAGACAAATCTGTGTAATAATTGCTTTATTCACTCTCATACAATTATTTGGAATAATGAATTATATAGTTTTATACAGATTTTACAGACTTCTTTTTTTTATAACTCTGTTTATTGGTTTCTTTACGATACAGGATATGCATACAGGGCCTCATACAACCCAATAGAAGAACAAACAGATCAAATCAAATGGTCAAACCAGACAGGTCTCAGTACAAGATTTGTTTAGTTACATGTATTAAGTAGCAGAGAGAGGCGTGTGGTGCTGGTGGGAGGCTCGAAAGAGAAGAGATGTAAGATTTAAGCTCCGCCTCCATTTGCTCCCTTCCAGCCCCGACCTTTAGGGTGTAGTCATTGACATAGGGTCAGCCCATTTCCCCCAGACCTTCATGAACTTCCCCAGACAGAGCCTGACATTTTAAATGCGCCGCTCGAGGGAGGCACAGTAGTCCATTTCATTGGTCCATCGGTTTAAGCTCAGTACATCTGAGGCCCTCCATTTGGAGGCAATGAGTCTCTTTACCAGCCATAGTGCCACTGAGAGGAAACATTTTTCGTACTTATTGTAGTCCACCTCCCCCCACATCCCTAGCAATGCCATGTTAGGGTCCCACGGGACTGGAGAGCCCAGAACTCCTTTGATCTCCTCCATACATTTATACCAGAAATCTTGTATGACCTCACATTTCTTTGTAAATTGCCTCAAAATGCAATAACGACTTAATTTCGCCGCACGCTGGCTCAGGTGAGTAGTGGATGATGAATTTGCTATGTTTGTTGGTATGTAGAACGATGGTCTGTATAAATAAGTATTCTCTATGACCTCTCGATTTATTTAAAGTAGTGTATTGAAAAGGTAACTTCATGAACGGTTTAGAGTTTTCGTAGTTAATTTCCATCAAAGTTGTAGTTCTCAAGTTTCCATAGTTACCAGATTCACCAGAATTTTTAAATGTTTCACATTAGTATACTTTATCTATCCCCGCTTTCGGGAGCCTCTAATAAATCAGTAAAATGTGATTGTCAGTAAAAACTTCCTTAGTGTCCTTTGAAATGTTTTTGAAATGTGTTTACGTAGAGCACACTGATGGAAGCACAGACACTCACCAGTGACGAAACCACCGACACATCTAGTATCCCAATGGTGATCCCTACCTACTTGCACAAAGTGATATTTTAGAGGTTTGGATGTGGCCACATTTCTAATACTAATTTACCTTTTCCATTGCACTATTTTCTGACAATGTACTAAAAATAAAGGAGCAAGATTCTGCATCAATTACTTTTCTAGAGTCAACATCAACCTCACTTGCCTATCAAGTAATTATATTGTACTGGTCCTTTATATGCAAATGAACTACATGCATGTGTTATGCTTGGAATTTCAACATTTTGAAAATTGTTATCTATACTATTGGTTATTTACACGAAGTGGCAAGTATGGGTGTCTCTCTGTATGTACCATCATCTGCATCTAATTTTTCAGTTTCATTTTGCTTTTTCATCCGTTTTACAACAAGTACTATGTTATATGGAGATGCTGGAACTTCTACTACAATAACTTCCTCCTTTGCAACAGGTCCAGAGTATGAGGTATGCATACTTACAGTTCCCTTGCTAGAATGAAAGTAAATCCTACAAAGGATATACTTTGAGACTGAAAGGCATGTAACCTTGAACTATTTCAAAGTTTTCTTATTTTGGTTCTAACGTTACACTTCCTCCCTAATGCAGAATAGATTACAAAGGAAACATTACAAAGCAAATTACTTTTGAAGGCAACATTATAATGACTATGTTTTACAGGGTGATCTCAGATCAAGTCCATGATTCATCTCAGAAGGTTATCCGGTGAAATCTGAAATGTATATCATGACCATATCACATACACTGTTTTCGAGGGTATGTTCATGCGAATGTTCTATTTGTGTTGCGACAACAAACCTTATAGTATATGGTTCATAATCATTTGAAACTACTTTGTACGGAAGTGCTCTGTGCGATGAAAGATTTGAATTTTCAGTACGATTGACTTTTTTTTAAAATTATTATTCTATTCAAGGAATGTACTCAAGATGTGGAATTAGAAGAGGCACATGTATACATAACCTAATATGAAATACAATTGGGCATCATATTGCATTAGGAATACATTTTTATAATTATGTAATGATTTCAGGTCCATCAAGTTGGTTCAGTTTGTAGATATGTACACATGTTTGGTTGATTGGAAATTACATTTGCTTGATTTAAACCATATACAAATGCTCTTTTTTACAGCTTGATGTTGCGGTCGGCAAAGAGAAGGCCACAGTTTCAAAGCGAATTAAGAAAACAAGGGTAAAGAACGAACCAGTTTGTTTTAGATAGGTTTTTAAGTGGATGTTTTGGTCATATTATGTTTTTAGTTGGAAAATCGTATCTTCTGCATGTGTCCTACACATTGAGCATGTTTTTCTATAAATCTCTTAGCAGCCTAGAATGAAGAGGAGTATAAAGACTCAGACAACAAGTGAAACCAAAGATGTCGCTTGCCAAACGGATTTGACAATGGAGCAACTACTATTTGAGGCACAGCATGGTACAGTCAATATTCAATAGACTCGTGATGCATATGTCCAGTGGGCGGAAAATGAATGGACTCTCACCTGCGAATTAGTCAAAGTTAACATGGACCATTGCTACTTATCTCGCCCCAGTGAAACTGAAGACAATGGAGATGCATTGCAATTGCTCGCAGACCCGTTGACACAATCTACACCCTCTAAAAATGTTCCACCCAACAAACATTCAATGTTACCTGTTTCTCCAATTCATGCGGAAAGTTCACAGCCTGAACTAACAGAGGCTGAAGCTTCAATGAAATTGACTGATGAATCTGCTCAAGATCTCGACTTCAGTTTGCCTAGTTTGGGGGAATTGTCCACCACCGTTGAGTCGCAAAACACAGTTCTGCAGGACGATTGGCTATTAAAGGAGCAAAAATATATTGTATTCAACAGCTGCCTGCTAGAGATTGTAGAAATGCTGAAATGTGATCATAAATTAAGAGGGAGCCATTGATGAATGTGTCTCGTGCATTACAAGGCACCAACCTAAAAATCCAAGCCAGCTGTGTCCACCTGTAATGCTTGTGTGAAATACGAGCTAAAACAATATGGTAGCAGTACCAGTCATCTTGGACATTCTTCTTCCATCACTATAGTGAAGCGCATATCCTGGCAGCAAAGGCAAAGCAATGTCACATAAATATTATTGCTCAGTGGACTTACTATGGAGAATAGTTTTTGTATTGACCGCTGAAGGACGAGGCAAAGAGGAGTCGGAGCGCTTGGCAGGTGCAGTTTTAAGGGGTCCTGGGAGAATGCAAGGAGAGGGAAGCTGGGTTTTTCCACTTCTGGCTGGTTTTGTCTGCTCTTTGCCCCCTTCCACTTGTGATCTGCTCTTCAGCCGAGGGCAGTCATAACTGAGAAGGGCGGGGCCATGCCCCCATGAAGAAAAGAGGTTTTTCCTCAATGAAGACAGTTAGAATCTGGACCCCCGGGTGATGCAGTTCCTCTGAGAGGGAGGACGCTCCATTCCAGACCCCGTTATTGCGCTTGATCTCTTTGCCTACCCGCTCTGGGACTAAGCATTGTTGTATGGGCCAAGATGAAGGTGTCTTCTGCTACATTAATCTGTGATTAACTCTTTTTTCTATGTTCCTATATAACTGACTATATGTGTATTTTGTGTTTGATGTATTCATATAAATGAGGTGTGAATAAAGGTCCTATAATGAGCCATTTATATGTTTTACCATACCTAATGGTCTAAGTGTGATTTTTTGCCGGTCTGAGTCCAATCACTTGTTTTACCAGGGGCCGGGGAGAGTTAAGTCTAAGGCTCTCCCCACGTGGCAGAGCAAACCCAAAACACCACCTCCATAATACATTTTCGTGGCCTGCTAAACCGATGCTCGGCAAAGTGCCTGCTACAAATGTACTTTGTCCAACAGCTTTATTGTTCAGCGGATCGACTTTCAGTAAGATTTCCAGTTTCTGTCAATTTGTTGGACTTCAGTTCCTTGCTAAAACCCAGTACTACTAATATCAGAGGGAATTCTTATTCCCCGCTATTAGTAATGCCTGGAAACTCGAACGGATGTCAATGGACAGTACATTCTCTGACAAACGTTTCAGACTAGCTGTCGATGGACAGTGTGACAGTCCAGGATTTTCCACTAAGTACTGCACATACCACTTTCAGGACATGGAAAGTAAAAAAAATGTTGAGTTTGGTCATCGTCCAGGTGTCTGAATGTACATCGTCTGTGTCCACGAATAAACATGGTTTCATTAAATCTATTGAACATCTGGAATCCAGGGGAATGCAGATAGACCTGATAGCCACTGACAGGCATGTTTCAATAGCCAAGGCCATGAGAAAGCAGTTTCCACAGATTCGGCATCAATTTGATGTGTGGCACATTGCCAAATCAATCAATAAAAAAATCACAGCTGCTTGTAAAAAAAAAAACCTTTTAAATTGGTTTCAGTCTATCAGCAACCATCTTTGGTGGAGCTCCAAAACATGTAATGGATCTTTAGAAATTCTAATTGAAAAATGTCATTCATTGATGCACCATTGTTCCAACGTACACTCATGGACAGAAAACCAACATTTCCACAAACATGGACCTTTATCGAAGGAGCAAGAATGCAAGAAGAAATGGTTGGGGCCATGCTCCCGTTCCCACAATGCACTTGAGAAAATTGTGTATGATAACATGCTTTCAAGAGACCTGAAGGGATTCACAGAATTCTGTCATACTGGAGATTTGGAGGTGTTCCATAATATGTGCCTAAAGTACAAGCCGAAAAGGTTGTATTTCGGCATAGACGGTGTGAAGGCCAGAACAAGTCAAGCTGTACTTGCATACAATGAGAACATTAGGAGGGAACAAGCAAAAACTGCAGGAACATTTGGGATGCTTTGTTACCTCATGGCATTTACAAAACGAGGCAAACAATTTATGGCCAAGCCAATATACCAGGAGATGGATTTTGAATTTGTGGAAAATCTGACATTGCCTGTGTTCGCCATTCATACTCATGGAATTGATCCTGCTTTTGAGCCCATGACACATACAATGCCACAAAACATTGCAAACAAGCCTTGTCCCCCAAAATCGGAACTTGTTGAAAGGTTGACTTTCAGATTTAAATGATTTGTAGGTGTCTTCAAAATCTGCTCACAATTATATTTTAGATATGTTCCCCAATGTTTGGACATTGTACAGAAACAATTGAATGCTATTACACTTGCAATTTCAATGCAAAATAATGTACTACAAAGTATTTTTTATGATGCATTCATTTATATCTTTTACCTTTCCATAATTTATATTACTTATCCTCTGTCTAGAAGACACGTGTCTGTGGTTGCTATTGGTACTATTGTTCAGAAGAGAATTGACCTCGGACATCGGTGCTGCACTGCCCATTTGGGTGGGAGAAAGAATGATATGCAAATGCATATTTACCATCTGTGAAATGTACACTTAGGCTTTGAGCCTGTAAAACTCTCTGCTAGACCCAAACCCCATGCACACATGCAATCCATGGTACTTGTCGCTGATGGCATCTGTTACGGAAGATTTTCATAGTAATGATAAATCTTCCTGACCTGTGTCGACCCCAGAACTTCCAGAACTTTCAGCTTTACTGGTGGATTCTTTATTCTTATACCGCTGTTAGTGGGATCCTTTTTCCCAAATCACAGAATGTTTTACTCTTTTTATGGGTGTGAATTTTTGGGCTCTCCATAGCTCTCTATAGTGACCATAGAGTATTTTCAAATGTATCCTCTTTGACAGCTTCTTGGCAATAAGTGCTTGTAGTTGCTTGGTTGGCCTAGGTGCTCCACTTTTAACTTTTTCTGGCTAACCTTGAGAGGGTAGAAAGGATCTTTGGGTCCCTTTTACATTTTATTATGTGAGACCAGCACCCCCAACCTTAAGTGGATTGCTGGTGTGATACTGATTATACTCTAGCTCATTTTAAATAAATGTAACATTTATGTTACATATGATATGATATGATAAGGTATTTGTAACGCACCTATACACAAGTGTTTCAAGGCGCGACGAGGCAGGGAGGGGGAACAAAGGGAAGACAGACAACGATCCTACTAGGCCAGGTGTCATTCAGATCGCACAAGTGCATGGGTAGAGGGGAAGGGAAAAGTGCAAGGGGAAAGAGAGAGGGGAAAGTGCAGTACAGGGGTAGTAGAATAACAAGATAAATAAAAGGGCCAGCTGGTGCCAAGTGCAAGGTAAATGCTGACAAGTGCTGGGAAGGGGGGCTGTAGGGATACAGCAACAGTCCCGCAGTGCAGGGGTTGCCAGGGAGGCAGGAGAGGGGAGAGTGGCTGGGCCAAGGACCGAGATCAGTGAGAGTGGCCCAGTTGCAAGCTTCAGTGCAATTTCAGTCAGGAATTTAGCAGGGGAGAGATGGAGAGAAAGTAGAAGCAAAGAGGAAGGTTTTGAGGTGCTTCCGGAACCAGAGATGGTTCTCCTCAAGTTTCAGGGAGGCAGGAAGGGTGTTCCAGAGGGAGGCCCCTGCCGCGGAGAGAGATCTACCCCCAACTCGTTGCTTGGAGAAGCGGCTGACCCTGAGGGAGTTGGAGGCGGATGAGCGAAGAGCTCGAGAAGGAAGATATCTAGGAAGTACGAGTTGAAAGTATTTTGGCCCCAGGCCCCAGAAGGCCTTGTGTACAATTCAGAGGGTTTTGAACTTAATCCTCGCAGCCACTGGGAGCCAGTGTAGAGGTTTCAGTCCTGGAGAGATACGGCCCCTGGGCTTGAGGCCAAGGACAAGTCTCACAGTCCTGTTCCGGATGAGTTGCAGAGGGCGGAGAGTAGATGCAGGCAGATTTAGATAGAGGCTGTTACAGTAGTCCAGCTTAGAGAGAACCAGGGCTCTGGAGACAGTGAGCTTCTGGGGGAAGGAGAGGAAAGGAAGGTTTTTTGCCTTGCAGGTAGGAGCAGGAAGAGGGCCAAGAGAGGCCGGCCAGAGGGCTGCAGGGAAAGGAAGGTTTTTTGCCTTGCAGGTTGGAGCAGGAAGAGGGCCAAGAGAGGCCGGCCAGAGGGCTGCAGGGAAAGAGGGAGTGGGTGTGCCGATGAGTAGAATCTCAGTCTTGCTGGCATTAAGGCATTAAGGCAGAGACATGGACACACCTACCATTAACGGCTGGTGGCAGTAATTGGTTTAACACTTTAACTGTTGTGAAAGGCTTACCTAGACTTCATTAGAGGATTCAAACTGTCTTCACATTATAAGAAATTATGTTCTCACCTTTCTGCAAAGTAAAAAGGGGGTTAGTTTGTTTACCTTAGAAATGTTCTGCCATTCTGGAAATTATACATAAGGTTATTTGGCTTACTTGTGAATTGATTGTGCCTCTTCCACAAACGTAATGGTGTTGGTTTCACTTTTTTATTCCTGTAAGGATAATTGTATAAGTGTCCCCCAACTGGGTTTTGCTTCCCCTGACTTGCTGTTAGCCTGTCCAGAAAATGTCAGCATTAGGTGTTACCTACATAGAATAACTTTGGGTCATTCATACAGTGTAACACTGGGTTCTGCTACCCCCCGGTCTGTTTTAGACAGACACAAAAAAGTCTTAGGTTACACCTGCCTTTCATTTGCTTATAGTATCGGTTTTACTTACCTTCAGTGTAACTGTGTTATCCTAAAATAAGAGGGATTGCTTTCCTTAGTCTGTGAACTGAAAAGCAACTGTCAATTGAACATTACACCCCAAGGTCCCACTCCCCTAAAATAACCGTGTTATCCTGAATCAGAGTTATACGTTTATACTGTGTCTAGTATATGAGTATCACTAGATCAGAAAAATGTTTTGCCCAGTTCATTAGACTTTGTGATTTCTTGCAGAGGGTCATGGTACAATTGATATAGTCTACTACCCTGGTATTACTGAAAGTAATCTAAAAGTAACTATTGGTTTTTACTCCCCAAGAACTCCTGTTAGGTGTTCCAAATAAGGTTATATGCTTTGGTCTGTGTACCTTCAAGCATAGTGTTGTGATTTTTATAAATGTGGTTATATGTAATGTGATAGTACTTATTTCCCCCAAGATATATCGGGGGCTACTTGTATTTAAATAAACCATTTAGTTTGTACAATACATAGTGTTTGTGTGTTTTTTGGACCGTTTGAATTACAATTTCATTTGTACTGATCCTACAGCCCTCTCTCCATCCTAAGACAAGTCTAGATGTTCTGTCTACGCTACCCTGAACTCAGGTGGTACAGCATTATATTAAGATTGGAGTAAGGAACTGCCTCCGTTGAGTATTTTTACTAAACCCTTACTTTGACTTCAGAAAAACTGTCCTAACAGCCTCCCCATAGCAGACTCAATAAGTTGTTACAATAAGGTATATGTTTTATATATGTACGAGGTGGAGGTGTGTCCCGTCAACAATACGTTTGTTGAAAGGGTAATTGAAAGGGGTACAAAGCGTGCCATTGCATACATAAAATCTATCCCATGGCTCTAGTTGTCTACCTGGATCAAGTCCTTGTATCACTTGGCGGTTTTGGACCGGCAGAACTGATACCGTTTACGAACGGATATCCCATAAAGGTATTTGATGTTGTCTGGATTAGCCTGCACTCTCCAGTTATTCTCACCTTTTGAAACTAAAAGTGGGAACTAATTCTTCATCGCCTCAGCCCATTCCTGACTTCCTACAGCCTTCCCAAGCAGAACCGATCGTGCGCTTTCTCGCACTACTGCAATGCAGAGCACAATGTTTCCCACTTCTCAGGGCTGGACTAGAAAGTTAGGTAACAACTCTGAAAAATTGTCTAATGCTCCTAGCGTGTTAAGCAACCTTTCGTTTTACAGGTTGTGACTGTGTTTTCCTCATTTTTCACATTATTAAGCGTATTGTATACATGCTATAGAGTATTGTGTCTGGTAACTGTTTTCGCATAACTAAAGTTTACTTGTATCTATTGGTCCTGTCGACAATAAATGTATATATATCTTTCATATACACTTGTCTAACAGCAATTTGTGGTTTGTTGCTGTATGTGCCCATTGTGGGCTTCCGAGTACTATCACCCTTCCAAAGACTTAGTCTTGACCGCCTGGCAAAACGATGGTCTGCAGGGTTGCCCAGAGCTGTGTCCATGGTTATGGTTTATTCAAAACCTTCCAGCCATCATCTTTTTGTTTTGCTAAAGTCACCCCGAGTGAGACGGGTATGCCCAGACGTGGGTCCCGAGTCTGCCGGGCCTAGAGACCCAAGCTACTCCTCACAGATGACACCCAACAAGGCTGAAACATGTCTGGGGATGCGTGTGGTCTCGTGCAGAAGGGATGTGACCTAGCCGTTTGGGCTGGACTGCTTCTTTTGAGGTAGGACCAAGCCTGATTTGCATATGGTTTTTCCCCTTCTATAATGGCTTGGCAAGCTGAAAAACGATGGTCTGGAGGATTGCCCAGAGCTGCGCCTGTAGTTATGATTTATTCAAAACCTTCAAGCCATCATCTTTTTGTTTTGCCAATGTGTCGAATGCCCACAAACAATTATAACATTTACTATATTGAAAGTGGACATATGAACATTTAATTTCCATTTCTGCAATCTGTTGTTTGGAGCGGTTACTCAGCATGACAACGAGAGAATGGAACTTCCTGAAATTATGTAAGCTCAACCATACAAATTATTTGTGTGATTAATAATGGCATTCACATCCGGAGCCAGGTGAGTGTGTCCCCCCTGAGCCTTGGTGCTCCTAGCTCCATTTGGGTTTAAAACACCCACACCCCCAGGCCCTCTCAGGTCCCATCTTGCCTGCTCTCCCCCACCCGCTCCCTCTTACCGATTCCAGCCCTCCCGCCTCCCGCACCGCCCCCTGTCCCGATTGGAGTATTTCAATGTTATTTCCTGGCCTCCTGAGCAGCGTGGACCTCGCCTGCTCCCTTCCCATCCGGAGCCAGGTGAGTGTGTCCCGCTGAGCCTTGGTGCTCCTAGCTCCATTTGGCTTTACAACACCCGTGCCCCCAGGCCCTCTCAGGCCCCATCTTGCCTGCTCTCCCCCACCTGCTCCCTCTTCCCGATTCCAGCCCTCCCATCTCCCGCACCACCCCCCCTGCCCCTATTGGAGGATTTCAATGTTGTTTGCTGGCCTCCCGACCAGCGTGGACCTCACCTGCTCCATTCCCATCTGGAGCCAGGTGAGTGTGGCCCCCTGAGCATTGGTGCTCCTACCTCCATTTGGGTTTAAAACACCCGCGCCCCCAGGCCCTCTCAGGCCCCATCTTGCCTGCTCTCCCCCACCTGCTCCCTCTTCCCGTTTCCAGCCCTCCCATCTCCCGCGCCACCCCCTGCCCCGATTGGAGGATTTCAATGTTGTTTGCAGGCCTCCCGGCCAGCGTGGACCTCGCCTGCTCCATTCCCATCCGGAACCAAGTGAGTGTGTCCCCCTGAGCCTTGGTGCTACTAGCTTCATTTGGGTTTAAAACACCCACACCCCCAGGCCCTCTCATGCCCCATCTTGCCTGCTCTCCCCCACCCGCTCGCTCTTCCCGATTCCAGCCCTCCCGCCTCCCGCACTGCCCCCCTGCCCCGATTGGAGGATTTCAATGTTGTTTGCTGGCCTCCTGACCAGCGTGGACCTCGCCTGCTCCATTCCCAGCCGGAGCCAGGTGAGTGTGTCACCCTGAGCCTTGGTGCTCCTAGCTCCATTTGGGTTTAAAACACCTGTGCCCCCAGGCCCTCTCAGGCCCCATCCTGCCTGCTCTCCCCACCCACTCCCTGTTCCCGATTCCAGCCCTCCCGCACCGCCCGCCTGCCCCGATGGGAGGATTTCAATGTTGTTTGCTGGCCTCCCGACCAGGGTGGACCTCGCCTGCTCCATTCCCATCCGAAGCCAGGTGAGTGTGTCCCCCTGAGCCTTGGGGCTCCTAGCTCCATTTGGGTTTAAAACACCCGTGCCCCCAGGCCCTCTCAGGCTCCATCTTGCCTGCTCTCCCCCACCCGCTCCCTCTTCCCAATTCCAGCCCTCCCGCACCCCTGCCCTGATTGGAGGATTTCAATGTTGTTTGCTGGCCTCCCGACCAGCGTGAACGTCGCCTGCTCCATTCCTATCTGGAGCCAGGTGAGTTTGTCCCCCTGAGCCTTGTTGCTCCTAGCTCCATTTTGGCCTTCTGGGTTTAAAACACCCACACCCCCAGGCCCTCTCAGGTCCCATCTTCCCTGCTCTCCCCCACCCGCTCCCTCTTACCGATTCCAGCCCTCCCGCCTCCCGCACCGCCCCCTGTCCCGATTGGATGATTTCAATGTTATTTCCTGGCCTCCTGAGCAGCGTGGACCTCGCCTGCTCCCTTTCCATCCGGAGCCAGGTGAGTGTGTCCCGCTGAGCATTGGTGCTCCTAGCTCCATTTGGCTTTACAACACCCGTGCCCCCAGGCCCTCTCAGGCCCCATCTTGCCTGCTCTCCCCCACCTGCTCCCTCTTCCCGATTCCAGCCCTCCCATCTCCCGCACCACCCCCCCCTGCCCCTATTGGAGGATTTCAATGTTGTTTGCTGGCCTCCCGACCAGCGTGGACCTCGCCTGCTCCATTCCCATCTGGAGCCAGGTGAGTGTGGCCCCCTGAGCATTGGTGCTCCTACCTCCATTTGGGTTTAAAACACCCGCGCCCCCAGGCCCTCTCAGGCCCCATCTTGCCTGCTCTCCCCCACCTGCTCCCTCTTCCCGTTTCCAGCCCTCCCATCTCCCGCGCCACCCCCTGCCCTGATTGGAGGATTTCAATGTTGTTTGCAGGCCTCCCGGCCAGCGTGGACCTCGCCTGCTCCATTCCCATCCGGAACCAAGTGAGTGTGTCCCCCTGAGCCTTGGTGCTACTAGCTTCATTTGGGTTTAAAACACCCACACCCCCAGGCCCTCTCATGCCCCATCTTGCCTGCTCTCCCCCACCCGCTCTCTCTTCCCGATTCCAGCCCTCCCGCCTCCCGCACTGCCCCCCTGCCCCGATTGGAGGATTTCAATGTTGTTTGCTGGCCTCCCGACCAGCGTGGACCTCGCCTGCTCCATTCCCAGCCGGTGCCAGGTGAGTGTGTCACCCTGAGCCTTGGTGCTCCTAGCTCCATTTGGGTTTAAAACACCTGTGCCCCCAGGCCCTCTCAGGCCCCATCCTGCCTGCTCTCCCCACCCACTCCCTGTTCCCGATTCCAGCCCTCCCGCACCGCCCGCCTGCCCCGATGGGAGGATTTCAATGTTGTTTGCTGGCCTCCCGACCAGGGTGGACCTCGCCTGCTCCATTCCCATCCGGAGCCAGGTGAGTGTGTCCCCCTGAGCCTTGGGGCTCCTAGCTCCATTTAGGTTTAAAACACCCATGCCCCCAGGCCCTCTCAGGCCCCATCTTGCCTGCTCTCCCCCACCCGCTCCCTCTTCCCAATTCCAGCCCTCCCGCCCCCCTGCCCCGATTGGAGGATTTCAATGTTGTTTGCTGGCATCCCGACCAGCGTGGACCTCACCTGCTCCATTCCCGTCCGGAGCCAGGTGAATGTGTCCCCCTGAGCCTTGGTGCTACTAGCTCAATTTGGGTTTAAAACACCCGCACCCCCAAGCCCTCTCAGGCCCCATCTTGCCTGCTCTCCCCCACCCGCTCCCTCTTCCCGATTCCAGCCCTCCCGCCTCCCACACCGCCCCCTCTGCCCCGATTGGAGGATTTCAATGTTGTTTGCTGGCCTCCCGACCAGCGTGGACCTCTCCTGCTCCATTCCGATCCGGAGCCAGGTGAGCGTGTCCCCCTGAGCCTTGGTGCTGCTAGCTCCATTTGAGTTTAAAACACCCGCGCCCCCAGTCCCTCTCAGGCCCCATCTTGCCTGCTCTCCCCCGCCCGCTCCCTCTTCCCAATTCCAGCCCTCCCGCACCCCTGCCCCGATTGGAGGATTTCAATGTTGTTTGCTGGCCTCCCGACCAGCGTGAGCCTCGCCTGCTCCATTCCTGTCCGGAGCCAGGTGAGTGTGTCCCCCTGAGCCTTGGTGCTCCTAGCTCCATTTGGCCCTTCTGGGTATAAAACACCCGCGCCCCCAGGCCCTCTCAGGCCCCATCTTGCCTGCTCTCCCCCACCTGCTCCCTCTTCCCGATTCCAGCCCTCTCGCCTCCCGCACCGCCCCCCTGCCCTGATTGGAGGATTTCAATGTTGTTTGCTGGCCTCCCGACCAGCGTGGACCCCGCCTGCTCCATTCCCATCTGGGGCCAGGTAAGTGTGTCCCCCTGAGCCTTGGCGCTCCTAGCTCCACTTTGAGCCTTTTGGGTTTAAAACACCCGCGCCCCCAGGCCCTCTCAGGCCCCATCTTGCCTGCTCTCTGCAGCCCTCCCGCACTGCCCCCCGATTGGTCTACCCAAAGGCCAAAAATTGACAACTCCCAGGGCAGCCCTCTGCCCGGCAGCCCCTGCGGCTAAGGGCCCGAGGCAAAGGGTGGCTCCTACATCAGTGCCTCCAGAAAGCCTCTGCAGGGGAAGCCAATTAAGCCAGCAGCCAACAGACACCAACAAAACTGTGAGTGTGGCATGGGTGGGGTGTAGAGCAATTACTCTACTCCAGAAAGCCCCTGCCACTCTACCTTACCTTCCCATGACATAGAATGCCATAGACTTACACCATTCATGCTTAGAGAGATTTGTAAATGTTACCTAGCGTTAAAACACTTACTTACTTACTTGCCAATGTTGACTTGTGCTGCACCTAGAGAGCACTGTGCTGATTAGCCGGCGTCGCATCCAGAGGGAATGTGAATGTTACCATGTGCCACACTCAGATGGAACGCCTAACTCTAGCCTGCATCACATCTAGATGGAATTGTGAATGTTCGCATCCACCACACTTAGATGGAATGCTCAACTCTAGCTGCGTCACACCTAGATAGAAATGTGAATGTTAGCATCCACCACACTTAGATGGAATGCTCAAATTTGGCCTGCGTCACATCTAGATAGGATTATGAGTGTTAGCATGTGCCACACTTAGATGGACTTAGATGGAATGCTCACCTGTAGCCTGTGTCGCACCTAGATAGAAATGTGAATGTTAGCATGTGCCACACCTAGAAGGACTTATATGGATGCTCAACTTTAGCCTGCGTCGCACCTAGATAGAAATGTAAATGTTAGCATGTGCCACACTAAGATGGACCTAGACGCAGTGCTCACCTGTTGCCTGCGTCGCACCCAGACAGAAATGTAAATGATGGGCATGTGCCACACCGAGAATGACTTAGATGGAATGCTCACCCGTAGCCTGCGTCGCACCTAGATAGAAATGTGAATGTTGCAGGTGACACACTGAGATGGACTTAGATGGAATGCTCACCTGTAGCCTGCATCGCACCTAGATAGAAATGTGAATATTAGCATGCGCCACACTTAAATGGACTTTTATGGAATGCTTACCTGTAGCCTGCTTTGCACTTAGATAGAAATGCAAATGTTAACATGGGCCACACTTAGATGGACCTCCTAACTCTAGCCTGCGTCACACCTAGATAGGATTGCAAATGTTAGCACGTGCAACACCTAGATGGAATTTGATGGAATGCTCAACTGTAGTCTGTGCGTACCTAGATAGAAGTGTGAATGTTAGCATGTGCCACACTTAGATGGACTTAGATGGAATGCTCACCAGTGACCTACGTCGCACCTAGATAGAAATGTGAATGTTAGCATGTGCCACACTAAGATGGAACTCCAAACTTTAGCCCACGTCACATCTAGATAGGATTATGAATGTTTGCATGCACCACACTTAGATGGAATGAATAACTTAGCCTGCATCTCACTAAGACAGAAATGTGTATGCTAGCATGTGCCACACTTAGATGAACTTAGATGGAATGCTCTACTGTAGCCGGCGTCGCACCTAGATAGAAATGTGAATGTTTAGCATTTTCCACACTTAGATGGAGATCACAACTTTAGTCTGGTCACATCTAGAGAGGATTATGAATGTTTGCATGCAAAATATTTAGATGGAATGCTTAATTTAGCCTGCATCGCACCTAGATAGAAATGTGAATGTTAGCATGTGCCACACTTAGATGAACTTAGATGGAATGCTTAACTGTAGCATGCTTCACACCTAGATAGAAATGTGAATGTTAGCATATGCCACACTTAGATGGATTTAGATGGAATGATTACCTATAGCCCGCATTGCACATGGATAGGATATTTATTGAACATTAGCAAGTGCCACACTCGGATGGAATAGTGAATGATAACAAGCATCACACCTAGACATAATTGCAAGGATAACAATGCCAATTAACCAATCCACTAACAACTTCATCCCTCTGCATACACCTCTGAAACTCTAACCGAACACAACCACAAACCTACAGCACAACAATCCGCACAAACTTCACTACACTGCAACAACAAGACAAACCACACATTGGGCCTCATTACCAACCTAGCGGAACGGGTTAACGGGTGCCGCAAAAGGATGCAGACCCGTTAAACCCGTTCCGCCACATTACGAGGTCCCCTCGCGGGACACGGTAAGCACGCCCAGTAAAACCAGGCGTGCTTACCGAGTCCCACGAGGGGAAGAGGGAGCAAACAACGGGCCACTCGTAATCGGCCCGTTGTTTGCTCCCTCTCCCATTCCCATTCAGCCCTATTGGGGCTGAAATGGGAATGGGGAAGGTCCGGGTCCTTGGAGGGAGGAATTACCGGGCCCTCCGAACTCGGAATGGCCCGGTAATTCCTCATTCTGGGAACCCAGACCCGGACGCGATTTCGGCATGGCTACCACCGAGGTCGTAATGAGGCCCATAGACTCGCACAACAGCACACAACGACTACTGACCGTAAAACACCCAAAGCCCATCTAACGGACCCACTGGGTTGAGGCTGCCAACAGCACATCACTGCTCTCTTGCACTTTTCCACCTTATTCCCACTAACTCAGCCCCCCTCTTTCCCTTTTTTCAGAGCCGCAAGAGTGCCAGGGGACCACTTCATTGGTGATAGCGTGCGGTATAAATATCCTTTAATATTAACATTAACATTAACATGTGTGCTGTATGCATAATGACTAATTCAACAAGGTGAAAATGTGCTATTTGATCTAAAGAAATGACACAGTACGTTATGTTATGTTGAATAATATTTATACCGCGCACTATAAAAAACTGAGTGCGTAACTCACGGTTTGTTTATCTGTCTAGTAATGATTGTTATTTGTGTATAGTTTAAAGAGGAGTGAATAGAGGTTTGATTTTTTGGGACGAATTGCTTACTGGCCTTTTTATGGGTTGTCAGCTTTACCATATTGTGACGATTATTCATCGAAGACCCGCAACCGCAAACCCGTATGCAGGCTAATGATATCTAAACCCCTTTGTCCTGTGGAATATCCTGGTGTGCTGTCACCGTTGAATCGTTGTGCACCGTAAAGTGAGGGTTGGGGGAGGGGCGGAGGCTAAACCTTTTAGGTGGGCACTTGGTTCTCTTTTCGATCACCAATCTTACCAGTTCCATTATAATGCCATCTGTCTGTGGTAAAACATAAAATGTTACTATGTCTGTCCTTATTTTCTGATGGGGCATGCTATATTAAGTCAGTGCATCTGGTTCTCCATCCCATTGGGAGCTATGCCTAATTCAGAGTGCTAGCCTTTTATGCACTTCGTGGTCTCAAATACTCCCCTGTGTTGTCATGTGTGTGTTCATTCAGTGTGGTTTGTGTTTATGATTAGGTTTTATCCGGTTTCAGAATTATACAGTAACTTGTTATATTCGATTACAGAACGGCTACTAAAATACATTATTTTATTCTGTTATCTACACAGTGTAACATTCTGCGTATGCCATAGGGTCCAGCTACCGTCGGATGGATTCTTAATTCAACATTGGCGATTAACCATAAACAGTGCTTATTTTGTAACAATTATGTGGGACGACCAACAGGGACCAATCTGCCTTTGTCGGTACCAGCAATAAGGAGCAACCTGTCTGCGTTCATGATGTAGCAAAGGGCTGAACCGAAAGCATCATGCTTGAAAGTGCAAAGAATCCATATCTTCTCACCAATGCAACATCATGTGCAACATTAGAAAGTTTTTCTGGTGTAATATAAGGACACAAAAGAATTGGAGTACAGGGATTGCTCATTGAACGCAATCAGCATTCCATGAGGAAGTAATAAACAATATTCAAAGCATGCGATGTTCACTAGCTATAACTTGTATGGCAGAAAAATATTGTTCATTTTGTGGACTTAATATTCTCCTGTGAGCGTAGTTTGATAAATAAAAGCACCTGTTACATTGCAGACTATCAATGTTTTCTTAAAATAATGTTTTGATATCCTATTTGGGACAAGAAAGAAAAGTTACGCACTGTGAGTGAGAGGATGTGTGTTTATATTCCTGGTTCTGCGTTAAGTAACTTTATGGCGTTGGTGATGACGGGGCACATTTGGCTACGCTGGCCACGAACGTCATGAAAATAGATGGAGCATATCATATGGACTAGCGATGTCAGCTTCAGGGGCGGGTGATATGGTTTAGTGCTGCGAGGGCACTTGAATTTAGGGCAATGCATCATCGGATACGATTAGCACAAGATGGCGGTGCCCAACCTGTTGTTTTCACATGTATAAAAGTGAGGAAGACTAAGCTAAAATGCATCAGAACATTTTTTAAGATCGATTACAGTATGCTTAAAAATACATGCACGAACGATCGGGACAATAACATTTTTGAGCGAACTTTCCCTTTAAATCCCAGGTTCACAGAGAGAGGAGTTAGTTTATCAGGATTACCTGGACAGTTGTAGCCATTTTTCTGCTCCATCTTTCTGTTTTATTAAACATGCTACTGTATATTGTAAGTGTTTTTCATGGGAATAGTGTACATCAACTGCAGATGTTGTTCATCTGGTTATTTGTTATTTGAAGAAGGCCCTAGAGCATTTACATATTTTAGGCCACAACTGTAAATTAACATTTCTATAAAATAACTCTCTCTCTAGATATGATAGACCTCCTGGAGAGTAAGACATGTTCTCATGTATGTCAACTTCATATCAGTACAGGGAATTTATTGTAATTGTCATTACTCCTAGCCCGGTCTCCCATAGTCACATTGCTTACTCTTGTACCAGAGTCCTCGCCAGACACGGGTATCTATCGTTGCCCTTTTGTAAAAAATGTAATACAAAAGAGAGCCTGTTCATTTGTATTGCTTCTTCTGTTATTATTATTTTTAGCAAATTCCTGTCCCCATACCCCCCCAATAAAGGACTGGCTTCCTGAACTCTCGTTAACTGTTTTTTGTCTGTCTCACTAATGACCAACTTTTATGCACTCAGTTGCAGCAGGACATGTAAGAGATTTTAGAACTGTCAAATAGCTAAAGTATGAATGTATGATAGAATAGGGCACCTGGTGTCTGCTGGGCCGGCTACCCCCGGTTTCCACTTTGAATGGGTATTCTGGTGATCACGCTGAGCAGGTCGTATTGTACATACATTTAGCTTAACAGAGCAGCGGTAAATGCTGGGCACGCCACGCTGTTTTTTTCTTGTGCTGCACGTCCCACTCAGATTACAGACTGCTCCATGACTCCAGATTACACATTAATCTAAATTGAGGAAAAACTTGACCAAACAGCCATGATTTCAATATTACTTATTTATTGATAACATAGCTTTTGAACTCTGACTGGAAACCTCTCCCGTTGATTACATTCACAGAAGTGACAATCTATACCCACATCCAAAATGAGAGAACAATTATAAATGTGTGTATTGTATATAGGGGTCTTTGCAACACATTTGTGACACCAATACTCCGCTAACTTCAACGCAAGGCATCATTTTCACTTAGCAGTTCCAATTATTAATTTTTAAACTGTAAAACTGTAATTAATCATTTTCTTGGTGTAATGATAAATTGGACGACATTCACATTTCTTTAAATTAACAGGGTCTGGTACATAAGCAGATTAAATTCAATGTATTTCGATATGTACACAAAGATATGAATAGTGTACTAAAACAGCCATACAGATGTGTACATGGTCAGAAGACTGAACTGCTACTCAATACGTTTACATATTGGTCATGCATCATTCAATAGTGATGTAGGGGAAGGTCCAAAAATCAATATAATAAAACTAATCCAATGAGCCAATAAAAGTGCACGGAAAAGAGAAAAAATATATCTTTATAACATGCAACCGCAGCTGGGAATAATTCACGAATCATTCAGCATTACATCATTTAATGGCGGCTTATATAATGAGAAGTGGAGTGAAGTCTTAAGATTCATATACATTCACATTTACTGATTGGACAGTCTTGGTTGCTCTGTAGGTGATTCTATATAATAGCTAGCCCTATTACCCTATGCTATCCCTCGTGACCATTCTAATGACTACCTCTTAACAATGATCTCATGATGAGGTCATCTAGTTTCACACAGTTTTGATTGGACAGTTGACAGGTTAAAATGTTTCACATGCAACTTGCTTACTGATTGGACATGTCCCTTAGAATGTCCTGGGGAGGATCATTTTCATCATAATTAGCCAATAGAATAGTGAGGTGTGCGCACTGTGGGTTTATAGTGATTTTTTTGGAAAAAAAAGTTTTGAATAACAAAACATACGAAAACAAAGTTTCGAAAAAAAAAGATTTGACAAGCTATATTTAACATGCAAAAATGCATTTCTTTCAAAACCAATCCATCGACAATAGACATGGACTGGTTTCAATTGAAATACACTTTCACATGTTACAAGTAGCATTTCAATGCTTTTTTTGTAACTTTAAAACGTTACATGGAGCTGTCCAGTGCTGAAATTTCAGGACTTGCCAGCCCCTTGTAACGTTTTAAAGTTCTGTGTATATTGGGGGTGGTTCCCTCACCCAGTCCCTCCAACCCTCACGCCACCCACATCCCCAACCCTAACCCAAGCCCCAACCCTAACCCTAATTTAACCCCTAAACCAGGCTTGTCCAACCTTTTTGAATGTGGGGCCGAAGCATTAACATTTTGTCACCCAGTGGGCCGGGGGGCCATCAATCAACGTCCTCACCCAAAGCAGTATATTCAAAATCGATGGTGTGTGATCTTTGACACAATAGCATCACATGCAGTGATAGCCATGCAGTCCCAAATATAGCTTTTGGTGTCAGGGACAGTGATCAAAGGTTAGTTTCTTGTGATTTCTTCCAGTGTGCATGTGTTGATATTTTTCTGAAATAGTGGGGGCGACCGAGCGTAGCAAAGGAGCTATAATGATCTAGGGAAGGTTTGGGGTGGTCGCCCCCCCCCCAAGATTTCTTTGCAAATATGGGGCTGAAATGTTGCATTTAACAGCAGGAAAAGTTGCCAAAAAGCCATAAATTTACAATCAGTTCTTAAGGGGAACATGTACATTCCATGTAACCAACAGCAGACAAGAACATTGTAGAACACAACACATTTTAATGATCAATGTGTCCGCGGTGTAAGACAGCACTGTCACTGATGTAACACATTGGCATGCTGGTTGTGCCCAAAATATGCCTCTGTAGCAACATGTCTATGCTGGTTGTTCCCGATTTAGGCCAGCATTGTCCTGTACAAAACATGATTGATGCTGCCTGAGCATGTGCAGTGTGCCCAATACATATGCCAACTTATCTCTGTAATACACATTCATTACTTCTTTGTTAATGATTGATGCTGCCTGTGCAGTGTGCCCAATACATATGGCAGCTTATCTCTGTAATACACATTCATTACCTCTGTGGTAATGAAAGAAGCATAATCCCATTGAAAAGATAAAATGTGGAAAATTGATCACCCAAAAGTGACCCCAATTGAAGACTACTCTCATCTTAGTCATAGGGCAAAGTAGGAGTTTGTCCAACCCCAGAAAACTTCAATAAAGGTTTTTCATATTTTACTTATAGTGTACGTGGTATACTTGTGATACCATGCCTCCCCTACACAACACGCCACACCACTTTGTTAGCAATGATTTTGTCATCTAAATTAAGAAGAAAGACGGAGCGATGGGAAAGATTTGCCTAGCAATGCAAGCTTTCAATTTTCCATCAAACACCAAACCAAATTAATGGAAACATTTGATGCAAACAGAACCAATTCAGATAACAAGAGATGAATGCTGGCCCTTATTCTCGTAGGATGTTGTGTGACAAGAAGAAGAAGGAATAGCAGAACAGGGTCAGAAGAGGAGAATCAAAATCCATCTTTCAGCTGAAAAGAATCTTGTATTGAACAATACACCTTGTGTATATCAGGATGATTTCAGAGAAAGCATCTTTCCACATACTATGCCTGAAAAGGCATCGGCATGTGCCAAATATCCTGAAGGAGCACAAACAAACAGGGAACTGTTGACTGCCAAGATACTTTTCAGTCTTTTAGGCAAAATTAGTAATGAGTCATTTAGGAATGCTTTCCCATACAAAAGAACCCTACATTTAGGTGAGCAACAGTACTGAGAAAGAAAGGGTAATTCATGTGGATGCTTAGTTGGTGTGACCCCATTGTGCAGGGAGATATGGGATCACTGGGTATAACAATGTAAAATATACTCTCAAATATTCCAAGAATCCCTCAGGCCCATTGCAAGTAATCAGGGGCATAGTGGAGTTCCACAGCATAGAGAAGTTAAATGTAATGCTGAAAGCTGAAAGCACACACATCGCAGCAGTGAGCGCTCAAAACACTGAGCTATCATATTGGCTATAGTAAAATTAACGTTTATTCGGTAGTGGATACCATTAAACTGGTAACTGAGATTTAACAGCAGACCAGTTAAATTCATCTGCAGGTCTGGTGCAAAGTTGGCCGCATGTCAAGCATGCATGCATCTACTTTTCAGGCTTCAGAGGTTGGCAAAATAGGGAAAGCAGCGCACTCACATGACATCCACACCCATACAAATTAATAAATAAACCAGGCCATGGCCTATAACTGCCTCTGATGCCCCATTACAGGGGGCACCAGAGGCAGTAACAGTCCTCTGCCATGGCCCAGAAGTCGGGTCCACGGGCCCGACAACATTGAAAATATGAATACATAAACCAGGCAATGGCCTGTAACTGCCTCTGGTGCCTCCTTCCAGGGGGCTCCTGAGGCAGTAACAATGCTCCGCCAGGCCCGGTTCATTTTTCATTTGCTCAATGTTTGTCGGGTCCGTGGAACTGATTAATTTATTTATTTATGCAATGCTGGTCAGACCCAGCATTGCAGAAATAAATTCATTAATCTGTCGGGTCCACGGACCCAACAAACATCGAAAAAATAAATAAATAAACCACGCCATTGCCTGTACTGCATCTGGTGCCCCTTCCAGGGGGCACCAGAGGCAGTAACAGTGCTCCGCCAGGCCTGGTTTATTTATTTATTTGCTCGATGTTGCAGAAATAAATTAATTAATCAGGTCCACGGACCCGACAAACATCGAGCAAATAAATAAATAAACCAGGCCATGGCTTGTACTGCCTCTGGTGCCCCCTTGCAGGGGGCACCAGAGGCAGTAACAGTGCTCCATCATGGCCCGGTTTATTTAGTTATTTGCTCAATGTTTGTAGGGACCGTGGACCCGATTAATTTATTTATTTCCCCAATGCTGGTCAGACCCAGCATTGCAGAAATAAATTAAATAAACTAAGCCATGGCCTCGTGGGCCACATGAAAGGGCTCAGAGGGCCACATTGTGGTCCGCGGGCCGTACGTTGGACAACCTTGCCCTAAACTAAACCAAGCCCCAACCCTAACCCTATTTTAACACTTAAACTAACCCTAGCCCCAACCCTAACCCAAACCCAAACCCTAACCCTAAACCCTAGCCCCAACCCTAACCCTAACCCTAACCCTAATCTAACCCCTAAACTAAGCCAAGCCCCAACCCTAACTCTATTTTAACACTTAAACTAACCCTATCCCCTACCCTAACCCCAACCCTAACCCTAAACCCTAACCCTAGCCCCAAACCTAACCTTAGCCCTAATTTAACCCCTAAACTAACCCAAGCCCCAACCCTAACCCTATTTTAAATCATTATTCATTTAGATATATTTTTATATAATAATCGAATATTTTTCAAAAAATGACTATTCGAAAAAAATTACTTTTCTACAAAAAGTATTCTCAAGATTTTTATTTGAAACTTTGTGTTTCGAAAAAATGACTGGATACCGTACTGTGGCAACAAAATGAATACTTCACATTCTGTCCCATGAGACTCAAACGGTTGGCACCAACTTACCGTTCTCACCCTTGTAACTGCTCAACTGACAGTTAATCTTTGAACTTCTCGTTGGAAACATGTTTCCCTTCTCCTTCCTTTCTCATGATGCGTCTGCATGACTTTATGGGGGTGCTTCTTGGCCTCTTGCTCTGGGACCATGTGCACATCTAAATAGTGTATTTCTGTATGCATGCAGGTAAATGGCCCTATTACTTATCCATATCTAAAATTCAAGGGTTATCAGGAATCAAAATATAATCTTGTTATGTAATAGGACCTCTTGGCTTCTCTTGGTCATGAATATCGATCTCTTCCTTAATAGGATGCTCACGTTGTTCTGTCTTTGTGATTCCACTCCTATTTTGCACCCCATTTTGCATTGCATTTGTGACTCCTGTGTGAAATCAAAGCCTGGTGTGTTTTTTACACCTCTGCAGCCCATTTTACATTGCATTTTGTGTCTCCTGTGCAAATTCGAAGACTGGTGTGTGTTTTAACATCTCTGCACCCCAATTTTGCATTGCATTTTGTGTCTCATGTGCAAATTCAAAACCTGGTGTGTTTTTTAACATCTCTGCACCCATATGTGGTAGTAAAGTATTCCCAGTGCATCTGTTTCTTGCTTCCCTTGGCTACTTTAGCCACCTGGTGAGTTTGTGCTCATACTGTGCTGTGCAACCCCTCCTCTTTGTTCCTTCTATCCTCGGCCTCCCCTATGGCCCTCACGATCTCCCCTATCTTTTCTAATTGCTATAATATCACCTATCCTGCCTCTCTCATGAAATCTGGAAGGAAGAAGCTTAAAAAGGACATTCTAACCACTAACCCTGACCTACTTATCACAAACAAATATGTCAGCGCAACTTCTAGACATCTCTTCACTGATATCCTCTTTTCTGCCCCCTCTCCAGATCCATGGACTCCTCATCTCATCTCCACTCTCTCGCCTCTCACATCTTCACCCATAAATGGTGGCACTAGATGAGAAGTACTCTTGGCAGGATTCGCATCATCCAGGTGTATCATTAATGTCTATCACACTGGCACTATCTTGGTTGAGGGTCCTCAACCCAACCTCCTGCTCTTTGACCGGTGCCTGCCATCCCTCATCAACTTCCTTCCCACAACGGCTACTCCTTCTTCCACTCTCTCTGTCCCCCTCTCCGATTGGTGTACCACATCCCTGTACCCCTCCTTGGAAAAACTTCAAAGGTGGTGACCTTTTGCATCTAGCCACGCTTATGCTCGTTCTGCCATCAAACACTCATTCAAGACCTTGACCTCGATATCCTTAATTTTAACGAGACATTGATCAATGCCAGGTCAGTCACTGCTTTTGACTCCCTTCTCCCTGATGGCTATAAAATCATCTTCAAGTCTCGCCCTAACCGTGCTGGTAGTGGGAAGGCTCTGATCTTCTTCTTCCCTCATACCCACACAGTCATACTCTTTCTTCGAGAGCAAGCTGTTCATCTCTCCAACCTTCTCTGTGACCATTGCAACTATCTACAGGCCACCTGGCTCTACCACCCCGTTCCACTCTGAATGGGCTGATTATGCACCTCTCTCCTCACAACCACCTCTAAACTGCTTCTCCTGGGTGACTTCAACATCCACCTTGACTCCTCAGTCATGGCATTCATTCTCTTCCGTGAGATCTGCACTTTGCTCTCCCTCCATTCTCCCTTCTGGTCCTACCCACTCGGCTGGACACACTCTTGATGCCTTCATCCACACTGATGTATCACTCTCCCCCCCAGTGATCACCATTCTCTCCTTTGCTCTCGCCTGGGTCCTCTCTGTCTTCTGACCGCGCCTCCCTCAGCGCTGCCAACCTCGTTCACGAACTTCCACCTGATGAAATGAGTATCAGCTGCTGCCTTTGGATCTACCTTCATCCTACAGACTCTACCTCTGCCTCTGCTCTCAGCAACCTTCATCTTGCTATCACTAATACCCTTGACATTCTTGCCCCAGTCATGAGGATCCGCCAAAAACATGCCTCCAAGCGTACCACCTGGTACGACTCTGAACTTGCAGTCCTGAAACGCAAAAGCAGAGCTGCAGAAGAGAAGTGGCAGACCTCGGGCTCACCGTCTGACAAACTGGCCTGCTCCAAAGGCAATACCGACTCTCCATTCACTCCAAGAAAAAGGCCCACATCCAGGCTCGAGTCTCTGGGCATCCAACAACATGGCTGAACTCTTTAAAGACTGCAAGGAACTAGCCAACCCTTCCGCAGTCTGCTCTGCACCTCTTCCTTCCCAGGTCCTCAGCAACGCACTGGCCACACACTTCTCTGCAAAAACACATGGCATCCTGAGCAACCTTGCATCCCTATCTCCCTCCCCTTGCCTCCTTTGGCCTCCCACCACCCTCTGGCTTTCTCTCCTCCTTCTCTTCTGTCACACCAGATAAGGTCACCAGATTTGTCCACTCCACGAAGGTCTCCTACAAACAGGTCTCTCCCTGTTCTTTCAGAACCATTAAGAACAATATTGGCTCTCTTGCCCCTACACTTGCTGATTTCTGCAATCACTCTTTTGCTACTGTGTCTTTCCCCTCCTCCCTCCAGCACTCCCTTGTGAGGCCCCTATGGAAAGAATCTTCTGCAGCCCCGTCTTGTCCAGCCAACTACCGCCCCATATCTATCACCCCCTTCCTTGGGAAACTCATGGAGAAGCTGGTCTTCCCCCAACTGACCCACCACACTGAACTTGTTGGTTGCCCGCACGACCATCTATCTGGATTCCGAGCATCCATAGGCATGGAAACTGCTCTTCTGAACACCTGTGAGGCACTGCATACATCTCTTGACTCCAGCTCTCCAGTTGTTGTCATTCTACCTGATCTCTGCTCTGCATTTGATACAGTCAGCAACTCCATCCTCATAAAATGGCTCCACGATTGGTATCTCGGAGTGGGCACTGGACTGGCTGACCTCCTTCCTCAACGACCGTCCGTCCAAGTTATTCTGGGCTCTCTCTACTCCCCCACCTCTATCTTCACCTGTGGCACCCCCAGGGCTCCAACCTTTCTCCCTGGTTCTTTAACACCTATCTTGCTCCACTTGAACACCTAATTCCCACCTTCTTCCCCAACTTCCAGTGTTATGCAGATGACACACAACTCTTCTTCAAACTTCCCTCCGATCCTCTCCTTACTTCCTCCATCATTACTGATTGCCTATATGCTATCCAGTACTGGTGTGCTTCCAATGATCTCTGCCTCAACGCCAGCAAGACTGAGATCCTTCCTATTGGAACTCCTGCTCCTTCTTTCTTCCCCTCACTATGGCAATCTTATCTGGGCACTCCTCCTTCTCCTTCATCTGAAGCCAGAAACCTTGAAGTCATCTTCCACTCCACTCTCCCTCACATCCAGGACCTTGCCAAGAAGACCCACTTTCAACTTCACTTCCTCAAAGGAATTCTTCCTTTCCTCACTTTCCCCCAGAAGCTCAATGTCTCTAGAGCTGTGGTTCTATCTAGGCTAGACTACTGCAATAGCCTTTTCCTTAATCTACCTTCTTCTTCTATATGTCCCCCTCCAGCTAATCCAGAATAGGGCTGCAAGACTTCTCATTGGCCTTTAGCCCAGGGATCGCATCTCTCCAGCCCTAAAATCTCTCCAGTGGCTTGCGGTTGCTGCAAGGATCAAATTCAAATCCCTCTGCATCATCAATAAAGTAGTGTGGGGCTGGGGACCACGTTAACTACAACTGGCTCTCACTAAATATTCTCGCTCCATATCTTTATGTTCCTCCGGCACCAACTCTATGTGTGTCAAGCACTTTAATAAACAGCGAGCTGGTGGCCGATCTCTTTCCTCGGCAGGCTCCCTCCTATCGACAGCCTCCCTGTTCCTCTTTGTCTTGAGCAAGATTCCCTCAAATTCCAGAAGCTCCTCAAGACCTTATTTTCACCTCCCTCATCTGCTAAACCCCACAGTTGCTGAGATTGTTGAACTGGGTCTGTGTGTGTCGTCCTGGGTCCTGGCCTCCCACACCCAATTGCCTTCTGCCTCTGCCCACTGCCAGCACTTGGCACCCACTAGCCTATGCCACCACAGGCCTGCTCTTACTTATTTATTGGCAGCTGACCACTCTTACCATGTCACTTAACAGCTGCTTACTCCCTAGCACTTCCTTCTTTGATACACCTAGCACTTACCCCCCCACTTCCCCATCCCTCTCTCTCTCTCTCTCTCTCTTCACTTGCATGTTCTGAAAGCTCACAAGGTCTAGTAGGTCCGGCTGCATCTTTCATTGTTATATTTGCATTCTTTCCCATGTTTCCTTCCTGTTGCTCTGCGGGTGCTTTGAAACACAATATACTTGATGTATAAGGGCCTTACAAATGTGCAATAAATAAATAAATAAATAGGTGTATGTTTTCCTACAGAGGCCAGTGTGTATCTTCGACCTGATCAGCTTGCCTCATGCACTCTTCTGCTCAGTTCTTATTCTTTACAGCTGTGACCTTTGTCTTGCTAGTTTATAAGCCCAGGATGGGGATATTACTTGTTACATGTTTCATTTACTCCGGGCCTTGGGACCTGCTGGTCCTTTACCATCCCCTGTGAATCTCTTACACTCTTTCTCGTGTGCTTTTCACAGAGTTATAACACCTAATTAAGTCACTGCTCCTCAACCTGAGCTTGGAAATAACTTTGTCTCTCTGTTCTGACCAACCGCAGTGCGACTTTACACCCTGTCCGCTGCTTCTGACCTTGTCTATGTGTGTCACTAATGTGAGCTGATATTAAATGAATTTTACTGTGTGGAATTGTCCATGCCTTTCTGAGGCTTAGTAAATCTAAATGGCCCATGAAACTACCTTTTAATCTGAGGCCTACTCTTCTCTACACCTAAAGGATGTTAGATATTTATATATTGTGTTTTACAATCTCTACCTTTTAGTGTTTCTAATGAGTGCTTATAAGACTACTTGAAGCACTCCCCATGCCTTCATCTTGCTTACTTACGTATTTATGCACGTCTAGTTAAGCCTAATGTTTGCCTGCACTAAGTGTATATATGTGTGTCTTGCTGACAACTGTTTATCTCACATCCAGGAGGGGTCTCAGAGATGGGTCTGTTCTCTTGTCAATGTCATCTAAGGTCTGTGTGTTGTGCATATTGTCAGGGCCTCTGGCTTTCTGTGTGGTCTCAGTCTCATGTTTTAGGGGCTTTCTTGGTTTATATATTCTCTCGTGTGTGGGACGTTGGACGTTCATCCCAACATTCCCCATGTATTCCTTTTCCCTTGCTCCCATGCCTAATCATATTTAGCTTTTGGGACCCACCCTTTGCGTGATCCCAAGGACTGCACCCTAGGAAAATTCAATCTCCATCTGGTGTGGGATCTATGTAGCATTCAAGGTAGTTTTCAGAGTCTGGGGTGGTGACAAAAGTGTTCCTTTTGGACCCATTAAATGCTCTATACGAACAATCCAGATTTTTTGTTTTATAGCTACCTCGTCTGTTTGGGTGTTCTCATCTTTCCAAGGAGAAGTGTAACCTCCTACCTTAACGGCAATTCATTTTACACTGTTTCCATGGGACACACAACAGACACACAACAGACCATTATTACTTGGTACCGGCTCCAAAATAAGATTAAAAAGATCAGGATAGGTAGGTGCACTCAGCATACATTTGCTAACCAGTTTGGCATCAATTATCCTGTCTTGTTCTTTCTTGATTCCTCCTTCCCCTTATATACCTATCTTAAAATGATGTAAAGCCTTTATTGCTAGACTTAAAGACCCATTATCTTGATCTTTTGGGAGGCACTTGTGTGCAACATGTACTTCTGATCTTCTTGCCGACCCCACCCTCCATGCCTGTGATAGGTCATTTACCATATGATTCTGCAATGTCATAATTCTGAGCATGCGTATCTTCACTCGCACGGCATTGAGTCCATGCTTTTTGGCATTAGCAAGATGGACCAAGTCCCAATGCATGATTTTGAAGCCACTTGGCATTCATGGCTGCCTGTGTTCCAGGGGCTAAAAAAAGATGAAAGAATAGTTCAATTTGTGTAAGGAGGTGGTACTGCATCGGTACGTCCGTCAGGGCTTTGTCTGTTTATTTGCTAAAGTAATTGGATCGCTTTCTGCATGATAGTGTCTGTGAACTGTTCTGTGTTTGTACTGTTGGGGGCACTGAAGAGGACTGGGGTTTCCCTTTTGGGATTGGAAGGTGTTCTTCCGGGATTAAAAGCATTGGGGCATGAAGGTTCACCAGAGTATATACCCCGATCCACGATGATGGTAGATGGAAGTAGGCTTTGGTTCTGCACTGCCAAAGAGATCCATTGCCATGGCTGTGCCATCTTGTAACACTGCCATGGTGAGAGTCTTATTGCACCCTGTTTTCTGGCCCACGGGCACGCTTCCTCCGCCTATGAAACTAAATGAAGATCTACTGCGTTTCTGTGCTTTTACTGGTTGTTCATGTTGTTGCAAGCTCATTAATTTGTTGACATATGATGCCCATACTTTTCAGCATTTTCCATCTACATTCTTTATGACGTCTTCTGCGTACCCCACCAGTCCCTCTGCTTTAAATACTACTCACCCCTCCACCCATTTTTTGTTCCAGTATGTTGGACCTTCTATGTACATCTGGGGGGTCTTACTGAACACTTGTTATAGTCTGATCCTTTCTTGTCTTCAAACTTGCTTTTGTCCATTTCTTTATGATATGATATGGCATTTGTAACGCACCTATACACAAGTGTTTCAAGGCGCGACGAGGCAGGGAGGGGGGAACAAGGGGAAGACAGACAATGATCCTACTAGGCCAGGTGTCATTCAGACCGCGCAAGTGCAGGGGTAGGGGGAGGGAAAAAGTGCAAAGGGAAGGGGGAGGGGGGGAGTGGAGTACAAATAAGTAGAATAGAAATAAAATAATAAATAAAGTGGGCCAGCTGGTGGCAAGTGCAAGGTAAGTGCAGACAAGTGCTGGGGGGAGGGGGGGCTGTAGTGATACAGAGACAGTCCCGCAGTGCAGGGGTTGCCAGGGAGGCAGTGCAAGTGAAGAGTGACTGGGCCCAGGACCGAGGTCGGTGAGAGTGGCCCAGTTGCAGAATCAGTGCAGTTTTGGTGAAGAATTTAGCAGGGGAGAGGGAGAGAGAAAGCAGAAGTGAAGAGGAAGGTTTTGAGGTGCTTCCGGAACCGGAGATGGTTCTCCTCAAGTTTCAGGGAGGCAGGAAGGCTGTTCCAGAGGGAGGCCCCTGCCGCGGAGAGAGATCTACCCCCAGCTCGTTGCTTCTAGAAGCGGCTGACCCTGAGGGAGTTGGAGACGGATGAGCGTAGGGCTCGGGAAGGAAGATATTTAGGAAGAGAGAGTTGAAGGTATTTAGGCCCCAGGCCCCAGAAGGCCTTGTGGACAATGCAGAGGGTTTTGAACTTAATCCTCGCAGCCACTGGGAGCCAGTGTAGAGATTTCAGTCCTGGAGAGATACGGTCCCTGGGTTTGAGGCCAAGGACAAGTCTTGCAGTTCTGTTCTGGATGAGTTGCAGAGGGCGGAGAGTGGAGGCAGGCAGATTAAGATAGAGGCTGTTACAGTAGTCCAGCTTCGAGAGGACCAGGGCTCGGGTGACAGTGAGCTTCTGGGGGAAGGAGAGGAAGGGAAGAATACCTCTGAGGAGGTGCAGCTGGTAATGTGACTTCTTAGAGACGTCAGATATATGAGGAGAGAAGGAGAGTGTGGAGTCGAAGATGACCCCGAGGTTTTTTCCTTGCAGGTAGGAGCAGGAAGAGGGCCAAGAGAGGCCGGCCAGAGAGCTGCAGGGAAGGAGGGAGTGGGTGTGCCGATGAGTAGGATCTCATTCTTACTAGCATTAAGGCAGAGGTCATTGGCAGCACACCATTCCTGGATAGCAGACAGACAGTCAGAGATGAGGGAGGGAGAGGAGGAGGCCGAGGGTAGCCTGAAAATGAGCTGGGTATCGTCCGCATAGCACTGAAAGTTGGGGCAGAGGGCGGCGATGCGGTGGGCAAGGAGTGCCAGATACTGGTTGAACAGCCAGGGAGAGAGATTAGATCCCTGGGGAACGCCACAGGTGGAGAAAAAGATGTCAGAGAGGAAGGACCCAAGTTGGACCTGGGAGGGTCGATTGGAAAGGAAAGAGGTCAGCCACGCCAGAGCCTGACCAGTGATACCCAGGTTATCACGGAGATGGTTGAGCAGGATGACATGGTTGACAGTGTCAAAGGCAGAAGAGAGATCGAGCAGAATGAGAACACACGGAGTGTTGGAGTCGAGGTTCAAGAGCAGGTCCTCACGGATGTTCAGGAGAGCAGTTTCCGTGCTTCTGGCCGCTCTGAAGCCAGATTGATGGTCATGGAAACTATCAACAGCTTCAGCATGGAGGTTAAGCTGGGAGATGGCCAGTTTCTCCAGGAGCTTGCCCAGGAAGGGAGTGATGGAGATTGGGCGATAGTTAGCCGGACAGGAGGGGTCGGCAGAGGGTTTCTTAAGGAGAGGGTGCACAAGAGAGTGCTTGAGGGGGGATGGGAAGACTCCAGAGGCGAAGGAGTGGTTGCAAAAGTCAGCCAGGGCAGGAGCTGGGGAGTCAATGTGGTCCTTGATAGTTTTGGAGGAACAGGGGTGAATCTGTTTAGACGAGACTTTCATAGATCGGACTTGTCTGGAAACCTCGTCAGCAGAAAAAAGGGGAAAGGCAGAGAAGGAGGGAGGAGGGGTGGCTGCAGAAGGGCCAGAGGAAGTGCAGGGAAGAGAGGGGGGGAGGTGATAGGAGGAGAGTGAGGACAGGATGTCCTGAGTTTTAGAGATGAAGTGGGAGGCCAGTGCAGTGCAGAGGGCCTGGGAGGGGACCGGAGAGGTAGAGACTGCAGCAGGGTTGGCAAGCTCCTTGCAGATTTTAAAGAGTTCAGCCGAGTTGTTAGATGCCGCAGAGATGCGGGCTTGGATAAGGTCTCTCTTCTTGGTGAGAACGGAGAGACGGTATTGCCTTTGGAGCAGGCGGCAGGCTAGTTTGTCAGAGGATGAACATGAAGCACGCCATTTCCTCTCTGCCACCCTGCACTTGCGTTTTAGGGTGACGAGATCCGAATCATACCAGGAGTTACATTTGGCTTTGGGCTTCAGGCAGATTTTCATGACAGGGGCAAGGATATCAAGAGTATCAGATATAGCAGAGTGGAGCAAGGAGAGGGCTGTGTCAGGGTGGGAGTCAGCCGAAGAGGGAGGGGGGGGGCGAGAAGGTGGCAGCGAAAGCCGCAACTGACACGCGCTTCATGGGTCGGATGACCGAGAAGGTGGGTGGCAATGATGAGGGTGGATTTGCCTGTGGGGTAGGGAGGGTGAGGTGGGAGGATAGGAGAAAGTGATCACTCCAGGAGAGAGGGGTGGAGAGAGGGACAGAGAGGGGAAGGTCAGAAGAGATCAGAGCATCAAGAGTGTGCCCTGCAGAATGAGTATGCCCAGACGGGAGAATAGAGAGTGAGAGAGAGTCGCAGAGGTCACGAAAGAGTCCAGTGGGGGGACAGGAGGCATCTAGGTGGATGTTGAAGTCACCAAGAAAGAGGAGTTGAGTGGTAGAGGACAGGAGTGAGGAGGAGAGGTCAGCCCACTCAGAGAGGAAGGAGGAAATTTGACCAGGTGGCCGATAGATAGTAGCCACGGTAAGGGAATGGCTAGGAGAGAGAGAGAGTCGGCAGACAAGACATTCAAAAGAGGAGTAGGTCTGTGTAGGAGTGACAGTGGCAGGAATCCACTCAGGGAAGATAAGGGCAACACCCCCTCGTGCACGGTTGGGCCTGGGCACAGAGAGGATCTTGTAACCTTCAGGTAGGAGTGTGTCAAAGCTTGTGACAGAGCTGGCTGTGAACCATGTCTCAGTGAGACCGAGGACGTCAAGGTCCAGTTCCTCAAGAAGGCGACAGATATCGGAGGAATGCTTGATGGCAGAGCAAGAGTTAAGAGTGGCAAAGTGGAGAAGGTTGCCATCCTTGAAGGACTTCCGGGGAGGGGTACAGATCAGAGGTACGCCCTGCGGAGGTGTAGAAGAAGGAGGTGAAGAGGGAGTGCGAGAGGGGGCAGGGAGGGAGGGTAGAGGCAAGGTAGCCGAAGACAGGGGGGGGACAGCAGGGGAGGAAAGGAAGTTGATGAGGCGAGGGAAGCGTCTATCAAAGAGGTGAAGGTTGGCCTGAGGGCCTTGGACCAAGACGGTCCCATTAGCGTAGACATTAATGATGGCCTTAGAGGAGCGGAAGGGGGCCAAGAGGACATCCCAACGGGTGCCACCATTAATGAGAGAAGAGGAAAACGGAGAGAGCACAGAGACCATATGAAGGGTCCATAGGTCAGGTGAAGGCACGAAAAAGAGGATGTCAGTGAGAGTTTCCTTAGAGCAGGCACTAGTGTAGGTGTCAGCGAAAGGGAGGCCTGGGTTGGAGACCAGGATGTCCTTTTTAAACTTTTTCCTACCAGATTTAGTGAGGAGAGCAGGATAGTCAATAGAGAAGCAGTTAGAGAAGATAGGCGAGATAGAGAGCACCATGGAGTAGGAGGGAGTGTGGGGGCGGGAAGACAGACGATACGAGAAGAACGCAAGCAGGACGTGAGCGGCAAGCCCAAGTTTACCACATTTCAGAACAGTGAATGAGTATTAGGTACAGAGGCCACCTAAGTTAGAGAATCCTGCGAGGGGAGAAAAAACCCAAGTTTACCACATTTCAGAACAGTAAATGAGTATTAGGTACAGAGGCCACCTAAGTTAGAGAATCCTGCGAGGGGAGAAAAAACCCAAGTTTACCACATTTCAGAACAGTAAATGAGTATTAGGTACAGAGGCCACCTAAGTTAGAGAATCCTGCGAGGGGAGAAAAAAACCAAGTTTACCACATTTCAGAACAGTAAATGAGTATTAGGTACAGAGGCCACCTAAGTTAGAGAATCCTGCGAGGGGAGAAAAAACCCAAGTTTACCTCAACTGTGGAACACAGTGATGTGAAGACACCATGCGAAGGAAGTGACCAGGTGTAGGTGGGGTGGGCCGCGCAAGGTGGAATGGCAAAGTACAGGCGCCTTGCGTCCCCTGAGGACACCTGCAGACACACAGGGAGCCGCAACTGAAGGAGTCGCCCTTGGCCTTGGGGCCCTTAGCCGCAGGGGGCTGCCGGGCAGAGGACTGCCCCAAAGTGTGTAGTTATAGGAAGAGGGAGGAGAGGAAGGGGAGCGGGGGTGTGGGCGGGCAGGGAGGCGGGAGGGAGAGGAGAACCAGGAAGTGGGAGGGAAGGGGGAGAGCAGCACAACAACGCACTACGAGCGCAGATGAAACTTTTCTTTTTTGAGCCATATTTGTACTGTGTGCCCTTGTAACTTGCAGAGTTTTAAATGTGCCAAGCACTGTGCCTCTGACATCGGCGATTCCCTATGTATGACCAATCGGAGGGTGCTAACCGCATGCGGGATTAACCCACATGCATAGCATGAGTCTTTATACTGGGCTTTGCCTATTTCTTTCATGGTGCTATACCAGATATTATTTCCTTCAGAATGATGTTTATCTATAATATACGCATTTATGCTTTCTTCCTTTTGAATATCTCTTTTATGTCTGGTCATCAGGTTACCTCTTATTACTGTTACATTCAGAGTTTTGCTTTTCTTATTTCTAATCCCTATGGTCATTAGTTTCAGTATAGAATAAGAAAAAAGAGAGAAAAAAAACAACATATTCCTCTACACAGCTGTTCCATTCGTTTGCTGTTTTCTGCTTGTGTCTCTAAAATATGTGTCAACCTCTCCATTTCTGTTTGCCCAAATGGTCGCACTCTTCTAAGATACAATTTCATAGTCTCTAGTCTACTCAACTTTGGTTGCTGGTGCTGCTTCCAGTGTCTGCTTCTCGTTGGAGCTCTGTGGCTGTGCTTGTGTCTTTTTGGATGTCTAATAGCTGCACCCACGCTTTTCGGTTCTTCTTCAGTTTCACTGGAGTGTGGGTCGCATAGACAACCTCATGGGGACCTGTGAACTTGGGCTGTCTCCAGGTTCTGTTGTGCTGTCTGGTATAGACTCTGTCTCCACGGCATAGCTCTATGGGATGTGTCTTCTCTGTGATGCTTGAGTTTGCTGGGGCCCTTTGATGTACTTTGCTTGTAACCTGATGAGACAAAACCTTTGCGCATGTTGACAGATTCTTAAGATATGCATTAAACTATGACCCAAGGATATACATGCTCTTGTGAGCATCTGTCAGTGTTCATGTTGGGGCAACCGGCATGTGCATCCTCCTATCTGTCACCACCTCGTGCAGTGACATGTGGTAGTCGTTGCTTGGCTAATTGCGCAAACTGAACAGTGCTAAAGGCAGGCAATAAAGCCAGCTCTTCTTTAGCATTGCACATATTTTAGCATGTTTGTTTTTCAATAAACAATTCAGTTTCGCTGTGATCCCATTGGCTTGTGGGAGGTAGGCTGTGCAGAGCTTGTGTTTGATTCCCAGTAATTTTGTAATCTCATTAAAGAATTTGTTCGCAAAATAAGGGCCGTTGTCAGACCTCAGGACACTACATATTCCCCACCTTGGAAAGAACTCTCTGATCAGAAATGTAGCTGCAGAGTTTGCATCAGCCTGAGCACATGGACCAGCCTCAATCCATCAGGAAAATGGGCATACGATTATGATCATGTAACGATATGTACTGCACCTGTTCACCATGTTAATGAAATCGACATGGAGTTCCTTCAATGGTCCTGATCGGTGGGGCAATGTTACCCTTAGTGTTTTGAACATGTAGGGTGGAACATATGCTAAGTAGTACAATTGGCACAAACATATCTGCCAGGTTTGGTATGAACCAATCCTCACTTATGTCAGCAGCGATGTGCTGCTTAGGTGCATGTGTTGGGTGGTGGAGTCATTCCCCCTGGTTTTGTGTGAGAAACAGTGAAAGCCAGAGACCAGGAGAAGGGAGTCATTCTCCTGGTAGTTGAATCTGCAAAAAGGACCAAACCACAGAATATTGTGATCCAGGGGAAGGGAGTCTTTCCCCACTGGGTGACAAAATGGGGAGCATTTCTGATACATAGTGCTACAGGATTGACAGTCCTTTGTTTGGGAAGTATTTGGGCAAGGAGAAGGGAGTTATTCCCCCTGGTTAAGAACTTGCAAGAAACCAATGGTTGAGGGTTGGTCGTCAGACATGCAGATTGTTTCATATTTTGAAAAAAATGCTATTAAAACAGAACCGGGAGCAGATTTACCTGGAATTATGGGGGCCTTTTAGCGATATGTATGGCTGTGCGTGATTTTGGAGCATTTCATGAATTAGATGTATGTGTGTTGGTCTAGTTGGTGGTGTGATGTGTACAGGTGTGTGTGTTTTTTTGTGATTTGTCCTGAATGCCTGTGTAGTTTTTGTTTGTGTATTATATGTTATTGATCTATGGATGCTGGGTATAATATATATAGTAGAATTTAAATGATTTAATTGAAATGTTTGTGACAAAATATATGGGAATTTAGGTAGAATGTTCATACATTATTTTGGAAACTGAAATAATTTTTGAAACCCATGTACTGTTTGAATAATTTGCTTTTTCTGAAAATCTAAATAAAGTGTTAAAAAAAAATATCTTGCAACCAGACGTATGCTACCCAGTCCTGGGGAAGGCAGTCATCCTCCTGGACCGGGAACATTGACACAACCTTCTAGTTTCGTTATAGGTATAAGGGACAGAATTACAGATTTTTACACATGATAGTTGACTCATTCTGACAGACCCATTTGCACTATAGTTGATGTAGGGAATCCCCTCATAGAGATAGGGAAAGTTAGGTTTTCTCTTTATTTTCTTGGTGAATAAATGTCTTTGTCAACCACTATACCACCTGTGTGTGAGTCTCCTCCTTCTGCACCATTACAGAAGTCATTGAATAGTCTGAGATTCACACTGGCCCATTAATTCTCTGGACAGGCTTTGCCAGCTTTGAGAATGAGCACTTTATGTTGAAAATTTTAAATATTCATTAGAACCACTCTCAGTCTTTATAATTTCCCTATTTTGGGGCAAGGTGCTCTGTGAGGTTGTTCAATCATCATATATACCACTGACTCAGTTTTGAGCACTTCTTAAAAAAACATTGCAAGAAAAATATAATATTTTGGTCTTCATCTCCTTCTGGAAGGACTGTCACATGCAGGTTGTTTCTTCATGCCCTGTTCTCCTCCTCATTCGCCTTCTCCACAAGCTATGTTTTTCATAGATTACAATATCCAATTGTTTCTTGAGGGTGTCATATTTGACCTCTGCAGCACTTATTTTTCTCTCATTATCTTCCATTCTGTCAGCATGCTGTGCAATCTTAGAACGTACAGTTTTAATTCCTTGTACTAGCTCTATAACGTTTTTATTGAATGCCTCCAAACCCTCATTCATTTGCCTAATTTCTGTAATAGGTCCTGCAATTTGCAAGTTCTAGTTCGAGGCCACCATGTCGTAGGTTTGACTTAGGTATGTTTACGAACGTTATCATGTGCCACCTCCCTTGTAACTCAATCATGCCTGGGTCAGCCCCCAGATGCCAGTCCTCAGATGTTTATTTTCAGTTACCCCTTAGCCCTACCGAAGGTCAGGGATGTTCATATAAATGTTCTCTAGTGCTATATTTAATGGTGATCATTGCAGCCATTTTTGTGGGCATAACATAGTGTATACGCATCAGGTTCATATAAACCAGTCTCATCACCATTCGCCCTGATTTTTCATTTTCTGATCCCACATTCCAATTGTCAGGTCTAGCCAATGGGTAAGACCTGAACCTGCTTCACTGAAGCAATAGTAGACCCAGTGGCAACTGAGTACCTGAAAGGACTACCTTTCCCAGCAGGCCATGGTTCACCTCTTGTGTGCTTCAGACTGCAGCGGTCATGTGAGGCAGAAGCTGGGGTTGCTGTGGCAGTTGCTGAAATACAGAGATAAGAAGTTGCCTATGGGATGCCACAACGCTCTACAACAAAGTGAGCATGTCTGTTGTTGGCCCTTGGCTCTTCTACATTCTGTTTCATTCTGTGTCAGCCCCTAACTGCCTTCCCCTCATATTCAGCAATCCTTGCTTGACTTATTGTGCACCAACCCCTGTCATGTTGAACAGTCTCTTTGGATCATCATTTTAGCTTTTGACACTTTTTGTGAACAGTTTGTATATTTTCAGAACTGGAATTGTAGACTTATCCTTGGATGTTCCGGAGGGCAATTGACTTTTGGACCTGTTGGAATTAGTTGTAACTTACCTAAGAACTGGTGGAAAACTAATTGTTTGTACTGACCCCTAACAGGTAGTGTCAACTGAAATTCATCCTTGTGCCATCGGTTCCGGACCGTGTATCAGATTTCTAAGCTGCATGGTGATGGGCAGTTCCCTTGGCACAGGAACATCCAACTTTGGTCCACCATTACGAGTGTGATCCTTATTGAGCCATACTGTAGGTAGGTGTTGCTCTTGCATATTCTATACCTGCCACTCTTCATTTGTATTTGAGTGCTTTTACAAAACTCCTTTCTACCAAGGGTTGTTGGGGCCAGTATCCGGCTCCTCCCCCCAACTCACTCACTCACCATTGGGCTTACACCACCCCAGGATATCACATGTGTGTGAAGGGCAGACATGGGGCAATCATAGCAGACCTATACATGACTCCCTAACATGAATAAAGAGTCAATCTTTTGTTACCAACTGGTTAAATGGTGGCTCAGTCGGTGGGAATTTTCCGATCCTTGACAGGGGGTACAAGGAAAGCTCAAGGTATGTTTACCAAATTCTGCAAACTCGTACACTCACCAGGGATCGAGAGTCTCAGCGGGCAACAGATCAATTATGAGCTCAAGCCACTCTGGAGCCTCCCCTCCATGGCCCCCTCAGTATGCTTAGCAGCTTCCATGTCACACACATATCCATCTCTATATGCCAATCCCCACGGCTCCCTCAGAGCTTGATTCTCAGGCACAAAGAAGTAGGACAGAATAGCAAGAACATTGTATCTCTGTCTTTTTCTGTCTTGTGTGCACCGGTAGCTGCTGCTGTTTCCTCTGCGCACAGAGACTCGAGGAGACGTAACCATCGTGGTCGGGTACCACAGTGCCCCCCTACTTTTTCAGACTCTTTCTCTTCCATTGCATCACTCACTGCTCTCTTACTGCCCCATGCACATTCCACTGCTTCTCCTTTTGATTCCCTATCCCCTGCTCTCATTCCGAAAGTCTTTCCCCACCTACTCCCCTCCCTGACTGCTCTCTTCAATACTTCCCTCTCTACTTCTGCATTCCTTCTGATTTTAAGCATGTCACTATTCTACCTATTTTATCAAAATCCTTTCCTCAATCCTGCTGGATGTTTTAATCAGATGACATCTAATTCAGAGGGGTTTTCCACCCACCCAGAACCAGGCACGCACAATTTTCCTTTATTTAATCAAGTTCTTTTTATGAATCTGGGACCCCCAATTTAATAACATTGTTTCCTTACAGCTTCCCTCCCCTTTGCAGACAAGAAACACACAGGTTTGCACAGAAATAGAAATGATTTAATCAATTTATAGATAAATAAGTTATACATCCATGACTGCTTATAATCAACACCTCAGTTTTCAATGCTACAGTTATGGAAATAGAGACTTTTGTAACACATACATCACAATAGGTATCTATGCAATTAATTCACCCTGAGAACACAGGCACCATGGATTGAATGCATGGGAGTCCAGGAGGAATCTTTCATTTGTGAAAAACAACAAATAAGTCTAAAATATCCCTGTCTATTCAATTCACACTATTTCTCCTTTATTCAAAATACCACCCCTCTTACTCAATAGACACGTCAGAATCTCAACAGCATTTTAAACTCAATTGCAACAAACTACTGATGCTTAAGGTATGTAAATGGATTGTAAAAAAAATTGTATGTTCAACATATATGTAGGATAGATTCACTTCTGTGATGTTTGCATTTATTTATCCTCTAAAAGCGTACCTTTCTCACTTTCAATGGGAAATTTTAAAAGGTGAAAGAGTGGGAAGCGAATAATCAGCCTCTCCCTTTTGTCTGGACCAAATTAGCTTTAAGGACAGTATTCTGCTTGATAGCGTATCCAGGAAGTGACTTTACTTTATTTTTCTAGGTATGCAACTCAAGATGTCCTTTGCTCTTCTGTGCTTGCGCAATGCACAGAGAAGGAGTCAGGGGATCTCATTAAATACAGACCATAGATTCTATTTAATTGATCTGTAATTCCAGAAAGACACACACTTACGAAATATTTACTTATTTACTGTCATGATCTCTGCTTCCAAAAGGTCAGGGTTTTCCCAACTCCCTTGGAAGCAGATCCATAACCCAGGTTCCGAGTGCCAACCAGTCCCAATTGGGACCTTTTGGACCCAGTCCTGGCGCCAGTGGCACCAGGCTCATAAATATGCCCAGTCCCAGCGCTGGAAGCGCCGGGCTCATAATGCTTGGGTGGACTTACCTTCAGAAGACCATGCTGCTTACTTGCCTGCCAGTTGAGCCTCTGATCCTCTTCTGTTTGGAACTACTTTTCCTGTTGGGTGGGGCTGGAGCCACTCCCTAGATTCAGAACACTGGAACTCTTCTGGAAGGCAGGAACTCTTTTCTTACCAGGAACTCTTTTCTTACTTAGGCGTGGCTGTGGAAGGAGACACCTAAGCACTACAGGAGGCTATTTAAACCACACCCGGTGGATGAATCTTGCTTTGCGTTATTCTGCAACCTCTGCAGCAGAACGCTCATCGTGTCTTCTGCATCCGGTCCTGGGCCTAAGGAAAAAGGCTTACCATCCTGAATCCAGTCTTCAGCAACACCTATAAAGACAAGAAAGAACAGGTTAGCATTCCGGCATCTGAAAGGCAAAGGCTTACCATCCTGAATCCAGTCTTCAGTAACACCTATAAAGACAAGAAAGAACAGGTTAGCATTCCGGCACCTGAAAGGCAAAGGCTTACCTACTCTTCGTGCGCTCCGGAGGCCTTCGGCGCTGCATCCCGCATCTGAAAGACAAAACAAGGTGCGTTTAAAGACATTGGGGAACTTTAATACTCACGTGCCATTACTCCTTTCCACATCTAATCCAGTGGGTATTCCGGCACCCTGCAGCCGCTCCGAACTCGTACCTGCAAAATAAAAAGACGGTTAGAGCGCATAGTGAAGCAGGCAACAAGCGCTTACTTACGTGCTTCCAGGCGCTTCTATTCATCACACGGGCTCCATCTTCAACTCACTTCAGCCCGTCATCCGCCATCGCCGGAACCCTGCAAAACAAGAGACATCATTACTAAAGACTTTAAAGACATTTGAATGACTCGAAACTTACAGTTCGTGCAGTAAACGACGGACAGCAGTCCTCTGAAGTCAAGAGGCCTGCGCAACCTATCCAGTGAAGAAACTGGTTACAGCACCCTGCCCCGAGGCAGATGGAGAGCTCGGCATTCACTTACCTAAGGTGAGAGCGTTAACCTTTGGGGGTCTACAGGAGAGGAGAAGAGGAAAGAGATAGGGACACCCCAATAACCCCAGTTCATTAACCCCATATTTTCTATCTGCAGACATCTTACTCTACATGTCAGGCATACAGTGCACAGAGGTCCAGCCCAAAGAGCCAACTGGGTGCTACACATCACCTTTGAAGATACGGTAGTCGCCCAGTCAAGACCGGCGCCTCTGCGAGAATCAGGTGAGCGTTACAGAACGCAAAGCCTACCGCAAAACTCTCGCCCAGGCGCTATGGAAACCTCGGATACTGACCCCCTAGCCCGGTTACTTGGGGAACTAAGGGCAGAAGTGCATGCAGCTCGTCAGGAAATGAATGCTCTAAGAAGGGAACTAATTATTTCCAAGGAGAGAACAGACAATCTTGCTAGACAAGTGCTACAGTCACAAGCCGGACAGACCCCGTTACCCGCATCAGGGGCAAATCTTCCTTCAACATCCTCTATGAATCCAGTGCAGATCAACCTACCTGGGAATGTACCTCTGGCTCCGCCCGAACGATTTTCTGGTGACCCAAAGAGGTTTGCAGTATTTATCAATCAGTGCCGGTTGCACTTCTTATGCCGGCCAGCAGCCTTTCCAACTGATCAAGCAAAAGTAGCTTTTGTACTTTCGTACCTTAGTGGCAATGCGGCAGACTGGTCGATCCCTCTAGTTAATCAAGATGATCCGGTTCTCCATGATTTTCAAGCCTTTGAGCTTAGTATGGAAAAACTGTTCGCAAGACATTCACAGGGGCAGGCCTTGGACAATGAGCTTCTTTCGTTGCGACAGGGTAATCAAGACCTTTTGGCTTATATTGCATCTTTCAATAGACTAATAGTGGAAACTCAATGGCCTGAGGACAAAAGGATTACGCTGTTTTATAGAGGTCTACGTGGAGAGCTCAAAGATGTTTTAGCCCAAGTAGTGAATCCCCCACAAGACTGTTCGGATTATATAGACTTGGTCGTTCAAAAAGATCACAGGCTGCAGAACAGGAAGGCCGATCGTTCCAAGTTTGATGCTCGAGTATTTTCCAAACCGCCAACTCCTTCCAAAGGAGTAGACTCCGGGGAACCCATGCAAATAGGGGGTCTGAAAGGTCCTCTAACACAAAGGGAGCGGGAAAGGAGGAAACAGTTGCAATTATGCCTATATTGCGGAAACTCAGGGCACTTTCTTCGAGACTGTCCGGTGAAACCTGCCAAGAAGGCAGTAGGAGCTGCAGTTACCAAAGTTACAAACTCTGAGCAGGGAAACGACCTCGCCTGACAAGAATAGAGGTCCTCTTGCCGAGCGTGAAAACCAGTTCCGTGACCTCGCATTTCGTGATACCTATGGTCCTCATTAGCCCTGATAATCCGGATCGATTACATGTAATTGAAGCTTACGTCGACAGCGGTGCCATCGGCAATTATGTGGATCATGAAATGGTTTTGAGGATGAATCTAACTCTTTGTCCCAAGGCTGTAAAGGACGTCATTACTACGGTGGATGGTACGGAGATAGCCTCCGGGCCAGTAACG